>NC_141685.1:541281633-541881633 GCF_964263255.1 Lissotriton vulgaris | reverse complement strand
CATTTGTGAAAATGAGTCTCTTGAACCCCTCACTGCACCACCAATGTGTGAGTGGATGTCTGAGTGGCCGTATAGGTGTCTGAGAAGGCTTGTGGGTGTGTGAGTGGCTGTATGGGTGGATAAGTGGATGTGTGAGTACATGTATGGGCATGGGAGCGGCCGTGTGACTGGTTGTTTAGGTGAGTGGGTGTGTGAGTAGCTGTATTGGTGAGTGAGTGGGTGGGTGTACAAGTGGCTGTATGGGTGAGTGAATGGCTGTGTGAGTGGCTAAATGGGTCAGTGAGGAGATATGTGAGTGGCTGAATTGGTGACTAAGTGGCTGTGTAGGTGCATGTATAGGTGACTGAGAGGCTGTGTAAGTGCCTGTATAGGTGACTGAGTGGCTGTTTAGTTAATGGATTGATTGTGTGAGTGGCTGTATTGGAGAGTGAGTGTCTATGTGAGTCGCTCTATGGGTGAGTGAGTGCACATGTGGGTGCTTGTATGGGTGTGTAAGTGGGAGTTTGAGTGATTATATGGGTGAGTGAGTGGTTCTGTTGAGAGGCTGTATGGGTGACTGACTGGGTGTGTGAGTGGTTGTATGGGTGGATAAGTGGGTGTGTTAGTAGCTGTATGATTGAGCGAGTGGCTGTGTGATTAACTGTATTGGTGAGTGAGTGGCTGTGAGAATATGGGAAGAGAGTGGTTGTGTGAGTGGCCGTATGGGCAAGTGAGTCGGTGAGTGGCTCTATGGATCAGTGAGTGGCTGTGTGAGAGGTTGTATAGGTGTGTGAGTGGGTGGATGTATGAGTGGTTGTGTGGGTGTGTGAGTCATTCTGTGGATGATATCATCAATGATGTCATTTAAGATTTCATCAGTGATGTCATGAGTGAGGTCACTGACCATGTCATGAGTGATGTAATATGTGAGGTCATGAGCAGTGCATTGAGGGGGCATAAGTTATAGTTGGCCCAGGTAACTATAACTGCTGAATTTCACTGGTTTTGTATGAGTGAAATCTGAGCCTAACTATAACATCCCTGTAACCTTTGGCTTTTTCAGTGAATTTCTATTTCCTAACCATATAATCCCTGTAATCTTTGTTTTTACACTGAATTTAAAATCTCCACCGAACATGGCTACTTCTTCTTAACTATATGAAGTAAGCGCTTCTTTGTTTGGTGGAGATGTTCTCATATTCCTCTGCATCAATAACTCATCCAACTAACACATTTTAGTGTAGTGGTCCGCAAGACTGCACTAAAATGCTTAGTCACGCATTTATAGAGCCTCCTTATACCACCCGGTTCTGAGGCAGACTAGCCAGATGGAAGCGCAGCCCATTTATAAGCACAATAAAGCAAGGAGCGTGGACCTGCATGCAGTGAGTCTGGCAGAGAGAGTGTAGCACTGTACTGACTACACTGATTGTACTGATTGTACGGTGCTGCCTAGCTGCTGCAGTTGACTAGTGTTACTAACTCAAACAGTTGCGATAAATGGCAGCGGGTCGCGTTGGCCTGGGACTCAGCTGCGCTAGCTACAGTGCATATTGATCACAGCTGCTGCTGAGAGAGAAGCATGGCGGAGGTGGAGCTTGGGATGTCAGCTTTCTTTGCACCTTGCTCACCAGTACTTGAGTTCTGGTAGAGGACCAGCCAAGCCTCCCTTTTAAAATTCCCCCTAGTGGTGGAGGCAGCCAACGGCTACGCAGGACGTGAAGAACCTGCCCTGAGCCTCATTCGTCCCAGTTCACTTAGCTGCAGGAGGAGGTGGGGCAGAGGAGACTGTGGTCAGATCACAAGACTCCATCACAATGTTTATCCACTTTGGCGACAAGCTTTGAACATAATGCAGGCTGGCAGCTGAGCTAAGAGGCAATTAGTTTGTGCTTATCGTTATAAAAATCTCTCAAATCATACCAAAATATATTTGGTGATAGTGGTCACTTTTCCAATCGGTCTGTGCTTCTATAAGGCAGGCTGGAGGGACCAGGGTAAAGCCAGTAATAGGTCAGGCTTGTCCACAGCCTCAACTCTCTTCTAAAGATATATTGCTTTGAGTGATCTATCCAATACATACCACAGTATCTCTGCTCTAGATATGTGTACCCTCAGCCTGACAGATGCATAAAGACAAGCTGGGAAATGAATTGTATTTCTCAAAAGGCCCATCTGCCTTTTCACATTTTCAGTGGCGGCCGATATCTATTGACAGTGATGGGCGTGTGGAGGGACTGCGGGTGGCGTGGGGGTCGCAGCGAGGGGGCTGAGCGCTGAGAGTGGGAGATAAAAAATAAATACAACTTACCTCATGCTGCTTCTGCCGCCTGGCGCCTCCAAGCTTCTCTGCTTCCTGGTCCTAGCAGACACTGGGGCAGCAGAAGACTGCCCATTGAGGTCCCTGCGCTGCTCTCCTGCAGCAGGAAAGCAACATGGGGATGGACCTGAGCAGGCTGCTTTGAGGCTCCCCCCAGGTCAGGGAGTCTGTGTTGTTTCTCTAACCTGGCTGTACAATTCAGGAGAGGCTTCGAAAGAGACACGTTTCATTCCCTCTGCCTTTTTTTCTACACAAGCCAAGAATGATGGGCTGTACTCAGTGCTTAATTTGTACCGGTGGTTTCCGGTACTCGGCACTGGCACTTAATTGCCAGCACCAGCTCTAGTGACAGTCCACCACAAGGTGGCGCTGTCTTTTTTAATTTTGAGATGAGCACATCAACCCTGTTTATTAAGTCAATACATTGGAAATGAATAATAACTTGTTTATCGACTGCTTGCTACCACATTTTCTGCAGTTTTGAAATAATGTAAATAGCATGTGTTATCAACCTCCTAAGAATGAAACGCCATAGTGGACCCACAATGTGTGATTTCGTCTCACAAGCAACCCTCCGTCCCAGCCTCTTGGTTTGACCTTAAAAAAAATAATTTTGTGATTTAGCATCGCATGTCAGGATGCATTGCTGTATGGTTGAATAGAGGTGTTTTCATACCTGGGATCTCTCATTACAACATTGAAAGGTGAAGTAATAAGCCTTAACCCTAACATTTCTGAAAATTTGAAAATATGGTCAATCAATCAAAGGCTCTTCTGGTAGACCAGGGATGGAGTATCTCCTACTCTTTTGAGGGTTCAGGCAGAACAAATAATGTTTGGAGGCTGATGGGTTGGCCAATGTGGAAAGGAGTCACAACGTTCGGAAAGATTTTAGACCTAGTCCTCAACACCAGTTTACCTGGGCAAAAGGTGATGTTGAACGTCTGCACTGAGAATGCCTTGAGCTCGCTCACGCAACAAGCTGAAATGATCGCAATGAGGAAGACAGTTTGGATAGTCAGTAGACACAACGAGCAGCTGTGCATTAGCTCGAAGGGAGAGTACAAGAAGGTCAGGACTAAATTAAAAGCCTACTGTAGCATCACAAACCCTTCGGTAGGAAACGTTTAATAAACCGCATCACAACATGTGATTTAAAAAAGGACCTTTGGACTGGCAAACACAAAATGTGTGAAAGGACTGACAAATAACCTTTTGCTGATCTAAAGACAAAAAAAACAATAAAACATCTAAGTTTGGCTTATAAGGGGACTGCATTGCAGAGGCCACGCCACGCTACAAATTAGGCCCAGCGTCTGATCTAATTGGACTTTATAGTAGGATGACTGGGGCCAGTGGTTCCTGATCTTCTACAGAACTCAGGACAAGAAAGGACAGGTGAAAATGCATATCGGAGTCCCAAGCTCCACCTTAACCAGATTGTGCCTCCTAGAAAAAGCTTTGTTGGAAGCTTCAGCATGCAAAGGTTTTGACACTGCGCACTCGTGATGGTAGCAGAAAGATCCAGCCAGGTTTCCCCCTATTGTTGGAAGATGGCCTGACCCACCTCGGGTGCAACCTCTATTTGTGATCCACCAGGTGTTGTTAACCGAGCTCGTCTACCCTGGCGTTTGAGGAAAAGGTGCTTCATGATCAGGGTGATGTCCTGAAACTCTAGCCACTTTCAGAGGTACATAGCTTTACCACATCACCCAGGACCTCATTCCGCACTGCTTGTTGTAGTACCACATGATAGTGTTGTCCATGAGATCCTGAGTATTACTCCCCTTGATGGATGTAAAGAAGACTTTCAACCAATAATGCATCATGGAACCTCCCACTCATCCTGTATTCTTTCTAAATAGAAAAATCATCTAGCAGTGATAGATGATGTAAACCATCAAATGCATCAGAACAAAATTGTCCATTTATCATAAAAAAAGAAATAGTAGCATCATTCAATTACCAAATTCACAATAGATACAGATTTGCTTTATATCTTTCACAAATTCCACCATCATAAGCCTCTCCCAAACCTAAAATAATTTTTTTGGTTTACATGTATGAAGTGAGTTTTTGAGTGCAGTACCAGAAGAATAGAGAGCCTGTACAGAACTGTGACATTGATTGAATCTTTTTTAAGATGGCGGAACGAAGAGTGTAGTGGGAGAAAGCGGCGCTGGAAGTATTTAGTGGCACAACAACAACAGGGCCTGTAAAAATACCACAGGGGGTGATCAGAGAATTAGAGAAAGCACGAATTGCAGAATCCAAAAAATGGTGGGAGATGTAAAAGGACATCACAATGGGTTGCGCATTTTGTGTGATGCTCACGTTTTAAGATATGGATGCAGATCTCTTTGAGGAATGGAGATCAAACACATAAGGTTGCTCCTTTAGGCTCATGGAAACACACATAACGCATGGAAAAGCAAACAGGAATTACAGATCGACTCTTGAAGGAAGCTGAGATATTCAGTGAGCAGGAGGAAGTAAAAAATCCTCAAGAAAATGAAGGTACGAGGAGGAGACACAGATGTGTAAAGCTCACAAATTTAATAGAGACTGATTTGACTATCAATTTGGGAGGATCTATACATTTGCCAAGAAATATGGGCCAAGGAGAGGTTGAATAAAATGGGTCGTACAATGGCTGATGTTAGAGACACAGAAGGAAGCTCTGAACCAGGGCCTCCGCAGATGAAGGATCCAGAGAAAACTGGATTTTCAGGAGGAGATGCAGCTGCTGACGATGGTGATGCCCCAAAGAGGCAGGGGGCAAAACCGGGCAGAGGGCATGGCAATGCAAAACAAGGAGGGGCAAAAGGAAAGGGGAGATCGATGAAAGAACCACAGGATTAACATATTTTAATGGAATAGAATGGGATGCAAATAATACTGTGATCAACATCTCGATAAACCCCTCACACCTGGCCAACTAAAGATTTTGAATTATGGCCTAAGCTTTAGCCCCTAGGTAGGATTGGACTTTGTCAATCTGAAGATAGAGGCCTACAAATTTGTCAAACTAAAACTGTGTTATCATTTGCCGTGAAATCCCAGTAAGGCCACCAGTATCAGTCATCCTGACTCCAATTCTGTGCACTGGTCTATTTGTGATATTCCATACATATTAGAACTGAATAGTCTAGATATGGGGAGAGAGACAAGTGGCCCCATATCGGCATCAAACGAAATCAACACCCCTCTACTCAATCAAATAGGGTTCTCAACAGAACATGCCATTGACAGTGGATTGACACCTGGAAGTAGGTTTATACTGCAATTGCCAACTGGTAATTTGGTTGATGTGTTCTATGAATTATTAACCGACGACATCAACAAACTCAGGGTGGCTGAAAGTCAGAAAAGCCATAACAACTTTACGGCACAGGATTGGCGTGAGTTAAATGCATTGAGGAAAAACAGATCCATTATCCTCAAATCCTCAAATTAAGGCGGTAACATCGTTATTATGAACACCAGCTAATACACCAGGGAAATGAATAGGCCGTTGAAGGTGAAAGAACACTATCAGGAATTGAAAAGTAACCATATCTACGACCATCAAAAGGAGGGTCATGCTATGCTAAAAGGATGGGCTGACCAGGGTTTGCTGTCACTTGAGGGACACCTGCCTTTAAAGACTTTTCACCACAAGATACCGGTCATCTATTGTCTCACGAAGGCACACAAGGATCTTCAAATCCCCAGAGAGACCAATTGTTGGTATGATAGGGTCTTTACTAGAGAATCGCTCAGATTTTTAGATTTGTTTTTATGCCATTACGTCCTGAGTCTTGCATCATATACAGGATACGAACACATTTTTCATGCAAGATTAACAACATCCCTTGGCGTAGTAGCTATATTGTGGTAACAATGTATGTTTGTTCCTTGTATACATCCATCTCCCATGACTATGGTATAGAGGTTTGCCGCTATTTTTTAAGTTCAAGATTCCTAGCACTTGCGCAACATACTACAATGCTCCTTAAAATCTTCTCCTTTTGCCTTACGCATGACATCTTTCTCTTTGACAAAAAAATATACTTCCAGGAACAAGGGCCGGCGACGGTGGAAGCATGCGCCCCCACGTATGGAAACATCTATATGGGCTGGTGGAAGAAGGAAGTTGCATGGGCTGAATGTAATGTGTACTACACCAGTAAGATCGCAATGTGGTTGCGCTTCAGTGACGATCTGTTCATCCTGTGGGATGGAGATGACGGATCATTGAGGGAGTATGTTGAAACTTTAAGCACCAACCCCTGGAACATACAGCTGACTGTAAAATGGAGCGAATGTGAAATTGACTAGTTACATGTAGTAGGAGATTTCATTCAAACCAATATTTTTCGGTCAAAGATTGCCTGCAATTCGATTCCACATGCAATAGTGGTCATCCACGCTCCTAGATATGGAGGACACCCTATAGTCAGCTATTAAGGGTTTGTAGGATCTGATCAACTGATGAATTATTTGAAACGGAAGCCAGATTGATGATTGCTCGGTTCTCTGAGAGGGGATATCCAGCACAGGTTCTCGGAGAAACCAAACAGAGGGTCCTGACTAAAACAGGGAGCAAATGCTGTTCTCCAACACTCAGGTGAAATCCACAACCACACCAGGGGACACGTGACCAAGATCAGGTGATACATTTCTTTATAGGTTACAACATGGAATATGGGTCCATTAGATCCCTCATCAAGCATAATTGGCACATTTTAAAACATGGCGAACATTTAAAAGATGTTATAGGTCAGCATCCTAGGATCACATATCGCAAGGCACCATCTTTGGGTGATATGTTGACAGGGTCTATGTTCTATAAAGAGCCGGATTGGCTGATAAGTAGGAATTACGGTTTTAAAAAATGTGCAACCTGCAAGATTTGCAAATTTGGAACTAACTGAACAGATTACAAGCGATTTGAAGGCAGGTTATGCAAGATCAGAGAAAAGATTAAATGTGAGGTGGAGTTTGTGGTTTATGTATTGGAATGTGGTTGTGGAATGTGTTATGTTGGCAGTACTATCAAAATGCTGAGACTAAGGTTTCTGCAGAACATCAGGTATATAAAGCATCAAGATCAAGTATACCCTTTGGCGAAGCATTTTTGGGAAGTGCACCAATGCAATTTAACATCTTTGCAATATTATGGTATAAAGTACATTAAGGTCCACCCACGTAGAGGTAAGAGGGAATTGGAACTACGTCAGTGCGAATCGAGGCTGATTATTCTCTTGTATTTAGGGTAAACAATGGTTCACTAGTGGTCTGAATAGGGTCCTAAAGAACATAACCTGGAGTGTATTATTAAGTCACTCTTAGGAGCAGAATATGTAGGGTAACATGTAGAAAAATATTTATTTCATATTTTCAACATGTAAGGATGCGCTTCAGGTGCTCACATGAGTGACAAGGTGCATATCGTGACATGAGTGAACAAAGTGAGGCAGAACGAAATGTCACATAAAAACAACAAGGTGTAATCCACAGAGCTATATACAATGGGGTGGTGGCATTTCCTTGGGTGGGTCGACGACGTTTCGATCTTTAGCAATTTAAGATCATCATCAGGACAGGGTGAGCTTCCTGAAATTTTTCTCTATCTCTATTATGTCCCAGCTTGTGGGCGTAAGAGATTCTTCAATCAGGGGAGTATTGGCTTCAAGGATTTAATTTATCATCATTTCTATACCAGCATGTGGGTGTGTGAGAGGAGCTTGAGTCGAAGGAATTAATCTTGGGTTCAGTCTAAGGTTAGATTTAATCGCCGCAGTCCGCGGCCGTAGTTAGGGGTCTGTATTCCTCACTAAACTACCTGATTATTATTTGTATATTATGATGTGATGTACTGCACCGCACATGTGCTTTAGAGAATGTTGAAAGGGACACGTAGTAGCTTTTGTCACAGCATATTAGCAAATTATATTAGGCACAAGTGGTCGAGCCAGAGTGCCAGGTTGCATGGTGAGGGATGAGAATTATTCGGTCCTCATATGATCACCATACAACATATGGTTGAATAACAGGGACTTTTTCACTATGGAAGTTGGACCACAGTGATAATTGTTTACATACAGCATTAGCACTTTAATTTACACAGAATGGGAATTGTTTGGAAAATTGTTCATGTTTGTGCTTTCACACTTCATATGCATATAGAGAGTGATAAGATCATATCTGAATACCTCTATAAGTGATATTTATATTTCAGGGTTTGAGAAGAATGTTTACCAATATGCACTTGCACTTTAGAGGCCTATTGGTAGAATCAAATGACTTGTTTGCAAATACTATTCGCACTTTATACTGGGCATACTTGACGCTTTCGAGTTGGGAGTTGGTGCATATGATTATGCATTTGCACTTTAGGTGACAATAATTGGAGCATAGGTGTAGTCCGTAACAAGCACTTCCATTTTGGTTAATTTGATTTGATTGATTTGATTTTGTGATTTGTAGAGCGCGCGAATGCCCGAGGGCGTCTTGGCGCTGACACAGATTGAGCTGCCTGACTGGTGCCCTCTCAGGCTAAGATGAAAAAAAGCCAGGTTTTTAGGTTCTTGCGAAAGGACCACAGTGAGGGGCTGTTTTTCAGTTCGACCGGCAGTTTGTTCCAAGTTTTAGCAGTGTTGCCTATGAAGCTTCTTCCCCCCCCCCCCCCTCCCCCACCTTAGCTGTTTGAATTTAGGGGTTATAAGGAGCTTCGCACTACTAGATCTTAGCGTCCTGATTGGTTCATAAGGTTTTACTTTGTTTTTTATGAAGCATGGCCCTGAATTGTGTAGTGTTTTGTAAGCTAGACAGGCTGATTTGAACTGCATTCTTTTTTCTACCGTGAGCCAATGTAGGCCTCTCATCCTTTTGGCTACAGGATTGAATTTGGGGATGTTGAGAATCAACCTGGCAGCCGCATTTTGTAGCCTCTGTAGTTTTAGTAGCAGCTGTTTGTTTAGGCCTACATATAGAGCATTGCCATAATCTAGTTTAGATAGTGTCAACAAGGTGACCAGGGTTTTAGTAGTGTCTGGTGGGATGTATGGTAACATTTTCCTGATGAGTTTCAAAGTATACCAAACAGTTGAGGAGAGGTTATTTATTTGTGCTTCAAAGTTTGGAGTCAAATATGACACCCAAGTTCCTCACGTTGTCCACCGGCGAAGGACAATTGCAGAGGCTGTCCGGCCACCAAAGGTTAGACCAGATGTCCGGCTCAGCCCCTATCAGCATAACCTCCGTTTTGTCGCCATTCAATTTTAAACAGTTGTCCTGCATCCATTGACTGACCTGGACCATGCAGAGTCTGAATCTATCTGTGGTTCAGCAGTGTTGTTTGAGATTGACACCACTATTTGGGTGTCATCCGCGTAGGATAGTGGGATGAACCCGCAGTTCCGGATGATGATGGTTAAGGGGGCAACATATAAATTAAAAAGGGATGGGCTCAGACTCGAGCCCTGGGGGACCCCCCCATGGCAGACTGAAAGACTTTGAAACACATTCCCCAAGTTGAACTGAGAACGTTCTATTTCCCAGGAAGGAGGCCATCAAGTAGCAGATGCATGAAGGCCTAACTCTTTCAGCCGCTAATAAGGATATCATGGTTAACAGTGTCGAAGGCCGCCGACAAGTCTAGCAAAATGAGGGCGGCCTTCCCTCCTGCGTCCAGGATACCACTAATTTCCTCTGCTGCCATCACCAATGCAGTCTCAGTCCCATGCTCCTCCCGAAACCCGTATTGGGAGTCATCTAGGGCATGTGTGCTCCTGATGAAACCAGCCAATTGAGAGTTCAGCAGTTTCTCAAGTTTCTCAAGAATATTGGCCTGAAAAGGAATTCTTGAGATTGGCCGGAAGTTGGCTGGAATGGAGGGGTCAAGGTTAGGTTTCTTCAATAAGGGAAGGACTAAGGCGGCCTTCCATACTTTCGGGAAGCAGCTGGCCTGAATTATGTTGTTGAAAAGTGTTAGGAGTTGGGAGCTCAGCAGATCAGGGAACATGCGTATGACCTTAGGCGGACAGGGGTCCATAGAGCCTCCGGATTTAATAGACAAGACCAGATGTCTGATCTCTTCTACTGAGGGTGCTGAAAACTTAATTTGGAAGTGGGGGAGCTGGGGTCTGAGTGACTGTCCTGAGTGATATACTCAGGTTGACTAGCAGCCCCAACATCTGGGATAGTGTGCTGCTGGGGAAAAGATTCATATAATAATCGCACTTTGTCCGTGAAGAACTGTCCTAATTTGCTACACAGGTCTGTGCTACCAGTGACCTGTTTGGCCGCGGGTTCTGCTAGTTTTTTTACCGTAGTGAACAGTTGTTTAGTAGAGTCTTTGGCCTCGTTGATTTTTTTAACAAAAAATGCTGATTTTTCTTCTATGATCCAGTTTTTATAAGTACCTAGGGTTTTGGAGTAGTCAGCTTTCTCTTTTGACCCGTAGTCAGCCCTCCATCTCCTTTCCGCCCTTCTGAAAGCCTGCTTTTGCAGTCTTAGTTTCTCTGAAAACCAAGGTTCAGAGTGTTTATTCCTTTTTGTCTTTTCAATTTTAATAGAGGCGACTGTCAGTACTGCAGATTTAATCCAGTTCTCTACCTGGTGTGTGGCTGTGTCGCAGTCTTTGTCTAGTTCTAAAGTAGTGGAGCTGGAGCTGAGCTGTGCGTGTAGTTCAGCTATATCGATCTTTTCCCAATCCTGGTACTGCGCTCCCCCTCCCGGGGTGCCCTGACCGTTTTAGTCTGGTCCAGGTTTAAGGAAAAATAAATGACTTTGTGGTCAGACCAAGGGACAGACAACACATCCCCTATTGTGATGTTAGGATTAGATGTAAGTATTCCATCCAGGGTATGCCCAGCGGAATGAGTTCCTTGCTTCACTAATTGGGACAAGCCACAGCTGGTCATTGTCTCTATGATGGTACTAGTGTTACTATCTTCCACTTTTTCTAGGTGGATGTTGAAGTCCCCCAGAATCGTGAAATCTGCCCTGGATAGGCTGGCCTCAAGAGCGGGCCCCAATAAATGTGACAGGGGGATGTTAGCCTTTGGCGGTCTGTATAATAAAAGGCCAGAGAAAGTATAATTATCCGTGATGCGGATATTAAAAGGTAGCGTTTCACACTCAGGGGAGTTCAGACTCTCGAGTTTCTGAACATGCAGGGTGTCCTTGCTAATGATGGCTAGGCCTCCTCCCTGCTTCCCGATTCTGTCGGCGCGAAGGAGTGAGTAGCCCTTTAGTACCGCTAATGCAAGCTCAATGTTTGACACTCTGTCTGCCCATGTTTCAGTTATAAACAGCAGATCCAGTTTATAGGTGTCAATCAGGATTGCTTCTTCTGTGTTATGTTTCACAAGGGATCTGGCGTTCACCTTTGTTTGAATATTTGCCGGGAGACCCTGTAGCTGGCCGCAGAGCGCTGCCTTCCTACACTGCGTGTAGGAAAACTTACGAAGACAGTTTGTACAGAATTTAACTTCATATCCTGGATTAAGGGACCCACAGGAAGGTTTTGGCCGAAGGTCCATCAGTTGTGAACTGTCGTAAACCTTCCTATTTACATGGTTTATTTTTTGCGCAGGGGTTACGGCCCTGGGCCCGTGCCAGGCACGGACGGGCGCAAACGGGCTGGCCATTGGCGCGCCTTCGGCACACCGCCGGCGCGCCCGCTGCGTGCGTCCGCTGCGCGCACGTATCAGCATCTGTTTAAATTTGTCCCGTTCATCCCCGTACTGCTTTCCCAATCCGGAAGTGGAAATGCTGTGCTTGCTACCTGCGCCCTCCACCCCCTCCGTGCAATCGGCACTTGCCGTGACGGACCGGGGGCTTTGGCGGGTAGTGGCAACCTGGGAGTCGATGCAGGGCGATAAGGATCTCTGTTATACAGTTTTAAAATCACCGTAGTATTTATTTAAAACAGTTGTAAAATTACCGATTTAAAAATGCGCATGTATAGTCTAAAATCACTATACAATTGCTAAATGAGGAAAGATTTACTTTTTTTAAAGAAGCGTGCGTTATCAGCGCCAACACCACTCACTCGCCGCGGGAGTCTCAATCATGTGGACCAAGAGACTGTTTTTAGCAGCTATTGGTAGTCCCGGGGCCTCAACGACTAGCCCGCTCACCCCCGTACTGCTTTCCCAATCCGGAAGTGGAAATGCTGTGCTTGCTACCTGCGCCCTCCGCCCCTTCCGTGCAATCGGCACTTGCCGTGACGGACAGGGGGGCTTTGGCGGGTAGTGGCAACCAGGGAATCAGTAAGGATCTCTGTTATACAGGTTTAAAATCACTGTAGTATTTATTTAAAACAGTTGTAAAATCACCGATTTAAAAATGCGCATGTATAGTCTAAAATCACCATACAATTGCTAAATGAGGAAAGATTTACTTTTTTTTAAAGAAAACACCACTCACTCGCAGCGGGAGTCTCAATCATGTGGTTGAGGGTGGCTGATCCCTGTGGGAAATCGTCTAGAAGTATGCATCTGCATTTTATGGGGTTTGTGCAATACTATTGGGACACAATTATAATGGCAGTTGACCCAATGTAAAAATGGATATATATTGGTTGCACTTGCACTTTATTGTGAAATAAAATAGATGCACTGGATATCCACAGTTGAATAATAGAAAAAGACACATAGGCATTTGCAATTTAATAATTGTTTCAACAACAACATGTATGCTACAGGGTTGTATTGAGGAAACATGACGCTCCATGAAATGTGCAATGTACTACAGTCGCTAACCTGTGCAGATATGGCATGCATTTAATTGGATGTGCATTATTATTTAATATTGAATTCTTAGCTGAAGAATTTTTAATTTGGTTCATATAAAAAGTGATAATCAAACCTGAAAAACTATATTTGAAGATGTGCTCCGAATTTGGAGAATATGTCACTGCATACAATAAGATGTAACTCCTATGTGGCTGAAGCCATGAGACAAGATGGGGAAGTAGGTGGTCTAGATGTTGTTGACAGGAATGTGACAGTCGCTTTTTTTCAACACAGTGGTTGTGGGTCATGTGGTTGCCCGGTTGAAGGCGTAAGCCTAAAGCCATGTTGGGTGTTGCTGTTTAATGGAAAAAAATAAATAAACATCTAATGAGCACTTGGACATCATGTGGCACTTTAGTTGGCGTTGCGGGCGAGAGTGTGCTGAATCATCACAGAGCGATGGTTGTTATGGAGTAATGTATATGTTGAGGAAGGTTTTCATTGCCAGCCAATAGCCCACAATTCCAACAGGTACCAGTGGGGCAGCATTTCAGCCAGTGAGCAAAGTCTTCTGATCTCCACCTCTCCCAGATGACCTCCCCATCCCAGCAGTGATAAATCCATCACCACTGTCCACTCTGGGTGGGGAAGGGAGAAGGGCCTTCCGCTGGTTACGGTGCAGTTGAGCAGCCACCACTGTAGATCCTGTGCAATGTCTTGCGAGCCCTGGATGGCATCCAACAGAGTTCCTTGGAGCTGAGCTTACTGAGACTTCAGATCCCTCTGGAGAGCCGGCATATGCCACTTGGTGAAGTGAACAAGCAGGATGCATGAGGCCAACTGGCCAAGAAGTCAGAGCTGCTCTCATCAAGATCCAGGACTGAAACATCAGGATCGTAGCCCAAATGTCCTCGACTCGTTGTAGCAGAGGAACGACTGTGAACTGCACAGTGTCCAAGGCAGCCCATATAAAAGGACGTCTACACAAAAGAGTCAGGTGTGACCTCAGCTTGTTGATTGAGAACTCCAGTAATGTCCGGAGGCTCAATATTGTCTGAACGTTGTGTACGTCTGACTGTGGTGAGCCCGCTTTTAACAATCAGTCATCAAAGTAAAGAAAGCTTGTATCCCCAACCTTTGATGATGCATGGCGACCACCGCCATCACTTTGTGAAGACCGAAGGGCACTGGTAAGGCTGAAGAGAAGTATGGCAAACTGAAAATGCTCCTGGCTGATCTTGAACCACATCTGTCGGACTGCACTATGGGCATATGAAAGAATGTGTCCTGCAGGTCCACAGCAACCATTCATTCTCCCAGATCCAGGACAGACACAAACTGGGTTAGCGTGAGCATTTTGAATATGTCCTTTGTAAGAGGGCATTTAGAGGGGACAGATCTAAAATATGACAAAGACCACTATCCTTTTATGGCTCAAGAAAATAGTGGGAATAAAAACCTGTCCCTACTTCTGAGGCCGGCACCCTCTTGAAGGCCGTCATGGTCAGTAGAGCCTGCATCTCTTGCAGCAAGATGGCTAGTTTCTCCTCTGAAAGCTGCTCCAAAGTGGGGGGACGCTGTGGTGAGTAAGAGAGAAATGGGGGGGACATAATACTGCGGGATGATTCGGAGGACCCATCGGTCAGAGGTGATGGATTGCCTGTCTAGGAGAAAATGCCTGATCCTGCCTATGGGAGGGAACTGAAAAGAATGGCATTCCTGATGACCTGCGAAATGTCTGCTTGCTTCCCATTCCTTGCCTCAAAAGGACTAGGATGACTGTAGCACTGGTGGTGGACATATGCCAACCGTCAGGAGTAGCCTCCGAAGGGCCAAAACTGATGAGGAAACTCTCTGGCAGGGGTGGAAATGTCCGAGGAACATGCCATGGCTCTACCTTTCTTAAAGCGTTGAAAGGTCGAATCAGCCTTTTTGTCAAATAGGCCAGCATATGTGCAGGAAAGCCAGAGGATCGCATCAACATATGCCAACGGAGCACCACAAAAGTACCCACTGCTCACCCCAAGCAATCTATTATATCCAGGCAAGCCAGAATTACTATTTGTCTGTAACTTGACCATCTAAAAAGTTTGAGCCAAGGAGGCCTGAAACTCCTCTGGAACATCTAGCAAGATGTTGTGCTGGGGCATGCTTGTAACAGCCTAACAGGTAGAACACACACACTGACCTCAATGCTAAGCTGGCCGAAGGTTAAGTTTGCTTCTAAAATGCCTCAATCCTTTTGGACTACCTGTCTGGAGGAGCTGTGATGAATGCATTAGGATTCACTTTGCTAGTGGAAGCCTGGACCACCACATTCTCAGGGTTCAGATGCTGTGTAGGAAAATCCGGGTCCCAGGCGCTGGTCTGTGGCATCTGGCCACCTGCCTGTTCACCGATGGACAAGAGCAATTATTAATCCAAGTGCCCATAAGGGTGTCAGCCAGGGCTTCATTCAATGTTAGTAAAGGCTCAGATGAGGTAGACCCTTGGTGAAAAACCTCAGTAAGGACATTTGGCTTGAATATTATTATTTTTTTTTATTTCTTTATTGCGGTTTTTAAGGTTCACTCTACATAATGGTACAGTAATACTTTACAGACAACTCTAAGCAGTGAAGGTACAATCCCTGTACAGCAGCAGTTAGTCCAATTTGGGTTGCCTTTGAAGCTTATACCGAACCAGCAATTACTACAAACATTGTCGGCATCAACTGTATGAACTTTGAACTGAATCCCCCCCTCCCAACATCACCCCCCCTCTCATTCAGGGCCCACCCACCCAGAGGATTCTCTAACAGCATTTCAATCAGGGGTATCCTCCCACTCCTTCCCCCACCCGGGCGATGCGGTCCCCATGCGACTAACTTCAGTCGACATTGTCTATGTAGAATCCGGGGAGCTCCTCCCGATCTCCTGGATCATTAGCCCCCATGCCTGTAATACTTCTGGGAGTTTGGCATCCCTCCTAGTACTGCGTATGTGTCCCTCCGACGCTAGTGCCCATTCCTTCAGATCTGCTTTCCAGTTCATTACCAGCGGCCCACTCTGTGTCAGCCAGTGAATTACTTGGCTTGAATATTAACAGAAGGAACTGTAGGTCCAGGGCCTCAGTTTCTTGGTTAATCACTATGGCACATGAGGCACTCTCCTCCTTTGGGGTTCTGAGGCTCAAAATCAACCCTGTATTGGGGTGTAGTATCAAGCCCACTAGCCTCCATATATAAACTGTCATCATTCTAATGATAGAGTGTTAGACTTGGCATCTTTTGGAGTGTTTCCCCTGAGTTTTTGCTTTCTGACCTCCCGGGTTTTTACTCTGTTTTTGCTGGCATAGTGTTTCTGTGAACTTTTCTCATTGCTGATCAGTGGTAAAGGGCAAGTGCTCCTGTGGTAAATTGTGTTATGGATTGGTGTTTCCATGATTGGATATTTGATTTACCTTTTAGTCCCTAGTAAAGTGCACTGAACGTGCCAGGGCCTGTGAATCAAATTATACTAGTGGGCCTGTAGCACTGATTGTGCCACCCATGTGAGTCGCCCTGAAAAGGTAACTCAGACCCGCCATTGCTGAGTCTGCGCGCAGTATGTAACTGTCATTTCAACTTGGCCAGTGCACACACTTGCCCCTCCCCTTCCCTTTTCTTACATGTCAGCCACCTCTAAGGCAGGCCCAAGGTACCCCTGTGGGCCGGGTGCAGTGTATGTGAAAGGTAGGACATGCCCTGGTGTGTGTGGAATGTCCAGCTAGTGAATTACGGCCAATTTTGTTTTTTGCTAAGGCACGGTTACGTGTTCCCCATAGGACAGAATGGGGAGTTTGTTAATAACATGCTATAAACATAACTGGTCCGGGGAATTAGGTGGGAAAATAAAGTTTAGTATGCCTGAACTCAGAATCTAAAGATGCATCTTTTAGTGAAGGTGATTTTTACATTCTGGGTTTGAAAATACCACTTTTAGAAAGTAAGTATTTTCTTGCTCAGTCATCCCGTTTGCCTCTGCTGGATTGTGGATTGCCTGTCTTGGTTTTAGATGACAGAAGGCTGGGGAGCAGGAGTGGCTCCAGATAGTCTAGGTGGGTCAGGAAAGGGCTAAATAGACCTGGGCTGTGATGGGGGAAGAGGGAGGAGATTTCCTTGCACCACAAAAGGCCTGGTCTGCTTCTGACCATGCCATCTCCACCTCCTGCCAGGAAGTCACACCAGAGAAGGCAGAACTGGTTCTGGCTGGGCACAGACACTCTCTGCCTAAGAGATCAAAGGATTTTGGGATGTAAATATTGAGACCCAGACCCCTGAATTTTAGAACTCTTTTGGACCAAGAAGACTAGAAAGAGGAAGAGCTGGAGAAGCTGTGAGGAGCGACTACTACTTTGCTGTGTTGGCCTGCGGTGGCTGCTTCAGTCTTGGGCAGTGAAAGGACTGGACTGAACTTTCTGCACTATACTTTTGTGAGTTTCTCCAAGGGCTTGAGTTAGAGCTTGACCCCTGTTCAAGAAGTCTCAGGAACAGTAAAGACTTCAAGTTATTCTGCCCTCAGCCCTGGGGACTGTGTGTTCTGTGCTGCAACAGAAGAAACAGCAACGCGATGCTGTCTACGACAAGGCTGCTGACTTTGTGTCCTGAAGGCACCGCAGAGGGCACCACAGCAACGCCGCAACGCGACCCTGGTCTCACCGAAGACGCCTGCTGATGCCACTACTGAGCCGCTGCTCGCACCGCGACCTGTGACCACCACCTCGCGCACCACTTTGGTATTCCAGACGACGACGCTCAACGCTGAAATGTTTGCACCGTGTTTCGAGGGCATTGCTCGTAAAGTTACACCACGCATGGCCCTCATCCCGCACCGCAGCCTTGGCCTACCGACGCAGGCGCCATCGACTCCTGACAACAGCGCTTCAGCAACGACAATGGCGATGCTTGCACCGCGACCTGCCAGCACTGCAATGAGCACCACATTCACTTTGCACCGCGGCCCTGTCAACGTCAGCGCTCCTGACCTCAACAGAGAAGAGTTCGATCTGCAACGCCTGTGACTTCGAGGGCTTAGACGACTCCTGCAACCTCCGGAACCGACGCCTGTGGACGCCATGCTTTGGGAAGTTTAACAAGAGGTCGCCGAAGCCCTGAATTTCTATAAGGTACTGTTTGCGGGCCCTCCCGACACCGTAGCTGGCCTGCAACACCGCGGTCAGCCAGAACTGTTTGGATTAGTTTGCTCATGACACCGTGATAGCCCCGGACGGAGGTATGGACATCAAGGAACTGTTTTTCAAGCATATTTTGATAGCCGAAGATTTTTAAGTACAGTATTGTGGATTTTTATCGTTTTTGTTCTTGTCATAAGTATATAAAAATATTGGATATTTTTCTAAACTGGTGTGGTGTCCTTTTGTAGTGCTTATACTGTATTGCTGTTGGTTAGGTGCAAATGCTTTACACACTGCCTCTAAGATAAGCCTGCCTGCTCATGCCAAGCTACCAAGGGGGTGATCAGGGGTTATTTTAGGAGTGTAGCTCCCTTATCCTCACTAGAGTGGTGGTTTCTGCCCGGCTTTGGCACATGCCCTAGCCTACCAAAAACCCAATTTCCAACATGGTGTATATGATCTCCATCTTCACCATTTTCATAATCAGGTGGTGGCTTATTCCGATTAGAACCTAAGCCAAAAGGATGATGGAACCTCTGAGTATAGCTCTGTGGCAGAGGGAATGTTTTGTCTGAAGCAGAGCATACAGAGTTGAGAGCAGTAGAGGGGAGTAAAGGGCAACCTCTGTAGGATTCCACAGAGGCTCAACCATTTGGATTGGTGTTGACGTAGAAGGTCGAAAATATGAGTGACCCTGAGCTTGTACTGTATATCAATATATTTGTGGTTGGGTTACTGGACTGCTTGAAATATAGTCTGCATACAGGTGAAGCAGTGGGTCAGTTTGAAGATACAGAAGAGGCAGCACTTGGCGAGATCTGGTTGGTCCGCCCCTGTTAGCCGTCCACACATATTAAACAATGGAATGGCATGAACTCATTCAATTCTTTGTTTGTGACCCTTCTGATGAGATTAATCCGGTAGTACTCGGTGGAGCCGGTACATTTTCATCTCTCTTTCGGAGTCTGAGACTTCCTCATTAACAGGATGCTGTTTGCCAGGGAGGTAAACACAATCCTCACAGCTTTAATTCGGAACCAGGGCTGCAGGCGAGTATCCCTATCCAAACTACAGTGACAGGAGGTAGATGGGGAATTGGTAGTCCCAGACTTCAAGGCCTACTATCTTGCAGTGCAGCTCCAGTGGCTGGCAGGGAGACTCACCCATGGGCAGGAGAAGGGTCAATGGGTGCCAGACCTCCATCGCTTTGCCAGAGTCCTTCTCAGGCTCAAGAGCCCTAGTACAGGTGATACCATGGAATTTTGAGCATGTTGGACCAGATGTTTGCAGAAAACACAAGTGTCAGTCCCCTACTCCTCCGATATATTGCTAGCACTTTTAGAAGTACTCCCATATGGAGGGAGATGACAAGTTGCATAACAGCCAGCGCAATGAAATTCTGTTCCGTGTGACACATGACCTACCTCAAGGCCACTTGCTTCTCCATAGGGCAGTGAGGACAGCGATCCACAGACATTAGGGACGGAAATGTTAAAACCTCTCTACTCTAAATGCTGCCAATACCTTGTCACATTGCCTTCTTGCTTCCGGTTACGGCATTGCATCGCACTGATTGGGGAGCCTTGCCCAATCAGATCCAAGCTCGGGAGGAGCCAGGTGTGCCCAGTGTCTATTTTATGCCTGCCGTAGCGCAGACGCCCAGCTTTCATTTTTTTACCTGACTTGCTGTAACAGATAGAGGCTCCGTTGCATGCTAGGGATTGCTGACCTTATTTTAAGTGCTTTGCGGCTAATTTTACTGTTTTAAAATCGCCTTCTTGCTTCCGGTTACATCATTGAATTGCACTGATTAGGTGGCCTTGCCCAATCAGATGCGTGCTCGGGAGGAGCCAGTTGTGCCCCCCAGCTACTTTATGCCTGTTGTAGCGTGCATATACCACTGGCGCGCCAAAGGCAAGCCCATCAGCACCCATCGCGCCTGGATGTCGCAAGGTGCCAGACACTCTCCCACTTGGATTCCCACAGGCAGGCTTATTCACACAAGGAACTCATCTGCTTTGGAGCCCTGATGAATCCATGCATTAACCAGCCTTGGGTCCAAGCGGGCCGCCCTTTCTGCTGTGGACATTGTGAGTTTAAAATTGGAATGTGCAGTCATGCTCGACGCCCCCTCCACACTTTCACATTCCTTAGCCGTTCACTGGTGAAACACTATGCAGAAATGTTTGATTTGATCCAAGATGAGGTACCTGATATTCTCTTTTTAACAGAGACCTGGATTACCCTTGATATGGAGGCCAGTCTACTAATGGTTTTACCTCAGGGCTATACCATAAAGAAATTTAATAGACTGGGCAGCAGAGGAGGAGGCATTGCGGTCAATTTTAAAACCAGCTAGCCTTGTCGTTTCATTAGTGAGACTGTTGCTGACTGTGAAAGTGCCCTCTTCAAAATTACACTAAACTGCAATTTTACCCTATCAGGACTGCTCATCTATCGCCTCCCTGGTCCGTCTAAAAATTTCAGGGATGCACTCACTAATTTAGTCAATATACTGGCAACCAAGTCTGCAAACTTCAATATTGTGGGGGACCCTGACCTCCACCTGGAAGCCAGCCAAGACAGTGAGATCACCAATTTTTGAGCGGATCTCGCAGCCTGTTAACTAATGCAATGCTTCCCCAGCATGACACACTCTGCAGGACACCTCTTAGACCCTGTATTCACTAACATACCTTCTCTAAAAGTTCGTTCTCCCCTTCCCATGGCCTTGTCAGATCACTTTCTCATTTCCATGACAGTACATGGTATAGGCCCACCATCGTGCGTCTACGGCAAGCCAATTCTGAAACACCCTTGGCACAAGTTAGACGCCAATCGTTTTCGGGATCTTTTACTTACTTATATGCCTAAATTGCCTGCTGATATAGAAGTAGCAAACAGCCTTCTTCACGAATGGTTTATAAATACTCTTGACAAATGTATTCACCCCAAATATACGTATGGCTGTAGAACACAATCCAGTCCTTGGTTCAATGAGACTCTGACCCAGATGAGAAAAAACTGCAAGGTACTGGAACCCGCTTGGAGACGCTTCTATGACCCTGCCCTCAAGACACAATATCGCTCAGCTATTAAAGCATATCATAAATCTATTTGTAAATCAAGAGCTGACAACTTTGTAGAAATAATTAAAAACAGCAGCAACTCGGCCAAAAGCATTATCTCCTTGCTGAAAGATCTTGGAAAAGCCTCTTCGGTAAATGCACCTACCATTACTTCGAACTTTCAGTGTGTGACTTTAGCCACCTTTTTAAGTCGAACCTAGAGCAGGGCATGCGCTGCTTGCTCGACTTTTAGTAAGGGGTAAAAAAGTGCTACCAGATGCTGCCATGGCCAGCCTAGAGCTTGAAGCATGTGCGCCGGCGCGCACTTTAACACCTCTCGCCCTTTCCTGGCTGTTTCCTGTGCATCGCTCATTCTTTCAATTACTCCTTCCTTCTTATTCCTTCTTTGCTGCTTTTCTGTGAGTGTCTCATTCTCTTTCTGCCACTTTCATGTGCTTTTTTCATTATTCCGCAATCTTTCTTTGCTGCTTTTTGAACTTTTACACTGATTCTGTGCCGATCTGCTGGGCATCTTGTGGAATTTTAGTTTGCGAGCTAAACATCATCTGCGCCAGCTTGTCACCCACGTACAGCGCACACAACGGCCATTTTAGGTATCATGGCCTCCCTGTGCACGATCTATCGTCAGCGCGCCCCTCTGACCCAGCAAGCATCCACCGCGCACCCTGGCTCCCCCTCCCTCCCCCTTATGAGCATAACCCTTCTGCATGACCCTGTCCTTGGGAGTCACGCCAGCGCCTGACCAGCACCTCCTCTCCCCCCATGAATGCCCCCCTGTTGATAAACCTTCCCTCCGCGCTGGATTGTCCACGCGGCATGAATACCACTCCTTTGATGACCTCTTACCCCATGTCCGACTGTCCACACAGGTCCGAGGCCATTTCCTAAGCCGGGAGATACCATTTACTGCCCCTCATTGTATGGAATCGCCCCTCTTCAAAGGACACACTGTTGATCAGGGCCTCCCCACCCCCTGGGATATGATCAGGCGCACACATCCTCAGACTTGGCGAAACACTCAGCTGCGTGATGACCCCCTCCTCTTATCAGCAGGTTGAGGACCTCTATTGTGAAGGTATATGGGGGTGGGATTGACACGAGGATTATGGGGATGTCTTTTTCCTTGCTTCACAATGTTATGATTGTAATAAAGAAAGGTCACATGCCATAAACCGGTGTATAAGAGGCCAGGCCTCAGAGAGGCTGTTAGAGCACCTCGAGACGATACCTTGTTGTCCGATCTGATGTGTTCTGCTCCGTCGGAATAAAAACTTCTGTTTCCTGCCTTCTGGTCTCCGGCGCCTGCCTCATTGCTTGGTAATTTGAATGGTACGAGGGCGGTTAGCGCCGGGCAAATCTTGAAAAAGGTCATAGCCCTACCTTTTTCCACAATTGGCGCCCATGTGGGGCCCATCAGCGACACGTGGATCCAGTGGGAGAGGTCCCGACGACAGAGTGAACGACTGCAACGATCGGGAAGAGCTCGTGTCCGATAGACCCTCGTCTGACAGCCGATCATCCGACCTTCACTAGTTCCGAACAGACCTCTCTCGAGTGATCTACGGTCCTGACTGGAAACCATCAGGAGTGCCACGGACATCACGAAGAAGAGAGGACGATCAGGCGCTGGATTCAGAAGACAGGAAACCGTCCATGCGGTCCGGGTAAGGTCGTGTAAACACGACGAACTGAGGAATAATTGTTTTGTTTGGATAATACTAGTATTACGCTTTGTTGAACCCTCTGGAGATTCACCGTCTGCAAACGGAGAAAACAACAGGCTCTCTCTTTGCAAGCAGTGAAGGATAGGTAACGCAGACTTTTGTCCCCATTGTAATCCGTCGTGCCTATCTTCCTCCCCCACTGTTTTCTCGAACTGTTGTTCGGGGATTATTGTCTGGAGATTCTTTGTCTGCAAACAGGTAGAGAAAGGGTGGGTAACGCAAACTTTCCGTACCCACTTATTCTCCCCACTGATTGTTTGATTGACCGTACATTAAGTGTTCGGTATTGGTTCTTTTGAGGTATTCACGGCCTACAAACAACGTAGAATAGAAAATTCTGTCTAGTCTTTGTCCGCCGTGATAAGATAGGTAGTGCAGACCTTTGTCCCCGTTGTAACCCGTCATGCCTATCTTCTCCCCACTGGTTGGTAGCCTGTACAGCCCGGACCGCTTATTAGAGATGAACCATCCAGCTCCACTGGAGGGCACCCCTAATAAGGACATGTTCACTAAGCATGGACGAGTCGCTATAGCTTATACTAAGTTATGGCATAAATATACAAAGAAGAACCCTGAAAGTCAGTGGCCACTGATAGGTTCCTTTGACGATCATAAAATAAAAGCATTAGAAATAACGCTTCAGAAAAATAAGACCACGCCCACTATGCTCGACAGTATCGGCATGTGGCGCAAGGAAACGGAACAACGAAAGAAAAGAGAAGAGGCAAAAATAGGGAAAGAATTACGAAAGGCAGCCCACCTAGCCGCTAAGCAACTAGAAGAAGAAATAAAAGAAAGAAAGAAAGCTATGCAAAACCACGAACCAGGGCCGACAGGTCAATGTCCTGTTAGGACCCCCTCTGCGCTCTACCCTGAAGTACCCTCCAAACAACGGGCGAACGATGAGTTACTGCTAGGTCCCCCAATCATCTACATACCCCCTCCATATGCCCCCTGCCAACAAAGTTTGCAAGCCCCGGGTGCGAGCGAAAGTGACCTTAGTGCTAGTGCACCAGCCGTCACGGCCTCTGCACCAGCCACATTAACAACATCGTCAGACGACCCTGAGGCTAGCAAACAACCACCAGCCAG
This sequence comes from Lissotriton vulgaris, assembly GCF_964263255.1. Lineage (NCBI taxonomy): Eukaryota > Metazoa > Chordata > Amphibia > Caudata > Salamandridae > Lissotriton > Lissotriton vulgaris. Next base: position 541,857,548 of record NC_141685.1, on the reverse strand, counting down.
ACCAAATAGGTTGAGCAAAGATGAGCGGGATGGGATCGACAAAATAGCAAAAACCTTAGTAGAACGAAGGGAAGGCGAAGAATATACAATGAGCATATATAATTCACATGCCGACAGCCACAGACGGCATTTCATTTTGCGATTCAGCTACCACACCCTGAACGCATATGAAGATAGGTATCAGAGTAAGGGCCCCGCTAAACTAACAAAGCTGTATAGGAAGATTGATGTTGGAGATGGGACTGAATGTGAGGCGACGGAGCTCTTCATGCAGATGCTTGAGGTCTTCCGCCACCTCATGGAGCAAAAACCAGAAACCAAGGTTACAGTCCCTGAAACGACCTCAGTAGAAGTAGCTAATACTATGATGCCCATCAGAGAGGCGGCCCCTATTGGATCCCACCACGTGGCAAGGGAACAAGCGATGATATTAACGATGCAGATGCAAAAGGGAGAGTTGTGTACAATTGGGTTTACCAACCGTGGGACTGACAAGATATCCTAACCTTTAAACAAACTCTGCCCGATTTAAGAAAGAACCCGACAGCATTTTATACCGAATTAGGCACAGCCTTGGGTTCGACGATAATGACTTTAGCGGACATTGACTTGTTCTTCGGGTTATGCCTGCCAGCTGACGTGTGGAAGCAAATCCGGAAGGCTGACCACACGGATCTGTTTGGACATACCTGGGACCAACTCGGTAAACTAGATAGACAGCGAGAGCCAGGAAGGAAACCAGTAAAGGACATACTAGAACTTCCAGACAAACTAGTTCAGAAGTTAAAGACGCTGATCCCAGAAAGAAAGGTAGACTGGTCGATAGTCACGGCCTGTCGACAGAAACCCCAGGAAGATGTGTCAGAATACTTCTCCCGATTCGAGACAGTGTTCTCCGACTACAGTGGCCAAGACATTACCACCGCAACCGGACAACACCTGTTTGTGCAAAATTATGTAAAGGGCCTATCACAAGAGGTCTCCCAAAAACTGCAGACGAGTGAGAGTAGTTGGGGGGCCTCCAAACCCGCAGCTATCCTTCAGATGGCTCAGTATTACGAGCACCAGAAGAATGAGAATGATAGGGCGTCCGAGAAAAAGAAGAAAGATTTGAAAGAAAGAGTGATGATAGCCCAGATACAAGGTATAGCGGTCAGACGGGAACCCAACAGGGGGAACTACCAATCGACCACCCCCAGAAATCTACCTCCTAAAGATCACACCCCAACACCCCACACTGGACGTAGAGACATTAGCAATGACCAATGCGCCTTCTGCAAAGGGTTCGGCCATTGGAAATCCCAGTGTCCGGTTCTGCTAGAGATGAATAGAAATAGGGACTCCAGGGATGTGGCAGGAGGGCCGAGAAATAGAGTACAAGGACGAGGGCACACTAACGACACCAACAATGACAGATCAGGGAGATTGAACACATTTGACCGTCCTCGGCAGAACCAATATCAGCTGACCGAAGGTGAAAATACCCCCGACTTTGCATAGGACTGCCAGGGGCAAGGGAGGGATCCAGTCGAGCTCTGTGTTGACCAGCAAGGTCCTTACGTCACCGCTAAGGTCCTGGGTACAGAGTCTCCATTTTTGGTAGACACTGGGGCGACACGTAGTGTGTTATCGAAACGACTGATTCCAAGGGCACCCTTGTCTGGCTCACACATTACATCGATAGGTTTCGATGGGACGCCCTCCACTAACCCCCTGTCCGTACCTATCACCTTCGACCTAGAAAGCAACACCACTGACACGACATTTCTGCTCTCCTCCAACTCCCCTGACGCCATTATGGGTATCGACTTACTGAAACATTTTCGAGCCACCATTAGATGTTCCCCGGATGGAATCCGAGTCATCCTGTACGACAATCCGGACACACCCAAATCTTGCCCTGCACGACACATGTGCTCCATAACTGACGCTGACCTGTCTTTACTTGACACCCTGCCCCCGTACCTATGGGCCAAAAATGACTCTGATGTGGGACGAATGATGATTGACCCTATTCATATAACTGTAAAACAGGACGCTCTGCTCCCGAAACTCCCACAATATCGGATATCCCCCGAGGGCGAGAAGGCACTGGTAGCGATCATTCAGTCTCTGGTAAATGCAGGAGTGGTTGAAGAAGTGGTTAGCAACGTCTGCAACAGCCCAATCCTACCTATTGTTAAGAAACAAGGTGAAGGAGATGAGAAAGCGTATCGCTTCATCATCGACCTGCGGGAGATTAACAAAGTGGTTGTACCCCAATACCCCGTGGTCTCGGACATCACCACCATTCTGACCCTCATCCCGCCCACTGCCACCACCTTCACTGTTATCGACCTTAAGTATGCGTTTTTCTCTATCCCCATCCATCCAGACAGCCGTTATCTCTTCGGCTTCACTTTAAAATCCCGCTCGTACCGATTCTGTAGAGCCCCCCAGGGGTACACTGAAAGCCCGAGCATTTACAGCCAGGCCCTCAAAAGACAGCTGGATGCCTTCCAGCTACCAGATGGAGTGGTATTGATCCAATATGTTGATGATATCCTTTTGGCGGCAGACACCACCCCCCTCGCAACCACGGCCTCTGTCCAACTCCTACACTTTCTTGCAGAGAATGGCCATAAAGTTTCCAAAAAGAAATTACAGTTCTGCCAGCCACAAGTGACATACCTAGGCCATCTCCTGTCCAAGGAAGGAAGGAAACTTACACCCGACCGAATCCAAACCATCCTAGACACCCCCATCCCAAAAACACAAAAGCAAGTCCGCTCTTTGGTTGGCCTAACTTCTTTTTGCAGACAGTGGTTACCTAATTACAGCCTCATTGTGAAGCCACTACTTGCCCTGTTGACAAAAGATGTCCCCTTCCCTCTTCCTTGGACCACTGAGTGTCAAGCCTCCTTTAAGGAATTACGGGATGCGCTCTGCTCAGCACCCGTCCTAGGAACCCCGGATTACTCCAAACCTTTCTCCCTCTTCACTCACGAAAGGGAGGGGTGTGCATTGTCTGTCCTAACTCAGTCAATTGGTCCTAAGCAGCGCCCTTGTGCCTACTTCTCCGCCACTCTTGATCCTGTAGCCAGAGCTTTACCTGCCTGCCTTCGAGCAGTAGCTGCCGCTGCTGTCTCTATCCGTCAGAGTGAGGGAATCGTACTTTCAAACTCCCTCACCGTGTTAGTACCCCATGCAGTCGAGACCCTTCTGAACCAAACCAAGACTCAACATTTGACTAGCGCACGACTGACAGGGTATGAACTGACGCTGCTTACGTCCCACATCACACTAAAGAGATGCACGACATTGAATCCTGCCACATTACTGCCCCTGCCTGAAAATGACCCTGACGTTCCTCCCATACACGACTGTGTGACCCTCACGGACGAACAAACTAGGAGTAGAATTGACCTCCGAGACACTGCTTTCACTGACCCCGATGGAGAGCTATGGGTAGACGGCTCATGCATCAAACTCCCAGATGGCACCACTTCAGCTGCCTACGCAGTAACTACAGCCCGAACAGTAGTTGAAACAGCCTGCATCACACAACGGTCTGCCCAGGCGGCAGAGCTGATAGCCCTTACGCGAGCATGCATCATAGCCACAGGGACCACCGCAAACGTATATACGGACAGCCAGTATGCCTTCGGGGTGGTCCACCATTTTGGACTCCTGTGGAGGGAAAGGGGATTCCTGACGTCCCACGGCACCCCCATCCTTCACGGAGATTTGGTTTCTGCCCTGATTGAAGCTGTTCTCCTCCCCAAACGACTAGCAGTGATCAAATGCCAGGCACACAAGAGGGTGACAGACTTAGTCGGACAAGGGAATGCGCTAGCCGACATCACTGCACGAACAACAGCTGAGAATAGGGCGGTGACACGCATGTATGTGACCAGGTCACAAGCAGAGAAATGGACTGACGCAAGGGAAATGATCAGAGACATCCAGTCGGCCAGCACCCCCCACGAACTGACTAAGTGGGCAGGGGTGGGTTTGAAGGATGATGAGGGCTGCTGGCGAACAAGAGATGCAGACAAATGGTTACTGCCTGACTCATACCTGATCCCCATACTGACTATGGCTCATTCCCCCGCACACATAGGATCTGCACCCATGATCGAACTCATCTCCACAGTCTGGCACAACGACAAAATCCCCGACTCAGCCAGACGCCTAGTCCAGCAGTGCCTCATCTGTCTGCAACACAACCCCGGGAAAGGAACTGTGGTACCCCGGGGAGGGTTTGGGACCCCCAATCACCCCTTTGAGGTCCTTCAGATGGACTACATCCAACTAGAGAGATGCCAAAGCTTGAAGTATGTACTAGTCATCGTATGTGCCTTCAGCAAATGGGTAGAGGCCTATCCAACCCGTGACAACACTGCCATGACCACTGCCAAAGTACTACTGAAAGAATTCTTCCCTCGCTATGGCCTTTGTCGAATTTTATGGAGCGACAATGGCCCCCACTTCATAGCTGAGGTTATCCAACTAATCCTAAAGGGGTTGGGGGTGAAACAAAGATTCCATGCGGTCTTCCACCCCCAATCCGCCGGCCTGGTGGAACGCCATAATGCCACACTGAAGCTGAAATTGTCAAAAATAGTGGCAACCACCGGACTTAGATGGCCAGACGCTCTCCCTCTGGCCCTGCTATCGATGCGCTCCACTCCCACCAAGCATCATTTGACCCCCTACGAGGTTGTATTCGGGCGACCGATGAACCTCTGGACCGCTCCCAAGCCGACCTCCATTCATGACGTCCCGGACGTCCTACTGTCTGATTATTTGTGCAAATTAACTAAAACGTTGTCTGTCATTCATCAACAGGTGCAGCAGGCCATCCCCGATGCTTCCAGGGGCCCCGGCCACAACATCCAACCGGGAGATTTCGTTCTAATACGAAATTTCCAGCGGACCAACAGTCTGGAACCCCGGTGGACGGGCCCCTGGCAGGTGCTGATCACCACACGAACGGCGCTTCGAGTGGAGGGGAAGAAGCACTGGCTGCACGCACATCATTGCCGGAAGGTCTCTGCGAATTTGGCCACGACAGAAAACGTCAACACCCAAGAAGAGCTCCTGAACAAGGACCGACCGACATTGAACTGTTATCCCGATACTGGGGCACTTGAACTTGCAAAATTCTCTGATCCCACTGTGCCATCCAAAGAAGGGTATTTCCTGCGTCGAAAGGAGGGAGCTTCGGCTAAGTAGGCCACGGACTAAGTTGAATCTCAGAACGGTGACCTAAGCACAACCAAGGGTTGCCGGGAGAGAAGCTAAACGAAGTCTGTGGTTCTGCCCACTACCGAGCCCCTTGAAGGTGATGGAAGCGCCAGATAGGAAGATGATGGAAGCGCCAGATAAGAAGATGATGGAAGCAACAGGAAATACCCACTATAGAAACCCAAAGACTGACAATTTGCACAAATCAAAAACAATCGCCCTTTTTATTGCCTTCCTCTTCTGCCTCCTCCTCATGACCTCCTTCTGGATTCTGGAGGAAAGCACACCGGCTCATGAGACATTGCTACCTACTGCACAACCAACACCCCTGAAAGAGCATCACCTAATCCCTCTGTCGCCCCAGCTGCGAGAAAGGCGCAGGGAATTCTGGAACAATTCCTTCGTGCAACTGCTGCACCAACATAACCTTGCTGCAAATGCCACGAACTGCTGGATTTGCGGGTTGCTCCCGCATGCCACTGGACACTCCATCCCCTTCATCCCTTCTCCTTTCTCAGTTCACGGCTCCTGCCTCGCCTGGTTGATCCTCATGCAAGAGAGCCACAAGGACAACGCCACCTCCAGCCAGACAGTGTCACACTTCTACTCTGGTTTCTGGCTGAACAAAACCGAAAAAACCTCTGCTGCCTTGTGTCCTGCGCTCACCGGCGCCACCTTCCTTAAAGACATTCCAGCCAAAGAACGTGTTGAAGTACAGGTACTCCACAATCCAGCTAGATCCACCTTCTCTCATCTGCAAAAACAAACCACCGCCACTCTGACTGTGGCTCTGTCTGTCATCAATGTCACAGGTCTCGTGTGCCTTGAAGGCCAGGGAACGCAGCTGGTGGGTCACAGTTCCTGCCGAATCACCAGAACACTGAACTCAGTTGATTCCCCTTCCTTTGTTGCTTCTCCAAATATGTACTTTGTGTGTGGCACCAAAGCTTACACCTGGCTCCCGAAAGGTTGGAAGGGTACCTGCTACATTGCCTTCGTTCTTCCACCCACATATGTAGCCCCTGCCAACCATCACCGGCAGAGGCGTGCAGATGACATTGGACAAACCGACTCCACTGGAGCACAGTTCCTAGATGCAGCAAAGGGACTTGTTCCTCTGTGGGGCCCAATGGCAAACAGCCGCGCTATCCGACACCTGACCCAGGCAGTAGAAACGACAATCAACATCACGGCTGGCATCCTCGCTAACAACACGGCGGAGCTTCAGGCGGTCCGCCTTGTGACCCTTCAGAACCGCCTTGTCCTAGACGTGGTCCTAGCCGACCGAGGGGGAGCATGCCGCATCATCGGATCTAGCTGCTGCACCTACGTGCCTGACAACTCGCCTTCCGTCTACAAGGCAATTGAACACCTCCACAGACTTTCCTCGGAGGTTCACCAAGAACAAGAAGGATGGTCGCTTGGGAGCTGGTTTTGGGACACTTTGAGGAACTGGGGTTGGAGGTTGTTTTCCTTTGTGCTGATACCTGTTGTGATATTATGTGGGTGTTGCTTGGGTATTCAATGTCTACCCTCCTTGTGCAGCTTCATTTCTAACTGTATGTGCCCAAAGACTTTGGACTTCCGAAATGAGCACATGAGTCCCCTCTATGAAGTAGAAATACGTGGCCTTATGGGGATAAATCCGAACTGACAAGTTGGCGAGACATGTTAAAAGGGAGGACTGTGGAATTTTAGTTTGCGAGCTAAACATCATCTGCGCCAGCTTGTCACCCACGTACAGCGCACACAACGGCCATTTTAGGTATCATGGCCTCCCTGTGCACGATCTATCGTCAGCGCGCCCCTCTGACCCAGCAAGCATCCACCGCGCACCCTGGCTCCCCCTCCCTCCCCCTTATGAGCATAACCCTTCTGCATGACCCTGTCCTTGGGAGTCACGCCAGCGCCTGACCAGCACCTCCTCTCCCCCCATGAATGCCCCTCTGTTGATAAACCTTCCCTCCGCGCTGGATTGTCCACGCGGCATGAATACCACTCCTTTGATGACCTCTTACCCCATGTCCGACTGTCCACACAGGTCCGAGGCCATTTCCTAAGCCGGGAGATACCATTTACTGCCCCTCATTGTATGGAATCGCCCCTCTTCAAAGGACACACTGTTGATCAGGGCCTCCCCACCCCCTGGGATATGATCAGGCGCACACATCCTCAGACTTGGCGAAACACTCCGCTGCGTGATGACCCCCTCCTCTTATCAGCAGGTTGAGGACCTCTATTGTGAAGGTATATGGGGGTGGGATTGACACGAGGATTATGGGGATGTCTTTTTCCTTGCTTCACAATGTTATGATTGTAATAAAGAAAGGTCACATGCCATAAACCGGTGTATAAGAGGCCAGGCCTCAGAGAGGCTGTTAGAGCACCTCGAGACGATACCTTGTTGTCCGATCTGATGTGTTCTGCTCCGTCGGAATAAAAACTTCTGTTTCCTGCCTTCTGGTCTCCGGCGCCTGCCTCATTGCTTGGTAATTTGAATGGTACGAGGGCGGTTAGCGCCGGGCAAATCTTGAAAAAGGTCATAGCCCTACCTTTTTCCACATCTGCCACTCTTTCTCATTCATTCTTTGCTGCTCTTCTGTGCTTTTGCCTTTCAATCTTTAACATTTTTCTCTGACCTTTTCACTCAATCCTTGCTGCTTTTGGCTTCTTTTAGTCTCAGCTCTTCTCTTCGAGTTTCGAACTCAATTGCTCCCTTAACTCCTCTTCTTCCTTTTACTCACTCTTTTGCTCTTCTTCCTGCCCTTTTCCTGAATTTGCGACCTTCCCTGCATCCTCTCCCACGCCGCACTCCCTTCTCGGTTTCCGCCAATTTCTTAGCCCAACCCATTGCCCCAGAGACCCCGCTCCTAATTCATGTCCGCCGCAGCTGCGATGCACAGCCCGTATGCACCCCTCCTTTGCCCACGTCAGACCCCTTGCTTTCACTCCCATCACTGCTACGTCTCTGCTTCCCTCTCCTCACCCTGAACCTTGAATGCACTTTCCAGTGCTGCTGCTACGCCTCAGTAGTCGACTGCGAAGGTGCCTTCCCCTGTTCCACCTGAGACTTTTCCTGCACCTTCCCATACCCCTACCATGCACCGCACACAACACTCGCCTCTACCTCGGCCACGTACACCTACACACCTCTCCCCACCCCTCCCTGTTCTGCCTTCTCCTCAACAACACCTCCCTCAAACACGCTACTGAAATATGGGACCTGCTGCACGACCACACATTGAAACTGCTCTTCCTCACAGAAACCTGGCTGATTCAATCGACATTACCACACCTATTCCCCAGGCACAAGGTTATAAGACAGGACAGAATTAACAGACCCAGCAGAGGACATGTCATCGTTTTCAAAGAGCTCATCAAATGTTCCACTGCCTCAGCTAGCACCAACAGCACCATGAATCAGTGCAAACGTTTTTATTCAGCACATCAAGTAAAGTTTTTGTGTGCTGTATTCTCACTGAAGAAGGAAACTTGAATACATGGCACTCCGATTGAAAAACTTGTGTTTCAATTCTTCATTGAACCTTCTTAGCCTAAAAAGCAGAGCTTCGGTCTAATAATCTGAAGGTTGTGAGTTCGAACCTCTTAGTGGGCATGTGTTTTGTGTTATAAGTGTTTGCATTTTGATAATTCTCCAATAGCCAATAGGTCTCGCATTTGGGACCTTATAAGTTTTAAGCCATGCAACAGTTGAGGTTATTACACCAAGGATATTGTGCTGCATAACTAAATACTTATAAGGTCCCAAAAGCGAGACCTATTGCTTTTTTGTCAAGAAGGTTGAGGCATCTACAAACCCCCCCCCCCCCCACCACTACTAGCAATGAAGGTCCTGAGGACCTGTCTAGCCTCTCTGGCCCCTTATTACTCTCCTTCACTGCACTATACCATTAGGGATTGAGTAGCCTTTGTAAGAAAATTAAATCGGGATCACTAGCTGACCCACTTAAACCGGATCATTTCCAGAAATTTCTACCCCAGCTTTTACCCATTTTCTGGGAGCTGATAAATCTGTCCCTGGCATCATCAGTAGTACCCGCTTCGTGGAAACACGCCATGCTCATTCCATTGCTAAAAAAGCTGACCCTTGATGACTATCAAATTACTTCCCTTTGTGGCTAAAATCACTGAGTCTTACATCAACTCGACCCCGCCATAGCATCGATTTCGCCCTGGTGGCAGTTACCGAACACCTGCAGAAGTATTGCCCTTGGATGAGGGCAATAACTCGTTTCTGATCATTCTTGTCCTTAGCGCCGCATTCAACACTGTATCACATGAGATTTTGCTGCAACGCCACAAGGAGATAGGCATTGGAGGTGCCACTCTAAATTGGTTCACATCTTTTCTATCAGAAAGATCCTTTCAAGTGATCTACCCTCGCTTTGGCTCTCAGGTACACGCCGTACGTCATGGGTTCCCACAGGCTTCATCTTTGAGCCCCACTTATTTAATATATGCATACAACCCCTAGCGGGGGTTGCAAAAAGAAGGGGCCTCTCCCTATTTTCTTATGCTGATGATACTCAGCTCGTGATCTCTTTGTCTAACAACAGGGACCAAAACATGGTCAAGTTCCAGGTTGATATGGATGGCAGCCAACTGCTTGCAGCTGAATGTTAATAATACTGAGATTCTTCTCCTGAGAAGAGACGCCCATTTTGGGTGTGATCGCTGGTGACCTGCTGCGTTGGGAGTACCCTCACTGACTAAGGAGGCCTCAAAAATCTGGGTGTCTGGGTTGACTGCACTCTAGCCTTTCAGACACAGACAAAATCAGTGGCTGGTGTATGTATCGGACTCTTACGCAAACTTAAGCCTCTACTCGGGTTCTTTGACGCTCAAACACGCCAGACCATTATCCAGTTTACCATACTCTCTAGACTGAATTACTGCAATTCCCTGTACTTGGGTGCCAGTAAAGCCGGGATTGTCTTCAAAGGGGCGCAAAATGCAACGGCCCGGACTATATTCACCCTCTCTAAATCCTGCTCAGTATCTTACTCTATAAGTAAGCTTCATTGACTTCGGGTAGAGAAGAGAATCCATTTTAAGACATTGTGCATTTCTCACAGAATTCATTATGCTCATTCCCCCTCTCCCCCCCCCCCATTCTAGCCAATTTTCTTATCCCTTACGGTCCTAGCCGCGCGCTGCGCTCCTATGGTCAACATCTGGCATGTGTCCCCTGTGTCAGAAGAGCACGGGCGGGAGGTCGGTAGTTCAGTGCCTTCGCTTCTTCTCTCTAGAAAGCCCTTCAAGAAACTATCAGGAGCATTCAGAATCACATGGCATTCAGGAAGGCAGTAAAGACTTTGCTTTTTCTGGATTACTCCACCTCCCCTGATCTCCTCCATTGTCTTGTCAATCTGGAATCAGCACTGGGATGCCCCATTGCTGGGGCAGCCATGCGTTTTACAAATCTGGTAAGGTAACATAACATAACATCTACAGGGACCTTTAAGGCTCAATCAGTCAGTCAGTCAGGCTGTCACAAGAGCATAATTCTACTCCGCAAAGCCAGGAGCGGGCAAGGCTCCCTAGACACAACCAGAGCTTGGGAGACCTTAGTAGATTCCTTGACACACCCGACTCCTCAACACCAGAGGAGATGCCCGGTACCCCCTAGAATAATTACCATACGTCAAGACTAACTCTCCTCAGGAGAACAATGATAGGGATATATATAGGCGGAACTCCACAAAGACCCACAATCAAACTCACAGGGATGGGAGGATACTCACATACCAGAGTTACCCTTCTAAAACCCTAATGGAAACACTAGAGCACAGGGCTCAACCAGGGGGAGGTGGAGGGACTGGAGGGTAACTGTTTATGGCTGGTTATATTGCTCATAATATATTTTTAACATTTGATGTAAAGAGAACTTACATAGTGTGACATTCCCGCAATTGTACCTTATTACCAAATGTCAATAAAATATGTTTGAAAATACATATGCATAAATCCGCTCTGGCGGTGGAGAAATCCACCTCTGTGTGAAAAATTATTAGGAGGAACTTCATCACATTAAAAATATGTCCCCTCCCCTCCCCTGTATCAGGGAGTAGAGCATGCAAGTTCATCATATATATTTACTACCCCCAAAAGTACAAAGTGTAATAGTAAAGTTTACACACAAAGATTCAATCAATTGCAAATTTACATTTTTGGAATAGGCCCAAATATGTATACTTTAAAGTGGTTTTCTTGACCTGGCCTTCGAATGCCTCATTCCCTCCTGAATGTAGCCCATTCCACAAATTATCGCCATTGTCAGTAACTGTCTCTTTCATTTCCACACCCTCAACATATTCCTACCAGCGTGCTCTTTCAACATAAATTAACCATGGTCTAAACCTCATGCTTTCATGCAGACTAACTTATTTTAACATTATTTACCAAGGCTTTCTATCCGTCCTCATTAAAAAAAACTCCCAGGAGTTCATAAGGCTGCTTCCAAACCACTCCTGGGATAAAAAAGAAAACACGTCACCTCTCACACCGTTTCATATCTAACCCAAGTCATAACCAAGTTTGACAGTTTCCTGTAAAACAAATCTCACCAATACAACCTAGTCACAAAATCTGTTCATGGTCAGATAATCTCTTCTACATGATTTCCCTATACCAAGGATAGATGGCTGCATGAACGCATTTCAAGCTTTCAAACTGTGGAACCTCATACTGTCTCAGACCACCTTTCTTTATAAAAACCTCTACAAACTCATCACACTAACTGTAACCTTTCATCCTCTGCAGTCTCTGTTCTCTTTTGTCTCAGTGCAAAAAAGCTGCTCGTGTAGTGAACGTGCCTAGAAAAAGTCATAAATAAATGAACAAATATAAACATACACATCCATTATTACACGTCATCTTTTTTCAGGTAATTTTGAAGGAAACCAAACGACCTTGTACCTCTATTAAATTATCTAACCGTGTGAAAAAAGGATTTAAAGCAACATTTTCCCACCTAGAAACTGGGTTGTGCACAACCTGCTAAAATGACTGTATTATCTCTCTCTCAGAATGTATATATCCCCTCCCTCAGCTTTTCTTTTCTGCTATCAACCATGAGTGAATGCTCATAAAAATAATAAAAGTACAAATTGAAGGTTATCGTTTGCATAAAATGGCAACAAGGAAAAACTTGAAAAATATTAATACATGGCCAACTTGACTGACTTCAATTCTTGCTCATTTATGAGTTAAGTGAACTCTGGGCTACACCATAACCCATTCTAAAAGGGTTACACCTTTGACAAATGAATATTGATGAGCGATTCATTGACCCCGCCCCATTGGGGTATTAGTTCAGTCTATGTTAAGATCGCACAGCGGACGCGCGCAGCAGGTGCGCCTTCGGCGTGCCAGTCTGCGCCCGTCCGCGCCCAGCCGGGACCAGGGGCCAGCCATAATGCCCATTTGATCTCCTACACCTCACGTGAGCTTCCCAATTTACATGGAAACTGGTACATCAGTCCCAACACCAAGTTAGCCATAAAAAAAGAAGGGATCCTGCACCCCAGTGACTAATATCCCGAGCACCTTATCCAAGACATTGGGCATGGATCTTCTCTCCCCTACAAAGAATCACCGGCACTCATTACTTCTTTTACTCAGGTAGCAGGTCCCCTTGCCATTATCTATTTAAACACGCGTTCCTTGGTAAAGCATCAGCTCGGAATCTTTCAACTGCTTGACGCTGACAAACCTGACATCTTACTCTTGTCAGAAACCTGGCTAACTACTGACTCTAACCCCGACATCCTGACAGCAATACCTACCGGCTATTATATACTTTATGCAAATAGGGTATCGGGTAAGTCAGGGGGTGGAGTGGCAGCTATTATCCAACATAAACACAAATTTACCACCCTACAGATTAACAGCCCACCTCACGTTGACAGCCTTATTTTAAAATTTGACTCTACTAGGTTTTCTTTTATTTGTGCTCTTTTCTATCGACCCTCTGATCACATGCCCCTGTTCCCTCAACTCTTTGGTGAACTCATTTCTCAGCTAGCCATAAACCACGCCAGGATCATCATTCTTGGCGATTTCAACTACTGGCCCTCTGATACCCACGAGAGTACCACCTCGGTTGAGTTCACAGACTCTTTATTAGGCATGAACTTCACCCAACATGTGCACAAGGCTACTCATGCCAAGGGGCACATTCTGGACCATGGTCTGGTCCTCTAATATAGAAATCACATCTCCTCTAGTCTCTCCCTGTACCAGGTCCGACCATGGTTTTATTTCCTTTACTATGGCTTATACGCCTTTCACTACGTTGCCCCCTGCTGGCAGTTTTGCGGCCGGAGACTGGAAACAGGCCAACTTGGACGATTTCCATGCATTTTTAACAGCCACCTCCCCCAACGAACCGGCCTCCATCTCTCTTCAGGCCTCCAACCTTGATCGCGGGCTAGAAGTAGCCAGCGACAAGGTAGCCCCACTGAAGAAGATTCGACTTAAGCGCCCCCACGACGCCTAACGCTGGTTTTCCGACGATCTAAAAAAGAAAAAACTGGCACTTAGACAAGCAGAGCGCCGTTGGTGGCGTGCCTATGCCCCTGAGGAGAAAGTGGTCTATGTAGCCTTACTAAAAAACTACAAAGATTCCATCCTCCAGACCAAATCTGCTTATTTTTCTCAATAAATCATGAACTCATCCACCAAGGCTAAAGATATTTTTTCAATTGTCAACGAGCTCGCACAACCCGATAGGGTGACTGCTAATCCTGTCCCTTCACAAACACTTTGCGACTCTTTGAATTCGTTTTTTATTGACAAAATTACCCTTATCAAGGATAATATCCCCATCCCCATTTCTCCTTCCACCCTCCCTGTAATCTGTAAAAACCCCTTCTCGCTCGATCAAATCCCTTTGAACTCCAGAGAAGAATTCTTGACCCTATTGAACAAGGTGGGATCTGGCTCTCCCAATGACTGCTGCCCTCCCCATATTCTAAAAGAGGCCTTTCTTACCTGCCCTGACCCACCGCTCTCACTCCTTAATAACTCCCTTAAAACAGGCATTGTTCCGGACACCTTTAAATGCGCTGTAGTTGTCCTGATACTGAAGAAACCTAATGCCAATCCTTTGGTGTCAAGCAACTTTCGCCCTATCTCCCTGCTCCCCTACCGTAGCAAAATACTGGAGGCTCACGTCACGAACTGTCTCAGCTCATTTATTGAGCTTTCCCAGTTTCTTGACCCCCGGCAGGCGGGCTTTAGGCCTGCTCACTCCACGGAATCGGTCATCCTAGCTGTTATGGATGAACTTAGGAGAGGAGCTGACAACATCACCCAGTCCCTGGTGCTTTTAGATTTATCGGCAGCTTTCGACACGGTCGATCATGAACTCTTGATTGACCGTGTCGCCAACGCTGGCATCCGGGGCCTGTCCCTTAAGTGGATTACCTCCTTTCTACATGGGCGCTCCCAGGCAGTCCATTTGGACAACTTTGTGGCAGGGAACATAAAGCTGACCTGTGGGGTCCCTCAGGGCTCTGCCCTATCGCCCCTCCTATTTAATCTATATATGCAACCCTTGATTGTGTCTCTACGCAACAGCCCAGCCACAACCCTTAACTACGCAGATGACCTCCAGTTGATATTCAACATAGATTTTCCATCACATCCATTAGTAATTTTCAATCCACTATGACTTCCATCCGTGAATGGATGTACTTCAGCCAATTAAAGCTCAACCCTGATAAAACTGAGCTTGTTCTAACAGGGGGGCCCACTGACCCCTGGAATCCCAGTTTCTGGCCTGCATCTTTGGGCACCCCTCCTCGACCAGTCAACTCTGTAAAAAGTCTTGGAGTTATCATCTGTAACGACTTGTCCTTGAAGCCTCAAATCAATGCAGTAGTTTCCTCTTGCTTTTTCCATCCTCGCAGACTCCGGAAAATTTGTAGGTTCCTGACCACAGAAGCCCTCACCCTTGTCATCTTGGCCCTGATCACCTCTCGCATCGATTATGCGAATGCTCTTTATGTTGGCATTCCAGCATACCAACTTCATCGCCTACAGCTCGTTCAAAATCAGGCAGCTAGGCACATTTTTCGCCAACCTAAGCATCAACATGTTAGACCCTTGATGAAGAGCCTCCATTGGCTTCCGGTAGCCAAACTTTGTGTATTCAAGCTGGGCTGTACCATCTTCAAGGCCCTTGCTGGTCAAGGCCCTGCCTTCATTTCTTCCAGAATCCAACCTTATGTCCCCTCACGTTAACTTCGTTCCTCCCATCTCCACTTGCTTACTATTCCCACCTTTAAACGAAAAAAATACGGTTGACTTAGGTTTTCTTTTTTGGCTCCCCGTTTCTGGAATT
The DNA here is from genome assembly GCF_964263255.1 of Lissotriton vulgaris. NCBI lineage: Eukaryota > Metazoa > Chordata > Amphibia > Caudata > Salamandridae > Lissotriton > Lissotriton vulgaris. Next base: position 541,841,950 of record NC_141685.1, on the reverse strand, counting down.
CCCTTCCCAATGAGCTGAGATGTGCAACTCACTACACTCAATTCAGAACTCTTCTGAAAACTTTCCTTTTTCACAAGCTTATGAATAACACCTTAAAGTTCCTTACTGCCGCAGTCTTTCTGTTTTTAGCGCCATGAAACCGCTTGGTGTATGTGCGCTTTATAAATTATTTTAACATAATAGAACATAACAATATGGCTTTAAGCCAGGGCTTGAAACCCTTGTAACACAGCTTTACCAGGTTTTCCAAAGTCCTCAAAGCTAACTCCACTCAATGTCCAAGCATTACTGAAACTGTGCCATGCGGAGACATCCATTGCCTACTAAGTTTTCAGCCATAACAGAAATGTCAATGAGTTAGTCAGCAGCTAGCTGAAACTTAGGATGTGAGCGACTCTGGATTTCAAAGGAAGGAATCTGCCCCAAGAGGGCAAACTTTTAGAGCAATAGTGTTCAGGAGAATCCTAAGGAAAATAATTTTGTTTCGGGTTAGATATGAAGATTTAGTCTCAGGTTTATGGAAAGGAGGACAGATCAGCATTTAGACATAGGAGTTCTGATTTCTGAGTCGTCCAGCTAAGGGAGAAGCCCTTAGTCTCTCAAAACGGAACAACTTAGCATTTGGGGAGGCAATGACATTTAGTTTACAACTTGTTAAACTGAGATATTTGGACCATATCCTTCTCTCGGTGGACAAGACAGGAGATTCCTTATTCTCTGTACATTGTCCGAACCTAGTTTAGTTTCCACATCATCCTCTCTTAAAAGATAAATATGGCATGGGGTCTTATAACCATCTTTTAAAGCATCATGTAAGGTGTAGATTTACACCAGATTTTTTATTTGACAGTTAAATGTGTCCAAATTAGAAAAGCTGAAATGAGTTGGATATATTTGAAAAACAACACAACATGTAAATCACGTTCTGTAGAAACAATGAGGAAGAGGCCAAATGTGTGGAGAATTTTTTAAATAATTCTCTCAAATTGTGCATAAAAAGTCTTAAGAGCTGACTTTAACATCTGAAAATCGACAGGTACAAAAAGTGTTATCCTTTTAATTTATTTGATTGAACGCTTCTGCACGTATTCTGATCCGCACCTAGACTGCAAGCTTTGGTACTAACACATGATTGCAAAGCAATATCTCTGTGATATTGTTGCCCGATAACAATAGGTTTTACAACAGAAAATCTCTCACCGGAGGAAAAGAAATGTCAAAAAAACATTCCATGTACTTCTCATATGCTTTGATTGCCATGGAAAACATCCATGTTGCACTCACAAGACTGGTCTGGAAAGGATACCACCTACCGTTTTGTGAATCGGTCCGGTGGAGTCGCTTTACTGACCAGTAGTAGGTACTCAGAATTTCTTACCCTGCACAGAAGAACCTGGTGACCCACCACAAGCACATCATATAAGTAGCTGGAATTAAATAGGATCTAGAATGAAAAGAGGTTAAAGAGGATATGAGCTCAGCAAAGCAATGGCAATCCCACTGGAAAGTAAGCAAAAATTCCAGTCCTGATTCCAGGAGGCAAACGCAGAATTGGCAAATAGGCAAGAGCTGAGAAGATAGGGTAAAGGTACAGAGTCAAAATATCAGATAGTGTGCAGACACTAAGGGTTACAACAGGCCTAAACAAAAACTAAATAAAGGTAAAGTTTGCAAAAGATCAGATGCATTTAGGAGGCAAGAATTTGAAATAGCAGGCAGACTTAGTGTTGGAAAGAAGGCTGAGGTCACCACAATGATGGCAAAGTGCAAACCAACAGCAAGACAGAACATAAAAAAAACCTCAAAATATGAACATGGAAACAGTCTGCCAATCATTTTTACCATAATTAGTAAGGAAATGTTGGATCCAGTAAGATATCCTGCATAAGAACTTCTAAGAATTATCTACAATTCATTCAACTAGATCCTGGCAATTTTAGATTATATTATGCAATATAAGGCAGATAAATAGAGAAGAGGAGTTATCAGATGAATTCACAAAGAGAGCAAAGATCAGACTACAGAGATCTGTGAACAGTAGACAACTGGATACAAGGCGAGGCTAACATAAGTAGCCCGCCTTCGCTGGCCTTCTCATAAGAGAACAACTGTTTTTTGATATCTGCTACCGGACCGCTTGTTATTATATCTTGCCTCTATGGAGACGGCGGCTGCACGTCTGTTGTAGGCCTTCATTGTAAAGTGCTAGATTCCAATCACAGACGGATTGCTGTGTATGTATATATCTCAGTGGCATGCAGATCCTGATATATTTGACTCCGCGTTTCCCTGCATGGGGTTCCCCTTTGGGCCCCTTATGCAAGTAATTTGACTTTCATCACGTATTGGTGGTGTGCACGTTTATGGGGTGTCATGGTTTGATCATGTGTCCCTCAAATTTTATGGTCCTGAGGAGACCCCATATCCTGTAGGGGGGGTCAAAACGTCATCAACAGTCTTACACAAACAGTATATCCCAATCCTTTGACTGGAAGGGTTGGTGTGTAAATCAAATTGTGGTAGTTTGGTGGCAGTGCTTGAAGCCCTGTTTTTTTGTTTCTTGTTTTCAGTCTTTTTGTTTATGTCCCCTTTGTGTTCTGTTTCACACGGGACATGTTATATAGTGTATATAGTTTTTGACTAATATATATGAAATATATATGAAATATCATCAATACTGCTTTGCTTCTTTTGTGGTGTTCTCAGTGTTAAGTCTTCACTGCCTGCGTCCAACCACTGGCTTTATTCATACGATTTTGTTTCTGTTTTTTCAAATATACAAGTAAGTATCTTACCAAAAGGAACTGCTGTTACGTAAAAAATGATAGCAGAGAACTGAAGCACATTTAAAAGAAACAGCGGGAGGCTGTTTTCCTTTAGTGGCAAGTATGAAAATAAGAGTACATATGTAACAGTTACAGGGGTACAGAGAAGGTACATCATTTCTTATCTTAATCAGTATATAGTTGGGACTAACCTGAGGAGGTATATGAAGGCATGGCAGGCGCTTTTAAAGGGGAGACAGGTTTTTATCGGAAGCCAGTGTGGAATATTTGCTTTTTTAGATTAGAAGGGATAGCTAAAGAGAATGGGGGTTAGAAATTATTCAGCTTTTTTCTAGCAGGGGCACTAAACATTCAAGAAAAATGGTTAAATAAAGAACTATAGCTAAAAATAATATCAAGTGTTGGTGGCTTACAATGAGAGAGAGAGAGATATGTAAATTCAAGAGACTACAAAGCCCAATTGAAGTGACACTGAAGGAAACACCGCTGAGAGCAGAAACAACTTAAGAGAAAACAGACAGCCCATATAAAAAAATAAAAACAGAGGGCTGCCTTTAATGAATAAGGAATCATGAATGGAAGCAAAAGAGGCTGGCAGTAAAACGAGTAATGGGAGAGTGTGCGAGAATGTTACTTACTGATGGAGCGCTGCATGAGATTGGGCGCAGTTGCACAATGCAGCACAAGTGACCAAACGATATTTAGCAACTGATATTTTGGCACAAATCAGCAAAATGACCACCACCGCTTTCTTTTTTCTAATGTCTCTCAGTCTCTCTCTCCACTTTTAGCCAGCTCTTGTAGCAAAACTGTATTCGAGGTCATACTCTCATCTCATATAGAGTATGGTGATCCTTGCATTTGGGTCTTCATCAAATAGTTGCTGTCAAAACTGCAACCAGTTCTGGACTCTGTGGTCCATCTTATTCTTAAGTTTAGAAATAATAACTGTTTTCAAACGTCTGTCATTTCTACAATGGCTATACATATCCAAACATTTCATCTTTAAAAGTCTATGCATCTGGCGTGGAACTCTCAGGCAAATAGCTCTGGCTTTGTTTCAAAATTGCTTTGTCAAATATGTACCACACTATTTAGGGCTACCAATCTCTTAGTTACTCTATCAATAATCCATGCTCAATATAACTGCCATGTTTCTTTAATATTCACTACCACATTCTGGAAGTCTTTTGAGACTTTGGTCAAAGTGCAATCATCTATCTCTCGAGAAGTAACTAAAATCTTATCTGTTTTGAAATAAGGTAGAATATATTACTGTGCACAACAGATAGTGTCAGGTCAGGACACCCTTTTCTGGTTGACAGTTGTGTTTTAGACATCTCTATTCATACACATGTGAATTTACTTTACACCAGAGTTCAGTGTGCAATCTACTTCAGTGAACTCTGTTAACCAGCTTGTATTTTACTTCCTGTTAGATGTGGTATGGACAATTACCTTTGTTTACATTGTAGTATGTATATTTAAATTAACTATTTAGCTATTCATATATAAATAATTTAGCGTTCACTGTGTAGCATTTCTCGTGAATTATTGTTTACTTGTTATGCCCACTCGCTCAGTAGACCGGCCACCTGGAAATGCTGTGTTCCATCATGTAATTTACACAACCATTAGGAAGGGTGTGTCATGATATCCAAGTGGAGTAGGCACTGGAGGTGTCATTTGCCAGATGAAGCCAACAGACATTTAGGTTCTCCACAGGCCAAGATGATCACAGATCTTCCACTTTTTGGATAGCATGGCTACCCCATCACAAGACACTAAAGTAGCCTTATCACAAAGATCCTTCACTGCAACAGTTCAGCTACCGCACATCCACAGAACTCATGTTAGATGTCATCAACTATTGTACACCAGACATCAAGCCTCACAGAGCCAGGGAACCATCCTATCAATAAAGGGCACCATGATCAAACCTGCAATAGTAAAAATGGGCAATAGAGGCAGAATTTTAGACATCCATCAAGAACCTGCTTGCTTCAGAGGTTAACAAAGGGCTTCAGGTAAGGTTTTTGAAGTGGGAGTACTTTTCTTCCTGTTTTTAATAGAATGAATTAGAACTATTTCGAAGGGTGTATTTGTAACCAGGTAAAACATTGTTATTTCTGGATTCATATACTCCAGAAAGACTAAACAAACATAACACCTGTCATTCATCTAGCTGTTGTAGGTGATCTGTGGTTGGCACAAGCATATAGTCTCCAGCTGGTCCACTACTGGAGAGATTTCGTGAACTGGAATTCTAGGCGATTACGATATAAGCAATCCAATATTTGGATTATAGAACGTATCGAAAAGAAACACAAGCACATGCTGTGCACGTACAATGAACACACAAAATATTACAGCACACACATTAAAAGATCCAAACCCTCCGTACAGACCGAGTTGTTAAAGTAAATTAATGATATAAACAATAGGAGACTGCTTACTCTCTCAAGTGCAGATGGAACTTACTATATATCTGGTAAATTGCAGCAAGGTGCTTTGTGGTAAGCTGTGAATAAAATGATAAACTGGTGATAACATGTTTAATTCTGAAGCTCAACGTTAATCACAGGTCAGCAAGAGAACTCCTGTCTACCTCGGCACTCTCAGTTCCAGAGGATAGATAAGAAACAGATATTTAAATAGTCTACAAATTGTTGTAATAATTCATTTGTAATTGACATCTGTCTGCAGAATCAACAGTCATAAACAAGGGAATCAGAGTTTGCATTAATCTGAGTTGCAGTAACTGAGGAACGTTATCTATGAAACCACAACATTTACTTTTTCTCAAAAAATGCATTTAGTTTGCAAAACTCTGCTCTTATTCGGCATTCATCTGGGAAACATTATGGTTAACCAATGGGTCAGAAATTACAAGGATTAGATCTGCTTACAGCTGTTGCTTAACGCAATCACTGGATTCCTAGCTCATTTGTAACTGCTCGGCTTGACAAGTCCCAAACTAAATTACTTTTTATAAAGGTTAGAGATTGATTAAATTTCAACTTGGAAAGACAAACTCAATTGGTCTACCAACTGTAAAGTTAATCTGAGCTTCTGGAACCTCAGTCATAAGAGCAGATCCATGACTGGTTATTAAAGTATAATCTACTTCTACAGCAATGATTTATCCACTAGACTTCGCTCCGACTAGGCTGAAGCACCTAAAATTAGAGGAAAATGAATGACAAATACTTTGTTTCACAATGATGCTGCAATAATTAGAAGACCATGAGAAGCCTAATTATGAACAAAATATAACTATATATTGATATTACCCCCCTTGTAATGGGTCCCTGAATCTTATTTTCATGGACTACGCTGCACGCATAATACCACATGGCACAACCAGAGGGTGAAAAGCAGAATTACTCTTTCACATAGAGGAGTGGACTTGAAATTATTTTTAGCAAGAAAGAGAGAGTGATAGTAGGGTGCCTCTGTACGTTTTATACTAAAGATGGCTCTGCAAATGTTTATGAGGATAAGCATTTTTTTATTTTGAAGGTTTTATATAGCGCTAGCTTCACCCAAGGGTATCAGAGCGCTTTACATCAGCAATGGTTGCACATAATAAAAACAGTCATGGCAGTTGAGCGAAAAACGGGTTGTAGGAGGTGAAACAGATACATGGAGTAATTAAAGAAACAAAAAGAAGTACATATAGGATGGGATAGAGGACAAGTTGCAGTAACCAGAATGATTATAGTAGAATAGTATATTTAACAGTATGCCTGGGGGAACTCATATGACATAATAGGTAGCAGGTGGTAAAGTGAGGGGGAGGCAGAGAGGGAGGCGACAGAAGAAAGAGGGGGAGAGGGAGGGTGAGTGAGTGAGTGGAGAGTCGGGGAGGCATAAGGACGGTGGAGGGGATGTAGACAGAAAGGAGATCTGGGTTCTAGTTTCCCCAAAATTTAGTGAGAAGATGAATTTTAAGGTCTTTTTTGAAACTGGAATAGGAGGGGTTGCACCGAAGGTTTTTGGGGAGGGAGTTTCAAATGGTTGGGGCCTTGCCAGAGAAGGACCAGGGCTTAGAGGCTGTTTTTTTAAGTAGGAGGGTATGAGAAGAAGAGTGTTGGTGCTTCTCAGTGTTCGAGTACAGCCAGCTTTTTTAAGTTTAGCTGTGAGGTAGGATGGGGTCTTCTGGTAAAGGGCTTTGTGTGTAATACAGGCAATTTTATAGGAGGATCTGCCATCAATGGGGAGCCACTTGAAGGCAGGAGAGATGTGGTCAAAACGTTTACAGTCTGTAGTTAGTCTGGCAGCAATGTTGAGAACGGATTTGATGGGGGGCCAGGTGGATACTGGGGGTGCCAGAGAGAAGGCCGTTTCCATAGTCGATTTTGGTTAGAGCAAGAGACTGAATAATTAATTTGAAGTTTTCAACTGGGATAAAAGGTTTGATTTTTTTTGAGGTGCCGGAGAGTGAAGTGTTCACTTTTTGCTGAATTTTTAACATTGGAATTTAGTGTGAGATTATTGTTGATGCCGAGTGATTTAACCGAATTGGCTAGGGAGAGAGAGCAGTTTAGTGCGTTAAGGTCAGTGATCCAAGATTGAATGGGGAAAGGGTTGTTTATGGGGGAGAAGAGGATGATCTCTGTTATGCTGGGGTTGAGTTTCAGATAATTGTTGTGGAACCAGGTTTGGATTTTTGTTAAGACCGAGTTCAGGTGCAGAATATCAGTCTGGGATTTAATTTTGCAGTAAAATTGGGTGTCGTCAGCGTATAGGTGGTAGCTGATTTTTTCTTGTTTGAGTATCCGGGTAAGGGGTTCCATAAATAGGTTAAAGAGGGCGGGAAAGAGGATAGAGCCGTGAGGGACACCAAGGAAGACAGAGGTTGGGCTACAGAGGCAGTTTTGAATTTTAATTTGTTGGGTTCTATGTTGGAAGGAGGAAGTGAACCAGTTCAAGACAGTGCACTGAGGCCGAAGCAATTTTTGAGTGTGTTGAGTAGGGTTGGGTGGTAGACTGTGTCAAAAGCCGAGGAAAGGTCATAAAGGATGAGTAGGTAGGTCTCGCCCTTGTTCAGGGCTAGGTGAATATCATCGACTATGTTTAGAAGTTCAGTTTCTGTGCTGCAACCTTTGCGGAAGCCAGATTGAAGGGGGTCAAGCAGGTTGAACGAGTCAATGTGTTTGTCGAGTTGGAGAAGGACGCATTTTTCCAGGGCCTTGGAGAGTAGGGGGAGGTTGGAGATGGGGCGCAGATTATTCGGGTCGTTGGGGTCAGCTTTGGGTTTTTGGGGATGGGAGTGATTTGCCCGAGTTGAAGGGAGATGGGCACACTCCCTGTTGAGAGCGAGGCGTTGATGATGTTGGTCCAGTAGGGGGCAATGACATGTTTGAGATCTTTGATGATTGTGGAGGGGAGCGGGTCTTTGGTGTGGGAGGAAGGCTTGATTTTGGCTAAAATGTTGAAGACATCCTGTTCAGAGACAGGGTGGAAATTATGCCATGAGGCGTTATTTTTAAGCAGGAAGGAAATGGGTTTCGGAGGGGTGGGAGAGGTGAGGAGGCCTGGGGGAGGCAGGGATACGATCCAGGGGAGAGGTGGGGTAGTCAGGGGAGGTAGAGGGGTGGGCGAGGGAAGAGTATCGAGGAAAGCGGGGTCTATTTTCTCAATTTTTTCACAGAAGAAGTTGGCAATTTCTTTGCATTTGATAATGGGAGCCACCGGGTCAGGGGGTGCAGGGGCGGTTTGATTTCTAATAATGTTAAACAGTTCTCTGGGTCTGTTTTTTGCGCGAGAGAGTTGTAGGCGAAAGAATGAAGCTTTCTCTGAAAAGATGTGTTTCTTGTAGGAGGATCTCGCAGTTCTAAGGAGGGCAAGATGAGATGGGGAGGGATGTTGTCGCCACGTTCTTTCCGCTAGTCTCAGCGAGCGTCTTTCTTTATTAAGGTCTAGGGTAAACCATGATTTAGAGGGGGCTTTTCTTAATGCTTTATTTTTCAAAGGGGCAAGTTGGTCTAACACCTCCGAAACAGTATTGTTGAAATGTTCTGTGAGTTCATTTGCATTAGAAGAGGGGGGTGAGACTAAGTTGGGATAGGAGGTTATGTTCCAGTACACCAGGAGGGATTTGTTTAAAATTTCTGGTAACAATTGTAGTTTTGTTGATTTTTGAAGGGGCAGGAGGGGCTGGGGCGATATTGTGAACAGAATAAGATGATGGTCAGACCAGTCGAGGAGGATGATGTTTGATAGGGATGTAAGATCTGGGTTGTAGATGATTGCGTCTAGGATAGCTCCTTTGATGTGGGTAGGGGAGAGGCAAAGTTGTTTGAGGTCGCTAATCTCAAGGAGATTATTGAAGAGGTTGATTGCCGGGTCGTCAGGTTCGTTCTAGTGGAAGTTAAGATCTCCTAGGAAGAGGTTTTTGGAGCTGGAGAGTAATGATTTAGTAAAGAGTTCGGAGAATTCTTCTGTAAAGGGAAGGGGTTCACCAGGGGGATGATAGATGTTATGCAGTCGTATTAGGGGGAGCTCTTCGTTTTGAGTTTTCGGCACCTAAGTATTCGAAGGTTGTGTAATCAGTGTTATTAGTGGGGGAGAGTTGTAGTTCTTCTTTAAAAATGATTGCTAGGCCATCCCCTATTTTTTCAGGTCCGTCTCTTCTGATGATAGAGTAGCCAGGGGGGTCAGAAGGCCGATGATGGGTGACGAATGGTCATTGAGACAGGTTTCCGTGAGGAAGGAGATGTCGGTGCCTTCATTAACCCCTTCGATGCTTGTGACAAGGTCAGCTCGTCATGGGTGTTACCTGCGCTGTACTTGTGACGAGATGACCTTGTCACAAACAATGGGAAAATATAATTTTCAGCACAGGAGGAAAATATCACTAGCACCCAAGGTGTTAAGAATGGTTTCTGAGATTTCGGTTGCATGTCGGACTGCTGAAAGGCAGTTCACGAGCATGCAGGTAAGGGGTTTGGGTTTGACGATAGGGAGGTAGAATAATTGGATACTGGTTAGTTGGGATGGGAGTCTGGGGGAGCAAGGAGGCTCAGGGGTTCTGCTGGTCCCCAAAATAACAGGGATTTTAGAGTGAGGGGTGGGAGATTCTTTCGGTTTGGGGTCATTGAGGTAGGTGAGGCAGAGTGCAGAGAGGTCGAGAGCGGAGTAGGTGTTAGAAGTACGAAGGGGTCTATGAGAGCGGGTGCGGAGTGGAGTTGTTGACCCATCATTGGGATCTAAGTGTTTTCGAGGCTTAGCACATGGGGGGCTGGAAATGCGTTTGTAGGATTTAAATCACTTACAATCTTTTTGGAGTAGGGTAAGTTCAGTAGCTAGGATAACAAGTTTATCGTCCAGGTTACGAAGTGACTGGCTGAAGTTAAAAAGGAGGGAAGTGGAGGTGATAGGAGTGGAGGGGTGTTAGGGGCAGAGTGACAAGGGAGCTGAGGTTGACATCTTGGAGTGCGCGGTTCATCAAGGGGGATTAATGTGGGTGAGTTTGTGTTTGAAAGAGGAATGTGGGAGGCCAGGGGAGGGGGCAGTAGTGTGGCCCGGGAGTGGGAGGGAGGGATGGGAATGACATGCGAAAGTTTGGAGTTGGGGAGGGGGAAGGGGGGAATTGAGGGGAGTATGTGAGTTGTGAAGGGGGATGTGTTATTGGCGTAGTGGGTGGGGGAGAGGATAGAGGAGGTGGGGGTCAGGGCATGAGGGGTAACAGTTGTAAGGAGAAGGATTATAAGGGGAAGGGGTGTTAGGGTGGTGATAGGGTGTAGGTATTGGATGGTCAATTGGGGAAATGGAAGTTTGAAGGGGTGGGATGGCGGGGAAGGGTGGGGTTGTTTCTGGAGAAGTGGGTGACGCCGGAGTTGTGGAGGGTGGTGTGTCTTTACGGGGGGGGGGAAGTGTTGTGGGGGGTGGCGCCAGTCTCTGGGAGGTGGAAGTAAGTTGGGAGTAGTTGGGAAGGGGAGCTGGAGTGAGGAGAGGGGACCGGATTGCCACAGGGGAGGGTTTGAGTGAGGATGATAATGAAGTTCCATTTGTGGAGGCAGGAGCCAGACCAAGGACAAGAGGAGTTTTTGTAGTTATGGGACGGTTTAGAGGGGGAGGAGAGGTGCTGGGGAGGTGGCTCGGTGTGGGGTGGACGGGCATTGGAGGGTATGGAAATAGGGAGGGGTGTATTTGAGGGGTAGTGGGGGGAGGATGACAGAGTGGAGGGTGGGCTAGGAGTTAGTGAGAAGGGAGAGTCATAGCGGGAAGGAGTGTCATGGGGTAGCGGATTGATTCCCTGGGATGTGGAGGGGATTAGGGAGTGGATGGGGGAGTAGCTTGAAACAGTGTAGAGGATAGGATTGCGGTAGGAGTGTTTCAAGTGAGGGTGCCAGGGTATTAGTTGTTGGGGGGGACTGACGTTAGGAGTTGTGGCGGTTGGGGGTGTTCTGAAGGATTGAGGGGCTGCGAGGCTGTCGACGGAGGAGAGGGTAGTGACAGCTGGTTAGACAGAGTGCTGAAGAAGAGTTCAAAAATTATGAGGGGCTGTTCAGAGCCTTGGATCAGTATATTTCCAGTTTTGTAGATGGGGATGGCTATTTCACCCAGGAAAGACGAGGAAGGAGAGGTGGCAAGTTTAAAACCGTGGGGGATTTTGATCGCGCTAGCTACTGGGAGTTGGTGTAAAAAAGTGTTCTTCCATTTGTCGGGGCATTTGGTGTAGAAGATATAGTTAGTTTTAAGGGGGGATGTGGGGCTGAGGTAGTTGTCTTCCATTAGGGTTTCGGGATGTTGGATTAGAAATGTATGTTTAAGAATCTTTTTGGCATTTTCGAAAGGCTAGGAGGATATGGAATGGTCCAGTAGTTGGGTTCGTGTTTGGTGAGGGTGGACTGTTTGTCTGTGGGGGTCGGAAGGGGGGGTGGTGTGAAGGTGTAATGATGCAGGACATGGTGGGGAGGTAAGGATAGAAAGGGAGCGAGCAAGGAGTGAGAATTAAAGAAGAAGGGGGCTAAAAGGTGAGAGTGCGGTGAGAGAGGGAGAGTTAAAGAAGAAGGGCGCTAAGGTAATAGCGCGGAAGGAGAGGGAGTGGAAGGATGGTGGGGTTGAGTTCAAGTACGTCACGGCATCAACAAAGGGGGGGTCGAGGGTAGGAGAGTAGAGGATTAGGGAGCTGGAGCGGGGAAGGGAGATTCGGTGGTAGTGGTAGGGTAGGACGGGGGATATTGAGATTTGGAAGGTTGACAATATAGAGAGGAGAACGATAGAGATAGGTGACAAGGCTAGAAAGATAACAAAACATCACATATTATATATGGGTTGACACTGATTCACACATTATAACCTGATTGTACAAAGCAGGAATAGAGGGGTCCAAGTAGTGCCTTAATCATGCATTATGTAGTCTCATGCTATTACAGGGTAATTGTTCATCAAAGGGTTCACATAATGGCCCAAAATAGGCGATGGGCTCCAGAGGTCTCAGTGTAGTGTTTGGAGCCACTGTTAGGACCTATCTATCCATTCGCCAGCCTGGGTCCAGGGGGCTATAATGGCCCAGTATTTATGTTAGACCATCACGGTAGGGACCCACAGCTAGGCACTATAATTACGTGGGTCTCAATCAACAGTCTCAGGCAGGGAGTGGATGGGGTGGCGCCCTGCATGTTTCAGACGGCAGGTCTCAATTTCGGTTACAAGCAACATCCGGCAAAGAATTGTAAGGAAATAAATGGGTTTGTGAGTTCTAGGTGGGCCTCACTCAGCATGTCTTGCACAGCATCAAAGTCAATTCTGGTCTATTTTCAGTAGGCTCATCAAGGCCCTGATCGCCAGCCCCTGCACAGGTTAAGGACTGTGGAGAATCAGCAGGCCACAGTCGGGAGGCCTCTGCCTACCATCGCATAAAATCGGGGATACTGTGTGTCCTGTAGGACAAGGCAATCAAAGCACAACCCTCGACGTGAGGGCAGGGGGACTGGGGAGTATCAGTAGACCACAGTTGAGAGGCCTCAGCATAAATCAGATGACTTCAGGGATTTGCCTGCCTCGTAGGGACAAAGCAGAGCAGTCAGGGTGCAACCCTCTGCGTGCACCCTCAGGAATTACGGGTTGCGGGCTCACCTTCAGGGCACCAGCATCTTGGTAGTAAACGAATATATCTTTCTGAAATAGCTACTCACGCTTTCTGGCAGTGCACCCTCAGCGCCAATTTACATGGTTTAATTTACAAGTGGATAACGTATAAAATCGATATCACACCATTCGTGCACAGGGTTAAAACCTACAGTTCGTCTTCTACTGGCCACAACAAACACTCGGTTATGCCCTGCATAGTTTACTTATATCTTGTAGTTTATCTATCTTCCTTCTGCTCAGCCTGTGTGCATGTTTAATGTAGAATGTTGGGAATTCAGTGATGAACGGAATGTTGGGTGTCTGTGTGAGTGAGGAATGACAGTTAGAGATGGGCTGAGCAGCAGGCAGGCTGCTCCTGGTGGGGTTTGTGTAGGAAAGTGGCTTTCTCTTGTAGTAACCCCCCACTTTTTGCCAGACTACTGATGCACTTTTATTTGGTGTGCCTTGGGTCCCTGACAATCAGGTTCGCAGGGCCTGTGTTCTACCCCCAAAAAGTAACCCAACTGACATCTCTGGCCACAGGTCAGCCCCTGGTAAGTGGTACCACAGGTACTCTAGCAACTGTCACCAGGGAAGACCTCTAAGGGTTGCAGTACTTATTGTGCCACCCTTAGAGGCCCTGTAGCCCGACACTCACACACTGCCTTGGCAGGCTGCGTGTCTTGGTGCAAAACAAAGTGAAGAGTCGACATGGCACACATCCCTCTATGCCATGGCCACAAAACACTGCCCTGGCATACATCAGTCACCCCTCTAGCTGGGTGCCCTATGCCAGTGGTGATGGTACAGGTACATGAGCCCTGTACCCCTACAGTACCCATGTCCATTCCTGGGCACTGTAAGTGCAGTGCTGCCATTAAGAGTATATGGTGCTGGGAGTTTGTCATTATGAATTTTCCAGCACCATAATGGCTGCACTGAAGACTGGGAAGTTTGGTATGAAACTTCTCAGCACATTAGCACATTAAACCCACACTGATGCCAGTGTGGGAGTTAATGTAAAATGCACGACAGAGGGCATCTTAGAGATGCCCCCTGAAACTCGACCAACTCCTATTGACCTGACTGAGTGGCTTCCTAGGCTGCCACCACCAGACATGTTTCTGGACCCCTGGGTTGAGAGCTTGCTGCTCTCGGGGGCCTGAAACAATGCACATCCTGGAACGAGGTGCCAAGTCTCCTCCCCCAGGATGGGCAGGGTTCCCGAAGGAGAAGCTTCAAAGGGACCCTGCCTTTGTGAGCCTCTCTAGACCACTTGCTGTACTCAGCAACTGGTCCCCATTGGTTCTACCCCCCACTTTGGGTGGGAGAACCAGCGGGAAAAACAAGTGAGGAAGAGAGGTGTGCCCACCGCTACCAACTCCACCCCAAAAGGTGGGGGAGGCGAGGTGAAGCACAACCTCAAGTCCCCGCCATCTTGAGGATGGGGGAATCAGTCAACAAGGGACAGGCTCCTGCCCCCCTCCCACTGGAGAATGGCAGAATAGGGGGTGTACCCACCCCAGGGAAGGGACCCATTGGTCCCTGTCCTTTACCTACCTGTAACGCCCCTAAATGTAGTATTTAGGGGCACCCTGAACCTTCCTTCCTTAGATCCAGCAACAACAAGAAAAGAAGAAGGACGAGAAGCTGTGCAGAGCTCACAAAAGTACAACACCCACTGACTTGGCCCCAGCCCTACAGGCCTGTCTCTCCTCGAACCTGCTCCTGCGAAACCCCGGCTTGTCCAGCGGCCAGCAACCTCACAAACCCCGGAGGACCTGTCTGCATTCACTTTCCAAGCTGTTTCTCCCGTGAACACCGAACATGTTTAAACTGCAGCTTCTGGTGCCAGCCAGAAACTGCGAATCCAGCACACTCTGCACCCGCCGAGACCGGCCCGTGTTTGAGTGAACAAACACCACAAGGAGGTCCCCCCAGCATTTCTGATCCGAGATCCGGTGAACCCTGACCTGCCTCAATCCTCCAGACGACGCTGCAGCCTCAATCCAGAGGACACCCCCTACCGCGACTAGAGCGGGTATGATAATCCGACGTCCAGAGGCACCCCTGCAATCGACGCCTCACGGCCTTGTGTGCCCTATCCAGCAGTGCCTAACCATCCCTCTACATTCCAACTTACTCCTCAAAGTGGTGGTCACTCCTGGAAGATCGTCGTCCCCGAGCCTGCAATGTTTCTTTGTTCCAGAGAATCTTGATTGAAATCAACAGGGCAACCGACCTCAAAACAGCATCCTGCATCCGTCTGCCCTAGCGCCGCTGAGGGTGCCCCTTTGGTGCTAACTTGGTCCCCAACTTGCCCTGAGCTTAACCCTAGGAGCTTTGCTCCCACAACCCTATGGCCTGCTTGCCAGCCGCCACCAACCGGAGTCCCCGTATCCCCCATAGGATAACATTGGGCCTCAACACTTTGCACCCGGCGGCCCGAGTGCCGCTGAAGGTGCAACAACAGTGCATCACTGACCCTGGTGGACCCCTGAGTCTAACCCCAGAACCCTAACTCAAAAGACCGATTACTTACCTTGAAACGAATAACTCATTTTTCCTCGTAGGATAACATTGACACTTTTTCTCCCAAAAAGTTTCTAAGTCTCGACTTTTGAAAACTACAAATATTCCTTAAAAATCAGCCAAATAACCAAAATGCATTCTCTCTACTGTTTTCAGGAAATGTCCCAGTGCTGAATCCAGGATCGAGCACGGAGTAAGAAAAAGTAACAATAGCCTAACTTACCTGCTAAGTGAATTTCCTCCCATAGGATAACATTGGTGATTCTATGTTAAAGTTAAAGTTTCAAAGTGTCAACTTTTGAAATGCAATAATATTCATTAAAAATCGTACCTTTAACCAAAACGCATTTACTCACCTGTTTCCAGGAAATGTCCCAGGGCTGAATCTAGGATCCAGTCCTGTGTTAGCAAAAGTAACCTGAAAAGTAATTAACTGCATTTTACTAAAAAAGCCAATTCAATTGAATGTACTATACCTGCAATGTGTTGCAAACTGCTTTCTTAAAACTGTAACCAAACCCAGTACAAGTTACACTGCTATTTTGAACGGTGTTCATACAAGTAATTTACTACTGAAAAGTATTTTTATGCTTACCTGCAACAGGCTTGCTTGGTTCTAGAAATAAAACAACAGTATATTTTTTATACAAAACAATTGGCCTAGAGTTCAGTTATTGAGTGTGAGACAATTTGCTGACTGAGTGTGTACATCAAATGCTTTACACTGTTCACTCATACTGCCTCACTGCTCGACCAAGCTACCACTTTAGAGAGTAAGGTTCTATCTAACT
The DNA here is from genome assembly GCF_964263255.1 of Lissotriton vulgaris. Classification (NCBI taxonomy): domain Eukaryota; kingdom Metazoa; phylum Chordata; class Amphibia; order Caudata; family Salamandridae; genus Lissotriton; species Lissotriton vulgaris. Next base: position 541,825,758 of record NC_141685.1, on the reverse strand, counting down.
TTAGCCTCTGCTAAACCTCTGGAGACCCTTGGACTCTATACACAATGCACCTCACTTTGGTGCAGTATATATAGAGCCAGTTTCTTACAGATTGCTGTTACATGGAACTAAGGGATTGACTACTGGCCGCTCGTAAGCCGTTTGTGTGCGTGGACTCTTCTCTGCTCTTTGGATATTTGGAATTTGCCGCTGATATCTGAAGGACTGCCACAGAGGACTCCGGGGGTGAGCTGCTGTGCAAGCAGACTAAGGGCGAACTATTAACATCTGCAGGGGCCGGGACTGCGAGACCCAGCATTCACAGCGCTTAGCCAACGTAGCTCAGCTGGTGTCTCTTCCCGCCCCCTGTTCCCCTCTACATAATCTCGCCCACTACCGCGGCCATCGGGACGTGCGCGGGACAGAGCACGGGGCGAAGCCCGGGCAAAGGGCGGGCCCTCTTAGGCCCTCAGAGGCTGAAGTAGGCTGGGCTGGGCCAATTCGCTTTATAAAAGCATTACATAATATATTCGTGATTGTGTCCATCTAATTATATTTCTTGTATAGTTTTTAGCTGTTGTCTAGCTTTGGAATTCTAGCATAGGAGCAAAAGCCAATATTGTAATTTGTAACATCTTAGCGAGTTCTGAAATGACTGCTAAGAAATTACGGTCGGGGAGATTGTTAATAGTAAGAACCTGCTCTAAGACCAAATCTAACCCTTTGCGGAATAAGGACGGTCATGCCATGCAGTTAAAAGGAAATTGTCAGTTATTTAGTCTTTGGGAAAGGGGTAAGAATAAAGTTGCTACAGTAGGGTCTAAGTCCGAAGACTATTCCGAAAGAGGTGATATTGTTATGGATCACACTATGAGGGGGCTTAGAAATTCTGTTAGAGTAATTGAACAAGGTAATAAGGAAGAGGGTGTTAATTCCCCCATCAAAGAGAGAGAAGGTCTTCCTAATTCGTTGGAAATGTTGGCTCCTTCTTCTCTAGTTCTTGGGGATAAAAATATACATGCTACCCAACCCCCCCATGGCCCGCCAGAGTCCATTTATACAATAGTGGGTGCTACAGTGCATAATCATCGATCTAATTCCGGTGACTTTCTTTTAAAAGATGCTCTTGGCACATCCTAGCCGAGGGAAGTGCGAAGTAATGATTTTATTTCTTCAGACTTAGATATGGAGCTTTGTAGGAGGTACATTGTTGAAGAACCCAGTAAAACTCTTGATCCTATAAAGACCCCGGCAGCTTTTGCCCCCTCTGGGATTCAACTATACAGTAGCACTCCATCTAATAAATCTTTATTTAAAATTTCTCAGGCAAGCACTTCCATGAGTCCTGACCTTAATATAACAGGTATTGACCCTATTCAACCAATTAGGACAGATAAACCTGTCTCCGACTCTTTATCTTCATTAGAATATTTACTTTCTTCGATTTTAAAATTACTGGAAAAATTTGTCGATGGATCAGATTGTGTTCTGGAAACAGTAACTCAAATACTGAAGGTTCTGTTGAACAACAAGCAGGGGAAGGAATCTAGCCCTAACTTGGGATCAAGTTCTCTAAAGCCCAAAGTAATAATAAATATAATGATAGAGAATGAGCCCTTGAATGTTCTTCAAGTCTTAGCCCGAACTGGTCCGGTTGAAGATCTTCTTTTTATGGATAGAAAGAAGTTAGATTCTCCTTTGGGAGTCCCCGTATCTAATTGTGTAACAGAGCTTGATCAAGTAATCCAAGCTATGAATGATCCAGACACAAGGGTAGATAAAGAGTTATTTCCCATTTTTAAACTGCAAAAAAATGATGGAGATGAGGGTGTTCAGGACCCAGAAGATAAGAGAAAAAAGGGAAAAAAAGGGAACTCTAAAAAGAATGGGGGAAAAAAGAGGAAACCAATTCGCAGATTTGGAAAAAAGAGGCGGAGGAAAATCTATTTTGATGAGCAGTTGGAAACTTCTATTCAAAAAGTGCCTATTCTAGTATCCTTAATTAATCCCCCCCAAGATGAGATCCAGGAAGTAAAATTAGTTCCAGAAATTGTACCACCTACAGAACAAGAGGTAGTCCTAACATCGAATCAAATTAATTGTCACACTAATATCATTCCCCTCCTATCCGGTGTCCCAAATATAGAAATCGGGGGCCTCTCAATTTGTTTCCACTAGGGGAACTGAGGAAACCAGCTGGCCTCGCTTTAACAGCTCTTAACCCTCTGGCTAAATCATTTCCGGATATGGTGGGAAGAGAAGGGGTTCCTAACAGATCTGCTGAGATCCTTAAAGAGGAAAGCACTGACACACTTACTTTAGATTTTTTCACCTTGTTTGATCCTGATTGTATATTAAATAGATCCCTGCTTCTTAAATGTTTTCAGGAGACCGCAAGTCTGAAATTAATACAATCCTCAGATATAGATATAATAACGATCCTGAAAACAGAGGTTGGGACAAGGGTAAAATTCTATTCAAAACTTATTGTGAATCATATCCTTCAGCGGTCTGAAGGCTTTCAAAGTAAAGGGATTGACGTTATGCCTTTTTTGGAGAATCTCCGTTTTGGTAGACTTATTAATAAGTTCTCACTCCTCCAGGCAGCCTCTGGTAGTACTAACCGGTCAGGCGGTTACGATGACCTAAAAATAGGCATCTCTAAAGATATGCGTCATGTGTCACATATTAATACCCATCTTTCCTCTCTCCAAAGAAATGCGGTTGAAGAAAGTCTCCAATGGAGTTCTTTCGAGAAAACCTATAAATAATTCTGAAATATATCCCCGCCTTTAGCAATGACCTAAAATATTATCCTGGAATGCCACTGGTATGAAGAACAATTCTGAAAAATTCCAATTCCTTCAAACATTTGAGGCCAGTGTGATCTGTCTCGAAGAGACGTGGTGCGCTGAGAAAATTTCGGCACGAAGGGATTACTTCGTGCTGGAGGGTAGAGCATCTCCCTCTAGGAGAGGTCGTGCTAGAGGGGGTATAGCATGCCTACTGTCTAACCGGATACATTGGAATTTTTCCCATTACTTAGATCCTAGTAATCTTTTCCAGGCAGTAACGCTATTTAACTCTGATAATGCTGAAGTTTGTAATCCTATTGTTTTGATAAATGTCTACATTCCCCCAGACGCCTGCTTCAATATACTCTTAAAGAAGGTCTTTTCCTATGTAAAGAAAATTACTGAGAAAGTACCTGCTCCTCATATAATTTTGGTAGGGGATTTCAATTGTACAATCTCTAACTTTAGTTTGTCCTTGTTTAGAAACAAGTATAAAGAGGAAGCTCTGCAGATTCCCCAAGCCCTCTTTCCTGTGAATAATAAGACAAATAAGAGAGGGAAAATGCTCCTTGAAGAATTGGCTGAAATGGATGGGATTATTGTGAATGGAAGGCTCCCATCAGATTCTCCGGCGAACTATACTCATAAATCTAACCAAAGTGAATCAATTTTAGATTATGTAATGGTGGAAAACTCTGCCTTTTTCCTACTGAAAGATCTTAAGGTCTCCCATACACCTTATAGTGACCATAAAGTATTAGCCATCACAGTAAATGTAAAGCCTCCTAAAACTGATTGCTGGTCCTTAAATATTGACTCGGTCAGTTTTGGAGATAAATCTGGGAGATGGTATTTAAATGCCAGGACTATGAGGGGTTTGGAGACCACCCTTGATGCCGCAGTAAATTACTTGGATCATTGGAAAGGCTCTGAAATAGTGCGTTTTTTAGAATTTATGAAGGTGGTGATTTCTGTTGCCAAAAAATTTAATTGAAAAAGAAATACTAAAATACTTCCCTGCTCTCTCCGATTACTTAATATAGAAATAAACAAACTAGTAAGGGAACAATATCTGAATAATTTTTTTGAAAGATCCCGCAGAATAGTGCTATTAAAAAGGAGGAGGAGAAGGTTGAAGGCTAAACTGAAAAAAGACAGGGAGGATTCTTTATGGATTAAACTAAGGGAGGCTGCCACTAAAGGCCAAGTAAGACTATTTTGGTCCTTCATAGGGGAGGGATGTGGTGTTAGGTCAAGCCCACGTCCAATTCCTATTGAAGAGCAAATTTGGGTGGACTACATTACAAACTTATACGCAAGTAATGGAATGGTGGTCCACAGTAGAAGAATTATTGTGGATAGTCCTACTCTAGGTCCTCCCTCTGAAAAAGACATTGTATTGGCTATCAGGGAAATGCGATCCTCTGGGGCAATGGGACCGGATGAGCTTCCTATTTCGGTCTTAAAGCAAAATAGCGAATTGTGGAGCAAAATTCTTTACCTGGTGTTCAAACTTTGTTTTCTGAATAGAATTGTTCTCCCATCTTGGAAAGGGAGTATACTGGTTCCCCTTTTCAAGAAGGGAGACCGGATGGCCCACAAAATTATCGCCAAATCGCCCTTTTAGACGCAATTGGAAAAGTTTTTGCAAAGTGTCTCCTGAAGTTAATTCAGGATTGGGTGGATAAGAGTAATGTGCTACCCTTTGAGCAGACGGGTTTTCGCAAAGGGCATGGTACTATGGACAACTTAACGGCCCTTCAAGTAATATATGATAAATACATCAAGGTCCGAGGTGGGAGAGTCTATGCAACCTTTATAGATTTCTCCACAGCTTTTGACAAAGTTGATCGTCCTCTGCTGTGGAGGAAACTATTGGACCTTGGCATGCCATCATTGTTATTGGATCTAGTCCAGGATCTTCATTCGGATACCTGGTGCAGAGTTCTTCAGGGTGGGGAAAGAGGCCTATCTCAAGCCATTTCTTCGGCCAATGGACTAAAACAAGGTTGTTTATTGGCTCCTTTGCTATTCTCCCTATATATATCTGATCTTCCCCAGACGTTATCTTTGAGTGAAGGTATTGCCCCTGTCTTGGGGGATAAACCAATTATTTGTTTGTTGTATGCAGACGATATATTAATACTGGACTAACTCCGAAAGGATTAAATAAGCGTCTGCAGGCACTACATGTATATACAGAGATTCAACATTTAAACATAAATGTCTCAAAAAGTAAAGTCATGTGTATGACCGGGAAGAAAAACCAGATACATGGGAATTATAGGTCGTTGGTAGGTGGACATGAGCTAAAAGTTGTAAAAACATATGTCTTCCTAGGGAAAATAGTATCTAGTAATTTGAGTGATAAGGCCCATATAGATAATAACACCCAGAAGGCAATGGCACAAGGTAAGGGTTTAAGCGCACTTTATAAATCCAGAGGCAAAAGACATTTTGTCTATTTGTTAGAGGCCTTCCGTGCTAAAATCCCGGCCTCCTTACTTTATGGTATTGAATTGCTTGAATTGGGGCAATGGGGTTTTTTACATACAACTGAGGGCAGACTTTTATGGTACTTAACTTCGGTTAACACTGCTTGTATCGAGGCTTCCCTTAGGTTAGAATTTGGTATGCGTAGCAGCTGGGTCCAGGGCCTCGCTGGGATAGTTTGATGGGTCTCTTGTCTGGCAAAGGGAAAACCGGATACTTTACGATTCCTTATACAAAAAGAGCTATTGGGATCCCTAAAGGAGCATTCTCTAATCGTAAAGAATTTTAGAAGGGCTGTCGCTCTATTGCAATTGGAAGAATCATCTCTCTTTACGCTATCTATACATCAGTTGAAGTCCATCCTAAGACTGGCCACATGGAATCTAAGTTTTGGGATGGATAGGGATACTCATCCTGAAGAAAGGTGTCTCTCCGGTTATTGACTCCTATCTAATTAAAAACATGAAACCTTATGTTTCTTGGAACCTTCCTCATGGTATACGGCGTTTTTGGTTCCTTTTGAGGCAGGACCTTCTCCCTTTGAATAATTTATTATCCAGATGGTATGGTTCCTCAGCAATGTGTGACCAATGCAAGAAATCGATCCAGGACATTGCTCATGTTCTTTTTGTATGTCCGGCCCTTCTGTTATACCGATGAAAGTGTTTGAGACCTATTTGCTTAAAATTAAGTATTTTGACAGCTAGCTCTTTAATGGATGCTATTTATAATCCGCCCAACAAAATGTTTTGCTATAAAATTTTTAACTTTTTTAAAAGCTTTCCAGATATAATACTAGTATTTTTCTATTAGGTTTTCCTTTTGTGTGGATCTCATGTGAGTTCCAAATCATAAATAAATAAATACTGGCTAACCTACATCTACATCACCTGTTTATCTGGACTACCTGTCAGATGTACCATAAACCATCTGGATGTACTTGGACCAGCAACTGAATAAAGTACTTAAGAACTAAACATGGCTACCAGTGTTTACTTGTGCCACAGGGTACAACATATTTTGGCGACAAGCGAAAGTTGGAGACTTTCCCACTTGCCTACTGATCTCCACAATTGGTCAATGAAGCAGAATATTACATCTTTAACCAGTCCAGAGGGTGAGAAGGAGCCACAAGTCAAATTGTCAACTAAGAAACAACGCTACATCAAGCTTACAAGAGGCAACATGTCAAGCAACACAAGAGGAATCATCGCAAAAAAAAGAATCTGGTACAGCATACTCAGCAACCCCACCAGTGTCCTGTACATCGGACAGCCCAAACGAAAGCATGCTGTACCGTGTGTTTGCCACAAGAACTGTGCAATCAAGAGAAGAGTGTTTCTTGGTAATGACTGTAAACTTGTTTAAACTGTGCTGGTATGCTGCACATGTCATGATCTATGCTGCACATGTCATGATCTGTCCTGCACAATGTCTGTCTGCTACTAGATGTGACTGCTACTTTGGAGATGCCAGGAAAAGGATTTTGTGTGCTACATGGATCTACAAGGTGTGCAGAAATCTCTACAGTTTGCCGATTGGATTTGTAATGGTGTACTACTGGTTAAAGTCTTCCTCAATGTTGAGACATCACAAGAAGGAGAGTTGTGGACTTAACACAGCTGGGGATTTAGTACGAAGGATCTGTGCATTTCACTGACGTGTTTTACGCAATTAGGAACTTTGCACTGACAGTGGCTGGCAGAGTGGTGTCAGTTTGTGCTGCATGCTTGGTACCTCATTTTCAAATTCAAAGCACAGCTCGCGCATCATACCTGGTTCGTGGTGTCACGCGGAGCTGTAGATACTTCTGTGACGTCCTCCTGAATCTTCGCTGCATGCCTGCCTTTGCACACTGAGCATGCCGTGAGTCACCCGGCACGGCGTGAGAAATTGTGGCACCATCTTGGGGTTGGCGATCGCCCATGTTATTTGCTGGTTCTCTTAGTATCAAAACGCCAACCAGGTCTTCATCGGTGATGCTCATTGGTTGGCACGAGTTTTCTCACCATCAGGCCTACGTTCTGCTTTCCTGTTTTCCACAATCTGCTTCCACAGTTTTCTCGCAGCGCTAGGGGATTATCCTATTTTCCTCCTGATCGGTCTGATTTTCTTAATGAGGACAGCGGATGCTGTTTTGAACACCGGTGATGAGTGGAAGGTTTTTTTCTTCTATTGACTGGCATCCGTTGACAGTATTGGTTTGTCTTGTTGCCACTTCATGTGGACATTTAGAAAGACTAATATGAAGAAATTTCATTATTCAAGATTGGCCCTGAATCGGAGTGTTGGTGACTATACAACAGGAATAGTGACTCGTTTTTTTTGGTGGTGGCATTCTTCTACAAGTGCGGCGTGAAAATGTTCAATACTGTGATCTTCATTGTTCTCTGTCTAGTTTTATGCAGCCATCTAGGGCCAATTGGAATGTGACGTTTATGTATTTGAAATGAATCATCTGTCCACGTCTGCTACTTTTAACCTATATATTGCATGATCCGGGTGAGAGATCGCTCACTGGCGTAGTTTCTGGTTTTACTTATCCATAATTGAGGCATTTAAGCTTACAGTTTATATGTGTCAGCTTCCACAGTTTTGATTTTCTTTCCCAAAGGACGTCCTTATCTAGTTTATTTCAGTGGGTAGCTGCACTTTATTATTATTATTATTATTATGTTTCTTATATAGCGCCAGAATCGACCCCCGAAAGGGTATCTCCGCGCTTGCCTTGGGAACCCGTCCTGGCTTTTCCCTGTGAGATAGCCCCTACAGGGCATCCCCAAGGTGAAAGCCAGGCATCCCGCCGCGGGGGGGCCGTTGTGGAGATTAAGCAAGCTTAATGCCCAGAGTTGGAGAGTGTGAACCCATGATTAGGTCAGGCACCGAAGCGAGAATTATCGAGTCCATAGACATTTGAGCTCAAGATCCTGCCGCGTCGGGAATTGAACCCTGGTCCCGGGTCTGACCTCTGCTTCAGGGTCTGCCTGCTCTAACCAGTGAGCCACACTTCTCCACTACATTCTCCCTTACATTTGGGATGGGCCTGGGTACAAGTCCATTTCTCATAAAGCGTTACAAGCGGCCCCTAGACAGGGGTGGGTTAATATCAGTATCAAAATACTTTATTCGGTTTTACAAGTGTAAAAACCATAAAAGTAACAATATTACAATAAGCATAAAATACAGATAAGACATGTACCATAACCATAATCACATTCTTATCAATTTCATTCCATTAAAAATGAGATAAAATGTAAAATGTGACAAGCACCCATAGAGTACATAAATATTATTTAAAAAAGGCTACAGGTAAAGTGACAATAGGTTATAGAGCTATTAGTTCTCCCTAGAGTTTCTAGATTTTAGAGACGATTTCAGGAAACCAATCACAAATAAGGTGCTTTTGAGTTTTAACATTCGTAAATAGCAAAGGGCTGGGCGGACCTGTCTAAAATTCAGTATTTTTAAAATGGGCTTTAAAAATAAACTCCGGGGAGCATCATAGAGGAAACAAACAAATAAAAAGTGCAACAAATCCTGCAGAGACACATTGTCGCAGCCGCAGGGAGGTAACACCTGACTGTGCAATCCCCGCGGTTCAGCTAGTAATAAATGAAAATAATCCAGCCGAAACCTTGTTAGCAGAAACCGCTCGTGGCTTGTTATGGGCCATGATAAATATGGCTCCATTAGTGGCGTGGTTTTGAGCATCACAAATTTGCGGGCGCTTGGTTTTGCCAATTCCACCCATCTCGATTAAGTTTTTTCATTAATAAAAACAATTTTTTTTACAATATCCACATCTGCGGTAACAATCGAATCTGGATTTAAAAAGAGGTCCGAGCGTCCCAGCGCAGTAAAGCAGCCTTTTAGATATTTTAACCATGGGATGTCAAGCATTTGACCCGGGGACAAAACTTCTTTTAATAACTGATGGTTGAGAACCAGATCTTTGTTTAACCAGCACTTCAGCCAAAATAATAGGGGCCGTAGTGCTATAGTGTCGCCAATGAAGGGTAAACCAGTTTCCTCATGAACTATTAAGTTAGAGGTTTCTTTGGGTACCCCCAGAAGCATGCAAGCCATGGTAAGCTGGTTGTCTTTGGATCTCCTAATAAATCAGAAAAAGAGTGTGTTGTACCCATGTTTAGTTCTTAAGTACCTTTATCAAGTATCTGGTCCAAGTACATTCAGATGGTATATGGTGCATCTGACAGGTAGTCTAGATAAACAGGTGATGTAGATGTAGGTTAGCCAGTAGTCAACCTGATTAAAATACTCTTAAGAATCAAATACCCCTGTAAGTGCTTTTTTGTCCCGGACAGGACGGAAAGAGAGAGCGTGGATTTAAAAGCGGCGGCACCACCCTGTCAAAAGCACCTGTTCCTGAGTGCGCAGCAACCATGTGCGGAGGAGCGAGGAGATATATATATATATATATATATCCATTCGCAAGAACCAAAAAATTGAAAAGCCTTATGGTGCGTGCTTCACAGACTTCTTTATTGGCACCACGCTTTAAGCAAATCGGCAGCTCCCGTGAATTCAAAGTTCATTTGCCTTTCAAATACCAGACGCGTTTCAGGAAGAGTCTGCTTTTCCCAATGGCAGGCGCTTGGGGAACTCGGAGGGCAAAAGGTTGTTGCACTTCCTGCATAGTTTTAAAGTATTCGCACAGTGGGCGTGGCTTAAGTGCATTCTGGTCGTCAGAGTCCATGATTCATCATCCTAAGTAGGTGCCTTCCCTTTCTGTTCCTCCGCTGTTATGCACCCGAGGTGGGATCACAGGTAACTCGTCGTATTTGCGTCCAGCCTTCTGTATTGGTGTCAATTTGTCACACGCAGCTCCTAAGCACCACTCACTTTCATCGGCGCTCAGGACTCGCATAGATAGCGATGGGGCTTTCCGTGACCGAGGCAGGCCACTAATATATCCATTCGCAAGAACCAAAAAATATATATTTATATTACTTACTGCCACTGGGTAGTTGTGTGTATATATATATATATATATATATATATATATATATATATATATACACACACACACACACACACACACACACACACACAGGGATTTTTTTCTACATCAGAGGGGGCTTCTGTGAGCTGTTTAAACTGTGTTTTACTAGGGCCTGTGCACTTCGTTTTTTGGCCAGCAGGGGGAGTTAAGTTTTACTCAACAGGTATTGTTAGATTTCAAGTTATTGAGGCCCTTACCTGCTGAAGTCCAAAGTGTGGCTTGAGCCTGCCAGTCTCCTAGGAGATTCTGAACAGGAGAAGCAGCTTCCAATTCCCTGGCTAGCAAACCTTGTCTGAGGTCGCTGGGACCTTATATGGTCTGCTAGTGCTTGGTACATGTCTACACTGATTGGTGGTTGTATCTAGTGTTTCTATTGGATTAGGGTTAATGTCCTCATTGGTTGGGTATTTGAGGGTTCCGATTGGTTTCTGGGTCTGTGATTCAATCATTGCAGGGTTGGGACTAGGGCTAGGGTTAGGATTTCTATTGGAAGTAGGAACTAGGGCTTCCTATGTTATTGGTTGTTGGGAGTAGGGTGGGACTACGGTTAGACCTTTAATTGGAAGTAACGATTAGGGCTTCTGGTGTGATTGGTTGCTGGACTAGGTGTGGGACTTAAGTGGGTTTAGGCTTTCTATTGGAAGTAGGGTCTAAGGCTACCTGTGCCATTGGTTGCATGGACTAGGTTAGGGATTACTGGTAGGGCTAGGGCCTTTATTGGACGTAGAAATCTGTTTTTTTTTAACTGATTGGGAGTTTTGACTAGGGCTAAGATTGGCTGCAAGGTACTGGTCTCCTATTGGTTCCTAGTTTTTAGGGATGGTGTTGTGATTGGATAGTGTTAGGGCTAGGGTTCCCATTGGCTGAAGGGGTCACCTGATTACTAGGGCTATACAAAAGGCCAGGTTTAGGGCGTCTGAGCCCGGGCGTCAAGGCTAAGGGCAGAGAGGACAAGTGCAGTTGCCTGTTTGAGCCTGTTAAGGGCAGAGAGGACAAGGGCAGTTTCATGATTGAGCCTGTTCAAGACTAGTCGGGACTAGGGCCAGAAATGCTGCCCTTTTTCTTGTTTAGAAATACCCAGCCCACACCATCCACATAAACCTGTAAACCTGTAGACTTGTAGAGCGCGATTGCTGCCCGGAGGCGTCCAAGCGCTAGCATCCACAAACAGAGGAACACACTCACACCAAATGTACAACACCCACAACACTAGGCACAGATTAATATACCAGCCTGCACTACAAACCCAACCAAACCACATCTACACACCCTACTATCCCAACTACCACACATATCCACCATCACCTACAAACAGTTCACAACTCTATCCTATACCACTAACCAATACACTCATCACTAACACAACACCAATCAACACCATACATAACTATATCCCATTCAGACACTCTCCCTGCTATAATTACACCTAACAGACCTTCCATCAGTTATCCAACAAACACCCTCCTCTCCCTTCTACCATAATAACACTAACGCACAACACACACACTGCACAACACCACACTTTGTAACTCTTGCAACACATATACTTTCAATGTAATTATGGATCTACATCTTTATCACTTTCGTCTAATTTAGCATTTCCAATGCACTACCCTATTTCTCAGCCTATACTTCGCTCAATATATCATCTAGCCCAACCTTCTGACTCATCTCGAACTTCTTCTACTACTCCTTCCAATGCACTACCCTATCTCTCATCCTATACATCTATCAATATATCCTCTACATCCACTCTCTCATTTTTTCCAAACCCCATACCACTATGATTGTCAAAATAACCCTTTCTAGACTCTCTCCTACTCTACCCCTCCTTGTATCATCTGACACCTCTTTTACTATACCGTTCCCCTAAAACAAACCTTCCTAAACTCTTTCCTCTGAGTCCTCCCCTCCAAAACTGGTTTTTACTCATCCAAAAGCCTCCTCCTATTGCTAAGACCTAAAATAAAAAAAATAATAATCTTTCACTCTTTTATCCCTCCAGTATCCTTTTCAATCGAAATTAACAGACTAACATGTTCACTTCTCAAATTCTATATCACACTATACTAATATACTACCCAAATAACTGAATAACATATCCACTACTCAAATTACTTCATATATTTTTACTATACTAATTTTCAACAGTAATCCTTTATGGGTTCCGGAGTGGCGTGCTACTCACCAGAAAAGCGATTCAACACCCATCAGTGGTAACAAGTGCTATATGAATGCAAATCTTTCTTCCCCTTTTATCCCTCCGCTATCCTTCTCACTCCAAGTAACTGACTAATATCCACTACTGAAATTACTTCATATTTCACCATATTAATTCACCACTAATCCTTTGTAGGCTTTCTGAATAGCGTGCGTAAACAAGCGCTATATAAATACAAACCTTTGTCCTCCTCTATCCTTCTGCTATCATTCCAAATCCAAATAACTGACTAACCTATCCACCACTTAAAATGTAGTTGCATGTTTCACTATACTAATTCAACACTAATCCTCTATGGGTCCCGGAGTAGCGTGCTACTCGCCGAAAAAGCGCTTTGACGCCCCGTCAGGGGTAGTAAGCGCTATATAAATGCAATTACAATAAAATACTATATATATCTATACCAACAAAGAGATGCCTGTACTAGAAAACAACTACGCCACAGGATAATATCTGGCAACATACGTTTATTCAATGAACAGCAGCGTCATGACAGCACTCAGTCCACTAAAATCAAAGGTCCCATCCTGACGCGTTTCGTAGATTACTTCATTCAGGGGATTTGGGCTGAAGAAAGGACAACAGGGCAGGATTTGGCGGCACTTTTTCAATTCCAAGAACCCGCCCAGTGGGCGTGGCCTACACTGTGGACTGAAGTGCTGTCATGGCACGGCAGTTGCCACTGGGTAGTTATAGTTAGGCCAGCTGTTCCATGGAAACATGTTTGACAAATCTCCATACAACATTTCAAAAAGATGCTACTTTTTGACTAGTATGTGCATAAAAAGTTCCGGGGTGATCCATCAAGTGGGTGCTGAGAGAAAGGAGAGGTCCAAAAATACAAAATCCCTATGCATTTTCATTAGACTTCTTTAGGAAGGGATACAGAATAACTGAATGTAATTACACTAAATTTGGCAGGAAGCTAGATCTTAATCTGCAAATTGTGCTTTTTGTGATTTGATGTGAAATTATTGGTAAAAAATATTTGTAGATCTGCATGGATGGGTCCGCGAGAAGCTTGAGAGACTCTCACAGGAGTGACAATTAGAAAATAGGTACAAAAGGGGGTGGTGATGGACGGAGCATCTGAATCAATCAAACACTCACACCCAGTCAAAAGATCTGGGTTTAATCCATCACCGTTCCTTAGCCCACTCTGTCACTCCAGTTCAGACATGGCTATATGCAAATCAGTCTGACCCTGCGCCTCATGGGAACAGTCCAGCCCGAACTGCCAAGCCTTGTCTTCCCTGGACCGGAAACAAGCTTCCGAGGACCGGTTTCTGGCATTCCAGCCGTCTTCAGCCTGGCTTGCTTGAATCCAGTGGCAAAGTGAGCAAGGGACTCACGTCTGAGCATACCCTGCCACACTTATTGCGGCCAAAAGCGGTACAAAAGGGGGTGGTGATGGACGGAGCATCTGAATCAATCAAACACTCACACCCAGTCAAAAGATCTGGGTTTAATCCATCACCATTCTTTAGCCCACTCTGCCACCCCAGTTCAGACATGGCTATATGCAAATCAGTCTGACCCTGTGCCTCATGGGAACAGTCCAGCCCGAACTGCCAAGCCATGTCTTCCCTGGACCGGAAACAAGCTTCAGAGGACCGGTTTCTGGCATTCCAGCCGTCTTCAGCCCGGCTTGCTTGAATCCAGTGGCAAAGTGAGCAAGGGACTCACGTCTGAGCATACCCTGCCACACTTACGGCAGCCAAAAGCGGTACAAAAGGGGGTGGTGATGGACGGAGCATCTGAATCAATCAAACACTCACACCCAGTCAAAATATCTGGGTTTAATCCATCACCGTTCTTTAGCCCACTCTGCCACCCCAGTTCAGACATGGCTATATGCAAATCAGTCTGACCCTGTGCCTCATGGGAACAGTCCAGCCCGAACTGCCAAGCCATGTCTTCCCTGGACTGGAAACAAACTTCCGAGGACCGGTTTCTGGCATTCCAGCCGTCTTCAGCCCGGCTTGCTTGAATCCAGTGGCAAAGTGAGCAAGGGACTCACGTCTGAGCATACCCTGCCACACTTATGGCAGCCAAATGATGTACAAAAGGGGGTGGTGATGGACGGAGCATCTGCCAAGCCTTGTCTTCCCTGGACTGGAAACAAGCTTCCGAGGACCGGTTTCTGGCATTCCAGCCGTCTTCAGCCTGGCTTGCTTGAATCCAGTGGCAAAGTGAGCAAGGGACTCACGTCTGAGCATACCCTGCCACACTTATTGCGGCCAAAAGCGGTACAAAAGGGGGTGGTGATGGACGGAGCATCTGAATCAATCAAACACTCACACCCGGTCAAAAGATCTGGGTTTAATCCATCACCTTTCTTTAGCCCACTCTGCCACCCCAGTTCAGACCTGGTTATATGCAAATCAGTCTGACCCTGTGCCTCATGGGAACAGTCCAGCCCGAACTGCCAAGCCATGTCTTCCCTGGACCGAAAACAAGTGGTACCGCTTTTGGCCGCCATAAGTGTGGCAGGGTATGCTCAGACGTGAGCCCCTTGCTCACTTTGCCACTGGATTCAAGCAAGCCGGGCTGAAGACGGCTGGAATGCCAGAAACCGGTCCTCGGAAGCTTGTTCACTTGGCTCACTTACTATGTCCCAGGGAGCACACCCCTAGGACACAGTAGTTTTCCAGTCCGCAACGGTCTTCTTTATTAATGCTCCCACCAGCTGGGAGCAGGCTTTATATCCATTTCTGGGAAATCAATCAAGGTATTGCTACTGCCAGGAGAGAGTAGCATAAATAGCTGTTCCCTGCGGGTATGAGCAATGCCATGTACAGAAGAAACTTGGATGATATCATCAGTGATGTAATTAATGATGTAATTTGCATTGTCAAAAGTGATGTCACAGAATATGTTATGTTTCATATAGGTACCCCGATATAGGCTCAGGTAGTAACTAAACCTTTCACCAATATTTCCCCTGCCATTACACTACAAACCGGTTCTTGGTACTGACCGTTTACCTAGTTACGGTACTGCTTAAATGACTTGGGGTTTTCTCAGAAAAATAGCCTCCTTCATTATGCATGAGGATTCTTGGAATCTCATCAGGACTACCATCTCATCCATAATAACTATGTATAAGGGTCATTCCTTCCGTCATCCTAGTCGGACATGACATAGCAAGGTAGATCCCCAGAGGGTACCAATTTGTGTATATAAACACCATACCTTAGATGGCAGAGAGAGGAGAAAAAGGACTTCCATGCTGACAAACTTGCGCGAGATGCTGACGTTCCTGCACGCAGGCACTCCAGCTCGCAGTGGTCTGACATCCCTCGCGGGGTGTCCATCTCGAGACCAAGAAGGTGTACCACATTCTCTCACTTCAGGTAATGGGGTTTGCTTTATCCTAGGGAGATTATTGACTCTGCACCAACATACATGCTAGGTATACTTAGGTACGTCTAGTTAGGGTTGCACTGTAGGAGTGTGCATTTTTATAGTCATGTATTTTTATACCTGCCAGTATGGATTGTTTTAAACCTATGATAGGAATTTACCATCCTTTTACTCTATTGGTGCTTACAATCATTTATATCAGTTTCTCTCTGATGGTTGTTTCAGCACACCTATTTTATACTAGAATGACCCTGGTTCAATAAATGCTTATTGAAAAACATCCCCACCGTTTATTCTGTGTATTTTTCTGAGACAAAGTAAG
Source organism: Lissotriton vulgaris (assembly GCF_964263255.1). Classification (NCBI taxonomy): domain Eukaryota; kingdom Metazoa; phylum Chordata; class Amphibia; order Caudata; family Salamandridae; genus Lissotriton; species Lissotriton vulgaris. Next base: position 541,809,559 of record NC_141685.1, on the reverse strand, counting down.
CACGAGTGATTGAGCGAAAAGTACTGTACTGTTTCCACGATCCCTGATGGGACAGAGTTGTCATGTTCGATAGCTGCCAAGAACTATTCTCTCCTTGGTAAGAGGGGTTTAAAGTGGCACTGTGAGCTAGCTGGTATACAGGCTAAAGTACCCAGTGGGGTTGTCTGGAACACCATTCCCGCAGTATATATTGTCTAAATGCGCAGATCCTATATAGATATATAGGAACTACACGACAATGTCATGAGTGATGTAATATGTAAGGTCATAAGCAGTGCATGGCTGGGGCGCAAGCTATAGTTAGCTTCGTTAATTATAACTGGTGAATTTCTGTGGTTTTTTTTTTTTTTTAAGTTCAAGACATTAATGTTGTCACAGACATATTCCCCCAACTATAATGTTACTTAACCTATATATATATATATCCATATGTGTGTGTGTGTAACCAGTTTTTTACAAATTACTTCAGAATGCCGTAATGCACGATACTACTGCAAACTTGAAGAATAAATAATTATTGATTGATTTAGTAACGATATAGTGTGCTGTTAATATTATGCCATTTTATAGGTTGATGTAACGTTTGTTGCAATCTGCTCTGTGTATTGTATTATGCGTGTACATTCTATGAGATTTTTCCTGAATAAATTATTGATTAGATAACGCTGGCTCGAATACCTGCAATTCCATAGAAGACTGCACTAATGGTAGCTAGTTCCACTGGGCGATCAGTCACTCTCCTGTCTAGCATGCTCTAGGTCTAAGGGCTTAATCACATCTCCCTGAACCTTCAACTCAACTTCAAAATATGCTCATCTGAACCTGGTCACACTTCACCTATATGTTTATGGGGGGGAAATTAACATTACTAGAAAAATGTGCCCTTAATAATACGGCCCACACAAAAAAGCATTCTGACATTTTTCATTTGATTGTACCAGTCTAACTTAAGTGTATACAACAAATATGTGTAACAATGAAAGATGCCCAATATTGTTTTTTAATCTTTTACTATGGTTGCATAACATTACAGCAAGTCTTGATAAATATATTGAGAGGCACAAAGCAATGTAATAGGGATTATTCATAACATGTAATTCCATTCTGCACTGCCCTGTGTACCTGTACTTTCAAGTTAAGGAGGGATGCAGGGAGACACGGTGCAGTGGAAAGGAAGGTGGAGAGGGAGGTGAATCGGCATCAAAGACCACCGTTGCTGCTGCAGGCAAACAGGTAAAAAGGTTTAGCTCTACCCTCACTACAAGTCCGCACATTCGCTCAATACGCCAAGCCAGAGTATCCAGAGTTTGAGCACGTGCAACCAAGGAGAAAAATAGGGCCTGTACTCCATATCTGCCAAACGCTCGCTATGGAAGGTTTCTGTAACACCAAACACTTGAGACCTGCTAGAGACCTGCACTGGCTCCCCATCAGCAAGAGGATTACGTTCAGGCTCCTCACCCACGCACACAAGGCCCTCCACGACCTGGGCCCCAAGTACCTCAATAACCGCCTGACCTTCTACACACCCACCCGCCAGCTACAATCGACCAGCCTCGCCCTCGCCGCCGTACCACGCATCCGCAAAGCCACCGCCAGGGGAAGATCCTTCTCCTACCTGGCAGCCAAGACATGGAACTCCCTCCCGATCCACCTCCGGCTGACCCAGGATCATCTCTCCTTCAGGAAGCTCCTCAAGACCTGGCTCTTCAAGGAGTAACGGACCCCTCCCCCCACCGCCTTGAGACCCTTCGGTGTGAGTACCGTGCTATACAAATGCCCATGATTGATTGATTGATTGATTGTTTGGTGTTCCCAACCCTCCAGCTAATAAGAATCAGCAGTCATAGGGAACTGCAGCAGACAACTTTGAAGCAGGCCATTTTGAAGCAGGCCATTTTGCAGCAGGCACTTCAACTTGCCGGCCTTGTACACTTCTCGTGTTTTTTACTTCATAGATTACGAATGTGAGATCTTACACTTTTCATTGTTTTGCTCAGATAATTGCTTTCTCCAAGCATACACTTTAACCTTTCTCAGCAACACGCAACTGCGTAGAATCCACATCGTTATAGTTGTGGTACACAGGCCAGCCAAGACATTATCAGACATTTTAAAATAACTACTTTCCAAATGCAATTTATTTCAAAACATGCAATTTCTGGGGAAACTTTCTTCCCTTCAAAGGAATTACAGTTAGTGACTTTGGGTAAAGAAAAATAGCAACGAATCGAAAGGCATTAAGGACAATGGGAAAAAAGTCTTCATGGTGGCCCGTAGGAATGGCCCGTACATTAGCAGAATCTGAAAGCTAAAAGAAACAGCTATTACTTGCATAGCTTGAAAACCAGTAACCCCACATTATTACCTCAATACTATAAATTACAACTACTTTCACGGAGTGAGAGAGACACACATCTCAATAAAAAAAAGCGGCCTTTGTGCTGCCTGAGCAACAAAGAGTTATTGCCTTCCCGGGATTTAACCCCAAAATGTTAAAACGAGTGTCTGTTATCACTTACCATTAAAGATGGCGATCCCTACAAATAAGGGCAAAGGTCAGCGATGTGCCAGTGTCCTAATGTTCACCCCGGGGGTATCTGCACCGTACTGGATCTGTAAACAAGCACAGTCATTCGAAGAGTGTTAGTACAAGCAGTACTAAAGAATCAGATGCAAGCCTAAGGTGTAATATATGAAAAAGCTAAATGGTTAACTGCCAACCATAGGATTACTGCTTTATGTATACACATTTTAAAATTACATTTGTGGATGTACTATGACTGAAATCATTTCCATTACAGCGGGGCTCAAATTGCGGGGGTCAAGGCCAGTCATGACTCAAAAACTGTAAAGTAAAGTGTCCCTAGGGACAAGATTCAAAACAACATTTTAAACACAATCATTGAAGGTGCACTGATTAACAAGCATTTACAATGCAATAGGTCTCGCCTTCGAAAAAGTTAGAGCTATTGGCATTGTAAAATACAAACTTTATTTATGGGTTGGTTTTAAAAACAGATAAATGGCATTGTCATTTACAATGCCAATAGCTTACTCTCTATTGCATTTGCACACACACACACACACACACAGAGCCACACACACACAGAGCCAGACACACACAGAGCCACACACACACACACATAGCCACACACACAGCCACATACACACAGCCACATACACACACACACACACACACACAGAGCCACACACAGAGCCACACACACACAGCCACACACACACAGCCACACACACACAGCCACACACACACACACAGAGCTACACACAGAGCCACACACACACAGCCACACACACACACAGCCACACACACAGAGCCACACACACACACACAGAGCCACACACACACACACACAGAGCCACACACAGTCTGATTATTTCAATGGGAGCAAAGCGGGACTACAACACCCAGAATGCTTTAGTGCTGGATTTGAAAGGCAACAGTTTAAGTAAAGGTCTGTAGCTAGTTAGGTCAAAAAATTGACATAAACAGTTCTAGGTCTCATCATAATGTGCAACCACAAAATAGTCTCAGTTGAAACACCAGAAGTTAACCAAAAATAACACACATATGTCTAAGAAAATCTTTTTCATTTTATTGTTCAGTCTTACCATTATTTTTGAATTATCATTTTTTTTATTTTTTGTGTATATATATATATATATATATATATATATATATATATGTGAAGAAATCCCCGCCTGTCAATGGATGACAGGCAGCAGCAGGGTGCAGACCTCACAGCGCCACAGCAGACAGGCAAATGAAGCTCTCCAATAATCCAACTCAAGTGAGTAGCAGGTTCAAAACATTTATTAAGGGGTAACGCGTTTCACTCCACTGGGGAGCTTGATCACACAAAGGCACTCATAAAAGTGGGGATATATATACAACAAGTGGGAGGGGCTTGATTGGGGAGAAAAAACGCCCAAAATTAAAAAAACAGCCAAGTAAATAAAGCAACAGTGTCTACATTAATCCAACATGTTAGAAACACATGGGAAACAGCATGTACCACATGAAAATTAACATATTAAAAATAACACAATGCTATGTGATGAGAAAGCAAAACTGGGAAGTATTTTAGGCAGATCAAGAGTAAAGCAGCGCTGCATGGTTCATGAAGGTTGCAAATGAGTAGCATGTAAAATAACATAGGAAGTCACGACAAAGTGCCAAAATAAGTATTTACATGGAAACAAATTAAGCAAACCAAAGGGTCAAAGAGCGCACTGAAAGCAATTACGGCATGGTGCCTGAGTCAAATATCTGCACGTAAGAGTAATTAAAACAAGACAATATATCAAAGAGCATATTAGTGAACATTTAGCGTGGCAAAACGTAACAAGCTGCGTGAGACATGAGAGCTCAAATAAGGACAAGGGAGGAGAATACAAAGTGCTAGAAAATAATCATAAAAAAAGGAAGTGAATAAAATATATTGGAGAGCCCAACCACAGATGTGAAAAGTAAAAGTGAGAGGAAAGGGAAAGTAACAGAACAACAGAGGAGTAAGGCAGCGGCAGCACAAGAAAATAGTGAAAAGCATGGCAACAAATCCTATTCAAGTTACAAATATAACAAGAGTCATAATTCTAAGGTTACGCCATGCGTAGCATGTGGCAAATGAGCCAACAGTCAAACAATGAGCCTAAACTGAGCGAGAGAGAGGAAAAGACTGGAGTAAGGAATAGAATAATAATGACCAGACCACCTAACTAAGGACAGAAGGAAGCTTTATAAGAAGCTTTTCAAATCTTCAGTCAAGTTAAGACCATTAGGGGCTTTGGTGTCGAGGGACAAAATCAACTGGGTTTCACGCTGCCTGAGCATTTTTTCACGGTCACCGCCACGGCTGGGTGGAGGTACTGAACAGAGAACCGTGTATTGGAGGTCTTTAAGCATCTTGTTGTGGACCAACCCAAAGTGTCGAGCAACCGGATAGTTGCTATCGCTATTTACAATGGCCCTTATGTGTTGCAAAATTCTCTGATGCACTGGTAGTTTGGTGCTGCCAATGTATTCTAGGTTGCATGTGCACTTAAGTTTGTAGACCACAAACTCTGATCTGCAAGTGAGGTATTCCTTGATGGGAATAGGAGTGTCACAAAAAGCAGTCACATAATGGGTGGCATTAATAGCAAAATTACAAGCACGGCAGGAGGTGCATTTAAAAAAACCCATTTTGGTGGTTTTGTTAGGTTTAGGAGGATTTTCAGGTGCAATTCTATCGAGTGCATCGCGCATGGACGGTGCACGTCGGAAGGTAATGGTAGGGGTATCATTAAGTATTGGACCGAGTATTGGGTCAGTCAAAATGATAGGCCATTCTGTGCCAATAATGCGTCTGATCTTACGCTCATGTGTGCTAAAAGTAGTAATGAGCCTGACAGTGCATTGTGAATCATCCTGATTATCATTGCTAGTGGTAGTACAATGCTCTCTTGGCTTAAGTAAGGTGGCCCTATTGAGTGATGAGGCTTTAGCCAAAGCTTGATCAAGTATGGCCCTTGAGTAGCCCCTTTGCAGGAAACGTTGCTTAGATTCCTCAAGGCAAGTGGCAGTTGAATCAGGGTCACTACAGACTCTGCGAATGCGAATGAATTCGCCAAAAGGGATACTGCGGATGGTATGGGCAGGGTGAGAGCTCTGTGCGTGCAGGATGGAATTTCCCGCTGTACTTTTTCGATGCAGTCTGGACATGAGGGTATTGTCCCTGATGAACAGTTGCACATCCAAAAATTCAGCCTCAGTGCTGCTGAGGTTAGCAGTGAATTTCAGGTTCAGGCTATTGTTGTTGCAATCTGATACAAATGAGAGGGCTTGGTCTTGAGTGCCCTTCCAGATGATACAGATGTCATCTATGTAGCGCCAGTAATGGGCGATACAAGGCGACCAGTGAGCATGTGTGACCCTGAGCTCGTGCTCCTCCCACCAACCAACATGCAAACATGAGTAGCTGGGAGAGAAACACGAGCCCATGGCCACACCGCGTAATTGCTGGTAGATGTTATTCCTGAAGCGGAAATAGTTGGAGGTTAGGCACAGTTTAATCATAGCAATTAGCATGGAATTGTGTTCTCTGAAACAAATGGCACGTGAGTTTAAAAAATATTGACATGCATTCACACCATGCTGATGGTTAATAGAAGTGTAAAGGGATTCAATATCAAGAATCAAAAACAGATAGTCATTGCACCACACAATATCCTCAATCTTGGTCAAAAAGTCTGTGGTATCTTTGAGGAAAGAAGGAAGATTCGCCACATGGGGCTGGAGAAAGAAATCAACGTATTTGGAGATATTTTCCGTCATACTTCCAATAGCTGATATTATAGGTCGACCTGGTGTGGGGGTAACAAGTTTGTGTACTTTGGGAAGAAAGTACAGATGCGGAGTCACAGGATGATCCTTGGAGAGGAAGTTGCACTCATCCTTAGTTAGAAGACTCAGTCTTTTCCATGAAGTTAATTGTTTGCGTATCAGGTTATGATTCTGGACCATCGCAAACTGAGATGAGAGGGTGTAGCAAGTAATGTCAGACAAATGTCTTTCAGCTTCCAGGATGTAGTCCGAGGTTTTCCATAGAACAGTGTTGCCCCCCTTGTCAGCACTTTTTATGACGACATTGTTATCGGACTGTAATTTGCTTATGAGTAGATTATACTGCCGGTCATTGTACTTAAGTTGTTTGCGCTGTGTCATGATGGACCTATTGAGAGCCTTTAGTTCAATGATGACACGGTCACTGAAAATATCCACTGCATCACGGGGCATTAAAGGAAAGAAGGTTGACTTGGGTCTGAAAGATGTGGTTGCTGACTTGTTGACATTAAACACTTGACTGACAGTAGGCGTAGTTTGTGAAGTGCCTTCGAATGCGAGGTCGTACAAGTCTTGTAAACCAGCATTGTCGTTGACTTGGAGGTTAATTTCCATGTTAGAAGGATTAGCTACAGCCCCACTTTGTTTACGTTTGGACTCTAATTTGAAATACTTGATAAGTTTGATTTTTCTGACAAATTTGTACAGATCGATCCTAGTTTGATTGTAGGAGAATTTGTTGGGAGGGCAATAGGAGAGACCAAGGGACAGAAGTTGTTCCTCTGCTTTAGTGAGGATGGTGTCAGATAGGTTAATGACAGTATTATCAACAGTACCAATTATCTGCGCCAGTTCTTGTTTGTTTTTACCTGCGAGGTATTTCTTTTTGTGGTGCTTACGCCTTGAGCGCCTGCGCTGGCTGGCTGATTGCCGGCTTGGGTTGGAGGATTCCGGGAGCGCAGGGAGTAGCGCCGGTCCTCGTTTACAAAACCCAATTCCTCCACTACGGTGTAATTGATGTCTGGGTCTAGGGCTGCAGATGTAGAGGTACCCTCGTCTTCGCTGTTTGAGGTTAAGGAGTTGATTGATATGGTGTCACTGTTATCAATTGGAACGCCAGAGCTTTCGTTCGGTGTTACCGTTTTGTTGCTTGGTATTTTGCCACTTTTGGATAGTGCTTTGCGCTTCAAATTGTCATATTTCCTTGAGAAGGTAAAAATCCTTCCAGTGGCGTAGTCGTTCTTATCTCTCGCAAATTTGGTTACCTTGCGCTCTATAATGCTGTCTTCCAATTTTTTAGTGCGGATGTCAATCTCCGCTTTGCTTTTCGCGATGAAATCCGTTTCACCAGTGGCTTCCAACAATGCAAGTGTTTTATCAATTTCGACTAGCAGTTTGTCGCGGTCTGATTCAGCATATTTTATCAGAATATTCACCATATTCATGGAGCTTTGCAAGCTGTTGTCTGCCCATTCCTGTAGCATCTGAGGGTCAGGATTTTCATACGTTGGTACTGTGAGGATTCTTAAGCCCCTGGGAACCCTATTAGCATCCCGGTATTTTTCTAAGGATTTCTTCTCCCACCATTTGGCGAGTTCACTTCTCAGTAGTTTTTCCAGACTCTTCAGCAGAGTCTTAGCATCATTGTTGGCTGTAGTTGGTGTTGCCGCATTGGTTTTGGCAATATTGGTTGAGAGGCTTTCAAATCGTGCCTCAGCAGTTGCTTCCCTTGTTTTGAGTGCGTCACTCGATAGCATAGTAATTTGGTAAAATACACAGTCACGTTTTGTTTGAGGAGCTGAAAATACAGCCCGATCCTGCTTAAGGAAAATAGAGCGCACTGTCTGTAACGTTTGTGACAAATCCCACGCCCCGCATGTAATGGACAAGAGGTAATTGACAGACAAGCAGCAACACGCCAGTGACGGTCCGCAGGAATCGGCGCCTCGTGGTCCAGCCGAGAAAATCAATCAGCTGAACACACAAGCACCACGCCTGATCAGACACACTCACCTCGTAGAAGCCGACGATGTTAGCTGTCAGAGCCGTGTAGTCCAGCGGGGGGGCACAGCAGAGCTGATTCTTCGAATCCAAGGAGAGATACGTTCCAGGCGAACGCAGGCAGCCGCGCCAGAGCTGTGCCTCAGTCAGCGGGAGGGTCCACAAGCCAGAAGCAGCTAATTCCGGCAAACAGATGTGAAGAAATCCCCGCCTGTCAATGGATGACAGGCAGCAGCAGGGTGCAGACCTCACAGCGCCACAGCAGACAGGCAAATGAAGCTCTCCAATAATCCAACTCAAGTGAGTAGCAGGTTCAAAACATTTATTAAGGGGTAACGCGTTTCACTCCACTGGGGAGCTTGATCACACAAAGGCACTCATAAAAGTGGGGATATATATACAACAAGTGGGAGGGGCTTGATTGGGGAGAAAAAACGCCCAAAATTAAAAAAACAGCCAAGTAAATAAAGCAACAGTGTCTACATTAATCCAACATGTTAGAAACACATGGGAAACAGCATGTACCACATGAAAATTAACATATTAAAAATAACACAATGCTATGTGATGAGAAAGCAAAACTGGGAAGTATTTTAGGCAGATCAAGAGTAAAGCAGCGCTGCATGGTTCATGAAGGTTGCAAATGAGTAGCATGTAAAATAACATAGGAAGTCACGACAAAGTGCCAAAATAAGTATTTACATGGAAACAAATTAAGCAAACCAAAGGGTCAAAGAGCGCACTGAAAGCAATTACGGCATGGTGCCTGAGTCAAATATCTGCACGTAAGAGTAATTAAAACAAGACAATATATCAAAGAGCATATTAGTGAACATTTAGCGTGGCAAAACGTAACAAGCTGCGTGAGACATGAGAGCTCAAATAAGGACAAGGGAGGAGAATACAAAGTGCTAGAAAATAATCATAAAAAAAGGAAGTGAATAAAATATATTGGAGAGCCCAACCACAGATGTGAAAAGTAAAAGTGAGAGGAAAGGGAAAGTAACAGAACAACAGAGGAGTAAGGCAGCGGCAGCACAAGAAAATAGTGAAAAGCATGGCAACAAATCCTATTCAAGTTACAAATATAACAAGAGTCATAATTCTAAGGTTACGCCATGCGTAGCATGTGGCAAATGAGCCAACAGTCAAACAATGAGCCTAAACTGAGCGAGAGAGAGGAAAAGACTGGAGTAAGGAATAGAATAATAATGACCAGACCACCTAACTAAGGACAGAAGGAAGCTTTATAAGAAGCTTTTCAAATCTTCAGTCAAGTTAAGACCATTAGGGGCTTTGGTGTCGAGGGACAAAATCAACTGGGTTTCACGCTGCCTGAGCATTTTATATATCTAATGTATAAGAATTATTTATCTGACCAAAACATTCATTTAAAAACAATTTGAATAAATAATATGTGACAAAATGTATATTGATTAATTCATGCTATTTAGTATAAAATTGCATCATCATTAAACAATAGATGTGAAGTTGACGGGGGCAATGCGGTAGATGTAGGCTACGCGCGTTTCCGCATTGCTGCCTTCATCAGGAAACAGTCTATTGCACTAGAATTCAGTATCTGTAAAATGTATTCCGAAATAAGGACCCGATGTTTATGCTGATAGCAGACATATAAGGTGACCACCATATGTTCATAAACTTTAGAGGCCAAATAGAATTCCAAATTAGGTGTCCTTATTAAACATGAGTCATCCAGGAGATGGTTTTTCCATGCCACCATAGATAGTTGATAATTTGTTTTACACGAAGTTGCTGATAATCTGTTGCTCGATCACGCTAAACCCAGATATCGGACTCCCAAATTTGCAGCTATTTTATTGAAAACACCAGGAACATGATGTCTTTGTTTGTCACAAAGTTGCTGATAATCTAAAGCTTGATCACGCTCGACCCGGATATTGAACTCCCAAAGTTGCAGCTATTTTTATTAAAAATGCCAGGAACACGATGTCCTTGGAAATATTGAAGTAGCGTCTCCACGAGGGATCCTGCACGGTACCAAATGTCCTTATTTCATGCAAGGGCCACCATACATACCGTAATATGAAAGGCAACAGTGCCTGCGAAGACCTGAAGCGAGGTTAAGATATCTTCAGATTCCCGGTTTTGTATTTTCATGTTTGTTTGTACAAAGAACGAAAGACAAGCACCGTATTGGACATTAATCCATGGGGTCGCACACTGCTCCACCCACCAGCGGGTTCGCCCTGGCCGTATTGGACATTACTCGTGAGTTGGACGAGTTGAAAGGAGCCTCGTCAAAACGCAGTGACTCACGGGGACACATATACACACATGCACTAGTGTCAATGTCACCACTGCTGCCAGGCCTGGCTCTAAAAGCCCAGAGCCAAGCATGTCCCACATAAGCACTGCAATGCAGCAGCTGCCGTCCCAGCCGCCAGCTAGAACCCCATTCTCAGCCCAGGGCTCACCTCCCGTCTCTCACCCTCTGTCTCGCCGCCCCCACCCCAGACTCCTACCTGCTTCGGCGGTCGGCATGAAACTTCAGCATCCGGGCAGAGTACCCGGCCCGCGGCCGGGGCAGGCAGGCGGGCGGGCACAGGCGAGTATGCGGAGAAGCCATAGTTTGGTGCCGTCGCCAGCGAGACTGCGCATGTGCGCAGTCTTGTGCTAGGCGTCGACCTAAAAACGAATGAAATTTGCAGTTTCCAAGACAGAAAAAAAGAAAGATGCCCTGGCTGTGCGGGAGGATGAGAAAGGATGGTGCAGGGGGCTAGCCACTCCCCTTCCGAAATCTCTACCTAAAAGGCGATGAAAGGTCAGAGTAAAAGCAACAAATTGAGGATATTCCAGGCAACGGTCTCGAAAGCAAACCATCACCTTGAAAACCACAGGCTATAAAGCCCCTGTAATGACTAATGGAATGGAAGGCAGGGAATGGGTTTCTGGTGTTTGGGTTCAGAGAGCTGCATCTAGGTGGGCAGGTATAACGTGAAGGCTCTTGGTGGCAAACGGGCAACTCTGGAAAAGTGCTTCGAGATTGTTGCAACTACTACACCAATTACAGAAACATATTTCCCCCGTAGATATTTTCTAATTAGTTTCAAAGATATTTTGCTATTATGAACACATTTCATTAAAATAATTACTCCTCTCACTATATGCATTTTTGAACAGTAGGGTCAAGCAAACAAACTGCTGTGGTGTGGTCTAGTTTTTTCCCCGTTAGAAGCCGTGATGCCCATCGACGTGATCCCAAACAGACGTGGCAGCCCAGCCCCCTCGCCCAGTCCCACAGACCAGCTCCACAGCCCCCACCCTTTCTCCATCCCTCCTCCGCCCACCAGCATACAATAGCGACTCACATTGGGGCCCCGGGGAGGGCTGCGTTGTCCGGCTCAAATGATTTAGGGGGAGTGTGCTCTCCATTCTGGGTAGTCCGTAGCTCGCCGCAGTGTCACTGGGAATTGAGATACAGAGTGCGAAGAAGCAGTGGGTAAAGAGCAGCGCTCCAGGCTTTTGGTGTGGCATTGCTGAGGCAGACGCTGATTGGCGGCACCGGTGCATGGCTCCGCCCGAGGAGGCAGAGACTCAGATACCCACCCAGTTATTAAAGTACCTGTGCCGTGATTCCGCCCAAGGCTCTCAGCCCGGCAGCCCAGCATGCTCACCCACAAGTGAGTTGAGGCGAAAGGATATATGGCACGCACCTGACACATTTGTTATTCATATCACTGGGACCACTTTTTATGCCTGATGCAGAGGTTTCTAGCAACAAGCGCTAAATTCATTCTGATGTTAGACGTGCTCTATATAAACCCACAGGGTTGGATTGAGATTAAAAAAAAAAAATCGGGGCCATGGCCCCATAAAGATTAGAAACCTTTTACAGCAGAAGTAAGTCGGACGAGCCCGTCCAAGTGGGCCGTCCGACAAAGAGAAAAGTGTACATCACGAACACCTCTTTCCCAATGGCTGGCCACCGTTTAGCATGAATGATGATGCCGGCCAATGAGAAAGAGAGGTGGAGCTTAAAGCCCACTAGTGAAATCTCCCTGATAACACTAAATCTCGCCAGCGAGACTGCGCATGTGCGCATCTTACACTAGGCATCGACCTAAAAACGTGCTCAAGCATATCACTAAGTCATTCTGTACCGTATAAGGTAACACAAATACTTGCTCAATTCAACAGGTATGTGTAGGCGAGAGCGGAATGTGCAGGAGGCCTGTTTTTTTGCGGGTGGGGAGTTAAGAATTAAGCCCAAGATGTAGCTGATGGTGACCAGTGTCTTAGTAAGTAACTCGTTCAGCGAGTCCTAACTTTTTAGCAAAGCAAGTCTGAATCCAGGGAAGTTGGTGACCTCGTTTAACCACCTGAGGGGTATTGCAGTTGTTTTAATGTAATTCCTAGACAAGTACATTGCCCAATAGAGACATTTCTGACAATACAGTCTTCATCTACTTACAATAAAGTATCACATATTGGCACACAAAAAGCATTGAAATGGCTCAATAAGCAACCTGAAACCCTGGAAATGTCACATGAATAAACTTGAAAATCTGGCATCTACATATGTAGTAGGTTTGGATTATATCAGCCGTTTTTAACAGTCATCACAAAATTACATTATTTAAGATCTTGAGCGCTTAGTAATCTAAGATGTCACCAAAGGTGGCAACCTAAAATCAACTGTAACGACTCATAAACCTGGTTTACAAAAATGGACTACCAGAGGGAAAAAAATGAAAATGCTCAGTACTCTTAACCACGCTCCCCTCCACGCCCATTCACCCCTGTTCCTAACTGCACACTTACCTGACTCTCTTTCTGGCACGTTGGCGACAATTTTAAGTAGCCAACAACCAAAAACCAAGAATAAACACTTTGATCTCCCAGGTTCTGTTTTCACCCACAACACACTGCGCGCGACGTCATACAAAAGCAATCAAACTCAGAGTTCACAGATGTGGCTTAAACATTGAAGAAGTCAGTCGTTTGCACACAGTGGCTATTTTGTTATGGGGTGAACTGGTTGAAATCGCAAAATACCCCTTGGACATAATTTTTAATTCAGGGGCGCGAATACACTCTAGTTTTAGCACGAAGCGAACCGGTCAGTAGTTAAGAAGAAGTAAACTTTACACTGCCCCGTAGTGCAATGTCGCCGTGAAATGGTACTGTGATACTGCAATCAAAATAGACAACGGACATGTTTTATATAGAAGTCGAAGATAGACAAGAGTCGAGCGAGCGGTAGTCCTGACATCATGGCAGCTGCCGCAACAGAAAGGACTCTGGGGTCAAAGCTGGGAAAGAACCTGCGCGAGGTTTGAATCCACCTGTGTCAGAAGTCTGCTGGGAGCCAGGGAACCAGGTGATTGTAGTGATAGCGGACTGTAGTTGTGAAGACATCAGAGACTTTTCTCTTTGTCGGACGGCCATGGCCCCATAAAGATTAGAAACCTTTCACAGCAGAAGTAAGTCGGACGAGCCCGTCCAAGTGGGCCGTCCGACAAAGAAAAAAGTGTACGTCACGAACACCTCTTTCCCAATGGCTGGCAACCGTTTAGCATGAATGGTGATGCCGGCCGATGGGAAAGAGGGGCGGGGCTTAAAGCCACTAGTGAAATCTCCCTGATAAAACTAATCTCGCCAGCGAGACCTGACATGTGTGCAGTCTTACGCTAGGTTTCGACCTAAAAAATGGAGTTTGAGATCAGAAATTAAGAAAACCAAGAATGTTAATTAAATCAAAAGTGCAATACAAAATTGATAAGTGCAAATGCAGCAGCAATACTCACTGAATCAGTCAAACGACATAGAAATCAATTGCCATAAAGGCCAACAGTTACAATAATAATGCAATAATAAACTTAATCAGAAAAATAGAGTAAGGGCCTTATTTAGATCATGGCGGACAGGTTAATCTATCAGAACGATGACGGATATCCCATCCGCCGCCATAAATTCCATTATATCCTATGGGATTTATATTTCATCGTATGGGATATCCGTCACCATTGTGATGGAGTAGCCCATCTGTCAATATCTAAACCAAAGCCTCAAATTTGCAGAACCAGGCAGCATCCCTAGTAGAAAGAAACCCAAACGTCTCTAGCTCAGCCTCAAATTTCAGGGTTTATATAGCCAATTCCTCTATAGAAAATTATGTAAAGCTTGCAGTCAGTATGGTGAGAGCAAAAGAATCATTATTTCAGCAAATCACATTGCAATATTCTAAACCGTCATATAACCCTGCAATCTTAACTCTATCCCACTACATAAATATTGATTTGGCCCTTCTGACCTAATGTCATTTGGCGGTGTCAGAACAAACTAGTTACATAAACAACAGAAAACAATAATGAATGAATGCAATACAGTGTGCTAGCAGGAAGAGCCATGGAAAGTAGCAAATGCCTTCCTGCAGAGAGTTCTTCGAAAAAATGCAATCATTACAAAACAAACAGTACACATTTTGCTGCATGTGGGAAGTCAAGTGAGAAATATAAACATACAATGAATAATGTGAAATGGAAGCAATATTGTAAAAGATGGAGAGGAGGCCTAATTGAGGCTTAGTTAAGTCTAAGTAAGAAAACACATTAAAACATACCATAACAATTTAGTTCAGTTGTAATAACTCCATGTTAATGCACATTTATGATTCAAATGTGGAATACCTTCCACTCAGGAATATTCATTAAGATACCAATATAAAGTAGGCATTAAAAAGGCATCAGCGATGGTGGTCAAACAATATTAAAACAAAAGATTAGAAATGTAGGACAAGTGGACGATTTAGTCAATATCATCTATGTCACAGAACTCAAAAAATCTAACAATTCCACAACACCTACTGTGAAAGCAGCACCTTGATGTTACTTTCCATACGTTCTCGACTCGATCAGTGAGAAACCAGGTCACTGTACGACAATGCGGCAGGACAACTCATAAAACAATACGTAAAGTTAACTTTGCAATGCATGGCTTTGGGTGAGCGTCCTAGGCCTCCAAGGTCCAGCAGGACCCACATAAGCAGACTTTGAGGCAAAAGGTGGCCCGCCACCAGTGCAACCTCTGTCCCTTAACGTTACACCGTGGAAACACTTTAACTTGGACAGACAATCAAGAAAAGAATAGACCTACACAGCAACTTTGGAAGTGATCCTGCTGCAAATATTAGATCTATCCCCCTCCTCAATGCTTGAAGATTAAAACACACATGTGGGTATAATAAAAAAACACATATTGCACAGAATAGCAACAGGGGGTATGGTGGCAAGAGTCTATAGCATAAGATTATAGACAGTAACATTAACTTGCATAGCAGCACCGTAGTGTTGAAATAATTACACTGTACAGTAATAATTGTGCTTACGGTAATACACAGCAGTGTGCAAAATGATGGATGTATACATAAACTTCTCGGTGTGCTATTGTCTGAAACAAGACAAAACCTTAGGACAGCAACAGAAACTGTATTAGAAATGGAAGAGTTTCAACTGTAGCACAACATCTTTAGAAAGGGCGTTCTAAAAGTAAGACTTACTTAAGCAAATGTCAATGTTTGCGTGGTAAAGTGAGAAATCTCCTCCTTGGTACCTCAGTCTCATGCGTGAGGTTCTATGCCATGATCTGAATTGCATACATTGACAATCCACTCAGGTGTGCACATGTGGAAGAGTGAGAGAGACGAGTAGCACATGTCAATTTATCTTCTGCTCACAGTGTTGTGAAAAGGAGAGCTTCAGTTCTAAAGACTGGCCCTCTTATAAATGAATTCAAAAGGTGTGTTATTGATGGGGCATACTTGCAGTAGTTGGTGCACTTTATTAAATCTGCATCGAATCTCCATCTCTGGTATTACAGAGCAAAGCCAAGTATACTGGCAAGCAGCAGAGACTTGTGTTGAAAATGAGCAGTACTGAAGGACAGGTACAAATAAAATGATGCAGCCCGAGAGGGTCCGTCATTTTAGTTTACTATGTTCTTGTGCTATTGATGCCATTGCACTCCTGTAGCCTTAGGTAAGAAAACTAAGATTTGTCAGAGCATTTCAAGAGCTTGCTGTTGATTTTTTTCTGATGTGTGGTGATAGATTGGAAAGATAAAATCAATGTTACTAACAATTTGTGATGGCTCTTTGGTGAAGTGATCAGTCCAATAGTAATTGATGAAGTGCGGTGGAGGTGTTGACAGATACTGGAGCCAGAATGCACCAGCAGGTTATCCAGATCCACAGATGCAGTAGCATTCAGACAGCGTTAGGGAGGAATGGCTTTATCATATTGCATCTGAGGGCACACATTTGATCCGATCTATTGTGCAGGGACAGGGGTTTAACTATTCAATGAATGCACAAAGTTGCTCATGGATTTCATCTCCAACTGGAAACCAATTGTCTGTGGTCACCAATAAATACTAGTTCCTACATCAGGATCAAGGTCTCGTGTTAGGCATGCTAAGTGACTAAGACGAGTTAGTCACAGAGGGAGCTAACTGTTTAGTCCAAAGATAGACGTGGGGACAGCAAATGCAGAAGGTGGATTTCTGATCACTTAGTGCAATGTGCAGTTCAATTAAAGATATTAATTCATTAAGTGTATTAGACAAAGACCACAGAAACAGATGAAACATGGTGATGTCAGTAGAGGAGTGTGATGAGGCTTTGAGCAGAATCAGTAGAATGTTTCATTAGGGGTTGTGTGAGAACTTGGTCCGATCTGGGTCTGCGGGGGTATTACAAGAAGGAGAAAGGCTGTGGATTGCGACCAATGGTGCTGAAGCACTGGACTGGAGTAGAAGCTGAAGACGGGCCTCAGGACCACAGCCCAGAAAGAATTTCAGGAAAGTGATGTATTCTCTGCGTGAGGAAAGCGGTGTATTGTATGGTGTGGCTGTGTGACCTCATCATGTAATAGTCTCGCAATACTGTCTTCGGTCTAGTCAAGCTAGTGTGTAAAAACCTTAGTGCAACCCTGGGTAGCTATGGTTTTGAGCAGCCAGGCTTAGACAAAGGAACAAGTGTAAAGCATTTACAAGAAACAAAACAACGAAATAAGAAAGTCAACACAAAAGAAATCTGACACCAATTTATAAAAATGTATCTTATTTTTACGATTATTTAGACACCAAAACAAGGAAAATCCACCTAAGGGTTCCAGAGATATGGATTTTTAGGTAAAACATAAATTACTGTTTTTTTACTCAACAGGTCAACAAGCGTTGGTAAATACTGCGGTTAGCAGAAACTTGGGAAACCTCGTAAAACTTTTATAAAGTGTTGTTTGGCTACTCCAGCCCTCTTTTGGCAACCAGCGCCAGCAGGGAGGAGGTCAAGGGGGCCAGTAAGGATTTGTAGGACAGTACCTTCCCACCACAGTAGTCTCACGTCCAGTTTCAGGATCTATGCACGAACCACCATAGACATCAGTGGAGTGGTCATGATGCAAGGGATACAGGATGCTGAAGATACTGTATGATGTGGAAGATGCTGTGCATGCATCAAACAACTTTCATTAAATGATGTCTCCTAGAAATGTTATTTGATGTTGCACAATAGTTTAGCCAAACATCTTTTGCACGTTTTGTGTGTACTTTTTATTTTGAAAGCAAGAAATTACCAATCTTGCTTTCATGCTTAGGCACACATTTGCTTATAATCAGTAAGCATTCTGGAAACATTACTAATGGCCTCAAAATTGTTACAGTTGGTAATTATGTTTTTAGAATCCCAGAAAATTCAAATACCCCCACTTGAACTATGCATCTAAAACTAGAGCCCTTAAAGCGCGTGAATACGACCCTCCTTAGATTTCTCTTCACCCTCTCAAACTTCCATTTATCCACTCTTTTTTTTTCTTTTTGACATCCATCCAACTCTCCACCCCTTCAACTTTCCCTCAACCCATTGTTATGGCTCTTAAACGTGTAAGGGGACATGGAGTGCAGAGTTGCGTCATAAATTGGTTCCACTGCCCAGTATTCTGTTGAGGGAGAATTGCTGCAGCAGAGGAGCGTGGCGGACCTGTTTCCGGTATGTAGAGAGCTTGCTAAATAAACGAGTTTGCGTTAATGTTCCTGCCGCTCGTTTCGCTACTTGTGTATAAAATACACACAACAAACTTGCGACGAGGATTGGATTGATTGAACCATCGTGTAGGACGAATTCCTTGCAGTGTTTCCAGCTGGACAATACTCTGCACTACTACAACACCACACCTCCAACTACTAGGTTCCACTGCCTGGCATTCTGTTGAGGGGCAGTTGCTGTGCCAGAAGAGGGTAGAGGGCCTGTTTCCTGTGTGTAGGGAGCTTGCTAAATAAAGATGCTTTATTTAACGTTCCTGCCGCCCGTTTCGTTACTTGTGAGTAAGGAAGATACACATAACAGTCATCCATTCAAAATACTGTTTTCCATTCTCAAAACTAGTCATTCATCCTTTTATCCTCTCATATATACATTCAAACTTTGGCTGATCCACCCACACACCTATCCATGAATCAATCCATTCTTTCACCCAGTCTTTCACTCTCCCTTCCTCCCATCTGTCCATTCATTCATCCTTCCTTTTTTCACCCTTCCACTTGTCGATCCTTTCGCTCTTTCACCCTGCATCATCAACATCCTTTCATACTTTAGTCTATTCATTGTTACTATCTTCCTTCCTTTCACCCCTCTATTATAGCTTTCACCTTGTCTGCCTTCCACCCTCCCCGCTCCAATTCTTTTCACTCTGCACCTACCATACATTTCCTTTCGTCCACACTCAATATTTTCTTACTTTTCTCTCTCATGTTTATTTCCTCATCGATAATATTTGTTCCTTCACTATGTAATCAGTCCACAGTAGACACCCCTATGTCATGGCTTTCCTAAAGAGTGGTATTTATGAGAATTCTGACTGCAGACAGAAGGGGCCAATAAATAGCGAATTATTCTTTAAGTGGGGCCCGGTTCACCAGGCCATCAAGCCCAGAGGCACCGAGTTTAAGCTCCTAAAGGTCGGGGTTCACTTTTCCTCTGACTGCAACCACGGTCAGTAATGCAAGATAAGCTCAAATCTCACCGCATTTCCATTTATAGTGCTTCCTGTAGTACTGAAGGCTGTGCACTAATGAAGGATGTATAAAACTTTGAACAGCTTATACATATTAATGCAAACCTTGCTTGGATTCTAACTGTCCTAGGTTATCTGTGTACAAAGTACCAACTAGTATGCTTGCTAAAACTGTGAGAATCAAATCCAAAGTAATACTACTATTAGAGAATACTCAAATGTATATTGTAGTAAACTGTTTCCTCTTGCTTGTTACTCATTGGTACATATCCTGAGAGTCATGTACTTTTGTGGAAATGTATTAAAGTCTTTATCTAAAGCCCTATAAAAGGACATGCTTTTCTCTGTCCCCCGAAACACTTTACTTACCACCTTTAGAAGGTGACTATATGCTTCTTTCATATAGAACTTTACTTAGTGCTGTGTATGCTTTGCATTTTCAAACGACAATTGAGTCTGTCATTCTAATTGAGAATGCCTCAGTACTGATCATTTAACTTGATCTCAAATATAGTATTGACGGGTCCAATCGGGGAGCACCAAAGTCCGTATCAGGACTACATCGCTCACAGTCCTAGCCGATAGAATGCTTTTTACATGATCATTTAGGACAAGTTGGCGTGCCAGCAGATCTTGTAGCAGAGTCGATGGTTCCGATTGGATGCAACCAGTAATTACCAAACGAATTGGCTGTAGAACCAAGTACCCCATCTTTATGGTCTAGACTATTTCCCCCTGAGATATAAACTGAGTGAGTCCCAAACCCGATTATGGTCCTCAGAGATGAGGTGACTGAAGAAGGACGAGGTGAATATCAATAGGGATTTACATATATGCGAAAAATAAATAAGTTGAAGAGTTTGTTGGAAGTTGTAATAAGCTCATTGTGGCGGAATACTGAGGACGGATTTGGAGAGTAATTATTATGTGGCTTTAATCTTTGGATTTGAGGTAGCGATAGTTATTGCATTCTTGATGATGTTCTTTGATTATTTTCTTTAATTGACAAACGCATGAGTTGTTGCACATGTGGTATACAGGTCAAGAGAGGTACCTCAAGTTAGAGTATTAAACAGTTGAACTTGCCTGCTAAGTTGAGGTGTACTGTAAGGCGCTGTCAGTTATACCAAGATAGATCCGTAATCTTTTCTTGCACAGTTGTAATAATTGAACTCGTGGTGGCTCATTCTTTAGTGCACAGGAGTGAACGGACTGAGTACAGTGACCTTTGCAGGTCGAGAGCCCACTTTGGATGAAAATAGGTAATGTCCTTCTTATTATACAGATTCTGTATAGTTGGAGCAGGTAAATGGGGAACATTTTGTGAAAAGTGGTTCAGAAAATTCTGGGAGTATTCGAGTGAGGGAGAAGGAGAAACAAAAAGGGAGACAGATCCAGAGAGAAAGGAGGAAGACACCCTTATAGATGAGCTCCTAAGCATAAAACCACCTAAATATGATGCAGCAGCGGCTGCACCGAGCACCACAGCCCTGACAATAACCGAGACTAGGACAGTTTGCGCACCTCTGAGCTATGCAGAAACTGCAGTCTCATCCCGGTTGCCTGTAGCAGTAAGCCCACTGCCTTTGTCAAGCATCGCAATCACTTCCCCAGTTGAGGCACTTGTTAGTGCTCTACCAAGTCAACCAAACCCAAGTGCACCTCAGGACCCAGCACTGACACCTTGAGTGATGGCATTAGGACTCCGGCAAGGAGAAAGCTTGGTCAGCAGCACGATGGGAGGTCAGACAACTAGTACAGCCTTACCAATTAACTCGCTAAGTACAGGGCAAACCCCACAGCAACTTATATTGCCCAACTAAAAACGAAATTCGAAGAAGTTATTAAAGGAAATGTGGGAATGGACCTCCTGGTCATTACAATGAGATCAGGTTGCTCTATATCAGTAAGGAAGAAGCAAGAAAAGCGCCTACGAGGATGGAAAAGATGGCAGACGGATGCAGAATTGATACAATCCAGAGAAAAACATTGTAAAAGAATGCTCACTGTGAGCACTGTGACATGCTGAATGCTGACTTCTTCCACCTGGCGTGGCAGTGCCCGCTGGTGGCGGAGTTTTGGACCCATATATTCAGAATGTTAAATGATTTTGTAGGTCTCACACTCGCGCCAGACCCACGGCTGTCGTTGCTGGGATACACAAAACCTCTGCACAGAAGTGTTCGTAAACTTTGTGCTATTGGTTTGCTTTTGGCTAAATGTATACTAGCGATGAGATGGATGCGGAGGCCTCTACCCACAGTGGCTGAATGGGAGAGAGATATGGTTTATTGTAATACTCAATCGGAAATTTACAATGAAATGCTTCTGCTCTGATATAGACCCTTAAGCTTTGGGGGCCTATTTGGACAATACGAACGGTCACGCCAATGTACCAATGCAGCGCAGGACGAATGATATATATATATTCTCTGTTGTATACTGTGCAGTATTGTTGGTGTCGCAGATCTCTGGTCGACAGAGCCTTATGGGAGTGGGGACATGCCTCTTTGGACCACTACTCAGTCTACGCTTGTTGTGGGATATGTTGCTGGGACTTTTACCCCTGTGTGCATACTGCATTACAGTGTCTCGGTTACTTCGTGATGACATTGCTCAAAGAATATGTGATTTGGTCTTTTCTTTTAGTTGTAATATAATTTGTTCTTTTTTCTTTTGTATTATTTAAAAAAATGCAATAAATAAAGATTAAAAAAAAATGCTAGGATGACAATGGGCAAGAAGAAGTTATTGCTGTTGAAATTGAGAGGGCTAAGGACTCTCAATTTTGATGTTGATCGACAACATTAGTGAAGGAGGGAGGCTGAAAAATATAGGGAGAAGTTGTCCAGAAAGGAGAGCGGCAAGATGAAGCATAAGAAAAAGAGAACAAAGGAAGATGGGGAAGATGGGGAAGAAGCCACAGGGGGAACGGTAAGGGAGTATCCTTTGAAGAAGTACAGGGAGGAGCATATGTTCATGTCCCATGGTCACGATCTGGTCTTTTCCACTTTACCAACTCCCTTACCAAACTCACAGGTGAAACAGATTGTAACCATCCCAAGGTCCTGTGGGAATATTTGGGTGTATTGTTCGAGATGGTGGTCCCAAAGGTCATGTGGGCAGAATGTAAGAGGGCAGTTGTTTGGCCAACACAAGAACTCCCTAGGGTGTAGAGACGAATGCACCTTCGCCCATAGTCGAAACTAAATATGACAAAGTCCTAAAACATCTAAAGACAAAGATCCCTCAAAGGGAAATAAACAACCGAAAAAGTGGGTACATGCCTACTTTGATATGTTGATGCAGGTATACAGGGAGCACAGAGAAATGAAAGACCCGCTGGGAGATTACATGGGAGGGTTCCATGCCTCCTTTGAACAGGGACTAAGACCTGAGATCAGCAACCAGATCTTCCAAGGTGTGCCATGGTTAGTTTATCAAACTGTGTTCTTTTATGAATAACTGCCACCTTAGAGTCTGTATTTACAACAAAATCAATTTTGCGAATATCTAGCCTATATCACTCAGTTAATCCAACTGTTCTTTTACAGATTCAGAAGGTTTGTACTGTAGCCCCCTTCCACCTGGTATATGCTCGGAAATTCTGGGCATCAGTAACTTCAGTGCAGAAAAGTTGAAGGCAAGTCCCCTCCATCCTTCCCAGATTAGTAAAGTGTGCCTGCTGTCAAAGTACCTCCAGCTATAGATCTTCTACATAAAGTCCCACGTCGATTTTGTGATGATACAAAGCACAGCCAAAAGGCAATACTGTAAAAGTCTCTCTCAAGGTTCGACCACTGTTTGTCCAAGTATTATTTATTTGACTTGAACTAAGTCCTTTTGTGAGCTGGCAATATATTGCATCTCTTACCATTCTGGTTAGTACACTTTTATCTACTCTGGCCTCAACCATGCTCCCAAACACTATATAAAAGACAATCATATCTGCAATTCTTCTCAACGAAAAAAAGACCTCGGGCCACATATACAATCATTTCCTTTTGCGACCCGCAATTTGCGAAATTTAGAGACTCGTAATTTGCGAATTGCAAAAGGAAATGTACTAATGTGTCTCATTTTGCGTTTCCCAACGGGGTCGCAAAGGACCTACCTCACAAATATTCATGAGGCAGGTCGTAATTTGGGACCCATTGGGAATGGGCAATAACACAGGGATGGTGGCCTAAATACAGCCCGTTTTCTTTAAAGGAAAGTTTCAAAAAAAAAATGAAACATTTTAGTTTTGTTTTTGTAAAATTTTTATTTTGCAATATATCATTTGAAACGGAAAGGGGGTGGGAAACAGGAAGAGGGGAATCAGAAAAGAGGGGAAAGACAGGCGACATACCGCCACTCAGCCCCACACAGGGGGTGCAAAAAAAAAGGGGAGGGTGCATTCAAAAAAGAAGGGCGATAGAGCTCCACAGTGCATAGGTAGCCAACAATAGTCCGACAAGCAATGGGGGAGTCCCCACCCAGTGCTGCTTCCAGTCCAGAACAGGTATCCGTAGATCAAAAGAACAACCCAAGCTCCTCCATAGTCCAGCAACCCTTCCCCAATTATAGCCAGTCGTAGCAAGAGAGAGAAGAAAGAAAGAAAGAAAGAACACAAGATAAGTACCCCAACTATCCCTCCACCCTCAACCCTCCCCAACATCACCCTCCCCCCGGTGGCGGCGACCAACAAGCACACAATGCAATGCAGACATTCTCGTAATCAAAGTTGGAAAAGATGAAGAGACCGCAGTGTTGGCGGGCACACAGCCGAGGGCAAGCCTCGGGACAGAAATCTCACAAGTGAGCCCCAGTTGTACATAAAATTCTTAAAATTCCCCAGGAAGATGTCAGAGAGGCGTTCCATGCTCAACAGACGCCACAATCGGGCATGCCACAAGGAAAGAGCTGGGGCAGATGGGGATTTCCACGCAGCCGCCAGAGTCATCTTGGCCGCACCCAAACATAACCACAGAACACGCTTGTCCGCTCTAGTCTGATGTTCAAGCAGCGGATCCCTAAGTCCTAGGAGAACAAAGGCCATGGTGTCTGGGATCGGGTAACCCAGGATATCTTTTACGTGGGAGAGAATCTCAGCCCAGAATGGTTTGATGGCGGGACAATCCCACCATATATGGCTAAAGTCTCCAAGCATCCCACAGCCCCGCCAACACCTATCTGAAGCAGTAGGAAATATATGGTGTAATTTAGAGGGATACAGGTACCAGTCAAAGATGAGTTTCATGTGCGCTTCTCTGAGGTCAGTAGAGTGATTATGCGTCGTCACATCTCTCCATAAGGCCTGCCATTCGGTTGTAGAGCTGTCCCTCCACAGTGTGGATTCCCAATGGTCCTGATAGCGGCCGTGGTGCCACGGTAGAGTCTAACAACAATTTGTACAGGAAAGAAATCGTTCCCTTCATGGTGGAGGTGTGAAGAATGAAGGACTCAAATTTCGACAAGGGTCTGGTAGCTGCGTCCACTACGGCGGGCGACGTCGCCCAATGTAGGAGTTGGAGATGTCTGTAGCGTTCTGTCGGAAGGACGCCATAGTCCCTCATGCAGTTGTGGAAAGTGAGGGGTTCGGCGCCATGGAATAAATGGGTGAGGGATCTACATCCACCCTCCCTCCAAGCATCAAAGGGACCTTCCTCCAGGGCCGGGGTAAAAGCCGGATTGAAATGAATCGGGGTGAATGGGGACGGGAATGTGGTCCAGCGGTCATCACCGCTCACCGTGTCCCAAACCTTCAATATCGTGCTCGTGGGAGTACTAATGTAGGCATTTTTGGGCCGGTCTGCTTTAGGCTTCCAGGCTAAATCCCAGATGGATCGACCCGCAACACTCCGATCCATGTGGAGCCAGTGCTTTTCCGATAGCTGTTGTGACCACTCCACGATGACCCTCAGTTGGGCGGCTTTGTAGTACAAATGCATGTCCGGAAAGCCAACCCCTCCCTCTAAGCGTGGGCGCCGCAGGACCGAAAACGGAAGTCTTGCACGGCCGCCCTGCCAGATATATTTCAGCATCACAGTCTTCAGTCTGCGGAAGTAATCTAACCCTATCGGAATAGGCAAAGCCTGAAAGAGGTACAACAGTTTGGGTAGGAGCACCATTTTAAGAGCGTGTATCCTGCCCAGCCACAAGATGAATTTAGGCTTCCATCGTTCCAGCTCCGCCCTAATAGAAGAGAACATCGAAGGGAAGTTAGCCTGGAACAGGGCATTCACGGAGGGGGTCAACCGCACGCCCAGGTAAAGCAAGGACTCCGACGCCCAGGCGAGCGGGGTGAGAGGCCGGGTCAACTGAACCTCCCCCGCCGACAGGGTCAGATTCAGGATGTAGGATTTGTCGAAATTAACCTTGAAGCCCGCCACCTCCTCGTAGATGGAGAGCACCGAGTGGACATGTGGGAGCGACAGCGCCGGCTCCCTGATAGACAACAGGACGTCGTCCGCAAAGAGCGAGATCTTGTGCTGCTCGCCCGTAAAGGGAAGTCCCAAAATCCTCTCATTTTCCCGCACCGCCATAGCCAACGGCTCAATACTAAGAGCAAATAGAAGGGGCGAGAGGGGACATCCCTGACGCGTCCCTCGGGAGTGACGGAAACTCGCGGATCTATGGCCGTTGATCAACACTCGAGATGTAGGGCCGCTGTAGTTTGCCTCAATCATCCTCACAAAAGAGGGCGAGAAACCGAAGGCTACCAGTGTCTTGTGCAAAAACCCCCAGTCGACGCGGTCGAAAGCCTTCTCTGCGTCGAGCCCCACTAGCACCGCAGGCACGCGAAATCGTTCCGCCTTTTCGATGAGGTGTATGACGCGGCGCAGGTTATCATGGGTCTGCCTGCCTTTAATAAACCCCAATTGATCAGGATGGATCAGAGTAGGCATCAGATCTTGCAGTCTACTCGCCAGGATAGAGGAATATAGCTTGGCGTCTAAGTTGAGAAGCGCGATCGGCCGGTAGGATGTACAGAGAGTAGGATCCTTCCCCGGCTTGGGAATAACAGTGATTAGTGCTTCGGCCATAGAATCCGTGGTTCTGCCATCAAACGCCATTGCGTTGAAAAGGGAGACTAGGTAGTCACACACTTCAGAAGCGAACGTTTTGTAGAAGAGGGCCGTGTAGCCGTCAGGACCTGGGGCCTTGTGCAGCTTCAGGCCTTTAATGGCGTCTAAGACCTCTTCCCGGGTGACGGGGGAGGACAGTGAATCATTCCATTCTGTAGAAACTTTCGGGAGAGACAGACCCTCCAGGAATTTGGATTGTGCGTCTGAGTCAAGGGCGTCCCTTGAGTAGAGTGCCGCATAAAAGCGCCCGAATATGGTCGCTTTGTCAGCATCTCTGTGCTGAACAGAGCCCGCGTGGTCGCGAATGCCCCCTATATACTCTTTCTCACGCTTATCCCTGAGTTGTCGGGCAAGATGGCGCCCGATCTTGTTGCCCTGGGAATAGGAGGTGCGCCTAAGACGCAGAAGAGTAAACTCCGCCCTGTTATTGTAATGGGCCCTCACTTTCCCTCGCACCGCCGTCAGGGGGCGTAGAGTCACTCTGGAGGGGTTCGCCTTGTGAGCCTGCTCTAAGGAAGCCAGTTCCAATTCCAGAGCCTCCCGTTCCTTGCGCCTCAGCCTATTCAAATTCGCATTGAGGGCGAGGCACGTGCCCCGTAGAGAGGCCTTACATGCGTCCCACGTGGTATACACCGACGTGTCCGCAGGTGGGTTGAGGAGGAAGAAGTCACCAATCGCCTTGCGCAGAGCCTTACACGATTCCTCATCTCGCACTAGAGCCGCTGGGAAATACCACTTGCGCCAACCATCCCCCCCGGTGGCCCAGTGCAGTCCCAGAACCACGAGGCTATGGTCCGAGAGTGAGAGCGGAAGAATGTCAGCTAATTGTATGTCCCCCCGGAGGGCTTGACTAACCAAAACATAGTCAATGCGGGAGTACGAGTGATGTACGTTGGAAAAGAAGGTGTAGTCCCTGGTCTGAGAGTGGAGAGAGCGCCAGCTATCAATCAGTCCCATGTCTCCTATCTGACGTTTAGTTTCATCTGAAAAAACTCCAGTGTCCGCCCTGCGGCCCCCAGAACTATCTAGACCCCTGTCCCAGACCATATTGAAATCCCCTAATAAGAGTAAGTGGCCCTCTACAAAGTCCCCCATCCTGTCCAGCAGATCCTGCAGAAAACCATTCTGTCCCGCATTAGGGGCATACAACACAGCAAAAGTACACAGGCGGCCACGCAACAATCCCTTCACCAGCAGCCAACGACCATCCTTATCCACACTGACGCCCATGGGTTGAAAATGCAGGGAGGCTCGAAATAGCAGGGCCACCCCTCTATGCTTCGTGGCCGCAGATGCCCTGTAGATAAGGGGGAACTGCCTATGACGAAGCCTCAACTCATCCCTCCTAGCCAGATGGGTTTCCTGGAGGGCCACCACATCTAAATGATGGTCCATGATGTACTTCCAGAGCTTCTGCCGTTTCTGCGGAGAGTTAAGGCCCTTTACATTCCAAGTTCCTATGCAGACAGGCATAAGAGGCAATACAGAGTCCACGCCATGCTCACAGCCAGACAGCCACGGCGCCCGCACTGGCCCCATACATGCATCAGGGCCCAAGCCCACGGAAAGAGTCGAGGGAAGCAGCCCAACCACAACCACTCCGAGAGGCCCACATGGTTATACCGCAGGCCGCGCCCGGCAATCACATTCCGAAGGTACACAAGGGTCATGAAAAGGCCCATCTCGAAGCAACATACAGACATAGAGGGGAATGTCATCGAAAATATCCTCAGCATACACACATCACACTCCGCCGCCGCCACCCCCCTTACCCCCAGCCCCAAACCAAACCACCCCGCCATGACACTCAGACGTAGAACTCCAAGAATCCCACCCTCCCTCCCCCCAAGAACAAGAAACAACAAAAAGCAACTCAAGGCACTGAACCTGAACCTCGCAGTCTTCAGTTCCAGTAGGTCGTGGTTCAGAAGTCTCCCACTGGACTGGGGTTGGGGCAGGGGGGTCCACCTGGGGACCCCCAGGTCCATAGTCCGGGGTGTCTTCTCCAAAAGTACCATTGTGCCCCGGGGACCTCAAGCCAAGAGCCCCTCCGACGCCACTCCGCGAGTTTGGGGTCACGCTGCACCAGAGCTCATCTGGGAATCTGTCATGGTGGCGGAGGCCACCGAAGCCACTGCAGCTCCTCTCTCCTGCTCACTAGTCGCCGAATCCGGCCGTCGTCGTTCTGTGGTCGGGCCCACATGGTGCCAAGATGTAGAGCGCCGCCGCCTCCGAAACGGGGAGCCACGCGCCTCCCGCGTCGGGTCCGTCTCTTCGATACCTAGGAGATCCTTCGCCTCCCGCAGGGAGTTGATCTGTCGCAACCGATTTTCCCAACGAAAGATGATCCGGAAGGGATGGCCCCAGGAGTAGGATATTCCGCGTTCCCGGAGGAAGGCGGTCACAGGGCGGAAGTCCCTCCGCTTCTGTAAGGTCGTCGCAGCCAGGTCCTGGAAAAGCTGGGGGCGATGGCCCCTAAATTGCAACGAGGTAGTGGTTCTCGCTTTTCGTAATATCTTCTCCTTCAACTGGAAGTCGTGTACACAAACGAGGATGTCAGGAGGTGGCCCCCCGCCCCTCCTGGGCAGCCCAACTCTGTGCACTCTATCCATCTGGATGTCACGCACCTCTTCATCCTCCAAGATCTGGAGAAACAGGGCCAGGACGTACCCACGCAGGTCCCCTGCCTCGCCGTCCCACGGCACCGCTTTGATACGAATGTTATTTCTTCTGGAGCGGTTCTCCAAGTCTTCCGCGTGGGTTTGTAAATCCAGATTTTGCTCCGTAAGGCGTATGATGTCCTGTTGGAGTTGATGTACATCATTCGCCATGCTAAGATCATGGTCCTCCAGCGTCGCCACCCTTTCGCCGATCCCATCCACGTCTCTCCGCACTTCTCTGAGATCCGAGGCCAACTGCGTACGGAGTTCGGAAATATCGTCTTTGATAGTGGCGAAGAGTTCTTTCATGAAGGCTTTGGTCGCCGGCGCCTCATCATCTGACTGTCTGGAGGAGCCACTGGCCCCAGGTGAAGCCGGCTGTTGTGACGGTTTGGGGACTACTTCCTTCCCCGTCTTGCCCCCTCTGCGCTGCGAGTTGGACATAGTGGTCAGTCTCTGCCACACTCCTGCACTCAGGTTCCAGATCACCGCCACTCGGAGGGTGAGAGTCGGGACGGCAACTCACTGCGTCAGGGCGACCCTAAATGGTGCTGTTCGTCCACTCCAGTGGTCAGACAGGTACCCTCCTACGGGAGTGCGGCCTCGCTCCTTCCAGGCCACTTCGAATCGCCGGGGTGCCAGTGCCCAAGAGTCAACCCAGGGGCAGAAGGCGGCCGGGGAGGCCTGCACCACAAGGCAGACTGCTAGGCTCAGGGCCTACGGGACCCCAATATGGCACGTGTCCCCTCCAACGGCCAAACCAGGGACCATCCAGATCGGGCAGCCAGCGTTAGGGTGCCTCCAAAGTGGCTCCAAGCACTCGGCCGTCACAAGGGCCCATCATTCAAGTGGCGGCAGGCACAGCGCGCCACTCTCCAAATCCGTACCGGCAAGGCGCGAATGTCCCGCTCCCTCTAGGCGCCGCCGTAAAAGCCCACCTCCAATGCATCGGCAAGCCACTCCACAGTCTCAACACCAGGGACCAGGGCCCCCGACGGTATCCCAAGCGCAGCCGCTGCCTTGGATCGGCCGCCTGGCTCTACGCGCCTCACCTCGCTGTATGCAGGGGTATGCTAGTCCACGCATCGGCCCTCCGGCCACCTGCACCTATCAGGCCCAAATCCGGCAGTCACCAATGCGGCGCGCGATCTTGCGCTGAGATGGGGCTTCGCCACTTCGCCACCCCGCCTGCCTTCCTCCGCCGGCAGGCACGCCTGTCCGCTGCTCCCAGGGGTGAGGAATCCCCCTGCTCTACCTCCGCTGGGCCGATGTTGTAGTGCACAGGCCGGCTCCGAGGTTTCGGGTGTCGCCCCTCGGCCGTCCGCCGGTCCCAGGTGTCGTCCAGCACCGGCCCGGGCCCGGACCGCCGATCTCTCCGACCAGTGTCCTGCAATGGACGCTCCTTCCGCCGGCGGGTCCGGATCCTCGCTGCCCCCGCTTAGCGCGACGGACCCTGCGCTGGTGCTGCGGCAAGGCCCGGTACAGCTCCGCCTCCTCCGGTCACCAAATCACGCGAGGCCGCCGCACGGCACCCAGCTCCCGCTTTCACCGGACACCCTCCGACGACGGGAGGACACCGGAACACACCGCCAGCTGTCGGCAGCCCCCGCCGATCGAACAGCGCAGGTAGGATGCCTCGGGACCCCGCAATCAGCCGCTGTGCAGGATCGGCGTCGGAGAGGCTCGAGAAAGCGTCCTACTCCGACGCCATCTTGGCCACGCCCCTTAGTTTTGTTTTTAAGAGGAGGCGGTGGTCCGTGGGACCACTGCCTGCTCTTAAACGTTGTCCCCCGAGGACTTCTTCCCGTTTTCTAGTCGCTTTAACCTACTTGAAGTAGGAGGTAAACTGAAATTGGTTTGTGACCGCATTCTGGTCGGAAAACAATTGTATATGTCCTTGCAACTCACTATTAGGAAGTGACATCCTTGGCACGCCTCTTCCTAAGAGCGACTCGCAAGCCCTATTTTGAAACAGGTTACCAACTCGCAAAATAGGGTTGATACATGCTACAACCCTTTTTAGCGATCGCAAGCGGTCCAGATTTTCATTTGCAACTTCTAAAAATGGTCGTACATGTGGCCACCCATGTTCTCATTTGCACAGATCCACTTCAGTATAAAATTAAATACTTGGTAATGTGCATCATAATAGAAAACAACACTGTGGTCACACGAGGCAGAAAATATGAAGTAGATCGAGAGGGCCAACTAAATACGTCTTAATGGCTATCACAGGATCAACTGAAACGCTCAGGTGCTTGTAGCTATTGCATTACATGCCTTGTGTTGATGTGTCCGAACAGAACTGGAAACATGTCGGAACAGTCACCTAGAACGGCAGAAAATACTAGAAGAAATGAGGAACCAAGGAGGGGTGTGGGAAAAAGGGACAGAGACCAGAAAAAGTGGGATCACTAACGCAGGAGGACATTCCGTAGATCCCTAAAAACCCTGCTGTTTAACAAGTACCTTCTTCCGAGCCTTAGACACACTCCTCAGCTTGCTGATATGGGGGACAAACAGACATAGGATAGCACTAACGGAGCTACAACTACCCACCACACAAGGAGGACTGGCCGCCCCATCCTTCGAATCCTATTTCCTAGCTGCACAATTACAGTGGCTATCCTTCTGGACGGGGGGCAGACACTTAGGGGAGACACACACCACGACTGGTCCAGTGCCCATCCCAGAACTCCGTTGTTTACTATAACCTGGCACCAAACCAAGACGTACATATCCCCTACAAGTAGCAGTGGCACGCAAATGCATGCAAAGGATACATTGTATGTCATCAGGGAAGCCCCCATACTCCCACCTATTTCCACTGGTCTGATGACCCAAATACGAAAACTACTACACATCTAGCATGCAACATACATGGACAGACTGCGGAATCACCGAGATGGAATCGCTATTCGAAGATGGACAACTTAGGCCATTCCAACGACTTATAGATGACTATGATCTCCCCTCTGGCCAGTTCCTACTCCACCGCCAACTCTTTGCAAACTATCGACAGTACCACAACCTCTCGACAGGGGAACCAACTACACACCCGGTCATACAAACAATTTCATATAAGGGTGTGGGAAAATATTTGATCCCATGGCTCTATAAAGCAATCAGGAAACTCCTGAATAGGCCCCTAGAAACCCTGCGGTCCACTTGGGAAGACAAACTAGGACGCTAGTTACATGGGAAAGAATGGAAGAGGGCTCTCGAACACCCCAAGAAGGTGTCTCGAAATGCACGTTTCAAAAATATACAATTCTACATCCTGCATAGGGCGTATTTGACGCCAGCGGGCCTCCAAAGATTTTATCCCGACACCCAGTTTCTATGTCCTAGATGCCACTCACAAGCAGCAGATTGTTATCATATGTTCTGGAGCTGCCCGACGCTACAACCATATTGGCAACACATTCACAAGTCACTCAGGGATCTCACCGGGCTCACATATCTGAACACCTGGGAAGCCTGTGCACTGGGTATCTTTCGGAAGTGGAAACAACACAAAGTACCCCTCAGATTTACCTCATTGGCCATTTTGCTAGCCAAGCGGAGCATAGTCATGCAGTGGCGGTCCCCACAGGCCCTCCGATCGCAGCATGGGTGGGGCGGTACACAACTGGGCAACGGCAGAGGAAGAAACATTACGAGAGGAAGAGGTGAAAGGAATGCGCAAACAACCCATATCATTGGAATGGGCTATTTTACTGAACCTATTCAAAGAACCACCACCCCATGATGACCCAGACGGCGACCCACATGCACCACGGGGCCCACAATCACGAGCGCACCCCACAAACACGTGCGCCAGATCTCCTGCCGGAACGCACTCCTAAAGTCATTTGTTATTAGTAACACGCAATACACCCCAATCAAAGGCCATATCTCAGAGCAGGACCAACCACAGTTCCCCCCTCGCCCCTGGTAACACCTAGAACTACCGTCAAACAAAACACATTTCACCCTAATGCCCCATTTGACACCTATACCCAGAACTCCATGAACACTTCCCCAGTTTTGCACTCCAGTTCTATTTAGCAACTTTATGCCTTAAGACCTCACTAGTGGCAGGATACTTGTCTAATTACTGTGCGAATAGCAATGCATTATGGTATAAATACAGGAAATACAATTCGACAAACCGTATCTTGATGCACAATGTCATTGTAAACTTAAAATCCCAAGAAAAATATATTTAAAAAAAAACTCTCCCTACCCGACAGTACCTTCATCAATGCCACGTTTATATACGATCAACAAACATCAGGTCTTGTTGGACCACTCTCACATTTAAATTATTTTTCGGACAGCCAGGCCAGGAGTATTCGACTATGAAGACTCAATAATACACTCCTAGAACACAACTCCACCCTGACAGAGATATAAGAGGTGATCCAGCAGTACACACAAGCCAACAATACTCTGTACACCCATATCCACCTCCTATAGGAAACGCTAAAAGGCAGTGGTAAAGGGTGCTTCTCTGGTAAACTTTGTTCCACTAAATAAGATCAGAAGGGGAAAATGTTCTGAATTGGAGGAGGAGGGTGTGTGTCTGACAAGCCCATTAGCACACTGAATCCCATAAAGTGAGAAGCAAGTGACACTTGCCAGGAAACAACTTGTTGTGCAGCTTATACTTTCTCAAGTAAAACTGTGTGTTTGTTGAATAACATAAACGCTGGACTGGTGCGTGCCTAATTCGGAGAACACCTCAGGATACGTTGGCCTATAGTCCTGCTAGCTCACAGTGCACCATCTGTACCTCTAACTTTACAGGGTAACAAATTGATGTGCAACCTCAGAACAGGACAACCCTGACTTCCCAAGGAAATTGTGTTAACAGATCTAGAACCCTTTTGCTCCGTCACTTATACACACCCAAAGAGATACACAAGAAATACACAGTAAAGCATTTCAATATTTATTGAAGCATTGTGTTCTTGAGTAAAATACTTGTGCTGTGATGTTTAATAGAAGGAAACAAAATAATATGACTAACATTACGAGAATGGTAAAAAAGATGAACAATTCTACCATTTTGCTGATTACAGAAAACTATATGCCGCATACAAGTACTGTAATAAAGTGTTCTCCTACGTAGTGCATTCTAACCTATACTGGCTAAGGTGAGTGGATCTGCCAAATGCCTGTCGGATGATCTATGTCCCCATTACTTGTGGGTAAGTGTCAGCAGGTTGCCCCTATTGGTGTAGAGTTGGACAGCCGCCTCACATGAGGTGACAGGAATTTGCTGAGGTGGAATTCTGGCATGGACCGACCTCTCAGTGCCAATGAAATACTCCTTTGAAGAAATAAAGGCTTCATGTCATATATATAATAACATACTCCATGTTGCCATGCCGAAGCCCCAGTCCGGCCGCTACTCTTTATTCTATACTGATAGCTTTGTCGCTGAGCGGCCAAAAACAAATAACATTTGCGTGCTGAACTTAGCCCATATACAGAATGTTCAAGGTGTTCTGCCTACGAAGTGGTATCGTAAGCAAAACTGAGTTTGAGGAATGTTATCCTGTGTGTGCATGCAAATAAATGTGTGTCAAATGTCACTGTGTTTAGGGAGAGAAGGCAACTTAAGAACATGAATATATTAAAAACTGGCATTCCTTAACCAGGCCTAATACCTCCTTGTGACAAGTTCAAAGCCCTAGAACTTGACAGCAAACACAAGGAGATGATGGACGGAGCGCTGAAACTTTTCAGACACTCAACCCCAGTCACAGATGTGGCTTGAATCCATCATCGTTCTTTAGCTCACTTCAACACCTCTGTTCAGACTCAGCTATAAGCTGGACTGTTCCCATGAGGCACAGGGTCAAGACTAATTTGCATATAGCTGTGTCTTAACTGGGGTGCGGAAGTGAGCTAAAGAACGATGATGCATTCAACCCAGATCTGTGACTGGGGGTGAGTGTCTGTAAAGTTTCAGCGCTCCGTCCATCAACTCCTTGTGTTTGCTAGAACTCGACAGGGCAGAATTCATCCTTTGCCACCCTAGACAAACATACAACGCATGGAGCAGCAAAGCAGGGTGGTTGCTGGCATTTATGTTATGGGTCAATGTACAAAAGAGCAGAGATGCATAGATCATGGCTGAGATAAGGGTGGGGCTCAAACTGATGAAGATATAGCACAGGCATTAGAACACTATTATGTGCCCGGATTCAGAAAAGACAATCTCATACCCTTCAGAGGCCTTTAACAGAGACTTCCTGTGCAGGAGGTAGCCTCCCTTGACACAGATATTCAAACAGAGAAAGTGCCTGCAAGTATTGCCAGACTCCAAATAGAAAGGGCCCCAGGGCTAGACTGGTTTTTGCCAGACTTTTATAAAGTATGTGTTCCTCAATTGGCACTCATCGAAG
Source organism: Lissotriton vulgaris (assembly GCF_964263255.1). Taxonomy (NCBI): domain Eukaryota; kingdom Metazoa; phylum Chordata; class Amphibia; order Caudata; family Salamandridae; genus Lissotriton; species Lissotriton vulgaris. The sequence goes on along the minus strand of NC_141685.1, from coordinate 541,774,030 downwards.
CCCAAAGATAAAACTCATTTGGGCAGACCAGAACACTCACCAGGCCAATGCTGCAAGAGGCAGTACTACCGGTGATACCCAAAGCAGTGAAGGACCCTGCCCTCAGTTCCTCATATAGACCCATATCCCTCGTAAACGTAGACACCAAACACTTTACAGGCAACTAGCTTAATGTCTTAGCCCATACAAGCATAGCCTCCCAAGGCCTCATAGATCAACACCCAACAGGTTTTATACCGAAAGGGCCTGCAGCAATAATACAAAACGGATACTACATATAATAGTGCACAAATCCCTGCACTCTTATTATCGATTGATAATGAAAAAAACATTTGATTGAGTACACCGGCCTATCCTGCCCCATGACCGCCCAGGTGAGAGTCCATGGCACCTTATCACAGGCCTTTAAAGTGGCCAAAGGTACATGAAAGGGATTCCCCTCTGTCCTCACTCACTTTCCTCTTTTTATGTAGCCCCTTACTCAAAGGATTAGGGGGGACCATTGAGCTCTGAAATTACCATAGGACGCTAGGATCATAAGCTGACTATCTGTAAGATGGGGTCATGGTAGCCCTTTCACACCCACATAACTCAATCCCAGCCATGTTATGAGAACTTGACGTTTTCAGTAGGGTTTCAGGTTTTACGGTTAGTATCCAAAATCACAAATTCTTAATCTCACCACTCCGCAGACAAGTTTGAGTTAGAGCATCTATTATCTCTTTTGTGGAATTGTTCACAATACCCTGGACTCAAGCTACACTCTTTCCCAGTCAAAACAGTGCAGCATAATGATGCTGATCTTGCCTCCAATGCCCGCACAGACTTGCAATCCTGGCACTAGAGGAGACGCTCCTTGGTAGGAAGAACAGCAGCAGTCAAAATTACCCTATTACCCACAATTTTTTAGGTTATGCAGCCATTCCCACTACACCCCCCACCCCCCACATACACCTCTTGTGTAAATTACAACAAATGATTGATGCATTTATGTAGAGTAAAAGAAACCTTGTATGGCAAGAAAAAGGGCATACTTGACCATGGTGGAAGATGTCCTGGGTGTACCCAACCTCTCCAATTACTACCTGCCTGCTGAGTTGAGGCACCTGCATTAATGGAATAGGCCCCTCATAGAGAAGCATTAGTGATTTATTGGCCAAAGCACTTCAGGGACACACATCTGGAAAGAACCATGGCTCCCTAAAAAATTCATCCTCAAAGCATTTATAGTTTTCCGGTTGTGCAAGACTCCATGAAGGCCTGGAATAGGGCTTCGTTACTACAGGTCTATCCACACCCCCTTCCCAGCTCATTCCATTATAGGCAATCCTGCTTCTGTCCCTTTTATGGGCCAGGAGTACCGAACCTGGCAGATTGCCAATTGCATAAGAATTGGTGACTTAAATGACCATAGCAGACTGATGGACTTTGAGCAAATTAAATCGAATTATGGGGTTCCCGAGCAGAGAAGATGAACGTACATTCAATTTCCAAACTGGGTAACTCACCCCACAATCCAATCCCCTGCCAATAGACCCCATTATCAGGAAGGGAGATGATGCTCATAATAATTCATTACTCTTATTACAACTGCTCTAGGATAGCGAAATGGAAATCCTGCGGCTCAGAGGGATGTTGGCGCAACGGTGGGAGTTCAGGCACATTAATCCATGGCGATGTCCCAAACTCAAAAGATTGTGGTGGTGAAAACCATAAATGAAATCTTTGATACGGGAATCCCATGTCATCCCTGTTATATTCTACTTGGGCTCCAAAATAACTGACTTTTCCACTATGCTCCTCTAAACATAAAGAGATTGCACTGGTCCTTTGTATGGCTAACCAAATCCAGAATGAGCCCATACTATACAAAGTGTAATGCTTCTTGCTCAAAGCCAATCAAATTCAATATGAAATTATGCGCAGCAGTTTTTTTCTTTCCCACTAACTCCGTTAACTCAAAGCTAAGCAAAAAAAAACACAGACAACATGGTTTCCAGGACTTTGGTTCCAGGCTCCGAGCTTCCATCAGTATAATCTAAATGCCAGAAGCTGCTCATCCGCTAAGGCGGAGGAGCATCGTCCCACTGCTTTTCGCAGTGTAAATAAAGGAAAACTAGAATGATAATAACTACATGTTATTATCATTTTATTTATTCCTGCTGCAGCAGCTATGCGGGCGGAGCTGCTCGAGCAGGGGAAGGAGGGGTGGGCACTCTGTTAGTGCTCATGAATGTTTGGCCGGCCGTCTCGAGGCAGCCAAACAATCATGCGCACTTTGCATGTTTCCACCCAGGCTGCATTACAGCCTGGGTGGAGAACAGGCACAGGCTCCCAGTCCCCATCTCAATTGATGAAGCACTGCACTCTGCATTGCAGCATTGTGATTGGCTTAGGGGAGTCAGGGTGGTTCCTGTTCCGGCCAGAGCGGAGGAACGAGGAGAGACACAGCTAGTAGGTAAGTTTCATTTACATTTTTCCACCCCCTCACCACCCCCGCCCCGCTGAGGGTCCTACGCTGCATCGCCTGAAATACGGACACTGACCAAAAGATATCACCAGTGTTGTGCCCATTGAAAGTTTCACTGGGGGACCACATGTACCCACAAAGATTAAGTACCTGAAGAATGCCTATAATGGAAATTCTCTGCACATGTCAGAGATGTGATTTAGGCTTCTTGATAGCCAACCCAAGGGTGAGCAACGAACACATGCATCCTGGCCTGTAAAGATAGACCATTTCCAAATACATGACTTTTAGGAACACCTGAGGGGGCCAATGTCAAACCAAAGGCAGGAAGGTGAATTTAAGTTTTCTGACTCCATTACAATAGAGAGGTACTGCCTATGGTAGGTCTCTCCAACCAGTCGACTCCGAGCTATCCGTAGCTCCCCAGACACCTTCAGAGTAGATCGCAGCCTTGAGTTCAGTTTAAAAAAAGTACAGGGTGACATTTTTGTTTTAAAGTTAATGGAAGGCTGTTTACTTTAGATTAGATTATTATTTTCAAGCTGTAGACAGCAGCTCCTGATAATGAGCAGTGCTGAGTCAGATGTATTAACCAGGCTAGGCACAGAGGCGAGGAACTAAAGCACTGAGGTATTTAACTGTTAAATAAAAGTCCTTGTCAACTCAGTAATTGAGTGCGAGAACAAAATGATGTTTCTAAATGCTTTTAAATGGGAAAAATGAAAATGAAACGTTTCTTTATTGATTAACTCTTCATTTTAATTTTCTTCCATTTACAAGTGTCTCATTTACAAGCCGCTTGCTCCCAGTGCCCAATGGACACTGTGCTAAATTTATATCTGACAAATACAGACTTTTTTTTTAAATGGGAAACATTTAAAGTGAAGAAAAATATTTCTATGAAACATTAAGTATTAATGTTTTTATCCACTTTCAATTAAGCCAATTACCTCTTAATGTTTTATGAAGCATGGTCCTCACTTAAAATTCCTACCATTCAAACAAATAGCTGTCATTTTCGGTTATAAATATAGCACTGTGCCTACAAGCCACTGGGAGAAGATGCCTGGTGTTTGTAAATGTGGCACTTGGAAATGGGAGAATATGTAAATTAGTTTTATCGAATCCATTAAAAAAAAGTTAACTCTTCAGTTTAATTTTCTCCCATTTCAAAGTGCCACCTTTACATACAGTAGGCATCTTCCTGCCATAGGCTGGTAGACACAGTGCTATATTTATACCTGAAAAATGCAGCCATTATTTTAAGTGGGAGAAATTTAAAGTGCCCAAAAATATTTCATATTATGAAAATGTTTGCAGAACATTTTTCTGCACTTTACATTTCTCCCATTTAAAAAAATGGTTGTATGTTTGAGCTATACAAGTAACGATGCCACACATGGCAAAAGGTATATCCTGTGCCACAGATACATATGACACAGGGTCTCAGTCACCAATACTCATATATCCCATTCATACACACACATGCTCATACAACCCCAAAGGCCAGGCGCTCACTGACACACATGGCAGCCCTGCCATAGTGCCCTTAGTCAAAGAATTTTGTTCAAACAATAGTATCTGGAGTGATCATGCAGACAGGGCAGATTTGCTACAGAGTCTTTCACCAAACATTTACAGAAAAAAGCAGAGGTAGAGGACTGGTGTAACTAATGTTCTCAGGAGATTATAAACTATATTAATTAAATACATTACTGATTGAAAGGCAGAATTTGTTCTTGTTAAAGCTAAACAACTACTGGAAATACGTAGAAAGAAGTGGATATTTACTACCATATAAACTTAAACAGATGGAAAATAACATGCAAACTCATTATATTATCAAACCTAATGGTCACACACCTATGGGCAATAAAGAACAAGAATTAAGAATAAAGAAATCTGGGGGGTGTCCACGGAGGTGACCAAGATGGCCGCCTTAGCCTGAAGCTCCGCTGATCGGGCTCAGCAAACTTCATATTCCCAGATGTAACTGCATTCCCAGCTGCAGCAAACACCAATGGAATAGCCCGATGCCTGATCGGGACGGTACCGGCAAGCTGGCCAGGCGTGGGACGGGACGGGACGGGACTAGGAGCGGGCGCGGCCCTGCGGCCTTTCCCCGACGAAGATCGGGCAGCCCGCTGTGGTTGTGCGTGCGGCCCTGGTGGGGGTCCGGCGCTGCCCTGCGCTCCTTCCCCGCTGCAACATGTCGGTTGCAAGTAGTGGTATGCGACAATAAGCTACCAGCCTTTTTAACTCAGCAGTCCAGACCTCAGTTAGTAATAAAGTGGTTCAGGAGGTTTGACTGTTGATTTTATTTTCACTCTGCCTTTGTTTCTGCTCAGGAGCTATGCTCTAAGCTCCGTGCTCTGCACCTGTTCCTTAATTCTTTTTCTTTTTCTGCACTTTTTCACAAACTTTGGAAAAGGAATGGCCACCTATGATGAGAAAGGGGCAAAGTATTTGGTAAACATCTGACCAAATTGCCCCGAGGGTGTTCGCCCGTGAGGTCCCTTCCTCTCCGCCACACATTTTTTCTGTATTAACTGTGTATGTGTGGGTGTATGTATGGTCCTATTTAGGGCTGACAGTATAGGTTGCGCCAAGTTGAATATACAGTGAACCCCCCCCTTTTTTATTCAGTATTTACAAACCAGGTGTTTGTTTAGGACAGTGGGGCATTAGAGACAATAAATACCCAAACATAGAATTACGAAGAGGTATATCCGGAATTTTACTATAGAAAATCCCCCTAGGTACTGCCAGTAAGAGATTAAAGTAGTCCAATCTAAACCTTACCAGCAGAAATCTTTTGTGCATTGATAAAGGCCATGCAAGGTAGTCCTCCATTCCTGGAGAGGTTTTGAGCATTAAATGTCTGCGTACTCCAGATTTCTGGAGTTCCTGCTCCTCACGCTTGATCTGCTTACGCTCTAAATAGGATTCCTTTACAAGGGCCACGTCTTCCTTTGTTATGCACTCTGGGTTTAAGAAAAGATTCAGGCGTCCCAGCTCATTAAAGGATATCATTAAGTATTTGAACCACGGTATTACAGGCATGTGGTTCAAATTCAACAGATCCCTGTATATTTTATGTGTAAGAACGAGATCCTTATTTAGCCAGCTTTTCAGCCAAAAGAGCATGGGGCGCAAACCAAGGGTGTCACTGATGTATTGAACACCAGTTTCTTCATGAACGGAAAAGTTTGATGTCCCTTGGGGGACCCCCAGCAGTTGTTTTAAGAAGGTGTTTTCGGCCACCTGAATCCCTTCCACTCTGGCGTACCCCCACAACTCACTCCCGTTTCCATTCCTTTGGAACCACGCCCTATTCAAACGAAAGATTGATGAGGTTCCTCAGTTGAGTAGTGACAGATTCCCCACCTTGGGCGAGAATGCTTGGAGGCGCTGGGCTTGAGGGAGAGCCTGATTTAATTTTTTTTAGTAGTGTGGATTCTTGATCTGATTTTATGGGGGGGATAGTCATGAGGACTGGTCCGTCCCACGGAACTAAGGTCTGAGATTCGGATGATAGAGGGGGGAGGTTTCCCAATGGCCTAATACATTGGCGGAGTCACTCTTCTGCGCCCAGCCTGCGCCTTCCGCTCTCTGGTTGCCCCACGATTGTGGCCTTGCCAGTCCACCAGCAGGCATCCCTTCTCTATCTGCGGAATGGGGAAGAAGGACCCCAACCAAAGCAAATTGCAATTTAACAAGGCTCCCAGCCCCACCTCAGACGTCCACCCGACCCGGCTAACGGGGCCATGGGCTCAACGACGCGGTGAACTCTGCCTCACTTACAACGGCCATACTTAACGAAATGAGGGCCGATTTCAAATCACTCGATAGCCGATTTGATAACCATGACAAGAAATTGACTGATATGGGGACTAAGATTCAGGCACACGATCGAAGGCTAGATGTGGTGGAGGCAAGGGTATAGGACATCGAAGATGGTGCATTGTACTCGCTGAAGCGACTAGACAGGATGGAGAAGATCCTCAAAGACGTAGCCATCAAGAATGAGGACTTAGAGGCCCGCAACCGCCGAAATAACATCCGAATCATTGGAGTTTCGGAGACGACCTCCACTGGGCGTATGGACGTCTTTGTAGAAAAACTTCTCACAGAGCTGTTCGGTAGAGATACGTTCACACGGGGCTTCGTGGTGGAGCGCGCCCACAGATCGCTGGGGCCCCGTCCTTGGCCGGGTCTCCCCACACGTCCCATCATTGCTAGACTCATGAACTTTAGAGATAGAGATGCTGCTCTCCGTTCAGATTGCGATATGGGTGACATCCAGTGGCAAGGGAACAAATTGGCTTTCTTCCCAGACTTCAACATCATGTTTCAGGAGGCTCGGCGCAAATTCAATGGTGTCAAGGCTACCCTGAAGAATCTGGGCCTCAGATACGGCATGCTGTACCCGGCATGGTTGAGGGTCAACGTGGATGGCAGATTTTGCATCTTTGATACTCCCATGGAGGCGCAGGAATTTTGCCAGGAATACAGAAAAAGCCACTCGGGGGCGGCGGGCATGCAGCGAATGGTCTCCCCATCTCAAGGGGGTTCACAGGACAGCGTTGAACTATTCTCCGATCCCGTGACTGGTTATTGCATTTATCACTGTGTTCTGCTGTGTTTAATACACTCATGTCTTTCTTATTAACATTATAAGCTTATATTGCTCTTTGCCCGGCCGGTGTGGCGTTGCCGCGCCCTATGGTGAATACCAACATTTTTCTGTTATGTCTTATATTTTTGCGATGTGCTCATTTGTTTCCTACAGTAATCTGAATGTCCAGGCTGCACTCATGTTCAACTAAGAAATTTGGGGTTTGCCTCTTTGGGGTCAAAAAGAGGGTGGTGGTGGGTGGTGGGTGGGTTGTTTGTTTAATTTCATTGCTCATGTTAGATTCATTGCTCACTTTGTTAGTATGTGGCAGAAGATTTGCATGCATTGCGACTTAAATGTGATTAAGGTTTTGCAATGGTTAAGCTAGGGCATTAGCCCGGTCCTTCCAGGCTCTCCCTGATGTCTTGGAATGTTAGGGGGCTAAATAACACTAAGAAGCGTAGACAAGTCCTCAACTACATTTTCAGACACAACATAGATATTGTATTTATGCAGGAGACTCATCTGTCCAATTCCGACCATTACCTTGTCGCCAGGAACTGGGGTTCTAACAGATTTTTCTCCAATTACAGTCGGTATGCTAGGGGGGTTGCAATATTCATACACAAGCGCGTCCCCTTCGCACTGCACAAGACCTTGACTGATGTTGAGGATCACACTCTGATTGTTACAGGTTCCCTTCTGGGACACAAGATTTCATTTATTGGGGTTTCCGGTCCAAATGTAGACTCCCCCACTTTTTTCCACACGTTACAGGTGCAACTCCTCACACTTGATTCTGGACTATTGATAATGGGGGGGCGATTTTAATTTATTGTTGAACCCGGCCAGGGACACCACTTCCACTTCTCCTGATACTAAACCCCGCTCCCGGCAAGCCTTTCGCGACATATACACTCACTTTTCCTTGATAGACATTGAAAACAGACTGCATCCCCATCTCCCACTTCACCCACTATTCAGGTTTTCATAATACATGGACCAGGATAGACTACTGGTTAGTCTCCCCGGGAATTGCAGGCTGGGTGGGTAGGCTACTTACTTTACCCTCTACACTTTCGGACCACTCTCCGGTTGTTCTCAAACTAAATATACCTAGACGGGGTGGCTATAAACGGCAATCGCGCTCCCCCGGAAAGGCATTATCGGATCCAGTTTTTCATGAGGAAGTTCGAAACTCCATTGAGGACTATTTTGAACTTAATACCGGGTCCGTGGACACCTGGGCAGTTCTCTGTGAGGGATTCAAGGCCTACATCAGAGGCGAATGTATTGCGAAAAATGCTGGTGTGCTACGGGTTTTGCGCACCACTTTGGATCGCATTGAAACGGACATCGCCTCTTTGGACCGACAATTAATGATCACTGCCTCCAGTACAGGTGAGGCTAGACACCTTGCACTGATGCTCGAATTTAGGGAAACCGCAGAACGTGAGTTATTGTTTCTAAACAAGCAAAATGCCGTGCAGCGTTATGGTGAAGGCAAAAGACCTGGTAGATTGTTGGCTCAGACCCTGCGCCCCCATCGGGACTCATCTTACATCATGGAAATCATAGGCCCACATGACACTACATTCTACCCCAGATATATGCGATTCCTTTCTTACATACTACAAGACACTATATACATCCAGAATCTCTGGAGATCAGCGTGATCATGGGGACTATCTGGCAGAGATTGCAATGGTTTATTTAGAAAGATACATGCAGGACTTTTTGGCTGTTCCCATTACCCAGGACAGCATTATGGAGGCCATAGATGCACTGCGGGGCTCCTCAGCTCCGAGCCTTGACGGCTTTTCCGCTGATTTTTATAAAGCATACAAAGACATCTTGGTTCAATGATTGCTGGAGGTGTATGCTGAGGCGTTGGAAGTGGGTCGCCTTCCTCCAACAGAGAAGTGGTCATTATTCTCCTTCATAAGCGTGGCAGAGACCCTAAACTGTGTAGCTCCTATAGGCCGTTGTCTTTATTGAACCTCGATTATAAAATACTGGTCAAGGAAATTGCGATTTGACTCCTTATTAATGGAGTCGATCTCGCCACCACAGTCAGGTTTTGTGCCACATAGGTCCACTTCCCTAAATCTGAGGACCTTGTTTACTGTCTTGCATAGGATCGACCCAACCATGCCTGCTGCCGCCGTCCTGCTAGATGCGGAGAAGGCATTTGATTCCCTAGAGTGGCCTTTTTTCCTGTCCATTATGAGACGCATGGGCATGCCGGAGTGCTTTGTCTCCAGAGTGGCTTTGTTATACACTGAGCCAACTGCTAGATTGCGCCTAAACGGCACTATTTCTGGCGCTTTCACTTTGTCCCGGGGTACGCGACAGGGCTGCCCCCTAGCCCCATTGCTTTTTATTTTGGCAATGGACCCCCTGGTACAATTTTCAAGAAAAACACCTACATCGTGGCCTGCAGTTCCGCACTTGCCCCCTTTTAATCTCGCTCTATGCGGATGACACTATATTATATGTTAGGATGCCCCAGCTCAATCTCAAACCCCTCATTTTGGAAATAATTTGTTTCGGTAAATTTTCTGGGCTCAACATCAACTGGCACAAGTCGGTTATCTTCCCACTTACAGCCAGTACGACTACCTGGACTTGTGCATTTCCGCTCGAATGGTGCCAGGACTCGGTCAAATATCTTGGTATCCATGTCCATTTAGATACCTCTACCATGATTAGGCTAAACTATTGTAGGGCGATCAGTTCTCTTGAGTCTCAGATCGTGAAATAGCTCTGTCTGCCATTGTCAATGGCTGGGAGGGTTGCCATTATTAAAATGGTAGTCCTCCAGCAGTTCTTGTATCTTTTTAATAACATACCCATCCTGCTCACCAAATCCTTCTTTTCGCAGTTACGTACATTATTATTGTGCCTCATCTGGGGGGATAGGACACCTTGGTGAGCTGGCGGGTTCTGACCCTACCACATACCAGAGGGGGCTTAGGGGTCCCAGATTTTTAATTATATTATTTGATTGCACAATGTTGTTACGTACATGTCTAGTTCCATCCAGATGCCCGCTTCCCATATTTGAAGCCAGAGGCCGGCCTGGTTCTCCCTCGTCACTTTTCCACTATTTTACCTACTGTATTCTCTCGGGAACCCCACGTCATTCAAACGGTATCGACCACATGCTGGGCATGGGACAGACTGTGCAGACTGTTGGGCCTTGAACGGCTGTACTCTCCAGCGCTACCCCTACCTAACCCCTCACTGTTTCCTATTACGGGTGAGATACTGATTCAATGCACGCTGGAAAAATTTCACATTCACACGATAGGTGACCTGTTCCCCGAAGACCACGCCTTTTCGGTGTTGGAGGATGCCCGATTCTCTCAACGCTTTTTTATGGACACCTTTGTTTTGACACGTGTACAATCCATGCTTCGGGCCACATATCCTTCATTCCCAATTGCTCCTGAACCGACCCCACTATTGACGCTGCTTATCCAAAATCCTACCGGTGCACATTTGGTCTCTAAATTGTACAAGCAATGTAGTGCATCCATGCCTATATCTGACACGAAGGTGTGTGCTGCGTGGGAGGTGGATCTGGGTAAACCCATTACTGATGACCAATGGGAACAGTGCTGTAGGGCAACAAAAGAGATCTCTTTAAACAGTAAGCACAAACTCCTCCATTTTAAGTTTCTTCGCAGAATGTATCATACACTGGCCCGTTCACATAGAATTGACCCCAATAGGCCCCACCACTGCCAGAAATGTGGGGCTCCTTTTGCGGATTTTGCTCACCTCTCTTGGACATGCCCCAAAATATACCAATACTGGTCCTTGATACATGCCACACTCGGCGACATACTCTCCATGCAGCTAATACCCACCCCTGAGATCGCATTCATGGGTTACATGGCCAATTTCCCTCGGACAATCAGGAAACTAGCAGCGTTGGGCTTCCTGTTGGCCAAAAGGGAGGTTGCTCTGCCAGCCGCGGTGCGTTCATTGGGGCGTAGGGGCGTAGCCCCACTAAGCCTGGTGGACACACCTGCGGCTGCAGCAGAGAGAGAGCACCTAAATAAAATGCAGTGCTTCAATCGAGGGTTCCGACCGGGACAGACCCGATGAAATAGGGAGTGCGCAGGGGGTGGGCTGGGTTACAACAACATCAGTGTCTGAGTCGACTGACTCTGCTGCGCTTGTGGAATTTCGGGCGGAAACTTGCCCGCGCATGCGCTTTAGCCGTCAACTTCGTCAAGTTGACTGAGAGGGTCCGAAGGGGCCAGGGGGTGTGTCTTTGGCTGGGCCCCGTCCTTTGATAAGGCGCCAGGGCGAGTAGTCTGTGTGCCCCCCTAGCCAATCCTGGCGCTTATGCAGCGCCTGGATTGGCTGGTCCACCGTGCCGAAATACAGGCAATCCATTATTGGATGCCGCACTTGGGTGGGTGGCACACTGGGGCAGGCTCAGCACTTTATCAGTCATGGCATGATGGCCAATCACTGTGACTTCAGCATGTGAAGCCATTCAGTGATTGGCCATGATTCGGGGACGTGAGCACCGTAACGTTTCCTAGTTGCGCTGTACTTAAGGTTCTGTAGGGGGCGGGGGATCCCTCTCTGTCTCGTGCGCGCAGGCCAGGCAGCAGACCGTCACTACTTGACTTCACTGGACTCTCTACTCTAACACTGAGTTCGTCGTTGTTGTTGTCCGTCCGTCAGACCGTCACGTCACTCGAGCTGGTTAGTAGTGGTTTATTAACTGTGTTGTGGCTGTGTGTGTGTTGAAACGATGAACTCCGAAGAGGCATTGGGGGTCATTCCAAGGACTGGGCACACGGAGGAGCTCTGTGGGACCCTGCGGTGGAGCGGAAGGATTGAAGATCTATAAAGAAGGAAGGGGACAGCCTGGAAGCGCTCGGCCAGGAATGCCTGTATCAGAAGGCCGAAGGAAGGCTGGTGAGTGACCCACTGTGTGAAGCGTCTACCAATCGCCCACCCCCACTTGTTTCTCTTTCTCCCTCTCTCCCCTTCTATTTCTTTATCTCACCGTTTTACTTTCGTTGTCTTTCTCATCTGTTCACTTTCTTGCCATTATCTTTTTTCTATATTTCACCCTTGTGCACTTTCTCTGTCATCTCCTTTTCTCTGGTATTATTTCGTGTTTTCGCTGCCTCTCTCTTTCCCACGCTATTTCTTCTTCTCCCTTTTTCTACTGAATCTATTATTGTTTCCTTCTCTTCTCGTGTGTTCCTACTTTCCTTCTCGATCATTTGGCTCTATTTTTTTTATCTCTTGGCCCGTTGTTTTGCTCCTCCTGACCTACTTTCTGTTAATTTAACGTCTCTGTTCACTCAGTTACCTTCCTCTCGCGATCTTGCTTACGCTCTCCTTCTATACTAGTTTATTGTTTCTTCTCTACATTTCTTTCTCTTGTCTCTCCATCTTCTCTGAATTTTGTCAGTTTTCGCAGTCTCCCTTTCTTGCTCCGCTACTCCCAAAGTTCTTGGCGTTGTCCATTGTCTTCTTTCTACTGCTTATTGGCCTCCGTTTCTTACTGAAGCCCCGCCCTTCTCACGACACCCTCACCTCGGCCCTCCATCACCCCTCTATTGCTCCACAGCCAGATGCAAACTAGCGTGCTTTCCTCTTCACACTTGAGCCACGTGGGACTCCACCAAGAACCCATTAATCTTCTTCCAAAAGATTATATCTGCAGGAATGAAACAGCACACTCGTTTGCTCTCTGGCTCGCCCCACTCTGGACCTAGTTCCTATGATTTAACAGTTTTTGATACAGTTGTAAATCCTCGGAAAGTGTCACTGCATCGCAGGTGGGGGAGGGGTCAACATTAAGCGAAAACTTGCCACCTTGATAGGATAAGTGTGTCAGTTATGCTCAGTTAGTCGGCATTCAGCTGCTTAGGTTGCCTTCGATACCCACTGTTGGCTGTGTTTGTTTTTGTTTCAACAACCTGTGAATTCATACGCTTCTTGAGTTAGTACGAAGGCTGCAGAACTGTGCGATTAACATGGACGTTAGCAAGTACCACCTGCTCTGCGTCACATCCTTCCTTGCCGAGGTCGATGAAATGAGTATAACTGAGCTCAGGTATGGCTGTCAACGGCATTCGCAGGCAAAGCACAAGTGCTCAATAACATACGTTATTATTGCGATGGATGGATATGCTTCTCTCTGCCGGTACAAAAGATTGAAAAGGCTGCTATTGATTAAAGAACACTTACTTTATTTCCTTTCCACCATACTCACACATTTATGGGATGCCCTAAATGTCTTCCCCAATAGAATCACTCAACATTGTGCAAAAATAGCTGATATTTTCAGGTACAAAAGATAGTTATTTATAAATGCAGCGTGCTGTAGCAATAAATACAGGTCAAAGAAGCAATTTAATATAATTAATAATTTGTTAAAAAAATGAATAAAATGATTAGAAAAAGGCTTAATGGTGCCTCGAAAGAGAAGCCCTCATGCCATAAATATGAAAAAGAACGCAAGCAAGAAATAGTGTCAAAAAGGTCAGGGGTGTGTCAAGCCTCGGTATGCATCCCTATTTATTTGCCAGCGGGCGAGTTGAGAGCATATTGTATTTTGCGCTAGGAGACTTAGAAAGTGCAAAAAGAAAACCAGCTTCCAGTGCTTAATTTGAACCAGCGTTTTGGGGGACAGGCACTTAATTTTTTTTCTTAGCAGGCATTCTACAATTTTTTTTTTTTTTAAACCTTTTTATTAATGGATATCACAGGCAGAATTAAACAGAACATTCAAAAAATTTTTGTACATAATTTCCAATGTCTTTAAAGATTACTACAAAAAGCAGTTTACCATAGCTAGTAAGTAATAATCAATTCTCAGACAGACAAATGAAAAATAATTATATAAAAAAAAAAGGGGTTTACACAAATAAATACAATCTTATCAGATTTTGAGTTAAGCACGACTTCAAATCAAGTTAGTTAATGTCGGGTATATAAAACATGTCTCCCCATATTCTCTTTACTTTAATCATTGCTTTCACTCCTCTTTTCCTAGCTAACGATAGCTCCATATGATGTATCTCTTTAACCAAGCACCACCATTCATTCACATTAGGTGCTTGATCAGCTATCCAAACTCTGGCCAAAACTAATCTTGCACATGCCAGCACAATAAAAATTAGATCTTGAAAAGGTGTAGGGTTAGTCTGTATACCTAGCAGTATCATTTCGGATGTTAAAGGTGCATCAATTAGCAATTTCAATCTCAATATCTTCCCTATACTATTCCAAAATGAAGCTAGCGCAGGGCATAGAGCCAACATGTGTTCTAGATCTGCAGCTTGTAAATGGCATTTGGGGCATTTGGTTCGATCGTTAGAGCCATTATTCAAGGACCATTTGCTTATTTGCAGAGGAGTGTAGTAAAGTTGGCAGATTGTTTTATACGCTTGCAGTTTTAAGCTTGAAGAGTGAACCAGCGTATCAATTTTCTTTAAGGAGTAAGATATTTCATTCGAAGTGATACCTGTTGGAAAGCAAAGGGCCCATTTCTCTGCTATTTTTGGACACTCGTCTGGTTTATTTTCAGTAAGGCATTTGTATCCCTCACTAATGGTTACTATTTGATTTTCCTCTCCCTTGTACAGACATTGCCAAAAATCCGAATCCAGAATCTCTTTCATTTTTAATTTTCTTACCAAAAAATCACGAATTTGTGTGTATTTAAAGTAAGTATGTTCTGGTAATTTGTACAATAACCTTAATGTTTCAAACTCCAAAAAGCATGAGGAACCGTAAAGATCCCCAAGTTTCGATATACCTTGACTCTCCCATATTTTACCCCCGGAATCAGAAAAAATACTAGGTAAGCCTGGGTTGTTCCAAAGACTTAAGAGTGGGTGATAAAATGATAGCTTATTCTGATTCATAAGTATCCTCCAGATGTTAATTATGTCCTTTGCAGTCTTAAACCTCACTCTTTTGAAGTAATTTGGATCATTACTTCTAGCCAAAAACTGCAAGCATTCTGGCCCCAGCATAAATTGATGAAAAAAGTATGGGTTATTGGAATTAAATAAGCTCTGTATCCGCCCCAAAAATGATGCGATATAATACGATCGGAAATCTGGGAAATTAAGCCCTCCTTTTATAAACGGGAGTTTCAGAGAGGAAAGTGCTCTTCGGTTCTTTTTATAGCCCCAAATGAAGCTGCCCAGTATACCATCTAGTTTTCTGAAAAAGACTGTGTTTATTTTCAACGGTATACATCTAAATAAGTATAAAAATTTTGGCAAGATATTCATTTTAATAAGGTTGATTCTCCCAATAAGATTTAAAGGTACCTTATGCCATTTTTTAAGGAGGGCCTCAGTTTCTTTTAATAAAGCATCGTAGTTCAGTATATTAATTTCCCTTATATTGGATGCAGGCATTCTACTAAGAGGAACAGAAGGAAACACGCACCAACGGGGAAGAATGAAGAAGAGAAATACTGAAAACCAGTCATAGGGAGTGGATTAAAGCCTTGAGGTGGACTCAGGTTTACACAGCCTTGGCATTCTACTCTCTGACACTTAACAGAGCCGATCGGGCTTCTGAGCAGCACTTTGGGCAACTGCACTCATTGTTTTTCAAATTAAGCACTTCGAGCTTCGGCACATCAACACAAAGAGAACAGTTAGAAAAACCGCAAACAAGATCTTCTTTGAGGAAAACCAAGACAAAAAGACTTGTTCAAAAGCACACTTATCAGTTCCAATCCTGCTTGCTGCCACTGGACCTGGCTGTCCCATGGTACTGTGGGAACGTTCTGCTTGTGCTTGGTAAATGTCCAGATCGTTGAGATGCGTTTCTCGCTAGGTTGTTGCCTTGTTGGTAGCTTTCAGAGCGCTAACAATTCGATCAAGTGTTTCTGTGGCGTGGCTGACTATTTTGGCTCCTTTATAGCTAGTTCAACAAGCAGCAGCATCGCCATGAGGCCACCTTTCTCCTAGCAGCCAAAAAGGCCCAGGAGGATTCTGGAAGAGGTCAGGCAAGCTGGAAGGGTATGGGATGTCTAGTTGTTGTGTCTTACTATGTCTCTGTGTTGTGGATATATGCATTTTAGACCTTGGATATATTACTGTGCCATGTGTGATCATGTCTATATGTGTGCTTTTTCTGTGTACCCAAGTCTGTGTGTCTACTGTCTATGCACTTTTTACGTGGTATGCCTGTGCATTGTGTGTTTGTGTAAAATCATGGGCGTATTCCTGTGTCTGTGCAGTGTGAACAGTGTGCTGGGCCTGTGTCTGAATGTGTACTGTGTCTTTGCACAGTCTGTTTTACCATGTCTGGGTGTGTGTTGTGTCTGTGTGCCTATGTCTGTGTGTGTAAAGTGCCCACGTCTGTGCATGTATAGTGTATGTGATTGATATCTCTGCGAGCTTTGTATGTGTGCGTATCTACGTCTTTGAGCTGTTTCAGTGCGTTGTAGCTGCATGGTTATGTCTTTACCGCTCCGCTTTTAAAACAAATGCACTTTCTAATGATGCTTAGGTAAAAGGCACTGAAAAATACGTCATTTGAAGCAAATGTTCCCACAATTCTTTGAGACTAGATTTGCCCCTTGGCTACTCCTGTCTCTCATGACAATGCCACCAAAGGCGCCAACTGCATTGTGGGCCTTGGGCTCCCGCCTTTGAGGGAGCACCCAATGGGAAAGCAGTTTGGGGAGGAAAAGTTTCCCCGGGTTTTGACGCAAGGAATGTGTAGCTGTAGCAGGTCCTGCAGCTCAGGGGGCTGTAACCCATGAGACTGCAGAGCAGACTGCAGCACCTGGAGGACACCACCGGCCACCGTACCTTCAAAGTGTACGACCTTGAACCTTGTAGGACAAATCTTTGAAGGCCCTTAGCCAGATGACCGTGTAGGGTCTATGGCTCTAGCCCATAGAACAGGGTCCCAGTAGCCACTGTGATGAAAAGCCTTGAGTCCAAGAGTTAGATACCACCAGCGTCCCCAGGCATTTGAAGCCTCTTGGACACAAACCTTTGACGGAATGTATGAAGTTCTGTGGTTATACTGAATAAGCAGCTACCTATGTTATGCCATCTATTTCACAATTTCTTTATTAACCTTCCTGCTTTCTCAAATTTGCTTGAAAATGCACGATTTTTCTTTTTTTTTCTCAAAATTTTCTTGGGGGGTAACCACCCCAAACCCCCCTTTTGGGGTTCGGGCTGTCTCGCAGCGCTTGCTCACTACGGTGCTGTATGCAAATCACTTTATGCCCCACCACTTTCAAGTCTCACCCACCGCCCCTGTGCTCTGCTATAGGGCAGCAAGAGATCTCCAACGCTGAGAGCATGGCTTAGTAGTTTGGCATTCTGTAAGTAAAGAATACTCCACTCTGATTCCTAGCTTGTCAAGACCAGTGGACATCTGAGGCCCGTATAGGGAATACATTGCCAAGAAAAGATCCAATCAACACTCACAGACACCAACTGGTATTGTTCCTGAGGGGGTTGGCTAGACAAGAGTTTTGGTAAATATGTGTGTGTTAACGATCAACCTTCGATGGCTGCCGTTGGCGTTGTTGTGTTGCATACGACGTCTCCGTTCCTTTGGGTGACGCTGTCGTCTAATAATGCAAATCTCTGTTTTGGTTGCATTTGTCTTGTCATTGATATATGCCCGCAATGTGTAGTCCATTTACATCATTTGCTGCTATTGTGTACGCTTGGTTTGATGTGCATGTTCTTCTTACTGCTGCCGATATTATACTCTGCAATGTACTGACCATTTTATTCCTGTATGCAACCCTTGGGAAAAATAAAGTAAAAAAAAAAAAAAAAAAAAAGAATAAAGAAATCTAAAGAGGACTTTGCAATTTTGTATGATACCCTTCTAATCAGCAAAAGATCGAGGCTATAAGCACTCTTATTTTTTTAAAGAAACCACGCATACCCATGCATAGAAGGAAAACCCTCTATTGATTCTGAGACAACAATGACTCTTGATCCTTTAAAAAAAGAAAAGAACTATCTATCGCTGAATGGGCTGAGACGGAATCTTTCTTTTTTTTTTTAAAGTTTAAAGTTGAATTGGCTCTGTTACTAGTTAGGGTCTTTCCTGATCCATGAAGTCTTATAACGTGACTTTACTTCCAACACCACATACGAATCACCAAAACTGTGAACATTTTATACTCATATCTTTCAATAATTTAATTGCATAAATATAGATATTGTGGCAAGGAGGCTCAGAAAAGTAATCAAGAAGTCAATCATTAGCATACAGGATTTATTAACAGTTTTAATATTACATGAGAAAAATGGCCAACTGAATAAGCCTTGCCTCAGTCACTTTCTGAATTGGATCTAGATGCGGAGAAACAATTTGATAACACGAATAGCCTGTACCTTATCAAAACTCTAGGAATGTAAGAGATTTTTATTAATGGCTTAAAAGCTTTCCATGACTTCCTGGAGGATCGTGTTATGATGTAAAAGGACTTCAAACTGGACATATTTAGCTTTACAAGGGCAGTAATACTGGGTGCCCACTGCAAATGTATTGAGGGTGCTAAAACTGGTAATGCAGAATATACATTGATAATGTTTGCAGACAACATACTTCTTCTGAGTGAGCATTCAACATTAATGGCACAACAGCTGAATCACAAAAGGCTCATCTGTGGGGTATTATGATAGTCATTGGTTAATCTGGGTCGGGGATTGCAACTGGGGCCTACAGATGCTCACTCATGTTTCACAACGGCCACTTTGATACAGAACAACAGAAATCAAGGCAGAGAAGAAGAAAAAGAGGAAGGGAAAGAGAAAAATAGTTAGAAAAGGAGAAAGTAGAGATGAAAAATTACATTCAAGGCTGAAACAAAGGGGCAGGACGAGTCGGAAGGTGGGCGGAAGTAGCAGGAGGTGGAATCTAGACTACGCAGCCTGATATTGAGCAACTCCAGTGTTAGGCAGTGCTGGTCACCGACTTCTGAGAAATCTGCGACCACCGGCACTTGTTTTACAAATTAAGCAGTGATGATACTGCTCTCAGCTTGAGAGCACCGCTTGACCAATTGCCTTCGAGTTCATTTGTTTACCTTCACAAAAGAGCATAAACAGAAAGTTTACACAGAGGACCATATGCAAAAATATATTCTTGTGAGGACCATGCAGCTTCAAAGCTTTCTAAACTTTTAACATAACCCTGCAGTCATTCTCCTCACAGGACATATCTGTCATACAATCATGCTGTACAAATGAGTGCATGAAGAGATTGATTTAAGTAGTTAAGTGCAAACAGACAAAGGAAGAAAACAAAAATGATTAAATAGAAATTAATGGGAAGAAGAAGAATGAAAAATGAAAGAGGAACAAGGAAAAAAGTATCGGAGAAATAGAAAAATTAAAACAAAAAAGAAAAAAATAGAAAAAAAATAAAGGAGAAAGACAAAGGAAAAGATACAAATATATAGATGAAGATATAGACAAGGGTAAAAGAGGGGAGAAAGAGACAAAGGAATAAAGAAATAACAATAGGAGAAACAAAAAAAGAATGAAAGAAAAGAGACAAAGGTGAGAATGTCAGAAAGAAGGAAACAAAGACAGAGCAAGCCCAAAATAACAAAAGTAAGTAGATAAAGATGGTAAGTAAAAAGGAAAATAATTACAGAAAGATAACAAGAAGGAAGAACAAAGGGAGGCACAGAGAGAGAGAAAAGGAAAGTATGAAAGGAGAATAAAGGGAAGAAAAGGAGTGAAAGGATGAAGCAAGGGAACGCGAAAGAAGTAAGAAAGAATTAAGGAAGAAAAAGAAGTTTAAAGACAAAAGCAGGAAACTAAAAGCAGTGAAGGAAAACAGATGAAATGAGAAACAAAAAGTAGCAAGTGAAAGAAGGAAACAGTAGGAGAAATAAAGAAAAAGAGAAATTTAGATAGAACAAAAGGGAGACCCAAAGGAGAGAAAATGAGGCAACAAATATAGTACGAAAGAAAAAGAATGAAAATGGGAGACAGGGAGAAATTAAAAAAGAAATGAAAAACAAAGGAAGCAAGAAAGAAAGAGAAAGTCAGAAAAAGAAAGAAACAGACAATACAAAAATAAAGGAGAGATAAAAGGAAAGACACAGAAGGAAAGACTGAAAGAATTAGGAAAGTACCAAAGAAAGGAAAGCAAGAAGAATGAAAAAGAAAAATGGAGAAGGAAGGAGAGAAAGGTAGGAACAATGAAGAGGGAGGATAAACAATATGAGTAAAAGAGAGACCGAAAGAAAGAACAGAAAGAATGGAGAGAAAGAAAGTAGTGAAAGAAAGAACAAAAGAAGGAATACTTTTTTTAGACGTTGGTTGGGCTGAATGGCCTTGCAGTGTTAACTCCCAAGGCCTCAAAGAACTAAGACCAATATATTTAGAGTTCTACCTTAGCAGGTGGCCAGCTATACACTCACAAACTAGCTGACAGGCCATAATGAGTGAGCTATGTTGCGGCATCCTGCAAATTACTGGTAGCACATAAATAAACCTTTTGGAGACCTGTGATTTAGCCTCAACTTTTAAGTTAATTCCTGAACCTCTAATATTCTTTGATACTTTTGGCTCATTTTCGAGTTAATAAACATCCACAATGATGTCAGCTTTCAAAATGAGTAATAAAAGAGACTATGGTTCTTGGGGGAAACCAAGAAAATACCTCACCTTAGAACATTCATTTCTAGAGATCCAAGAAAAGCTTATAATTCTGTTTGTCAGCACAGAAGAAAGAACTGAAACTAGACTTCGTGAGATGGCATACATTTACTTTATGTTTATGCACATAAATGATTACCATAACTATTAACGGTTTACCTAGAATTTGATACATTTTTCAAAATGTCTCTGCATTACAATTAATAATGTGAATATGCAAATAAAAAATGTAAGGTCTCAATTTATCGGTTTTCCAAAGACACAATCCTCCATATCCTTAGGTAAATTAAACATACCTTTCAAAGCGAAGACTTTGCATTTTCCAATTTAGAAGACTATCACATGACATTTAAGTTTCTTCAGCTGCATCATTGGTTCCTATGTGTCATTTCTGAAATGCCAAAATGAGTCGAGATAGAAAGGTAAGTTATTAAACGCCTTCATATCTCTTCAGCAAACAGAAAAGGACACAGTTTACTTCTTTAGGTGAAGTAAAGGAACATACAAATTATCGGAATAAAGTCAAATGTTAGATAACAATTATAAATGCATATAGCAAACCATTATTTTACCAAGAACGTTGCTATTTATGTTTTGGACATTACTAGACACACGTAAATCAATTATAAAAATCTTGGAGTTAACTCTCTAAAGTTAGCTTTGATCCCATTAGGCACAATCCTTTCATAATATTTCATAACTGTCCAATGGGCCCCAATGGGCCAGGACACGTACATAAAGTACAGTGTGATCTCTATCAACCAGGTAGTCTGGAAGACATTTATCTTAACTTCAGATACGAACAACCGTAGTATTATGGAGTTATTGTTACTTTTAAACAAGGATGATTCTACAACTAATGATAAAAGGGTATACCTTTTTGAAAATAATGAAATAGGAATTGCTTGCTCTTACAGACATGGTTCACACTGTGGCATTTTCAAGCTTTTAGTTAATGACCATCTGCAAATAGTGACCATTAATAAGATTTGGAAAATGAACGTTATTGGCCTATAACAGAGAATGACTGGTCTGATTACTTCTATTTCAAAACGGAGTGTTCACCTTTCAATTGTTTTACTGCAACTAAAAATTCTCCTATGCCTCTTTTGGTCACAAACGAAAATGGTGAAACTTGGCTTACTGAAATAATGACTGCCAAAAACAGAGCTCTGAAATAGTAGAAATAATCTTTTTAATAAACAGTAGCTGTTGATTATGGGTTTGATGCATTTTAAGTAGTGGCAAAGCCAATAGGTCTGGCTTATAACAAAAAGTGTAAAAGACAAATGTTGACGGGAAGAATGCTAGCAAATAGTTTAAACCACTACCAATCTCTCTGGGTAGCATTCCAACTCATTGTTTTTGCACACTACGTTACTCTAGACAGAGGGCACTGGTTATGTAGAATAACTCATTGGCTAAATTGGAGGCCTAAGGGAGCCATGTGCAGCAATAAGCTGATTTAGTCTCTTTAATGTGGCCTGGAATATCTTAGTCGTTTGAGGATTGACCACTTTAGATTCTGCATCAGATTCTTTGCCTGCGTCATTCAAGGTGCCAGCTTAACAGTTTAAATTTAGCCAACTCTAATGAGAACCAATGCTTTTTAGGTCGAAGGCCTAAAAGGCTGCGCTTGCGCAGACTTAGGCCGGAGATTTAATGACTCTCAGTAGCGCAGAAGGTCCCGCCTCCCTGCCCTGTCTCTCCTTCATTGGCTGGCTTCCTAAACGGAGGCCAGCCATTGGAGGAGAGATCCGTCACTCCGATGTAGCCCCGTCCTTTTCGGATTTGGGGGCGTAATTTTTGCTGTTCTTTAGACAGTGACGTCATGCGTCACTCAAAACAGCAAAACCACGCCCCCAAATCCAAAAAAATCTCGGAGCTTTTTTCAGCCATTTTGAAGCTCGCTTCCCGACATCGGACGTCTCACGAGGTCTGCTTTCCGTGTCACGCCCTCCTCCCGCTGTCCGTGTATTTTTCCCGCCCCCTCCCGCTGCCTTTTGCCCCGCTTTCCGTGTCCTGCCCTCCTATGCTGGCTCCCTCCCCACCCCACTCCCTCTCCGCTGATAGCCGTCTCCAGGGCCTGGTAAATGTATTAACCCGCTTGTGTCCGCCATTTTTTCCCGTAAGCATGCTGGCTCCCTCCCACAGCTGCAGCGCACCTCCGTGAACTGTGCTTTGCAGAGCATGAATAAGTCATCATTGCCCCGGGGGACCTCGTGCCAGCAGGGCGCAGATCGGCAGCATGTTCATCTTTTCAGTGAGACACCAAGCCGATAGGGGCAGGTAAGTGTCCTTGAAAGAGGCGATTTTTTTCTAAACTGGGAAATGCTTATGCTTGTGGTCCGGTGCTCGTGTGCCTCTGTTGCCTTCCGTGTATTTTTCCCGCCCCCTCCCGCTGCCTTTTGCCCCGCTTTCCGTGTCTTGCCCTCCTATGCTAGCTCCCTCCCCACCCCACTCCCTCTCCGCTAATAGCCGTCTCCAGGGCCTGGTAAATGTATTAACCCGCTTGTGTCCGCCATTTTTTCCCGTGCGCATGCTGGCTCCCTCCCACAGCTGCAGCGCACCTCCGTGAACTGTGCTTTGCAGAGCATGAATAAGTCATCATTGCCCCGGGGGACCTCGTGCCAGCAGGGCGCGGATCGGCAGCATGTTCATCTTTTCAGTGAGACACCAAGCCGATAGGGGCAGGTAAGTGTCCTTGAAAGAGGCGATTTTTTTCTAAACTGGGAAATGCTTATGCTTGTGGTCCGGTGCTCGTGTGCCTCTGTTGTCTGCTTGTGGTCCGGTGCTCGTGTGCCTCTGTTGCCTGCTTGTGGTCCGGTGCTCGTGTGCCTCTGTTGCCTGCGGTCCGGTGCTCGTGTGCCTCTGTTGCCTGCTTGTGGTCCGGTGCTCGAGTGCCTCTGTTGCCTGCGGTCCGGTGCTCGTGTGCCTCTGTTGCCTGCTTGTGGTCCGGTGCTCGTGTGCCTCTGTTGCCTGCTTGTGGTCCGGTGCTCGAGTGCCTCTGTTGCCTGCTTGTGGTCCGGTGCTCGTGTGCCTCTGTTGCCTGCTTGTGGTCCGGTGCTCGTGTGCCTCTGTTGCCTGCTTGTGGTCCGGTGCTCGTGTGCCTCTGTTGCCTGCTTGTGGTCCGGTGCTCCTGTGCCTCTGTTGCCTGCTTGTGGTCCGGTGCTCGTGTGCCTCGGTTGCCTGCTTGTGGTCCGGTGCTCTCTGTTGCCTGCTTGTGGTCCGGTGCTCCTGTGCCTCTGTTGCCTGCTTGTGGTCCGGTGCTCCTGTGCCTCTGTTGCCTGCTTGTGGTCCGGTGCTCCCTTGTTGCTAAAAGTGCTGATGGAAAATCAATAACCCATTTCCCTGAAGTAACATGTTCGTAGTAAACGCAACTGTGACATCATATTTAACAAGCTCTTTAATCCAACCGGATCCTGAGGCCATTTTGCTCAAGGAAAGGCTACCCACATTTAAATACATTATTTTAAATAGTTTTTAGTGTGCAACATTTTTAAAGGAGCGATATGTTTTGTAGGATTTATTTATATGTTAAAAAGTCACCGCCAGGCTCTATGTTCTCCGGTCACCAGACTAGAAAAAAAAAAGGGGGACCATGAATGTGACCTTATGTAATGTAACTAATGCTCATGTAAACCTCTCCAATTAATTCGGGTTGAGTGTGCTGTATATAAAAGCGCAAAACAAATATATATCCTGCTTTGTATTTTAACACACTCTCATACCACTCTTTGTAGTGAGTAGCGCTTTTATGCTAGCCAGCTATGGGTAAAACAAGCATTGGCTGGGACTTAACCTTGTATTCTCTTAACACCTTGTCTGAAAAGCTTCCCCCACCCCCGCTCCTAGAATGCTAAGCCCTTTTTTCACTATTTGGTGTAGTTTACACATAGGTCTCTCTGCTAATGCAATAGGTAACACATATCCAAAATATTTCGCTAATGCCAACAGAAATTGCAATGCCATTTATTTAGGGTAAAAAAAAACCAATACCAATAGCTCTACCTATAATATTGCCGAGACCATTGCATTGTAAATGCTTGTTCCTGTAAGTGCTTCTGGTAGTAAGTGTCTGCTGCTCTGATAGGAAAAGAAGTACTGAAGGTAGCGCAAGACTAATAGTATGTGAAGGGTGTGTGAGTACTTCTGGTGGTGTTGTGGTTGTCAGTGCTGTTAATAATGCAAGACTTCTAGCATGCGAGGAGTAAGAGTGCTTCCAGTAGTCTGTGATTGGCACTCGGTAAGGGGTGTGTCGGTATTAAGATACTCTGCTTTTCCACCATAAGAATTTTAACAGTTCCCCATGTGTTTTCCTTGAGGGCATGATTGAAGACACACTGTATACATATTTAATCAAGCATATGCCTAATTGTAAACACAACCCTGCAGCAACCCTTGTTCTCTTCCTCTGATTGGGAGCCTATATAGTCTACTTTTCTTAATGAAGCTGCCCAAAGATTGGCAAAGATTGGCAGCTCAGGCATTTGTTCATTTAATGCAACATGGACCACCCACTAGCCCACGCCCCATGCTCACGAATCTTTAGTGTTGGATGCAGCAGCCATCTTAGGGAATTGACATCCCATCATGCTCGGTTTCTGCTGGCACATGTGGTGAGATGTGCCTTTGTTCGTTTGTCAAGACCAAAAATGTCAGGGGCGGGGCAGTGGGTGTGTGGTGAGAAACGTGCTCGGTGCTCTTATAAGCATGATACACACGTGATAATAGGTGACCAAGAATGTGCATAAAAAACAATAACAACAAAACACACTTCATGAATTTACAAGTAGAAGAAGGTAGTAATAGTCAACGTTTCGATTTTCTAGAAGGGTATAGGGATCATCATCAGGGCTCTCAAATTAAATGAGCAAAACAAGATGGACAAGGACTAAAAAAAAACAATAGAAACCCATAATTAGAAAAGGTAGAGAGCACAAAAAGAAAGAAAATCAGTATGCCTTTCAATTACAGACAAGCAAGGTTACTTACAGACCAAGGATTGGGATACAGTCCCTGTAAGAGATTAGGAGGGCCCCACCTTAAAAGTAAGGCAAATGTTAAGAGTTGGTTGGCACGGCTAGAAGAAAGGGCGAGAGGATGTGGCATAATAGCCAGAGCTGCCAACTTTGGTGATGGGGAACCAGGGTTCCAGTCCTGGCATCTGCTCCACATCCTATGATTCTGGGCAAATCACGTAATCTCCACGCGCCTACCAAAAATGAATGTTCATGAAAAGCGCTCCAAGACCTTCGGGTTGAATTCCTGCCATATAAAACTGAAACAAAAAAAAGTAATAATGGAATTGTGGGCACTAAGAGAGAGACAATAAAATAGTGAGAAATACCCAAAGGACGGCATCTCACAATGGATAGGGGAATGATGCTCAAGTGGAAGTAGCAATGTGTCCCAAAGTAGTAACAAGCATTGAAAATGCAATAGGTCTTGCCTTTTATTAAGTTACAGCCATTTGGTTTGCTAATGGTATTGTATAGCAAAGCAAATGGCTTTAACTTCATTAAAGGCAAGAACTATTGCATGTTTTATGCATATTAATATGTATATATAAGAATTTTTATATATGGGCATACATATTTATATATATATGTATATATGTGCATATGTATGTGTAAAGATAAATATATATATATATATATATATATATATATATATATATATATATATATATATATATTCTCTCCACAACACCACCAAGTAAGGATAGCACTCGGACACCCGGATTGCCTTGCAAGTGATAATTTATTGGGCAGGTAAAAAAACGACGCGTTTCGCCATTACTGCTTGTTCACACTCGTGAACAAGCCGTAATGGCGAAACGCGTCGTTTTTTTACCTGCCGAATAAATTATCACTTGCAAGGCAATCCGGGTGTCCGAGTGCTATCCTTACTTGGTGGTGTTGTGGAGAGAATTTACTGGGGTACCGGCTACCCAACTCAGACCGCCCTGAGACAGCGATCGATCTTTATGCCGGTGTTGGTGGAGGAATATATATATATATATATACATATACAGACAGCGGCATGTTTTATACATATATATTTTGATATATATGCTTATATATGTATATATTTGCATATATGAGTAAACATGTGTGCATACATGCATATGTATGCATTTATATGTATATGTATGCATGCATTTATTTTTGCATTTATATAGAAATGCAGATGTATATATGCTTATATATGTATATCTATGTATACATATAGAAATATACCTAAATAAATGCTATAAACGCAGTGCAGAAGATATACTACTCCTGAATCACTGGGGGAATAAGGGGCAGCAGAGTCAACTGCCACTACGCCTAGCTGAAAACTGGCAGAAGTTGGCTGTTTTAATTGACTGGGTTATTTTAAGTGGGAGTGTGCCAGCCTGCTCTCAGTTTCTTGAATAGTCC
Source organism: Lissotriton vulgaris (assembly GCF_964263255.1). Classification (NCBI taxonomy): domain Eukaryota; kingdom Metazoa; phylum Chordata; class Amphibia; order Caudata; family Salamandridae; genus Lissotriton; species Lissotriton vulgaris. The sequence continues at coordinate 541,746,850 of NC_141685.1, read as the reverse complement.
TGGTGGTCGAGCAGGCTGCTCTTAATCCCTTGGTGGTAGAGTGTGGCTGGGACCTGCCTCTTGTCCTCGGTTGGTTGCAGTACCAGTCTGCTTATAGTTTCATGCATTCTTGTGTCCCTGAGTGCTAGTGGGCAGGAGAGGGCCTAGTGGCAATCCTGTGGGTGCTGTATGAGCGTGTGGGGGCGATGGCAGTGCTAGACAATGGGTGATGGTGGAGGTAGGCTGTGCCAAAGACCGTGGGGCACATGTTGCTCGTGCACCTGGGTGCTAACGGAGAGTGACGACAGACTGCATTGACGAGAGAGGATCAGACTGTTCTGAAGCCCATGGATGTGAGGGGGTGGTTGGAACTGCTGAATACACTCAAGTACCTAAGTTCTAATGTATAAGGGGTACAGACTGCACTCAAGGTCCTCGGGGCTAGTGGAAAGTTGCCTGTGACTGCACACAATTCCTAGGGTGCTTGTGCATGATGGATCCGAACTGTGCTAAAGCTGAAGTGGCTATAGTCAGTGCCACTGGAATTGCGTGATTGTGCAGCTGCAGCGATTTACGCATGGTCCTGGGTGCTAGTGTTCTGCTGACCAAGGGCACTAGTGGGCAGTGGGGCTGGGTGCTAATGACTGATGGGCCTAGACTTTGCTTTAAGGCGAGGATGCTAGACGGTGGTGGGGCTGGGTACTGGTGGATGGGTGTGCCCGCCTGCAACCCCTTGGGTCTACATGGTCAGCAGAGGGTGACTGCTAACTCCCTTGGCACCACTTTTGGGTATTGGGGTCAAACCTGCAGCCCCCTGGCGAGTGAAGGACAAATGAACGTTAAGACCTTAGCTCATGGCCAGGAAACCCCATTTGTAAGAAGCCACCCATGCCATATTTTTAATGAGTGGTTGTCATGCTACCACCGGCCAGCCTGTCACACAAGCTCAGACACCGCTGTTCAAAATCTCAGTTTAAGCCAGGCCCTAAACCCCATGGCTCCTGCCCTCTCCGAAACCGAACTGCGAGAGAATGGATCCTGTACAGAACGGGGGGAGGGAGTTGTGTATCTGAACATAATATACGCATCCTATAGTGCGTTTCCTCTCCACTTAGGGGCTTAACATATTAGCCTGTTAATTTAGAGCTCTTGTAATGTTCATGCTTTGCACGATTTGACGCATGCTGATAGTGTAGCGAAGTGGGCCCAGGCCCGCCCCCTGCGATGCAGGGCACATGGTAATGACCTGACAGTATCAGCTCCGCTTTTAAAGACTTGGAGGCGGGTTCAATGACTACAACGGAGACCGAAAACAGGAAAATTATACTATACACAGCGCCAAGAAGTCACACTAATGGCAAGCTCCATGTTAAACGAATGCCGAAAGTGCAGCATAACAACATATGTAATTATTCCATATTTATTCTACGATTTCGAGATTTCCCAAGCGCACCCCCACTGAAATGTCTCCAGCTCAACAAATGGTATAGCAAGGGAGCCTTGAGAAAGCAGAATTGGTCTCCATCAGCTGTCTTGGTACTGAATATACCAGTGACCACTGTGTCTCCGTTTCACTGCACCTGCTGCACTATTGAAGCATTGATCATGCTGTTAATTGGATCCCTGTTTTAACCTTTCGGTGCAGCCATTCGTACCTTTCATTTCAATCCTTCAAACTCTGGGGAGGGTATTCTCTCCCAGTTCATGAAGACTCAGGGCTATCCATGTGAGCCGTGTTTAGGTTGACTGCATTTACAAACGCGCATCTGGTTCCTCTGTGTTTTTTTGTATACACTTTTGTTAACAAGAAACTAAGGAGAGTGTGATGAACGTTTAGAAGTAGGAGCCTCACAATTGTAGTTGGCAGGGCATCCTCATTCTTCTATGCCTGTCTGTTTATTTTTTCCTATCCTCTTCCCCTCCAGCCCCCATAAGCTCACAAGCGTCCTCTGACAGATGTTATGTTATGTTATGTTACAGGAGTTTGTAGAGCGCCTGGTTACACTGACCCAGTGTGTCCCCGCGCTAGGTATCAGAGCAGAAAAAAACTAAGTCCACGGACAGTACAACACAGATTAAGGGCCATATGTATCATAGTTCCGTTTTGCGATTCCTAAATAGCGATTTTTAAGGAATCGCTATTTAGGAATCGCAAAATGGTATGTATGAAGAAATTCGCTTTTAATTAGCGATTCCTTAATCTTCCTTAATTGCGAATTCGCATTTTGCGAATTCGCAATTAAGGAATAATTTCCAATGCATTCCTATGGGCCAAGAGGCCCATAGGAATGATTTCCAAATAATTCTCAAATTGCGAATTCGCAATTTGCTAATCGCAATTTGAGAATTATTGCAAGGGTGCAGGGGTGTCTCAAGGATACTCTGCTGCACCCCTGTAAATTACATGTGTGTGCATATGGCGCACATACATGCCCTATGGGCATGTATGTGCGTCACATGCCACAATCAAAAATACAAATTAGTGTATTTTGAACAGAAATCGCAATTTACCACCAACTGGAAGTTGGTGGTAAATTGCGATTTCTTAAGCTGAATTCGCAACAGTAAAATGCTTCATACATAGCATTTAAGGAATCGCAAAATTGCGATTCCATAAATGGTATGGCAAATTAAGGAATCGCAAGTATTTGCGATTCCTTAAGACGCGATTGTTAGATACATTGCAATTTATGCTAATTAGTCTTTTGCGATTCGCAAAGGCCGAAATTCGGCGAATTTCGGCCTTTGCGAATCAAAAAAGGCTTGATACATATGGCCCCATGTCTTTGGGAATAGGTGAGTCTTCAGACCCTTCCGGAAGAGAGTTTCGGATTCCTCCAAGCGGAGGCTTTGAGGGAGGGTGTTCCATATTTTAGCCGCCGTGTGGCGGAAAGAGCGGCCACCCATCCTGGACCTCTTGATCCTAGGGACACATACAAACCCATTTCCACTGGATCTTAGCTTCCTGATTGGGTCATATATGCATAGTAGATCATGCAAATAAGCAGGACCCTTCTTTCGCAGGATACGATGGCTCACACACATGGCTTTAAATTTCACTCTTTCCCTAATAGGGAGCCAGTGCAGACAGGACAAAGCTGCCTTTGCTGATGATCTTTTGGGCCACATCAGGACAAGCCTTGCTGCCGCATTCTGAACGCCCTGCAATCTACGCATACACCTCTCGCTGGCACCTAGGTACAATAGATTGCAGTAGTCCAGATGCGAAGTTACCAGTGCCTGTACCATAATCCTTCTGGCGGTCGTAGGGAGGATATCCAAGGTTTTCCATAAATTACGCATGATGCCAAAACAGGCACCTGCTACCCTTTGGGTATGGTAGTTAAACGACAATTGATTGTCAACCCAAACTCCCAGATTTTTAGCATGTTCACATGGTGTAGGAGTGGGACCCAACACCTGGGGCCACCAGGTAGAAGACCAGACAGAAGGGGCCCTCCCAAACAAAAAAACCTCTGTCTTAGAGCCGTTAAGCCTCAGACAGTTGCTCGTCATCCAGCACGCCAGATTTTCTAGGCAAAGTCTGAAGTTGCGGTCGGCATCAGGTTGGGCTTGGGTCAGTGAGACCACCAATTGGGTGTTGTCAGCGTAGGACAGAGTCCTAATCCCATATTTGTAAGCAAAGTCCGCAAGGGGGGCCATATAAAGATTGAAAAGAGTCGGGCTCAGAGTCGAGCCCTGAGGCACCCCCTGCCTCATCTTGATGTTTCTGGAGTAGAACTTCCCCTGCATGACCTGGATAGAGCGCTCAGTTAAGAAGGATTCCAATCACTTGAGCGCTCTGTCCTTAACACCCGCATTCCTCAAAGCCTGAAGGAGTGTGTGGTGAGCAACCGTGTCAAACGCGGCGCTTAAATCCAACAGGATAAGCGCCGCAGTTTGTCAATCATCCACATTTCTCCGTATGGTTTCAATGGAGTATAGCAATGCCGACTCAGTAGAGTGGAGAGTGCGGAAACCAGACTGAGAGGGGTGTAAGAGGTTGTTTCTCTCTATATACTCAGTTAATTGAGTGTTTACAATTTTTTCCGCCACTTTAGAAAAATAAGGCAGCAAGGAGATAGTTCTAAGGTTGTCTAGTTTTTCTGCACTAATATGGGGTTTTTCTGTAATGGAAGTACCACTGCTTCTTTCCACCTGGTAGGGACCACTCCTGGCCTAAAGGACAGGTCCACGAGGTGACTAATATGAGGCTCTAGGAAGTCCAGGCTGCCTTCAAGCACCTTCGGGGTTCCAGGGTCTTAAGGAGACCAAGATTTAATGGTCCCAGCTATCTGTTTAATAATGTCCGGCTTGGGCACCAAGAATTCATGAAGTTGTTGAGAGATAGCATAATTCACGGCATCTTCCGTTATCCCTGGGTTATCACGTGCTGAGACAGGGAAGGAGGCATAAATTTGCTCCATCTTAGCAGTGAAGTAGTCCGCAATCAAGTTGCAGGATTTCTCAGAGCCTGTAATCGGAGCTGCAATAGAAGACAGGGAGGTGATTTCATCCTGAATCTTAAACAGCTCTTTGGTAGAGTTTTCAGCTCGCTCAATCCTCTCCTGGAAGTAGGTGGATTTCGCTTTCCTGATCAGTGAGTGATATTCCATAATAAGGTTCTTATACTCCTCCTTGACAGTAGCCGAGAAGTCCTTCCTCCAGCGACTTTCAAGACGCTTGCACTTGGTTTTCATTTCCCAAAGTTCTGTCCCAAACCACGGGGCCGATTTAGCTGTCCTTCTGGGCATCCTATTAGTCCAAGGTGCTGTGTGGTCCAGGGCTGCCATAATGCGCTCATCTAGAGCTGCACAGACTTGGTCAACCTCCTGTCCATCCGGTGGACCCGCCTGACAAAGGGCTACATTGAATGCCTCCTGAGAGAAACCGGTACAAAACGGGGTGGTGATGGACGGCAGGCATGGCTTGCCAGTTCGGGCTGGACTGTTCCCATGAGGCACAGGGTCAGACTGATTTGCATATAGCCATGTTTGAACTGGGGTGGCGGAGTGGGCTACAGAACGGTGATGGATTAAACCCAGATCCTTTGACTGGGTGTGAGTGTTTGATGGGTTCAGGTGCTCCGTCCATTACCACCCCCTTTTGTACCGCTTTTGGCCGCCATAAGTGTGGCAGGGTATGCTCAGACGTGAGTCCCTTGCTCACTTTGCCACTGGATTTAAGCAAGCCGGCTGAAGACGGCTGGAATGCCAGAAACCGGTCCTCGGAAGCTAGTTTCCGGCCCAGGGAAGGCATGGCTTGGCAGTTCGGGCTGGACTGTTCCCATGAGGCACAGGGTCAGACTGATTTGCATATAGCCATGTCTGAACTGGGGTGGCGGCGTGGGCTAAAGAACGGTGATGGATTAAACCCAGATCCTTTGACTGGGTGTGAGTGTTTGATTGCTTCAGGTGCTCCGTCCATTAACACCCCCTTCTGTACCGCTCCTGAGAGAAACCAGCCCACCTCCTACATCGCTGCTCATTTCTGATTTCCTTCGTTTGTTTAGGTCCTGAGGTTTGAATCATAAAAGGTATCACAAAGTGATCAGACCATGGAACAGGGCATGGAGGTCTAGCTTTTACAGCGTCCCAGTTGGTAAAAATGGGATCCAATAAGTGTCCCTGTTTATGGGTAGGGCGGTCTGATAGAAGTGAGAGTTGTAGAGTGTTTAATTCCATACGCAACTCCTGTGCCCCCTGGTTAAGGGCGTCTTCAAAATGTACATTAAGGTCACCCAGTACAAGCAGTTTATCGTATTTTAGTGCAGGTTGGACTAGATATTCAATGAGGTTCTGAGAGAACCCCTTATCAGGTCCCGGGGGACGATAGAGTAGCAGGCCTCTAATGACATAGTTATTTGCCAGTCGGATAGTAAAAGAACCTGCTTCACTACCCCCTATAACCACTGATTACAGGGAGCACTGTAGGAGGTGTTTACAAATAATAGCAAGACCTCCTCCTCTACCCGTAGGTCTGTCTATTCTAGTAATCCCGAAACCTTCAGGAACAGCTTCCAGTATATCAGGGGCCGAGTCCTCATTAAGCCAGGTCTCGGTGACAAATAGAACATCTGTTTGTTCTTCCATTAAGAGATCGTGCAGTTCGATCTTATGTTTCCCCATAGACCTACAATTAATTAAAGATAGGGATAGCTGGGAGTGATTGCCACTTTTTTCAGTAAGTTTTCCGGCATTAAAGGCACAAGATGTACATTGCCGGTCTTGAGTGTTGGGATTTATGCTATGCATGCAGTTCCTACTCATAGTAGGGCATAATAGACGTAAGGATAGCAAGCTGTATTTCATCCCTGATGAGAAATTGCCAGGGGGTCTGGCCCCAGGCCCCGGTCCGCCACGGACGGGCGCAGACGGGCTTGCCAGCGGCGCAGCCGCTGCGCGGCCGCAGAGGCAATGGATAATAAAGAATCTCCTCTGCCGGCCACTAGACCGCTGCCCCCTCCGGAAGTTCTACGCTAAAACCGGAACTACCTGTCTCTTGTCTACCCCGCCCTCCGCGCAACGGTGAAACCGCGTCGGACCAGGGCGGGGAGACCAGTGATTGAGAGCAGGCAGATTCCGAACAAGGAAGTATGCGGCAGCAGCAGATGTGTTACAGCCTGTGGTTTATTATCCCCCAAAGAGCCCGGTGCTTTGAATTTAGGAAGCCCATCAAAAGAGACCAGTCCCAAGGCCCCCGCCCTCCCAGAACACAAGCAACGCGCCGAACGGAATGAGGCGTCCACGCTGCCAGCTGGCGGGCCATCGCCCAGCCTGACTGCGCCCACGGAATGCAAGTCCCGGGGGCTCTCGGTGTCACAAGTAGGTGCGTTCTCCCGCCGAGTGCTGTGTGATGGCTGCTTCGAGCGTGGCCTCGGCGCCTTCTGGAAATTACATTAAGTCCCAGGCCAAGTCCTGGTGCGATTGGTTGGGTCGTGCCACGAATCCATACATACGTCGCAGAGAGGCTGTCGGCTTCCACCGTGTCTACTAATGCTCCAGTGTAAAAACTCCTGCCGCAGCGTGTACCAACTGGCCGTACACAAGCTGGGCCTGGTGAGGCTGGCTGTCATCGCCTGCAGGGCCAGTCTCAAGCGTGATAGTCCCTGAGGTGTGTTGAAAAGGACAGGGTGCTCCGCAAGCTTCGTGCTTTCCGTTTTTGCGCTTGACACCCCAGTGGTACTCAAAAACTACTTGGCGCACATTTGTCACGTCTCAGTCATGTGATCTCAGGCGAGTACCTGTTGCCGAATAGCTCCGGTCTCTGGGCGCATCGGTAAAAGAGAAAAGTGTACGTCACGAACACCTCTTTTCCAATGGCCGGCCACCGTTTAGCCTAAAACGTGACGCCAGCCAATGGGAAAGAGGGGCGGGGCTTACAGCCCGATAGTGAAGCTCACCTAAAATCTTAAAATCTCTCCAGCGAGACTGCGCATGCGCAGCCTATGCAGGCCGAGACCTAAAAAACCAGGCCCGGGCTTAGAATTATCTGGAAGATAGAAATTACCTGACTAGTACCAAAGCTGGCATAACATTATTGAGAAAAAAATATAGAGTCCAACCTGGCTGTGGGGGTCAATAGGGCCATTGATGCTGGTGCCACATGGTGGTGCACAACAGTGAGCGAGTCTCCAGAGGAGTACTGCCTGGTTCGGCAGCATAATCAGCTTCTGTAAAAACTGTGGGCCCCTCCACATATTCTTTTACAAATTAAACACTGCCTAGCAGACAGCACATGTCTAGCCAAATGTTAATATAACTTTCAAGGTGAGAGGCCAAGAGGATCAATTGAATCTGATATAAACTTCCTGAAGTTAAATGAAATTTGGTGCTGATGATATATTGCTGATATGTCTCATTCTTAAACTTCTGTACCTTCCCTCGCTCACCGAATTTCTAAAATGTTATATTTTTCATGAGTTCTACAAGTAATGCCTAGAATAATGTGTTTGTGTCATGATTACTGTATTGGAGGAATTGGTAACTATTTGATTGACACACGTCATAGGCTCTTAATTTTAATCCCTAATTTTTATGGAGCTAGAACTTGGTAAAGTAGTTAAGATACACTCAAAGTATGTATCACAATTCTAGAGATTAAATCAGACTTTTATGGCATTAATGTTGTTCTCTGATATGTAAAACTTCCACAACAAATGGCATTTTTAAAACGGTGGAAAAAGACAACAAGAGACAGAACAGCCATATTAAATCACACAAATTAATCATCATTAAGCACCATACCGAGGCAGATCAACACAATCTAGCATTAATATAGCCTGTTTAACAAAATATAATTACCCTCCTCAAATAGATCTGAAGTGAGGGACATATTACAAGTCATCCCAGAGCTGTGCATTACTAGGTGATAGGATATTACTAGTGTAATTTGTAAAGTCTAGTGAAACACACAGGCCTCAACGGAGTAAAATTACTTCGAGTTCATATTATTTGGAGCCTTCACAATTAACCGTGGTGAGACGATCAGTGTGATGGGGTATGACGTAATTAGAAAAGATACAGACCCATGCAATTGGTCTGACCACAACGCTATCACCTTCCTTCTGCCGGCCACCCACAAGACATGGGCACCACAACCCGTGTTTCCCAAACGCTGGGTTAGAGACACCAAGAACCTTGATCTCGGGAACCTGGCTGCTCGCTGTGAGACTGACTTTCACACACCCCTGATATCACCAAGGTCAACAACCTCACTGACCATTATTCCATGACTATATCCAACACTCTTAAAGATCTTGCTCCCCTAAAACTAAAAAGAACCCAAATCAAAGACAGGAACCCCTGGTTTAACGGATCCCTCAACAATGAGAGGAGATCCCTCCGGCAGACAGAACGAAACTGGAAACAGCGCCCGTCAGCAGCCAAACTAAAACTTTTCCACCAATCCAGAAATGCCTACAATAGGAAGACCCTCAACTCTAAAAAAAAGTTCTTCAGACAAGAATTGGAGAACGCCAAGAAGAGACCTTTCAAGCTATTCGAATTGGTCAAACAACAATCTAACAAACTGGCAAAAACCTCAAAAGAAACCCCTAAATCTCTAGTATCATGCGAGGAATTTTCCTCCTTCTTCTACGACAAAATCTCTGCCCTAGGTAATGAACTAAGATCCTCCACTCACTCCCAAACCCTTCCAGCTCTGCCTCTTCTTTCCGTGCTGCCCTCCCAGACAACACCCAAAAACCAAGCACACTGGTCTAACTTTAAGACTTACAACGAACATTCTGTCTCAAAATCTTTATCCTTTTTAAACCCGAACATTCACTTTAATGATCCTCTCCCATCTAACCGCTTAACCGCCGCCTCTCAGACTATCATCCCTACTTGGACTGCAATAATCAACGCATCCCTCCTACAGGGATCGATACCGGACTATCTTAAAGCTGGCCAAGTCATCCCTATCTTAAAAAAACCTACGCTGGATCCTGCTTCCCCCGACAACCATAGACCTATATCTAATCTCCCACTCCTAGTTTAAGTTCTGGAGAAATGTGTGCAACAGCAGTTGAGCCATCACATCACAAACTTCCACTTACTAGAAGACATCCAATCAGGGTTCAGGACAGGACACAGCACCAAAACCACCCTCCTCCACATCGTGGATGATGCCCTCCAAGCCATTGACCAAGGCACAACCTGTCTCCTAATCCTCCTAGACCGATCCTTGTCTTTCGATACGGTTAACCACGAAAAACTCCTTGAACGCCTCAAAACCAGGATGGGACTGGATGGCCCAGTTCTTGAATGGTTTAGTTCTTTCCTCCAGAATCGTTCACAGAGATTTCTAATTAACTGCAAATATCCGCTCCTACTACGATCACAGTTGGAGTCCCCCAAGGATCAACCCGGTCCCCTACCCTCTTCAATCTTTACCTCGATCCGCTCACAGAAGTACTACACACTGCCAACATCGCCTACCACATGTATGCCGACGACACCCAGATCTACTTCAAAATCTCTTCTCCTGAGGAGATTCTCTCCCTGAATGAGGCCTTGAAGTGGACTGTCCACTGGCTCAATTCTAACCAGCTTAAACTCAACGTAAACATTTTTTAATTTCTTCTAATCTCCCCACCCAAAACCAACCTGGACGGTCAGGAATGGATCAAGTCTATCTCAGCTTTAAACTGCCCTCCAACCATAGTGGACTCTGCTAAATCCCTTTTTAATAACCCAAGATTGCAGCTTGAATATGCGTGGCCATTATGCATGGCCATATCAACTCGATGGCCAAAACAGCCAGATTTCACCTGAGCTACCTAAGAAACCTAAATCCTTTTCTCGACACTCCCGACCTGAAATTGGCAATCCAGGCACTAGTCATATCTAGACTGGAATATGGATGCTCTACCCTCGCAGGTCTACCCAAGATCTCTTTAGCCCCATTGAAAGCCTGCCTCAATGCTGCCGCCAGACTCCGAACAGGTTCAAAGAAATTCAACCACATCTCGCCACACCTTAAAGCTCTGAACTGGCTCGAGGCCAGAATCCAACTGAGGCTAGCCTGCATCACTCACAAGGCCTTATACTCTAATTCCCCTGGATTTCGCACTCAGAAACTTGTGGTATCCGGAGGAGCCAGTAACTCTTTGTCTGCCAGAAACCTCATGATCCAACCAGCATGCTTGGGAGAAAAAAAACGTACAATCTGGCCTTCTCTGGGGCCGCTCCAAGAATAAGGAATTCACTCACCGGAGACTTCCGTCTCTGGCACGCTTTAAAAAGGAGGCCAAAACTTTCCTAATGGCCAAATTCCTTTTCCCCGAATGATTCCTACGCAGCTCCTCTGGGCACCCCACCCGGGACTTGAGACAGCCTGTTACTTGTAAATGTTCCTATTTGTGTATTTATTTATTTATTTTTTCATAATGTATCCTCCCCTCTAAGTCTTTTGTGTATCACCTGTCAATCCTGTAAAGCGCCCGATACCCTCTTGGGTCTGGTTCACGCTCTATAAAACTCTTTATAAATAAATAAATAAATAAACTACTGATAGCAGAGGAGCGCGGAAAAAAGCCCATGAAAGGTAGATTCTTTGTCAACAAACCCAAGTCAAAGCATAGGTTAACTGAAGCAGCTCGAGTAATAACCTAATAATTACTGAAGTCAACCCTTCTGCCAACGGAGTGCTATTCAGTGTTGGAAGGAGTGACTGTAAGGAAGAAACTGCTAGAGTTAGAGCACCATGCGGCGATTGTATTAGCCCTCTTCGGGTAGCCCTAGAGACCCTTGATGATGTAAGTAGTGTCAACTTGGGGGAGCATGAAACTGCTCACCAGCAGCTGGGATGGGTGGAGGCTGTGATGAGCCAAAGGGCAAGGATCCTCTCAACCTAATAACTATAATAATTTGATATAACAGATTAAGAATTGAGAGATAGGGAGGAGCTACGTCACCAACTAAGATGGCCGCTTAGGCGCCCGGCTCTGCCGACCTCCGTTTCCAGCCGGATGATCCTGCAACTTATCCTGAAATCAGGCCCGACCTCCAGGGCGATGAAGTCTTGCTGAATCGATTGGTTCAATCCCCAGACTTTTGTCGCCAGAATTGACGGAGTTATGTTGTCTCCTGGATCCTGGCCTTATGCAGCTTGTAAGCCGGCGCCTCGAGTTTGAACCCAGCCGGCACGTAGTGGAACAACATCGGCTGTGTGACTACGACAGGGTCCGGTCTCAGCAGTGGCAGTCTCCACATCTGATTTTGATGGCGTTCGACGTGGTTTTCTTGATGTCGTTGGACAATTGACCTGAGCGTCTGTGGAGGTTTTGGGACTCCTGGCCCGGGGACCCGGTTGGACTTTGCCGGGGTCCGCCGGGGTGGGGCCCTCGCCTGCTGTTCAAAGCCACTTTGTCTACAGGACGCCCTCTGTTATGACCGGCTCCGCTCTGTCATGGCCTCCCCCAGGAGTACCGGGCTCCACGGGCCTTACCACTATGCCTGTGATCGGAAAAGCGGAGGCGGATCTGACGAGTAAAGAGCCGACACTGCGGACCGTGTTGGCCGCCGTCATGGAGCTACAGGCGCATATTGAATCTCGACTCGATAATATGCTTGCTGATGGGCCTGACGTGGACTGCTTGGGACCGGGCTCTGATCTTTCACTACATCTACCAATATCGACGCTTCCCGGGGGGGTCTGGGAGGGCCAATGATGACTGCCCAGGGCAAAATGTTCTGGTGCAGCCCTTGATTTGTGTACCGACAGAGAGTAGCAAACTTGGTTCCCCGGAGAGTTGGTCGCACCCGCCATTGTTGTCTCCTGGGGTGGTTCCGCTTGGCCTCTTTATCCTGGAGCTTTCTGTTGGAGCCGACTGGATTGCCACAACATCTCTGCCTTCCCCGTTTGCTTTGCCGCTTCTGCGGAGGGAACATCACTTGGACAGGGTGCCGATGATAAAGGGCCTATGGATGATCGAGGCTGTTAATGACTTTGTTTTTCGGGCTCTCTGTGGACTATCCTCTTCGGTCCTCCTCTCGTATCCTGGATCTACAATGACTGCGGTGCTGCTGCCGGATGGTGTTCGCGTGCAAGATCGGAAGGGCCAAGGATGAGACTGCTTTGATGGGTTTGACTTTGGGGCCTTGGCGTACATGGGACTTGGATCTGATGTTAGAGTGAGGTCGGGCGGGGTTTAGTGATTCCCCGATATTTTCACTGTCATATCTCCTGTTATTATCTGTGCTATTCATAGGAGTGGTTGGTGTCCGGCTGAGGAGAAGGAGGCCGGGTGCTTATACGCCTCTCCTCCTCCACTTCTTCCTACCTTTAGGGGTTTAGTTATTCGGGGCGACAGGCACGCTGCTAGGGGGGTTAGGCCGTAGCTAACTGCAGGGGTGCAGGGTGGGGGGCTGGAGGGGTGGGGTTTGTTTTACCTTTATTTTGTTTCTATGGCCTTTTTCTTCTTTTCCCTTTCTTCCTAGATAATATAAAATAAAACCTTTGTCTCATTCTGTGAATTAATCCTGCGTTTGATACGAACTCCATCTTGAATCGCTGCCGGGCCTCAGGGTTGTCGGCTGAAGAGCTGTGACTTACTGTAGTATACTTGCTCCTATTTTTGGTTAGCGGCCGGCCCCTGTGGTTGTAGGCCCTTGCCTGTAAAGTTATTGAAATGAACAATAAAGGTTTTTTTTTAAAAATGTTTAAAAAAAAAAGAATTGAGAGATACACTGAAAACTCAACTTTCATGAATTTCTTCAGCTATGCACAGGAATTATTGATGCAGCATACCTGGGCATTGAGTGAATATTAATCCCAGGTTCACTAATTATTCCCTGCATGTTGCAAGGGCTGCAGGCTTATATTTCTGATCTGGAGTTAATGTTTGAACCAAGACCTTTGGCCTGTGTTATTTGGTAGGGTAACACAAAATGGGTTTTATTGTAACATTTCTTCATGCTATAAAAGCATGCTAGACGTGGTTATTGATGCCTTTGTTTAACAACAGCATGAAAAGGTAACATTTATATGAACAATTCTCTCACTTTATTCTCAAACTAGCAGCCCGTCCCGTCCGGGGATGAATGCGTGTGTGATTCACGCTGGTAGTTTGAGTGCTTTGAGGCGCCGCCTGAGCCCCGGACTAAATTTCCATTGTGAAGTGGATTTTATCGTGCGGTACGCTGCCTAGCTTGAGTCTCCGCCAGAGCCGTTGTAGTAGGAGTGAGTGGCGCCCTGAGTGAATGGCGCGCTTGTGCGCCCCTTTATTTTTTTTTTGTGCAGCCCCCTCTGACAAAGCTGACAGCCAGAAAGGAGTAAAGGTTTTTTTTTGTTTCGAATTTGCAACGCAATATGGCAAGGTCCGTGAATGCGGCGCACGTTGGTGTTTGGAGACGGCCGTGTCAGAAGTCAGGAGAACGCGAAGGTGGAGCGTGAATGTGCGCGCACATTGCTTGTAAAAGCCGGGCCCCTTTTTTTAAACATTTTTGTCCAGCCCCCTCTGACAACGCTGACGCCCTCAAAGGTTGCGCCGCACTATATATGAGTAATGCCGCCTAAATGTCAATGGGTGTGAATACAGCGCACCTTGGTGTTTGGAGATGGTCGTGTGAGAACTGAGCACAACGCCAAGGTGGAGCGTGAATGGTCGCGCACATTGCTTGTGAAAGCCGCGCTACTGAACTCCGCGGCCATTTTTAAAAAAAATTTGGCCCACACCCCTCTGACAACGCTGCACGCCCACAAAGGACTAATGTGAAGTGTACTGTGACACACCCACACCAACTTTTTATTTGTGCCACGCCCCTCTGACAACGCAGCACGCCCACAAAGGAATAATGTGAAGTGGACTTTGACATGCCAACGCCCACAAGGGACTACTTTACCCCTAAGGTTCTTTGACCTTTGTAATGTATATGGTGGGCAGCTGTATAGCCTATGTCCATCTGCTGCAACTCCCCTTTACAATGCTGTATTGGGTGTTGTGATTGGTGCTGTACTTCTTGAGCTTACCCGCCTCAAAGGTTTCAGCTCTCTCTTTATAATAGTAGTATAGATATCTTGCTCGCCTGTAGAACAGTGTAACACAATACAAAACATACACAATATAAAACCCCATATTTTAGCATGTAGTTAGAGATAATCGCTATGATGGAGAGCATTCTGAAGGAGCCTCGATTCCTTTGCCCATGGACTAACGGGGTGGGCGGGGGAAAGATGAGGGCTGCGTTTACAGAAAACAGCATTTGATAGGTGTCTGAGTTCATGTGCATTTCCCTCACAATGGTATTATTTGCCTTGCCTTTATGTACCTGTGCTAATGTTCTTATTATTCTCGCAATAATAGCATGCTAATTTTACTTTCTGTATATACGTCTCCACCAGTTCATGTAGCCAATCTATTGACATGAATGGGGGGTGAGAAGGCTGGGCTTATACCAATACATTTTCACTCTGTGTCTGGTCAGTAAGAGAGTGCAACTAAGGAAGTGTCTTAAAGTGTCCCCCCAATTATCTCACACAACTCCAGCAGGACCTCCTTCTAATACTTCTGCAGAACTGAACATGATCAGGCTAAATCCAATAAATGTGTCCCCCTCCCGCCTACAACATCGGCACTGCCCACCCTCCAACTTGGCTCAAATGTATAGAACAGCAGCAACATGTGCCAAAGAATGATTTAGCATTCATCTATCGTTGGAGACAGTTTATCCTACTCCCCTCAGTGCGTACTGGCCTGGAATCCGTCAAACGTCTTGTCTGAATCCAGAATGGAGACCACTCTGTTATTGTCCACTTGGTCAGCAGCTGCTTGAGCATCTGATATTCAGGAGGCTGCTCCAACAGCACATCATATAATGTATTCCTTCTTTTAAGTCAATAGAGTGCCCAAGAACCCCTCAGTAAACAGAACCCCAATTTCTCCATTCCAAGTGTATTCAGCATGCATTTGAGACCAACATCTCCAAAAAACAGGATGCTAAGTTTATCTGCAAGTGGCAATTGTGAGAAAATCAGCGCTGCCAGAGCCACCATCTTAGCAAGCTCATACCATATGCATCTAGCAACCTCAACAGTGCACACTACAAGGAGGGTTCTCACTGACATATAACGCAATGTATCTTCAGCATACTCTTCTCTAGTAGCCTGACTTCAATCAGCTGGTGCAGGAGACCCACTGTTGGGTCAGTCCTGAATCTGATGAATTGTGCCTATGCCACGTAGTAGTACTGAATGCCTTTGTTAGGATATAAGAGAACGCCTGAGCCTCCCGGCCTGGTCACCCACACGCTCCTGGGCCTCCCGCCACCCCAGCCACCGAGGGCCGCCGAGCCCCCTGCCTCCCGCCACCCCAGCCACCGAGGGCCGCCGAGCCCCCTGCCTCCTGCCACCCCAGTCACCCGAGGACCGCGCCAGATTTTCCTGCCGCCCCAGCCCGAGGCCCCGCCCCCACCAGCCGATTGGCTCCCCCTCCCGCCCCCCCCCCGCAGACCCTCCCTCCCGGCTCCCTTCTTATGACGTCCCCAGAGCGACCGCGCAGCGGACGCGCGCAGCGGGAGCACCGATTGAGCGCCGAAGGTGCGCCAAAGGTAAGCCCGTCTACGCCCGTCCGCGCCTGGACCGCGCCCAACGCCAGGACCCCTGGCCCCCGCAGACCCCAGCCCACCCGCCGGACGTACGACGCCGCAACCCTCAACGCACTCAACACCGGCCGAGTCCCGGGCTGCTACCGAGCCACCCCGAGACGCACCCACGGACCCTTCTGCTGCAACTCCTGCAAGTTCACCTGCATCGGGACCTGCACTACAACTACACCAACCAAGACGAGCAACCGCAGCAGCCACCTGAAATGCATCCTGCTCAACACCCGCTCCATCCACAGGCACGCCATCGAGGTCTGGAACCTGCTCGACACCACAGCCCCAGACGTCGCCTTCTTCACGGAAACCTGGATGAACGCCTCCTCAGCGCCTGACATCGCCATCGCCATCCCAGACGGCTACAAGATCATCAGAAGGGACCGCATCAACCACACCGGAGGAGGCATCGCCATAGTCCACAGGAACACCATCCGCATCACGACCAACACCGATGACACCCTCGCAACCGCCGAGCACCTGCACTTCCAAGTCCACATCAACCCCAAGACCACCCTCAGAGGCACCCTCATCTACAGACCCCCTGGACAACGCACACAATTCAGCGAAGACATCGCCGACTTCATCAGCCCACACGCCCTCTGCTCCGCTGACTACATCCTCCTAGGGGACCTCAACTTCCACCTGGAGAGCAACAATGACCGCAACACCACCACCCTGCTGGACAACCTCGCCAACCTGGGACTCAAGCAACTGGTGACCACCCCCACCCACTACGCCGGACACACACTCGACCCCGTCTTCTCATCCAGCAAGGACATCGCCTTCAGCCACGCCACCGGACTCCACTGGACGGACCACAGCTGCGTCCACTTCAGCTTCGCAAGGACCACGATCCACCACCACCAGCAACAGGCTGCACGCAGGAACTGGAACAAGATCACAGCCGACCAGCTCGCGTCCTCCCTGAGCATGAACCCTCCCGCCAGCACAACGAACCCTAGCCAGGCGGCCACCAACCTCACGAAATGGATCAGCGACTGCGCAGACGAGCTCGCCCCCCTGAGGACCCCGCCTAGCAGACCCGGCAGCAAGAAAGCCCCATGGTTCACCGACGAACTCAAGAGCACCAAGAAGAACTGCCGAGCCCTCAAGAGAACCTGGCGCAGAAACCCAACACCGGACAACATGACTGCCCTCAAGCTCGCCACCCGAAAACACCACCAACTCATCCGCGCCACCAAGAAAACTGCATTCAAGGAACGACAGGACAACAACGCACACAACAGCAAAGAACTCTTCAACATCGTCAAAGAGCTCTCCAACCCCAACGCCGGAAACAATGACATCACCCCTTCGCAAGACCTCTGCAACTCCCTCGCCTCCTACTTCCACAACAAGATCGCGGACATACACAACAGCTTCAGCACCCAACCGACGAACACCACGACTGAACCACCGCCCCCCACCACCACCCTCCGCGCCTGGACTCCGATCAGCACCGAAGACACCGTCCGCACGATGAACTCCATCCACTCCGGATCTCCGACCGACCCCTGCCCTCACCACGTCTTCAACAAGGCCGACGCTATCATCGCACCCCACCTGCGGGACATCATCAACACCTCCTTCGACACCGCTACCTTCCCGGAGAGCTGGACTCCTCCCTCTCCATGACCAGACAAGTCAACGCCGTCTCCTCGTCGTGCTTCAACATCCTGCGCATGCTACGTAAGATCTTCCGGTGGATCCCCACCGAGACCAGGAAGACGGTCACCCAGGCCCTCGTCACCAGCCGCCTGGACTACGGCAACACCCTCTACGCCGGAACCATCGCCAAACTCCAGAAGAGACTCTAGCGGATCCAGAACGCCTCAGCACGACTCATCCTGGACATCCCCCGTCGCAGCCACATCTCCGGACACCTGAGAGATCTGCATTGGCTCCCGGTCAACAAGAGAATCACCTTCCGTCTCCTCACCCACGCACACAAAGCCCTACACAGCCAAGGCCCAAGATACCTCAACAGCCGCCTCAACTTCTACGCTCCCAAACGCCAGCTTCGATCGACCAGCCACGCCCTCGCCGCCGTCCCCCGCATCCGTAGAGCCACCACAGGGGGACGGTCCTTCTCCTACCTCGCCGCCCAGACATGGAACTCCCTCCCCACCCACCTCCGCCTGACCCAGGACCACCTCGCCTTCAGGAAGCAACTCAAGACCTGGCTGTTCGAGCAGTAGCAGACCCCCCCCCCCCCCCAGCGCCTTGAGACCCTCTGGGTAAATAGTGCGCTATATAAATGCAATGATTGATTGATTTATTGATCATGGCAACTTATTTGCTTTTCATTGAGCACATCAGGCAGGCTTGTCTATCTATATAAAAATTACTAACACCAATAGTGTCACCACCAATACCGTTCTATCACCAACTCCACACCACCAATACCCTCACCAAGCTCAATATCACCACTACCACTACCACCACCACACATATCAAGCATTGTCAAAGACAGTACATCTGCCTAGAATATTCTACTGCTTAAAACAATTTCAGCATGCCTATTTGTCCAGTGTTGTCACTATTGGCTTAGCTGATGCCTTTTAACCTTCACTAGGACTTCTCAGGGAATACCCAGTACTAATCAGTAACGAAGACTATGGAGCGGTAAGGCAGAGACCACTGATTAACTTTATTTCAGATATACAAAGATACACGTGTTCTTTGGAAGAGGTGATCATCCAAGTGGTTTCAAGTTGCCCGTCAGAGCTGTGCCACAAACTTCAATTTATATCTGAGGCAGTTGGGTAATATGGCAAAGGTAGATAACATACTAGTAATAAACAGAATGTTAGATGCTCGTCTGCAGAGAGCAGAGGCTAACGAAAAGACAATGAAAGTGGGTTGCTAGTGTTAACGTCTTGATTATCAAAGGAGTTATGACTACTCTACTGTTATTTATGGTTCTCATAGAGAGCCATTAGTGTAAACAATAGGATTCGAATTTCAGCAATTCACTGCTAGGACATAGCAAAAACACATAACAAAACTTATTACTCACTGTTGCTATGTCATAAAGGAATTCCAGGCTCCTGTGGCCCGGCTTTCACAGCCTGTCAGAGCAGAAACCTTCTGAAGTAGGGGGCACAGCAGTGCTTAATTTGAGCCAGTGCTTTCGGGTGCTCGGCATCAGCCCTTAATTGGCAACACCGGCACTTATGACAGTCTGCCACATGGTGGTGCTATTTCTCTAGTTGGGAGACAAGCACAGCAAGAGTTGTTTATTAATTCAACATACATTAAAAATGACTAATATTGGCCATGAAAGCCATTCTTATAGAGTCAGGGGCCTGGAATAGTCAGCATTGTCACACTTGTAGGAGTGTGATGGTTAGTAGCTGTGTTGATAATGTAAATGGCAGCACTGACATCAGCAGTGGAAATGGAAGTGGACTCCTGATAAGAGGACTGGCACTTCTTTTTTTGACAAATTAAGCCCTGGGGCACAGGGTAGTGGATATGGTTGGCAAGAGGCCAGGCTTATTCTCTGTGCAACAGGGCGGAGAGGACATTTTATGTACAGCTCGCCCATAAATCCACAGCCCCCAAGTAGCTGTTGAAAGTAGGAGCAGAGGACTTAGGGGGGGCATACATAACATAAAAGTATAACTGGGTAAAATGTTCATTACAGGGACAATATCCACCTCGGGGTTCTGAGTGACATCATAGGAGACTTGAGCTTAGCTCTTGTTCCTAATTTGACGAAATTCAGAACCCCTGGGTGAAAAACATCCTCTTAAAACATTCTTACCCATCTATAATTCTAAATGTTATGCATGGCTCTCACCGAGCGCCACTAACACGAAGACCCAGTTCTAAATCTGACACTGCACTGCGATGATGCTGCAGTAGTGGTTAACAAAAGCTGTTGCCACTGTTGATAAATCATAAAGGAATTCCAGGCTGTTCAGGCAAAGATCTCGCAGTGCCCGCTAGTGCAGTGCTGACAAGGCAGAGAACACATCAGTAGAAGAGAGGTCGAAGGCACATAGGGTGGTGGGGTGGGTGGCAGGAGAGCAGGTTTGTGCTCTCTGTGACAGGGTGCAGGAGCCATGTTATGTATGCCTTCTCATTAGTCCTCTGTCCCTGCAGAGTACTTCAAATCAGGGTCGAAAATGTGGTTGGTTCATACATAACATAAGATTCTAGGTGCGTAACCGTGAATAACAGGAATGCTTTTCCCAGAGGGGATCTGAGTGACAGACAGACAGACAATAACAGCGAAACTCGAATAGTCTGTAATATAACTCCAAACTCCATGGGAAAAACATCCCCATTATTCACTATTACCTATCCATAATTCTATACAGTATAGTAATATCGTAGGCAATATTTCCCTGAACTTTATATTTTGTTTTATGAGAAGTATATATATTTTGTATGTTTTTTAATCATGATAACGTTAGTAAACAAAAAAAACCTGTCAAAGTTGTGTTATTACAAATCAAGTACTCTTGGTTTGCATTAACAAAAGCAATAAACAGCTTCTGTGCCTCATTTCTTTGCTTACTGTGACATTAAACAAAGGTAAAATAAAATACTCCAATAACTAACGCGCTACAAAAAAAATCCTGAATCTCTCTAAGCAACAAGGAAACTAACAAATTAAATATTGAGAGGCTGGCAGAGTGAGCTAAAAAATATTCTTAACAAATTATTTCCTTTCCCAATGTCCCGACGACACATATCCTGAATACAAGGGTCCCACTTTAGCATCTGTGGACATCAACTATCGAGGAGATATTAATCTCAATAGAAAGTGTTAATATTCAAAAGTTTGTATTGTAATTACTAGATCTCACCGACTGCCTGTAGGATAATCCGAAATAACAAAAGGGAGAGAAGCCACTGCCGATTAATTCAGGCGCATTTCAGTGCTCCTCTTCAAGCATCTTGTTATTTTTTTTAATTTTATGACGCAGTTTACTTTTCTGCATAAAAAACAAACCTTGAATGTAGCTTGCTTCTTGTCAAAGTCGCGACGAAGCAATACTTCGGATCAGCGGCTGAGGGGCAGCCAGAAGCAGGTGGGTTCGTTGTTTAAACCGGAGTGTCCAAAATAGGGCCATGTGGATCAGGTCCATGCCCGATTCGAAATATCCATTCCAAATAAAATTGCATGCACTTCATCTGAGTGAAATTGATATACATAGTCAGTTGTTATCCTGACAATCTGAGATGGCTCCTGCCCTCTCTTGGGCCTACATTGGAGAAAGGTGCTTTAGAGCAATGTCCAGAAACGTACGAAGGTGCTCGTGTTTCAACTACCCTCATGGGCACAGAAATGCATCAGAATTTGAATATACCTATTTACATATAATTTCCTACCACTATGACTTCACTATTGCTGGAGTGGGGATTTTTATCTCAAATATTGGGTGTTAGACCGCTCAGCTTTTTGGGTGGTCTCCCCTTATTTTTTTGGGTCCCTTTCTGCCTCCCATTATTTTTCCACGAACCTGTTTTTTGTGTGGCCTTAGGTCTCCGAGTGCCCTACCACTGCTAACCAGTGCGGAGGTACAGGTGTGCCTTCCTAAAATGGTGGATAGAGAGGGTTCCTAAAATAGACGCCTGTCAGGAATTACCTCAGAGTTCTGGCCCATAGGATAACATTAGAGGGTTCCAGAACCTTCCAGTCCACTCTAGTGACTCAGGCCTAGGCTATATAAGGGAGGACAATAGGCGGCCATTTTGTCACTGCTGGGTTGGCTGGAGTATGGACAACTGTGACAGGGGGATAGTGCCTTCGGCTTTCCTGACTGCTCCTATTGGCTGCGTGTTGGTTATAAGTGCTGCCCTCCCGCCTTTTGATCTGACCCTGCCTATGAGAGAAGATCTGCAAGCATTATAACGCAGGTGGCCATTCCTTAACCCCTTCCACGCTAATGATGAGCGGGGCTCGTCATGGCGTAGCCTCCTCGCACGCTGATGACGAGCCCAGCTCGTCACATAACATGCGCTTTTGAAAATCTCAGCGTAGGAGCGGAATTCCGCTAGCGCGCATGTGGTTAAGAACACTAATTCAAGCTAACTGCTGGTGAGTGGGACTCTGCCCCCAATTTCAGAAACCTTTGTAGGTGTTGCTGTGAATTTCAGGACAATGTACAGCAAGGGCCTTCGCCCTGACCCTTGATGAGAAGTGGGGCCTGAATTGTTGACCTTGTTTTTGTCTGACCAAAGCAGGGGGTGCTAGTTGTGCCCGCGCTGGGGATTTGCCTTAGACGGTCAGCGTTTTGGCCTCCGCCTTCCAACATTCTCTCTGCGCTCTGAATGCCCTGTGGAACTGTGGCTGCCCAGCGTGATTGTGCCGCTAGCTCGTGGTCTGCCGAGACCTGAGAGGTTTCAGTGGCAGGCGTGTGAGAGAGGAAGCGATGCAAATCCCTGTGAGGCGACGCTGAACGGGGTCGCTAGGCAACCAACGTCCCGCCTAGAGCGTCGCCTCGCTCAAGGAAGTCTGAGCCTTTCTCGGGGAGGAAGCCGACACGAACACCAGCAGAACGGATTCACCTGCTGTCGGCCGCTCCGCTGTTTGAGAGCGGGTGTTCAGAGACCCGTTCACTCTGGGGCCTCCAGAAGCTGCGCAGCACCATTAGGCTGCGGCCCACTTCAGGTAAAGCTACAGATTCCTGAGCGGGAAGACTGGGGTAGTGCAGCCTCCTCAGCTTGCCTCCAGAGGAGTAACACGGGCACACAGGTATCCTACCAAGGAGGGAGGGGCTGTAATAAAGAAGAGAGACAAGCGATTGGGGGGGTAAATTGTGAAGATTGGGAGAGCCACTATCTAGCCCCAAGTAGACCACCTCTCCGAGTACGTCGTGACTGTCTCATCTTTATGAGAGAGGGTCTTAGACTTCAATCTACTCTCTTCCAGTAAGCCTCTCCAACGCATTTTCCCTTGTATAAGAGTGGTAAAGAGTTAGGCCTCTGATTCGGGGATTGGGGGACTCTAGTCTAAATGCCTGCACCAGCCTAAAGCAAATTAATGATGAAAATGATCTGCTGAAATAAAATATCACTTTTTCACATGTTTGTTCCAAACAGTTGCTCATATCTGTAAGAGTAATAGACAAGGTACTTACCTGACCAGATAGACGACAACCAGTTACAATTGGACTAAGTGAAGTATACTTACCTGCTGTAGGCCAATTTGATTGTACTTAAAATTCTGGTGCTTGAACTACTGAAAGAAATACGATGTAAAGAGCAGTTAATGTATCTAATCTTTGAAAGGAAAATGTCCAAGGCCTAATTTATTGAATATTGGAAACCTCACTGATCCTTTTTACAAAATATAGAGATAAAGATAATCCATTTTCTATTTAACAGACGGTGTGGTGTCATTTTTGGCGGGTGTGCATTGGGGTGTTGTAGTGTGTGTAATGCAAGCACGTCACAATTTCCTTCTAGATTTAGCCTTCTAGCTGGTGTCATGCTACCCTAAGTGGACCTGCAGCCCCGGTTCCAACATTGGGTATAATCATCTTACAAACCCTGCTATCGGTCGTATGGACCTTTATTAGTTGACACAGTGGATAAGGAGCTATGATTTACATTAATTTCCAATTGGGACTTTAGAGGAAATGAGAAAGGGTAATTGAAGTGAGTTTAAAAGGGATTTATTAACAAACTAGTTCAAATCAATAATGTATTAAGTACTCAAATTTTAGTATTCATTATTGCAGATTCAAATAATCTAAAAGTCAATATTTCAAAATAAAGTAAATTAGCACATTGATAAGAATCACAAAAAGAATGCAAAATGTGGAGCAAATGTGTTCCATAAAGGAAAAATCCCTAATTTAAATTAAAGAAGGTTTGGGCAAGAATGGCATTTAAATGAAGCAAAATAAGGTAAGGTGTCAGCTTCAGAAAACCAGATGAAGGTTTCTGATGAGAGAATAGGAAAGCATAGGCATGAAACCTTAGCACTGAGGCAGTGGAGATTTTAGGCAGTATAATTCCAAGCCACAAAGAGTAGATGGCTTCTTTAACTGAAGCTCAATTGCTTGATATGTATGTTTTACTGAAGGCAGTGTAATTCTTTACTTTGCCGAGCAACACTTCTCTGATGTCTTACTCTTGGCAAGAGACTTCTAACAGACACAAACTGTGGTTTATTGGTGCAGTAAGGGTAGATCACACAGGCTTTACCAGGAACTCATGAGGGATGGCAATATTGCTAAAGAGATCCTTTTCACTATTTTTTAACCTAAGCAAAACAGATCGACTGGCTGCTATATGTCAGTGACTGCTAGGTGGAGGACTGCCCTTGGTCTCTCTTAAGTGTTTATGCTCCCACGGTAGTCCGTGGAATCCTGGACGATGTTTCCCCAAGGAGTGAGGATAACAGGAGTAGGCTTTAATGCCATGATGGTCCCCAACCTAGTTACCCACAGGGAGTAACTACCATGGACACACACAGTACTTTGGGGCTAGTCTTTGTCAATTGAACTTTGTGACATTTGATATACCTGGCATATTGATGAGAAAGCATACACTTATTGTTCAGCCTCTCATGAATGATTCTTTAGAATTGACTATTTTCTCCTCCCTGCAATAGTCCTGGTATGAGCAAAGAGATCCTGAAACCTCCCCAATGGAGTAACTGACCACTCCAGTTGTTTTTGGGTCAGGCATGACAAAGGGACAGCAGAATCCGGCATTTAAATGCATGGTTGCTTATAGTCAAAGACGTTAGGCAATAATTGCTGACATAAATCAAATTCTATCTTTAAATAAAAATAGGGTCAGCCTCTTATGCGCAAACAGTCCGGGATGTCATTAAATCAGTGAATAGAGATTTGAGGATTCCCCTCTAGTACAACGCGAACCACCGACCATTCCAACATGGCGGTCGCCATGTGGCACACAGGAAGATGGATCGGCAGTCTAGCGGACTGACCGGACATTTCCAGCGTTGTACCAATCAGGGAACAGCCAGGCAGGGCCTTGGGAGACAAGAAGGTGGCGTTCGAGGCACCAGGCGTCCGGAGGAAGGAGAGGAGACGAAGGACGACAGTGTAGAGGAGAACAAGGAAGAGACCTAAACTGACCAGGACAGAGCCGAAACCAACAAGGAGGAGAGATTAGCAGAGGAGAAGGTGCCCGAGGACGTGCTTCCCACCGACGAGGAGGAGCAGTGTGCTGATAACCGCTCTGGGAGCAACGCAACCAAGTCCAACACTCAAACCTTGGAAGGAGACGCTGCGACTTCCAACTCCATGGCCCAGGAGGGTACTGGATTCAGGCAAGTGCCTAGGACTGGATCAGTGGTGGCTCCTCTATAGGGGCGTTTGGGCACCGCCTCACTGCTTTCTCGCAGCGGGAGAAAGCAGAAACATAAATGGTAATAACTACCATTTATGTTTCTGCCTTCTCGCACGGCAAGAAAGCAGAAGTGCCAGGTTGGGGGTGGGCGGTCCTGCTCGAGGGCAGGCGGGAGTGGCTTGCCCACTGTTGTTCATACTTACTGTTTGGGCGGCCTCAGGCTGCCCAAACAGTCAGTATGCACAACAGTGTGCAAGCCACTCCCCCCTGCTCTCGAGTAGGACCGCCCATTCTCCGTTTTTCTCTATGTAGGCTGATGCATCAGCCTACGTTAGGGACACACCGGTGACTGGAGCACTTTGTCCCCCTATTGGTTTGTGACCCAAAACGGAGGTCTAATTCTATTTTTTTAATTGTTTTACTTTTATCCCATTGCCAACATCCATCTCCTGCTGCACTCCGAGGAACCCCAGTAGAACAGAGACGACACCAACATGGAGGAAACCACCATCAGTGGATGTGGACTGTGTTTCGTTAATCCCTTAAAAAATAACAATGAAAGAGTGTTACTTGGTTAGAGAATTCACAAGTAATGGAGCACAAGGGAGAAACAACACCTATTAGGTTTGTTTAGAAAGTCCTCACTCACCGACCTGGTCGGTGACATGCTTCACCATCGGGCCCCACTGGGAGTGACTGAATGTCACCCCAGTGTGCTTCGACGCTAGATTTACTGCGGAGCGGGTAATGTGAAGATGTGAAGGCTAAGTGATAGATTACGTGAAAAGAGTGATGTGGTGAATTAAAAATGCCTTGATTGTATCAAAAATTAATTTAATGACTGATCAACAAGGACATTTTAAAAAATGTGTTGGTAAACACGGCCAACTAAATTGAATGGTCTGTTTCCAATATCATTAAGTGATGGTCAACATGTTTCTGCCAATGTCGGTGTAATTAACCTGGCATTCGTCAGGACCCAAGGTGAATAAACCCCGGCGGTATGGACACGCTAAGGCCCACCCTACCAAGGGACGTGAAAGTTAAAAGTCTTCTGTGAAAGTGCAATGGAGAGGGGGCCACACCGAACAAAAAATCGGGAGGCACACACCCTACTCGTCTCTGGATTAGAGACTTCAAAAATTAAATGCACCTAAGGAGGCAAACGACACAGACAAACATAGAGAGACAAACAAACAATTAGTTATTGTACTCGAGTTTTTCATTTTCAATACTGTGACTCGTGCTCATGTGGACTGTCAAGTGCACAGCACAGAACTAGCTGTAAAGTTAAGTGACACCGCCTATCGTTGTGTATTGAGCTGCGTCCGAGACAGCAGTTCAGTGTACTGCCGATCTATCGAGAAGTGCCCGTGCCAATGGTCAAAAAAAGTAGCCCACCGGAGCGCGTGTATGATGCCATGCGCCAAGAGGGGCCCGAGAAATAAGTGACACTAAGGGGAAGGGAAGCTTAAATAGTAAGCCTTTAAGTAACGCAAGGCGCGTTAAATGTGTGTCACTAACGGATCAATGGGCCATGAGCCGGTGACCACTATCACCCACAATTTTCGGTCACTCCCAGTGGGGCCCGATGATGAAGCATGTCACCGACCAGGTCGGTGAGTGAGGGCTTTCTAAACAAACCTAATAGGTGTTGTTTCTCCCTTGTGCTCCATTACTTGTGTATTCTCTAACCAAGTAACACTCTTTCATTGTTATTTTTCAAGTCATAGTGGGGACTAAGAGTGTTGCTCCTTCCCTACCTCTCTTTTGTTGATATGTCGTTAACCCCTTACCCAAACTCCTGACTTTTTCACTTTCCCGATCCACAAACATAAAAAGGGAACTACTGACAGGCATCCAAGACGTATTGGAATATCTGACTGATTTTCTGTTAATAAACATCCTCATATCAATCTCCTTAAAACCCCTCCAGTGTTTTCTTCTTTGCACAGAAAAACAAAGTGGTCAACACCGACCAGTGGCAACCCCCTCACAAGAGGGAAAGTGATAAGGTATCACAAGCATACGGGAAACGATAGGGAGGAGGTAATAACTGCTTTGGAGACCAAGATCCTTGATCTAGAACAAAGATTCATTCCAATTAGGGATGCT
Source organism: Lissotriton vulgaris (assembly GCF_964263255.1). Classification (NCBI taxonomy): domain Eukaryota; kingdom Metazoa; phylum Chordata; class Amphibia; order Caudata; family Salamandridae; genus Lissotriton; species Lissotriton vulgaris. The sequence goes on along the minus strand of NC_141685.1, from coordinate 541,719,368 downwards.
TCATTGCTCTGCTTTCTTTAAGTGGACAGGACTGCACTGCCACAAGTTGGCACCAGATCCATTTGGGTGGTATATCGAGACAGATATGGGAAATAGACAGTAAGTCCAGAAAGTTGTTGTACTGGCTTGCCAATCGAGAACGGTCATCCAGAATAATTCCAGACCTACAAGATTACTCCAGAATTCTCCTCTATGATAGCTCAATAATTGCATCAATGTGTGTATATTAGGACTAGTGCATTTACAGGATCGGACTACAGTCTGAAAGAGAGATATACACAACCCTTCTAAAGGAGCTCTGCTGCAGACCCTGAACTTGGTGGAATGTCACTCTTTGGAGAGTCCACTGACCACTGAGGAAATTTCAGAGGCTATTTCGGACATGCAGCCAGGGAAAACATTGGGCCCTAATGAGTTCCCTACTTAATACTACAAAAAGGTTCACCTCACTTTTAACACCTCATGCGCTACAGTATTCAACAAGGCTATACAGACAAGGCTCCATGTCTGAAGACATCGAGATGGCCACAAGATGAGTTCTTCTGAAACCTGGCCAATTATGGATCAATCTGCCTTGTACCATTCTACCATTCTACATCACTCAATCGTTAAAAAAAGTATTTCTTCTTAAATACCTGTAAGTAGCTTGTCTCATAAAATCAGATCATTGATACTTCAAGATCAGAATGGCTTATGCAGGAATGGAAGAAAAGACACTGCATATAGTTGGTGTAGATGGCCCTGGCCAGAGTGGAAAACTTCACTGCAAGCAGTGCAATGACGCTGGTCGACTTCAAATAAGCCTTTGACTCTCTTAGCTAGGTGTTCTTACACAAGATACTTCACCAAATGAATTTTGCCGTTTACCTCATAGCCAGCATCCACATTCTTTTCAATAACCCAATGGTCTATGTTAGGGTAAGTAGGGTGCTTACTGCCCCTTTCTCGTTTGCTAGAAGTACCAGTAAGGGATGCCCTGTGCCTCATGGTTATTTACATTGGCAGTGGAGCTGCTCCGAATAGGACGCATTGAATGTAAGCTTGCAATGGTAGAGGGGCATTAAAGACTCCAAATCTCCAAGGTAGACCTGACAGAGATTAATGGAGATCCTCAGGCTTAATGATGAGGCCTCCAACCTGATAATAAATTGCAAGAAATCAATCTTAAATCAAGTTAGCAGGAGACTGAATGCAGTAAACAGGCAGGTCAAGCTGTGCATCCAAATGGATAGTTCTAAATATCTCAGCATCCATATTGCTTGAGATTCCGGACTCAACTGGTAACGCAATTTAACTTCCAATGAGGTCCTTGAATAAAGTTTGGATGAGCTGGAATAAACTACTGATTAACTTTCTAGGCAGAGTGGTTTATAAAATGGGTGCACTTCCCAAGCTCTCTCCAAAATTTGCCCCGAAATACCACCGCAATTGTTTGATAGACTGCAGACAGGCGCATGGCCCTTTCAATGCAGAACAATCATCCCTGTATCACATCTGACAACTGCACCCCAGTCAGTTTACAAAGGTGGGCTAGAAATACCAGATATTTGCTCATACTGTTGGTCAATCCAACTGGTCAACAAACGTGACAGGCTCCATGTGTATAGAAATGGCCAAACTTTGTGCCTAGAATTAGATTTACTCAAAGTAAACTTTATGGGCTTATCTATGCCTCTCCTGTGCCCAACTCACTCCCCCCAAAATGGTGAGAGTTATCACAGACAGATGATGCAGGGCCATCTGATGGATAGGTGCTGGAACCAATTGTCACAATAGACTCCGATACGGTGCAGCACATAGCTGCTGCATCCTCAAACATTGACTGTTTTCAAGAAATGGGATTGAATAGGGATCTCTAGTTGGGAGATGTCTAAGTGGGAAACGCATGAAATCCATCGATACTCCACATGTAAATCTGAGCTCCATAAATCCCAATTCTGAAAATACTTTCAATTTAGGCATGCGCTAGAGATCCGCTTGCCAGATGAAAGTACCCTGTTAAGAAAAAGTATTTAGAGATACATTTTGCAAAAAACATTGAGACTACAGGATCCTACAATTTCAAAGCGCGTCGCAAATATGCCATCAACGTTAAGAGTGGGACTGGGTCTTATATATAAGGACCACTGGAGTTATGTATGATGGCACATTCAGAATTCTCGATATCATCTACACTGCAATTGATGTACCTGAACTCTTTACATTGACATCGAGAATTATAAGCCTGACAGACTAAGCAAAATGGGTAAAAGGCTACTTTTTTCGACACAGTATGGGGTTGCCAGATACAAGAATATTAATGCTCCACATTTTAGACTTTATCATAGGTTCTAAAGCAGCCCATAGACCACTCGTCGAAACTCATCATACTGGGATATCAGATGAGGTAGCTGGGGCTCCAGGGGGAGAGAATACCTCTGTCAACTGGAGAAGACCCAGTGGACAGAGGTATAATTACAAGGCATAGGCAGGTGCTCCATATTGGAGGAGCAATATCCCAAGCCAGGGGGTGTCCACATGAGTACAGAAAAATCTGGGGACAATGCTGGCATTTCCATAACAAAATCACAAAGTATGGCCATCTCGCTGAATGAGGAATCTGACATATGGGTGCTCGAGATCCTCAGATATGCTACCCACCTTATGTATCTGCTCAATTCGTGTAAGTCAGGTACAACTGGGTGCAACCAATAATGAGCTTTATTTACACAAAACTCGCCACTCCTTTGCATATTTACTCTAGAAACACTTTCGGCTCCTAACATTTGGACATTTAAATACACAGATCTCATTATGCTGAAGCGCAGAAGGGCAATCAGAGGCGCTGTGCCCTCGAGGATAGCAGTGCAGTCATGCAGAAGCATGCAGGCTTCTGCTCTTTAAATATAAATATTTCAAGAGACATTCACGTGCTCACAGAAAGGTAATCAGAGCAGATGCGCGCAGGCAGAGAAGAGGAAACTGAGGGGAGGTACACAGCATACCACAATCTAAGCTTAAATACCAAACCGAACTATACGACACGTGGACAATGAGCAGTTACAAACTGCATGTCAAATACACATTCGCCAATAGAAGAGCATTTTTGGAAAGTCTGCTAAGCAACATTAATACAAGCAACCACCGAAAAACACAAAAAGGCTTGACATTAGTAATGTGAATGTACAGAGACACACAACAATGCGTGCATACACACTGAGAATGCACATACACCAAGACAATCCGAGGTCGTAGCAGCACTGTCAGGGATATGAAGCACTGCACAAATGCTGCAACACAACACTACATCGCACACACATTTCTATGAAGTTCAGCAGTAGTATAGACACACCGAGGCACAGAATCAACACACATACTGACATCAATGTACATGCAGAGCTCTTAGGTTTCCCAGGTCCAGGCAAGGTTAGGTTGTCTGCTCCAAGATTCTTTCTTTGCGCTGTGGCGGTTGTAATCTAGCTTTCAAAATGAAAATATCTGCACTGGATGACCTAATAAGACATGAACCCGAGAGCGAGAGACTAGTAAACTCAATGCATACAAACACACAGTCACAAATCAACAGTGCATGAGCAGACAAGGGTGCATACAAACACACAGTCACACGTCAACAGTGCATGAACAGACAAGGGCATACAAACACACCGTCACAAGTCAAGAGTGCATGAGGACACAAGGGTGCATACAAACACACAGTCAAACGTCAACAGTGCATGAGCAGATATGGGTGCATACAAACACACAGTCACACGTCAACAGTGCATGAGCAGACAAGGGTGCATACAAACACACAGTCACACGTCAACAGTGCATGAGCAGACAAGGGTGCATACAAACACACCGTCACAAGTCAAGAGTGCATGAGGACACAAGGGTGCATACAAACACACAGTCAAACGTCAACAGTGCATGAGCAGTTATGAGCAGATATGGGTGCATACAAACACACAGTCACACGTCAATAGTGCATGAGCAGACAAGGGTGCATACAAACACACAGTCACACGTCAACAGTGCATGAGCAGACAAGGGTGCATACAAACACACAGTCACACGTCAATAGTGCATGAGGAGACAAGGCTGCATACAAACACAATCACACGTCAACAGTGCATGGGCAGACAAGGATGCATACAAACACAGTCACACGTCAAGAGTGCATGATCAGACAAGGGTGCATACAAACTCACAGTCACACATCAACAGTGCATGAGCATACAAGGGTGCGTACAAACTTACAGTCACACGTCAACAGTGCATGAGCATCCAAAGATGCATACAAACAAAAACACGTCAACAGTACATGAGCAAACAAGGGTGCATACAAACACAGTCACACGTCAACAGTGCATGAGCAGACAAGGTTGCATCCAAACAGTAACATGTCAACAGTGCATGAGCATTCAAGGGTGCATACAAACACACAGACACGTCAACAGTGCGTGAGCAGACAAGGGTGCATCAAACATACAGTGAAGTAGTGTGGCTCACTGGTTAGAGGCAGCAGACCCGAGAGCAGAGGACGGCCCGGGACCAGGGTTCGATTCCCGGCGCGGCAGGTTTCTGGACCAGGGTCAGCGGACTCGATAATTCTCTCGCCTCGGTGCCCACTCTGATCAGCGATCACACTCGGCAACTCTGGGCATTAGCTTGCCTCATCTTCACTAACGGCCCCACCAGACCGCCGGGGATGCCTGGTCTCACCCTGGAGATACCCATTAAGGGACCATCTCTCAGGGAAGCCAGGAAGGGTTTCGCAGCGGTCGAAGCGCCTTGGGACCCTACGGGTAAGTAGTGCGCTATATAAATGCCAATACATTTACATACAGTTCCACGTCAAGAGTGAATGAGCAGACAAGGGTGCATACAAACAGACAGTCACACATCAACAGTGCATAGGAAACAAGAGAGCATACAAACAAACAGTAACACGTCAACAGGGAATGAGCAGACAAGGGTGTATACAAAGACACAGTCACATGTCAACAGTGCATGAGCAGACAAGGGTGCATACAAACTCACAGTTACAAGTCAACAGTGCATGAGGAAACAAGGTTGCATACAAACAAACAGTAACACGTAAACAGTGCATGAGCAGACAAGGGTGTGTACAAACACATAGTCGCACGTCAACCGTGCATGAGCAAACAAGGGTGCATACAAACTCAGAGCCACACATCAACATACAAATTCAGAGTCATACGTCAATAGTGCATGAGCAGACAAGGGTGCATACAAACACACAGTCACACGTTAACAGTGCTTGAGCAGACAATGGTACATACAAACTCAGAGTCACAGGTTAACAGTGCATGAGCAGACAAGGGGTAATGTTAATCAGAAGTCGACACGTACCAGGAAGTAAAAGGTAATGAGCTAAGATTGGGACAAGGTGAAATACAGTAGAGCAGCACTAGGGGATGTGGACCTGGGAGCACGTCACAAGAAGAATATGTCTGTTAGGCACAGGATAATGCTCATAACAGGGGCAAATTGCTTGGTGCATTATGATGTCAAGTGTGACGTGCAGCAGGGGACACAGGGAGGAGCACAAAAGAGGGCAACACATTGCTGTAGGTGGTCTAAGGGTCAAAGTTACAAAATACAAGTATCACTAGAATCAGTACATTTGTTGGTATTAAAAAAAATTGAAATGGATACACCCATGTCCAAGAAACTTGCTATCCCCTGTGGAGTGCCCCTATGATCCAGCTTGCCTCCGGTAATGGTCAAGCACTACATTAAGCCCCTTGGGCTTACTGTCACCACAAACAGCATGAAAATTAACCAATACGCCAACAACACAAGACTGTACTTAGAAGTCTCCTCCGCTTCCAAACAACCAGTGCCTCATGCAGTACCTGTATGTTCGACGGAGCCACGGGGAGGCAGAATTTCCTAGAGTGAGCGAGATGCTTTGACGAATGTGTGACTATAAGCGCTCCTACCCTCCAGAAGCTCATGGGGTCCGATTACGCAACCTTATAAATTGTTAATTAAAAAACTCGAATTCATTCTGTTAAGAAAAATCACCAAGAAGGTAAAGAATGAATTTATTGCACAGTGTTTACATATTAATTCAGAACACCGAATAGGCTGAAAGGCACTAGGCTACAGTCAAAGTGGTAATAGGGATCAACATAATAGGTCCTGAAGAGAAGCTTAGGTGTAGGCTTCGAAACATGTCGACCAGCGAGGGAACTGCTCTTCAAAACACTTTTTTGCCTAACTCCCCATTTTTATTAATACCAGCTAGAGGGAGTATTAAAGTTTAGTTTCTCAACATAGCCAGGTATTTTTTAATTCACTCCTTTCTGACCCTTCCACTCTTGCACCAAACACATAACGTCACTTCATTTAAAAGTGCTCCCACGTACCCATCGGTCGTAGCACGCCCCGTCACGCAGCGGGGCGGGAAGAACCCAATGATGAAGCATGCCACTAAGGGACCTTTTGGTGGGTGAGGGTTATTTTAGAAAACGTATTGTTTCTCCCATGGTAGAAACCTAACGGTTCACTTCGGTTTAGTTACTTTTTGGAGGTTAACACTACATCAGAGTGGACTCTTTCTGTTTTTTTATAGTTCACAGAGGAGGTTGAGTCCATGACTAATCATACCTCTTCAGTTCCGTTTATGTTTTTTGGTACCTGTATGCCATCCAAATCTGGATGCCCACTATCTATCTGAAGTTCAACTCCACCAAAACAGAATTCCTGCTATGTGCCAAGAACAACAAGTAGCCTAAATGTGGCTCAACAGGAGGAAGTAGGGCAATTCGGACCCCAAATTTCACCCAATACTAAATCACTGGAGTCGACCTTGGACCCTCAAGGTGCCCATTAGCAGACCCTCAATGTGCCCAATGTTAAATTAAACCAAAAAAAGCGTGGTACCAGCTCTCTTTACTAAAGAAAGTGAAATATTTCTTCAAATAAAGCAACTGTAGACTGCCATTCAAGCACTCAAATTCACATCTATATTTTTGCAAAGTGGATGTGAACGTTTCTCCACACTAGCCCCCCTTCAGGGCATTCCACATGCTGCAGGATGCCGCATAAAGGGACAGAAGAAAAATGATCAAATCACGCCCACAATGATGGAACTCCAGTGGCTTCTCTAGCTGATCCGAAACTAGTAGAAATCATCAACCAAGCTTTGGTAACCAGCACCCTGCCTAGCTGGCTAACAAGCACACCATCTCCAATGGCTCTTAACAGCGGTGGCTTCTCCGCTAAGGTGGAGGAGGGTCGCCCCACTGCTTTGAAGCAGTGAAAGAAAGGAAAGATAAAATGATAATAACTCGAGGTTACCATCTTATGATGTTTTCCTGCTGCGGCAGATTTGCGGGCAGAGTGGGGCTGCTCCGACGATCGAGGAGCAGGGGGATTGCCCAAGGTCACTTGTATATGGATCCGTCCCTTATGCTGCAGCAATAAATCACAGTGAAAGGAGATTCAGCAGTATATATATATATTTTTTTTTACAAATTGGGATTTTGATCTCTCCACCATCAACGTATGAATAGCCCTTACTTAGGGCTTCTGTGATCATGGGTTTTTGTGTGCAGCCCTCCTGTGACTGTGGACAGCACAATGCCCGATCTAAATCCACAATCAAAACTTCGATTTTACATTTCAGATATTCCAATGGTTGCAGCAAACTAAATCATGACATAAAAAAATCATACTTTCTTGCAATCTTTCAATGCATGGGTGCAGTAGGGGTGGGCGGAAAATCCGTTCCGCTCGCGGATTTTGCGGATTTTCGGGAAATCCGCAATCCGCGAGATTTGCGAATCTCCCGCAAAATCCGCAAATCCGCGAGCAGCGGATTTTGCTCGCACTGCTCGCACTGTTCGCGTGAGTTCGCGCCCCGCGAATAAGTGCAAAATTGCAGAAATACGATCTTAGCAAAACTGAAAGTAACTACTTACCAGGTTCAAAAGTTCAGGCTCATCATTAGTAGCCATTTCCTGTAGTGCTTCCTGAGGGGCCCCTCCAGAGTTCAGTTGCCAGTTGAAACTGTTATGTGACCCTGCTCTGAACCTCAGAATAGTTACACATATGCCACAAAGGTCCTGAATTACAGCTAAGGGAGACAAGCAGGAGCCAGGCTGGAAGTTAAAATCCATTAATCAGCCCCTAATTCATTATTGTCAGTTGGGGCAGGGCAGGTGTTGTAACTAATTTTGCAACAATGAAAGCACTTAGCAAGTGCAAAAGATCACTAATCAGGGCGCACTAAGGAAGCAGGTGCCAGCTAAAAAAATATTCTGTGACACATTATTCAGCCCCAAATTAATTCAGGTCACTTGAGGCAGGGAAGGTGTGCTTTGCTTTGCCGAAAATAATGTACACTGGACAACCAGAGGGTGTGGTGATGAAACAGAGGGTGGCATGGGTGGGCCAGAGGGTGGCATGAGTAGTCAGAGAGTGGCAGTGGTGACAGAGAGTGGCAGTGATGAAGAAGAGTGTCCCAAACAGGCTGGACACGTAGAAACAACAAGTTCGCGAAACTTGCGACCCGACAGGTAAGTTCGCAATTTGCGAAAGTGTACAAAACCCTCGCGAACTGGCAGAAACACGGGCGAACAGAAAAAAAAAAAATCCGCAAATTAGCGGGAATTCGCGGATTTTGCGGATTGCGAATCCGCAAATCCGCAAAATTCACGAACGCGAGATCCGCAAAATTCGCTCATGCCTAGGGTGCAGGCGACACTAATACTCGTTTGTTGGAACGGATACATGAAAACAATACATCTGTTGAAGAGCGGTTGTTCCATCTGGATATCCGAAAAGCACATAACATGTCGATGCTTTTTTATAACCAAAGATGGACACGAACCAGTGCAGATGACTCATAGTTTCTGAAGTGAACACGCCTTGACACAGACGTCCTTTCCACAGGTTCCCTTTCATGAACTATAAACATTGCAGCCCCAGCAGATCATTACAGACACACTTGCAATTAACTGTTGTTACTCAGCCCGGCAGTTTTCATTTGTTTCTTTCTGCTGAAGGGCCTGAAGCGAAGGCTTACGGAATAACACCTCCACAATCCACTTAATCTTGCCTGTTCTTTCTCCTACTCCATATACTATGCAACATGTTTTTGTCCTCTTTATTAAGAGGTTTTCTTTGCTCGGGTTCCATTGTGAAAATAAGCAAAAATCTCTGATTAACATATTTCCATTTAGTCAAAATATTTAGGCAAAATAAATGAACCAACAACTCCTGCCGGATGATTTGAGTGTGCTGCACAATGGCAACAGAAGTTAGATTCCTCACTGTATTCCATCAAAGATGATTAACAGCAACAAGGGGAAAAGTATGAGCGTAGGGCTGAATATTGCCAAGAAACTAAAGGCGCGGTCATGTAACTTACGAAGAATGGGACAATGGGCATATTGGAAAGGCACAAAAGGAGAATAGTGGAGGAGGGTGAGTATTGTGATGATGGTGATGCAGAGAATAAAAGTACAAGGCACACTGAGAAAAACACAGATAAATAACAGCCAACATTACTGCTGAATTAACTCTTGGGTTGACGCTGAGAAGAAACTACAGCAATTGTTCTGCCGCAGAAGGCAAAGGAGAAGTATAGAGCTTGAGCTTCAAGCACTGCTTTAGTTCGCCTACTTGAAGCTTAGCACAGATCCCTGTTGGGCGGATCCAGGTAAAGTTCCACCAATGCTTAAACTGCTGAAAAATGTGTTTTAACAAGTGTGAATCAAAATTGTGGGCTCCCAAGCGGTCACACTATATGTCTGTCCTCTCCACACGCATGAACCGCACACGCCTACTTTAGTGCCTAAGCTGTGGAAACCACAGGTAGCTATGGAAGGGAAACTGAAATCAGATGGACCACATATGTGTTGGCCTAGCTGGATGGTGAGCGTTTCACTAGCGTCAAGACACTGTGATTCAGCAAACACGCGGCTCACTCAGATCTCCCAAAGCACAATTGTGGCAGGGGCATGATAAAGTGAAATTATTTTAGTTTGGAACACAATCCCACTCTGGATGTGCGATTGTAAAAACATTGTTGAACTTCTCATTTACCAGCGACCAATAGTCTTACTATGTAAACTGGTTATGTCCTCTTTCCCAACTCTGTGGTGGAGCGAAGACTATTTCCGGTAAGGTTTAGTTGAAGATGCAAGCGAGAGAGGTGCCTTTTAAGACGTTCCATATATTTACAGTGGCAACGTTCATGTCATGAGGGAAATGCTAGGTGGTCCAAAGTTTCATTCCAGGTAGGAGAAGCTCAGCATTCCAAAGACAGAACACTAGAATGTGCCACGGTAGAGGAATCCTCTCTCACAACAGCTTAAGGATCAAACAATTTATGGGGGAGTACAACTGGGACTAATTAGGTTTATCCTGAGAGTTGGTTGGTCAGTTATTCTGAGAGATTCTATGGACCATACATAGGTACTTAAAACTTCATCAGTCGGGGTAGACTTCCCCATACCTCAGAAAAGTAATTTTCTCAGCCTCATGATTAGTTTAACTCATTCGTTCTATGCTACCTGCTTGTACCGTTACTTCTGTGTAACCCCTAAATAGAAGATGTTTGCATAGTCCAGAACAGAACTAACCACCAGTCCCAACCATACCAGCATTCGATTTTATAGCAGCAAATAAGTAGGTTTTTACAAACTGAACAAGTGAATAAAAAATGTTGGGACATTTAGGAAACATGTACTGCCAACAATAAATATTAGTTTCAAGGTTTTTTTTACTACGTTGGGGAGTGGCACATGTAGAAAAAAGACTGCATCAATACCTATGTTTCATTTCAAAGGGAAATCGATCAAATCACACAAACATGTTACAAAACAAGCAAAAAGAAAGCAATATAAAATATAAGTAATTATATTATCATCTCATCATCAGAGACGAAATCACACAAAATGTACTATGTACTCAGGTGACTACTGCATCTAACAATGACAAATACAATGGTATCAGGTGTACAAATTCCCAAAGCACACATCAACAAATGCCACAAAATATTTATTAACATATAGATTTCTTCATTATCGCAGAAAATGGTATTTTCAAAATAACAAATCGAATTTGCGTTAATAATAAAAAAGGTGGGGGGGGGGGGCAAAGCACACTGCTGGTGTCTTGGCTAAATTTTCCCCTGCATTCTGGTAAATGTCGTTTTCAGTACTCATGGACAAGGACGTGTTCACCATCAGTTGGGGCAGCCAGTGTGGGTATTTCTGTGCATTATTGAACAGTGAACTTTCTCAGCAACAATTAGGAGGTGGACTAGAGCAGATGCAGGATATATTAGCTCACACCCCTGTTTTTATGTTTTTTTAAAAGAGAGGAGGGGGAGGAGCGGTAGTGGTGGAGGTGGGGACAGAAGTTGGGTACTTCCCTGTGGGGTGATCTTCATTATGGCGAACACCCTAAATATCGATTCCAAAATATCGAATGGACAGAATATCGAATCAAAAATATAGAATAGACAGAATATCGAATTATAAAAATATAGATAGGACAGAATATCGAATTTTATTTTAAAGATTCCTACAATATCGAATTGTATAATATAGATTCAGATAATATCAACTTTTTTGTGTTATGTATGGTAGTATATGTGTTAAAATTATGTATTATTTTTCTAATATGTTTAATTTTTTTTAAATAATGAATGTTATGTAATTTAATTTTTGCGTAATTTAATTCCGTAGCAGGTTGTGAGTTTATAGGGGAATTGGGTGGGAAGTAATTTAATTAAATTAAATATGAATTTTAATTTATATGTATTGATAATTAATTGATTGATAATTATTAATTGGTAATTACATTTTATAAATTGGTAATTAATTTTTAATAATTGATTAATTGATAATTCTGTTAATTGTATTTTTATTAAGAACGGGTTGTGGGTTTATAGGAGAATAGGGTGGGAAGTAATTTAATTATAGTAAATTAAATATTACATTTTATTTATATGTATTGATAATTAATTGATAATTAACTATTAATTGGTGATTAATGTTTATTAATTTTTATAAATTGCTAAATAATTTTTATTAATTGATTAGTTGATAATTATGTTAATTGTATTTTTTATTACTAGGAGTGGGTTGTCGGTTTATAGGGGAATTGGGTGGGAAGTAATTTAATTGTAATAAAGTTCATATTTATTTTTATTTATATGTATTGATAATTGATAAATTATTTGTTGGTAATTTATTAATTGGTAATATTTTTTTAATTGGTAATTAATTGTTATTAATTGGTCATTATTTTTAATTATTTTTTTATTGGTATTGATAATTAATTTAATCTTATTTTAATATTAAATCATTTCTTTCCCTACTGTTGCACTCTCTGGAGTGGGAATAGTAATTTTTACCCCTACGCTATCCAACGGTTTCCCTACTGTTGCACTCTCTGGAGTGGGAATAATAATTTTTACCTCTACGCTATCCAACATTTTCCCTACTGAAGCACTCTCTGGAGTGGGAACAGTAATTTTTACCCCCCGCTATCCAACGCTTTCCCTACTGTTGCACTGTTTGGAGTGGGAATAGTACTTTTTACCCCTACACTATCCAACGCTTTCCCTACTGTTGCACTCTCTGGAGTGGGAATAGTAATTTTTACCCTCCCGCTATCCAACGCTTTCCCTACTGTTGCACTCATTATTAATTACCATTAAAAAATTATTTTAATTTATTTAATTATTATATTTTATTTATTTTTATATTGATATAATATGTTTATAGATTTATGCCAATCTATTTTTAGTAATGTTCTAAATATTTTATAATTAAGATTAATAATTATGTTATAATATTATTAAGTAAATTTATATTTAAAAAAATGTTTACATTTCATTTATTATTTTTAAATTTTAAGCTTTTTTACGTTATTTTAATTATGTTTTATTTAATTATGTTCATTATTTAATTACTTTTCTAGTATTTTTAATACATTTAAAAATTCGATATTTTAGTTAACTATATTTTAACATTCTATATTTTGGAATCGATATTTTAGTACTTACCTGTTTGTAGTAGATAGGCATTCTATATTCTGTCCCTCGATATTTTGGCGTCGATATTTTGATACTGATCCCTTCATTATGACATCATGAATTGGTTAGACTAACTTACTTCCTCTCAAATTAGCAACCTTAATACTTCTTTGATGGTTGGACAGAGTGACTTTCCTGAAAGGGTTTCAGGGCTTAATACCACTAGGTAACTTAGTTTGGGTGGAACACAGCTACTATGCATTTGGTATGCACACCATTCGTGAGAGATTAAGATGGGGTGGCACATCCAGGGGCCACTACTGGAGAGGACGACAAAAGGCAATACTACCATTAACAAAGCAGATTATAGTTTGAATAAAGTACAGCAGTCTGAGAAATACCAACATTTAAGAAACAAGTGAAACAGTTTACCAAGAGATGAACCTTGAAGAACATTCGGACAACAAAAGTGGATGAGTTTTCATCCTGGACATATTGCAGTCCAGATTTCAGGATGATGCTCTCTTCAAATGGTTCAACGAAGAGCTTGCCTTATAAGAATGGTGCGGCGTACACATATAGCGTGCATGTCTTTCAATGGAGGAAGGCCAGTTACAGTGGTGTCTCCTCATATGGAGGGAAGCACTCATGCCTGCACCAATACCTAAGACTTTGAAGTCCACTCTCCAGCTTCTAATCTTTAAACGAACTAGTCTTCCCTATTTAAATCCTACTTTAGGCTCTGGGAGAGTGATTCTGTGCAGCGAAGGCTTACAGCGATAGCTTGGAGGCTCCCAAAGTGCAATCCACCGTCACCTTCATGTTACAGGTCTTTAAAAAAATTACCAACTTAAATCTGTTTTTAAAGTTAGCCAATTCCTCTGGAAAGTTTGGGAACTGGGGCGTGCAGTCCGGCTTACTGACAATTAACTTAAAGTAAACACTGCAATAAATGATGTACTATACTCATAATTAATTATCAGCAATTTCTCTTCTGCATGGACTGGAATGCAGACTAAGTGATTGAAGGTGCCCAAGACTTTTGCAAGCATTCAACCCATCAACTTTGCGTTTTCCCCAGCGGATGTATGACGGTACCACTCGTACTTTTACAACGCGTACCGTTACCACGCTACTTTTACCACGCAAGTCATTACAACGACTTGCGTGGAGGGGCGCTGGATAGTAAATTATTTAATTTACTATTCCAACTCCAGTCCCCGTGGACTCTAGGGAAAGGAGTTGGATAGTAAATTAAAGTATTTACTATCCTGGAGCGCCCCCCAGCGCATTTCGTTGTAACGACCTGCGTGGTAAAAGTAGCGTGCTAACAGTACCGCGTTGTAAAAAATGCGTGGTAACCGTTGCATACCTTCCCCAGCGTCTTAGATGAACATGAGGACTTCTCATTTAATTTGTAGATGTGAGCAGAATGACAAGCAGCAGTGTAGAAGCAAAGTGTCTCAAGTGGTCCGACAGGATTCAGCCGTAAGGGGACAGCAACGTTACCGTCAAGAAGGCTGGAGAACACGAAGGGCCTGATTCTGATGCGGTTAGGATGGCCTCCTAATGGCATTTGCTCCTTCCAAATCGGATCGGGAACAACCCAGGGCCCAATTATGATGCGGTTAGGAACATATGCTCCCATTGAAGTCAATGGGAGTCCACCAAATCGTATTGGGAAGCATCCTGATGCATTGTACTCCATCGGTGGGACTGTCCCGATCCGAGTGGGTTGGAAACCATTTCCAAACCGATGTGGTCGGGAAGCATTTTCAACCCGCATCAGAATCAGCCCCTTAGAAGTATTAGGATGAGCAGGAAAGCTGAAGAAAGACAAAGCTATGAAACAGCTGACAATTATCAGGAACAAGTTTCTACTCAGGATCATCGAGAATGTTTGAGGCCTGAAGCAAAAAGGAGGTCTTGACTCCGTTTGTCATGTGCATATTGGAAGTCTCTACTGAGTGCTTATTTTCACCAAGAAATATGTATGTTGCATGTGTGCATGCTTCAGAAATACATCACAGGTGTGAGGTACGAAATTTATGCTGTCTATGTATACACAGTGCACAACCTGCTCTTGTACTGGCTACTGTTTTTAGGTTTTGGCTAGGCAGCGCTTGCACAGTCTCTGCGAGACATGTTGTATTCAGGATTTGGGCTTTAAAAGCTCTGCCCATTTTCAAGGACTGCCCCTGTTACATGTATTGTTACACGGAGCTTGTGAGCACTATTTCTTTATTTAAGTTGGAGCACTCCAGACCAGTGCTTGTGGTTTACAGAACTCTGTAGTAAACAGGGCTGTAAGTTTTGCTCTTATCTTGCCACATTTTCTGTGCATTCAAATACAGATGTCTGTTTTCTACGGAAACACCCTTTACGCCGGAACCACAGCCAAACTACAGAAAAAACTCCAACGCATCCAAAACGCCTCAGCCAGACTCATACTAGACATCCCTTGCCAAGCTCACATTTTCGGTCACCTGAAAGACCTCCACTGGCTACCCGTCAATAAGACACCCTGATCCTTTACCTGAGAAACCACGGATGAAAGTTGCGTTGGACTTCGCAGGACCTTTTTATCTACTACCTACATGCAATAAGTTTTGGATTGCACATATTGACTATTACTCCAAATGGATTTATTTTTTGTTTGTCGAATCGGCTTCTACTCAGTCTGTTTTAAGTTTTCTGAAGGAAGTTTTTTCTTTGGAGAGCACCCACGCACACAAAGCCCTCTACAACTTAGGACCCGAATGCCTCAACACGCGCCTGTCCTTTTACACCCCCACCCGCCAACTACGATCGTCCAATCAAGCCCTCGCCGCAATTCCTCGCATCCATAGATCCGCCATGGGGGGGAAGATCCTTCTCCTACTTAGCGGCCAAATCCTGGAATTCTCTCCCGACCCACCTCCGCCTCACACAGAACCACCTCTCCTTCAGAAAACAACTAAAAACTTGGATATTCGACAAATAAAATACCCCCTTCCCTCAAGCGCCTTAAGAACCTCTGGGTGAGTAGTGCGCTATACAAATGTTAAACTTGAACTTGAATTTGAAAGGCCTTTTTATTGTTCACAAAGCAAATGAGCAATACAGATGCCTTTAAATCTTGTTATCTTATCACATTTTCTATGCTTTCAAAGAGGGAGATCAAGTAGGTTACTGTTAGGTCGAGGAGATTTTCCAAGGTACTAGACCTGCAGGACTAGAACCATTTTTCAGATTTTCCGAGCCCTGCATACTCCCAAGTGTCACTCGAACCTCAGTCTATATTCCCCATGCAGCAACCACATTCGGTTCTAAGACCCTTATTGGTGGGATCGCAGGGAACAAGGACCTCTTTGGACATCATCTACAAGCTGCTGAATGTAAAATATCTAGGAATCAATTTTAAATAATTTTTGATTTGAACCTCTCCCCTCACAAGTGACTAGTGCTTTGGCTAGCAGCTGCTTCAACAAGTTTACGCAAACAAAAACATATCCTCTTTTTATTCTCCAACCTATGTCAGGAGCCTAGTGGTGGGAACAGGTATCAACTCACATGTAGACTCCTGCAATGTACTCTACGCTCTTCTCCCTGCATTTTACATACGACTAGCTCTGAGGAAGGCAAGGCATTCAATTTAAAATCACATGCTTATCCTATATGTGCAGAAACAACTTCAACCCCACTTGTCTCAACCAGTGCACTAATGCTGACCTGCCTACAAAGGACCATAGAAGAAAAATACCAAAATCCAGTACGCGCATCAAGCTTCTATCCAAAAGTGAAAGATTTCCCCCTCCCACTACTTCCTCCCGCCATCAAGCTGAAACCTGTCTGCCTACTAAAAAGTTTTAAAGACTTACCCTGTTGAAGGTAGGAGACTATGCTTTGTTTAGATCCATGTTATTAGATCTTCCAGGTTGTAAATGTGTTATAAAAACAATTAATCATTCAATCCCTTGCAAGGATGGAGGGAACAAGAACATGCTAGTGGAGCAGGGGTAAAGGAACGACCACTTACCTGATTTTAGGGGACAAAGACTACTGTAAGTAAAACACCCACTCAGTTTAGTTAAATTCGTGTTTTTCTTTTTTCCTTGGGTTTTTAATGTAGTTATGTTCCTAGCAGCACAAATGTGGGCTGTAAGACACTCAAGAGTCAAATGATACAGCATATTTGGGAGCAATAGAACGGCGTTGCCTGTGTGAGTCACTGAGCAAAAAAACAAAAAATACGAGAAGAACTTGAGAAGGGAACACGGATTAGATGCTCCCAAGCCTGATCATCAGGCACTGTTTTAACACGCAGACAAAGCCTTGCACGGTGTTGGGTGAATGGTTTGTGGCCACTACAAATGCAAATTTGCGATCATAAGGCTGGGAGACGAGTGACCAAAAAATATATAAACATGCATGTTGTGGAAAGAGAGAAGTATGTTGGGGGTAGAGAAGTAAAGGGCAACAGGGACATCAAAGAGGAAATGTTTGGAAATCGAGTTTCTGCAAATATTTGTCATGGACACATCACAAAGTAAAGTGTTCTGATCCGTTTTTCTCTTTTTTAAATCTCTGTTTGCATCACACTTCTGAATTACAAAAAAAATGTTCTTTTTTTAATTCCTGATATATTTTTAAATACTTGTACTATTCATTTACAAGCTGTTTAAATGCACTGTTTAAATGCAAAACTGATATTTTTTTTGATAACCAAATTTATTGATTTTATGGAAAAACAACAAAAAACCACAAAACAACCAGCTTTTAGTACACTCGATCATTCAAGGCAAAAACAAGAGAACATCACATAAATAAAGAGGCATTGAGCAGCAAGACAGAGACAAAGACGGTGCTGCACCCAATCCCAACCTCAAATGTACATTGAGGGTATTAGTCCTCCACTATTCCGACCCATTTGCCCCACATTCTACGAAATTTCTTTGGACAACCTCTTGCCTCATATAGGGGTTGCTCCTGAGCAGCGCACCCGTCCACCCCTCTGTGCCAGCGCCTCATGGTGGAAGCAGTCGATCCTAGCCAGTTGGCTGCAATGTCCCTTTTGGACACCATAAACACCGTGTTGAGAAAGAGCTTTTCAGCCCTGGAACCATACAGCCCCTCGGTGACACCTAGCAGAACATTCATAAAGTTACGAGGAACCTCCCAGCCCAGAACCTCAGTGAGTTCCCCCGTTACTGACTCTGAGTCGTAAGTAATTGCGGGGCAACACCACACCATGTGATAAAAGTCAGCCTGTGGATGGGTACAGCGGGGACATGATACATCAGATCGGATTCCAGGGCGGAAGAAACGCTGCGGCGTAAGAGAAGCAGTATGAAGAGAATAGACTTGAACCAAGCGAAGCCTTGCTGAGGCCGAGACTGTCTTGGGAGCCATCAATGCCTGAAAAACTGATGTTTCACAATGACTGTCAGACAGCTCACTTGACAAACAAGCATTTGCAATGCAATAGGTCTCGCATTTGCGAGAATTTGAGCTATTGTCATTGTAAACGACAATGCCTTTTATTTATGTGTTGGTTTTTAAAACATATAAATAAAAGGCTTGTGACCTCACTATTTGGAGGGATCATAGCATTGCCATATTGAGGCAGTGGGGGAGAGGCGGAATATTACATACGGAGGAGAGAGAAATGAATGGAACGTCAGCTCGAGGCAGACATTTTAGAAACTCTCTGAAGAGGAAGTAACACGGACAGGCATGAAGTCAGTCAGCTAGCTCAGTGGACTTAGCTTTAGCTGTGGAAATCTGTTTGTAAAGTGCAGGTCAGAGGTGCAGATCCCAACAAAGCAAAGTCAGACTTTTTATTCTGCTGAGGAAGAACAAACAGTACTACTTACTTACCTGGATAATAATTTCAGTTTTAACATAACATTATTTTTGTTGGCAGTCTAAGTTAAGGTGACAAGATAGAGTAAATTAAAACACGCTAGCACTGAGTGTTGGGCTTGTGGACTGGGCCCACCTCTGATCATATCGATGAATTGTCCTGCTGGACACGTTCTAGTGTTCAGCTCTCTGCTATACCCACTCTGAACATACACAAATCACAGGCGTTACCAGTCAGGTGGGCCTAGTTGCCTAATACACAACAATCACCAGCAGTGAGAGCGATGAGCTTGACACTGCT
The DNA here is from genome assembly GCF_964263255.1 of Lissotriton vulgaris. Taxonomy (NCBI): domain Eukaryota; kingdom Metazoa; phylum Chordata; class Amphibia; order Caudata; family Salamandridae; genus Lissotriton; species Lissotriton vulgaris. The sequence continues at coordinate 541,700,217 of NC_141685.1, read as the reverse complement.
TGAACAAAGCAGGCATTGAAAATGGGTTACTGCTAAGTGGGCCAATAAAGACTTCTGGACACTGTAATGAATAAGTACAGGAGAGCAGGGAACATTTCTCCAGACTTCTTTTTTTTATTATTTCAAAAGATTTTATTAAGAAATTTTAAGATACAGTACAGAGAGTATTGCAAAGGTGTTACCGTTGTTCTCGGCGCCTTCTGGTTACAATAGGCTTACTTTGCATATGCTTATGTTGGAGGTGTTCTGTTGCGACCTCAGTGGAGAGAAGAGGGGAAAGAGAGAGAAAAGAGAAGAAGGGAAAAAGAAGGGGGGGGGTTCCTCAGAAGCTTAATGTCTGCCGTCCGCCGTGCTTGTGCACCTGGGCTGTAGGTGGGACCTGTTTGGCCGTGCGCCTATGGGGGTTTGTGTGACCCTAGATGTGCGTCTAAGGCTTCCCACATCCCATTCTTAGCTGTGTGGTTGGGCGAAAACTTCCCTGTGATGTTGTCGGCTCCTCTAAGGAAGCTTACCCAGTTGACCCAGCTTCTGAATGTGGCCTTGGCTGTATTCTTCCAGTTAGCTAGGATGGTTTTGACCGCCGCGGTTAGTAGCAGGTCTACCAGGTCTCTGTCTTCCCTGCTTCCTAGGTCTGGTGCCATGAATGCTGTTGCTAGTCCTATAAACCCTGGTTGTATGTTCCTGCCTATTACTGTGTTTATGAGGTCCCTCACTTTATACCAGAATGTTTTCACTTTGGGGCATTCGAAGATGAGGTGTTGTAAGTCCCCTTTTGTTCTGTGGCAGTTCCAGCAGGTATCGTCTTCCCTGATGCCTATATCTGCTAGTCTAGCTGGGGTCCAGAAGGTCCTGTGCAGGAGCCAGAATTTGGTCTGTGCCAGCTGCGGCGTTATCTTGTTTTTTGTGGCTGAACCCCATAGTGTCTTCTTCTCGTCTTCACTAAGGTCTAATGAGAATTGTAGACAGGGTGGATTGTGCAATATTTTTCACACTTTCTATCAATACTGATCACCTGGGCTCTCTGAGAACTCTACTTTTAGCATCACTGAAAAATTGAACATCAACAGCGGTTCTTCTCTTACTGCCACAAGGTACACTGAGGAAAGCTTCGTACACCCGCTCATTATGTAAATGTAAATGTAAATGTAGGTATACTTATATAGCGCGACCTGTCACCACAAAGGGCATCCTGGCGCTTGCCTAGGGAACCCGTCCTGGTATTCCCCTGTGAGAGGCCCCCACAGGGTATCCACAAGGTGAAAGCCAGGCATCCCGCCGCGAGGGGCCGTTGTGGAGATTAGGCAAGCTATTGCCCAGAGTCGCAGAGCGTGAACCCGTGAGTCGAGAAGGCACCGGAGCGAGAATTATCGAAACCGTGGAATTTTTAGCCCAAGACCCGCCGAGGCGGGGAATTGAACCCAGGTCCAGGGCCGATCTCAGCTTCCGGGTCTGCCGCCTCTAACCCCTGAGCCACACTTCTAACAAAAATGTAGAGAGGCCGCAGGAGCTGCAAGGTTTTTATTAAAAATTCCACAGACATAGGAACTAGAACAGATTAACTCAGTGCTGCAGAAGTCCCACTTCTATGAGTAAAAGCTAAAGCGCCAAGACAATTTGGTGGTAGCGTGCTTTATAAAGCTCCATTATCATAACATAACATGGATCTTTATGTATTGTGTTGCAGCTTTTATGAAGTGCTTCCTTATCCCAGGTGGGGTTTTAAAATGCTCCAATTTGCATTTGGTGTACTTTTCAAGTTGGTGATTGAAATGAGTGTTAGCTGCACATTGGCCTATGTAGGGGGTGGTATCGAGGGGTGTGCTGTGCTTAATTAATTTGTACGGGTGATTGCAGTTGGTGGGCACTGGAACTCACTTTTAGGGACAGAAACCAAGATACATTTTATCAGTAGACTTTAAGCAAGAGAGAGAACAGCAGAAAGTGGGAAAGAATGAGGCAGAAAAAGGAAGGAACATTGTGACACAGGGAGCAGGTAGAAACGATAAAGCATCTGCAAGAGGCAGATTAGGAGGCAGGAAATGTAGGATGGGAGAAGAGGCAGAAGGAAGAATCAAGAATTGGCATCCGTTCGGCTGCTCTGGCAGCAGGCTCAAAGAATACTTTTTCCTGTGTGTGTGCACGTGTTCGTGTTTGGAGTGTGTTTCTGCGCATCTTTATCGATTGCTGTACATTGAGGAGTCTGTGCCTGGCTGCGCATTTGGAGATGGGTGTGTTGAACCTTTGTGTGCACCACTATGTGTCTGCCTGCCTGTACTTCAACCTGTGTCTGTATGCGAGCTAGTTAGTGTTTGCCAGTGTGTATTAATGAAAGCATGATGTATTTGATGCAGTACATATGTGCAGCACTGTGCATTGTGAAAAACAGGCACAAATGGGCATTACTACAGCACTGCAGAAGTAGGACAGATACATTTGCTACTGCATAATTGTGTTGATCGGGAAGCGTGATGTGACATTGTGGCAAAGGGACAGAAATTTCCATTAACGAAAACGGGCAACACACGCTTTACTTTAGGAGCCTAAAAAGTTGACGCATTCTTGTATCACCATCAAACTGGGTAAAACGTGCATTTGTGCAGCACTGTGGAGACTGCGTGAATATGTGCATTATTCTAGCATTCTGAAAATGGGCTAACTGTGTTGCAGCATCTTTGTGTGCAGACTGTACAAAATATGCTTCAGTGCAGCACATTTGTGGAAACGGATATTTGTGCTTTCCTGTGCAGTGTGGAAAATAATGTGTAGTTCTGTAGTGCGGCAGCTAAAGCGAAAGCGGCCTGCGCTGGTAATCAAATAATTAAATAAGCGTGGCCGCTAATTGAAAGCGACCATGCTGGTTAAATAAGAGCTGCCACTGTAGTGAAAGTGGCCCACTCTGTAAATTAATTAATTAAATAAGCGCAGCCGCTATAGTTAGAGCGGACCGCTCTGTAATTTAAATAAATACATTATAAAAGCCAGCGGCGTGCTGGGATGTCATGGGTGGAATAGGAGAACATCATTAAAGAAAATAGTGCTCACCGAATTATAAAGCAGACCATGTAACTACATAAGTAAAAAGTCCAGTCGTTATGGGAGGTTACAAATGCAGATAAGGCGGTAACAAGGAGGGACTAGTAAGCCATTTCCAAATGAACAGCAACGATTTTGCAAGGACAGTAACAGGAGCCATTTGAAGAGAATGGCGTGAAATGGGCAGAGCTTCTATGCCTAATCTTAATACCACATGCCTCGCAGAGCAGCACATGCGCAGCCCAGGCTCAACCTTAAACCTCTAACTGCAATAAGAGAAAGAAAAGTAAACACTATTATCCAGGAAAGAGCAACAATTAGTAAAAAGACAAATTGACATTTGACCTCTGCCCTTGGACAGACAGCAAACATTTCAAGATAACAAGCATTTACAATGCAATGGGCTCGGCATTATTAAAGGAAGAGCTATTGGCATTGCTCATGACATTTTTTTAAAAAAATCATAAATAAATGGCATTGTCATTTACATTGCCAATAGCTTAATCGCTCACATATGTGAGACCTATTGCATTTGCACCTAGCCAACTTGCTTATCCACCTATCCCAAATATCATGTCCCACCAAATGATCAATTTATACAGCGGCATGCGCACACACGTGCACTTCCCTGTCCATATCTGTGAATACTTTATGCATTAGCATATTTTGCACGGCTGCGGTCAGTTTTCTAGAAGACACAACATCAATTGCAAAAGAAGGGGTCTTCTACATGCCCACCTTATTGCTAGCTGTTTGCTGGTGTGCATATTCTGTACACCCATGCGTATACAAGCGGGGGGCAGCATCAGCACAACATAGATGCAGCAGCTTTACACACTGCACACAACTTACTATACAGCCTGCCCATTCAAGGAACAGGTAAACCCGGATGACGATAACACTCCACATCCTAGTCACACAAACCACTGTCCTGGAGATCATTACATGAGTCACTGCCCTGACAAGGAGAAATGATATATTGTGCATAATTAAAACATAAAAATAAAGCAAACAAACAATAAACCTAAACCAACCTCTTCACCCGTCAGTGATTACAGAGAGTAACGTTTAGCTTCGGCGCAGGGAACTCAACCTGCAGCATTTAATGCAGCCCGCAGGACTCCCGGCTCCACGTCTCAGTGACGTTAAGATGAGCCAGACAAAGGGACAACAGGCAGCCTCGGAGAGAACAGGGCGGCCCAGGTGCACCCCTGCGCGGCGCTGCGTGACACAGAGGCGGAGCAGAACCGGTCCATGGCTGCCAAGGTTTCGGGTTGCTATGTGTGAAATTTTATAATTTTACTTGAGTTATGAGTGACATTTCAAAGACTATGAGTGACACTTTGACGCTAGCAAAATCGAGTAATGAAGACGAGGGAAACATAATTAAATATCAGAAATGACGCCCATTTGAGCAACGAGAAACTATAAGATATTAAAACTGCTGGAAAACACCAGAAATAAACGGTGCGAGGCACACATTACAGACAACCAGGACACTGTATTATCCTTGACTATAGTAATGATTGTTCATCCCTATAAAAGTGATTACCAGCACTGCTGAGCGGTGTCCGCCCCAGTTGGAACAACACTGCCTGCTGCCCTGCCCCACAGCACCAGATCTACTGTAGGCTGCGAATAAGGCAGTCTCAGAGCTACTGTATACAGGTTCTGGACTTAAACTAAGTGGTGCTGGCTGTGCTGAAAGTTGACTACGCTGCCGCTGTCTGCTCTGATTAGGGCTGCCTGGGCCTCCGCTCAGGCCATTTCTGTAGGAATCAATGTGCTCCCCACAGTGGTTTGTGAGATTGTGCCAAGCAGTTTTGTGGCCTGTCAGGATATGTTGGCTCAGATGAGTAGTGCATCACTGCCTGCTGCCCGGCCCCGCAGTGCCAGATTGTGCTGGCCGGTTGCGGCTGTCACAAGGTCATTCTAAGCTGAACACCGGGCAGTTAGCTGTCGCCGCAGCGGGCCGTGCGGAGAGCTAGACGGACCGGCGTTCATGTGGCTGCGCTATCATGGTTGGGTAAATGTTAAGGGAATCAGTCACTTACTTGTTTTTGCTCCTCAGTGTGGCCGTGGCAACTACTCCAGTAGCAAGCGTCAGCTCAGCCACGATTCTGCACCTGGCTCGGCAACTCTGCTTGCACTTTGGTGTAAACTTCTGCTCCAACACCAGTGCCTGTGCTGGGCCACCCCCGCCATAACACATAATGGCGCTGAAGCTCAAGGTCCATGAGACGTGTTATGCCACCACACGTATTGGTGCTAAAGAGCTTGACCAAAAAAGTTTAACAAAACCCTGTGTGTTAGATGGTCAGCATAATTTGACCCTTGAATTGAGTGTTTGCGACAGTCTATGAGAGTTCCTAGTAGACTCTTGAAGGAGACAGGGGTGTCTTTGCATTGATTCTAAACTTCATGGTCTTAAATGGCACAGGAAAAAACAGATAAAACTGAAATGTGTTATAAAAATATATGGAAAAATTTATTGGGTCCCTCCCATACAGGGTTACACTCTAGAATTAAAAACCATAAAAACTATAAAAACAGTGAATTTATAAATTGCACATAACATAGTATACATAATCACAAGAAGTCAAAAAAGAAAAGTCGACGCGGCGTTTCGGTGATTGCTACAATAGTTTTCACCTTCTTCAGGACGTTTTTTGACTAGGGTACACCAAAATCTTCAGATCGAAGACTTCAATGCTGCCAAGACGCTCTGTGATAATAGTGCCTTGTTCTGATAAGCATCCGTTAAAAAATTTTTATCGATGGAAACCCGGTGGCAGAGGAGCAGGGAGGCCGTATTTTCAAGCTCAGAGAGACAAAACCTCCAAACAAGTGACCCTTAGAGCATCCAACTGAAGAGGTTACCAAATGAAGTAATAAATTGCTTCCTTTCCGATTCCAATTGAAAAAAGGAATCCCAGTAAAGCCGCAACTGTGAATATTCTATGATACCAAGTAACGGTGGCTCCTCTGCACCAATTGAAAAGGATTAAGTGAGCCAATGAAGGTAATCACACAGAGTCTGTTAATCACCATCAGATATAGTAAATCTCTAGTATAATTTTATATAACTACTAGCATTTGGTGTCCTTTAATTTTCCCATAAGGTCCTGCTCCAATTTTTTTAACGGATGCTTATCAGAACAAGGCACTATTATCACAGAGCGTCTTGGCAGCATTGAAGTCTTCGATCTGAAGATTTTGGTGTACCCTAGTCAAAAAACGTCCTGAAGAAGGTGAAAACTATTGTAGCAATCACCGAAACGCCGCGTCGACTTTTCTTTTTTGACTTCTTGTGATTATGTATACTATGTTATGTGCAATTTATAAATTCACTGTTTTTATAGTTTTTATGGTTTTTAATTCTAGAGTGTAACCCTGTATGGGAGGGACCCAATAAATTTTTCCATATATTTTTATAACACATTTCAGTTTTATCTGTTTTTTCCTGTGCCATTTAAGACCATGAAGTTTAGAATCAATGCAAAGACACCCCTGTCTCCTTCAAGAGTCTACTAGGAACTCTCATAGACTGTCGCAAACACTCAATTCAAGGGTCAAATTATGCTGACCATCTAACACACAGGGTTTTGTTAAACTTTTTTGGTATTCGCTCCCCTCCCTGTCACTGAACCAGGGGAACCTTCCAACTTATTTTCCAGCTAAAGAGCTTGACCCCATAGATGTGCCAAAGTTATGCCAGCCAAACCACAACACACACATATTGGCGCTAAACCTCTGAACCCAGACATGCCGCCAAAAGGTGTCAGCACTGAGGGGATACTTACGTGGCCGGCGGTGCCGTAACTTACGGCACCGCCGGCCGCCATGCTCCTCGAAGTGCAAGAGAACAAGGAAAGCGCATGATGCAGCAAGATAGGGATACTTACCACCCTGCTTGCTGCTAGTTCAACGAAACAACATGCCGCCAAAAAGTGCAGAGAGCGGCACACCAGGACACGGTTTATTTGCGCATGCTGTAATGCGTAACATGCAATAGAACAAGAGGCCAATACAATAGAATGTGAAGCACAAAGCATTCATGCGAAAAAGCTTGGCATGCCGCGAAGGAGGGATACTCACCGCCCTGCCAGTGGCTGACATGCAACATGCAGATTAAATAAATAAGGATAAGATAAAACACCCCATTCAGCCCGCCCGTGATGATTTTCTATATGATCCATGAAATAGGATGCAACTACCAATTGCCATAATGTCTGACTACGCCACGGAGGCGACCTCCAACCACCCCGATACTCCCTACTAACCTGCAGGATCCAATAGGCACGACCAACACCAGGAACTGACGAAAACACTCCACCGATCCTTCGCCGCAGCACGGGGGGTCCTATCGCTCTGAAGCACGGGCAGTCCGGAAGCTCGCTGCAGGTCCGTCTTCTTCAGGGATACAGGCTGGAAGGAGCAAAGGAGGAAGGTTCCACGCTGCCCCACTTTTCATCCCCCTGGAGTCCATCGCACACCTGGATGACGTCACAGCACGGCCCCTTCACCAGGGCCCTTCTGGAGTGTTCGCGAAGACGGAAGAAGCAGGGGCACCCGCCTGAGATGCAACTAAGGGCACCACCCCCCTAGGTGCAGGTCGCAACAATTCAGTCACTTCAGAGAAGGCACAGAGATCCCGGCCTGCGTGGTAGTGATCACTAAATGAAGCGTGGGGGGTCCTTTGCTACATGAGCAGAGGCCTTGGCTTCTATAGCACTGGTGGGCCAGCTGGCCACACACTAGTGTCTAAAAGAGGTCCTAGGCGGGCACAGCTCACTCATCCGCCGGCACCTCAGACGGCTTCCTTCATTCACGTTGCTGGATTTTTATATAATTAATGTGGTATGGAAGGAGCAGCGCTGCCATTGCCAGTGTAGCTGCTGTTTGCCTAAACTTTTCAATTGAACTGGCCGCTCGTTGCGCGGCCGCAGCAGCAGGAGGTCACGTGATCGCACCTCCTCCTATTTTGTGCCACAAACCTCACCCCCAGGCTACGTAGTAGCCAATGATGTGGGTACACAGACTCACGGCTACTGGGTGCCAAAGATCCCTGTGCAGCGGGTGCAGGACATGGAATGCGCATGGCCGTGCGACGGCGCACAGGAGGAGGTTCTGTTGTCTGGACGCGGGCGGGGCGAGGGGGCTAGTATAAAGCATGAACGCCGGAAAGAGGAAAGAGTATATGCAAAACGTAGCCGGCAAACTCAGCTGAGTCAGAAAGAAGGAGAGGACAAGCTGAGGATCAACGGGCGCGAAACAGCGTGGTGGGCGCGCACGAGACGCAGCGTGGGCGTGTACATCAGCTGAAGATCGCCGGAGAAGACACCGAGTCTGCCTGCTGCCGTGACTGACCCGCTCGGAGAGAAAGAGCCCGGTGAGTGGGGGTAGAGGGGGGGTGGCAGAGAGGGAGTGGGCAGAGAGGGAGGGTGTGTGTGTGTCTGTCTGTGTGTGTGTGTCTGTGTATGTTTGCGGCGCGTGCCTGCCTGCCTGCCTGCCTGTGTGTGTGCGCGTCCACAGACCCTGGTCGGCTCGTGCACCGCTCTATCTCCCTTGAGAGCGAACTCGATGACAATAAGTCTCGATGCCGAGACCTAAAAACAAGATTTAAAGGCCTCTTTATTGCTCATACACTTTCTGAATGAACAGAACACCTGTTCCTTCCAGCTTAAGTTCAGGCCCCAGACAGGAGCAGTAAGTGCTAAAAACAGCTCAACCTGATAAAATCGGATTTGTTATAGCAAGTGGGTGAGAACATTTTATGAGGCCTGAAGAGGCAAACAAGGGTATGTCTTAAATGGCTGTCACCACAGCTAAATAAGGCATAGGTAATAAGAAAAAGTAAAAAGTGTTGAACAGTGATGTGTGGGAATTAATTGAAAATTAAAACTGAGAAACCACATTGGAGGAAACAAAATCAAGGAAAACCAAATTTAAGGAAAGACAATTTTAAGGAAAGACAATTTTAAGAAAATACAAAAAATCTTAACATTTTAAAGAAAAGGCAGTTTTGAGGAAAATTTAAAAATTACCTTAAACTTTGATGGAGTTTAGGACTACTGTAGGGTTTTTGGGTTCAGGGATGGGCAATGTTTGAGTGATGAGTTTTTAGGGGTCAGGAATAATTGGTGTTCGGTCATAGCAAGAGGTTTCTAGGGTACAGAAATGGGTGGAGTGTAGGGGTGGTGAGGGGTTTTTAGGGTTCACGGAAGAGTTGGGTTTAGATGTGTGAGATTATTTAGGTTTCAGGGAAGAGTGGAGTGCAAGGGTTTTGAGGGGTTTTAGGGTACACGGATGGGAAGAGTTTAGGGTTGGTGAGGATTTTAAGGTTAAAATATGGGTAGAGGCTGGGATGGTGAAGAGTTTTTAGGGTTCATGATGGGGTGGAGTTTAGGGTGGTTAGAAGTTTTAAGGATTCAGGGATGGGTGTAGCTTAGATGTAGAATGATGTTTTTAAAGTTCAGGGAAGAGTATCTTAGGGTGATGAGGAGTTTGTATGGATCATGGATGGTTGGCGTTTAAGGGCAGTGAGGGCTTTTTAGGGTTGAGGGATGGGTGGAGATGGGTGTGCGGCGGTATTCTAAGGAGTATAGGATGGGTGGGATTCAGACATGGAAAGGTGGTTTTAGGGTTCAGGAATGGGTGAAGTTAAGAGTATTGAGTGATTTTATGGACCACAGATGGTGGATTTTTAGGGTAGAAAGGGCTTTTAGGGTTCAGGGATGAGTGGAGTTTAGGTGTGATGAGGGATTTTAGGGGGCAGAGATTAATGGTGTTTAGGGGTTGTGAGGGATCAGTGATGGATGGTGTTTACGGCTAGTGATTGGTCAGTGAATTAAAAACATCTGAAGTAATTGTTTAACAGTCTAAAATATATAAATATGAAATAATGTCCCGTGAAGTAAAGCACTGAAATAAATATGTCTGACAAAACTATTTATGAAAGTAAGACCTGCAACCATTGCTTTTACACTTACAAATTAAGCATTCAAAAGCCAATTAAGACATTTTGGGCTAGATGTAGGTAATTTTATTTTACCACTTCTTAAATACCGAATTTTACAGATTCGGTATTTAAGAAGTGGCAAAATAGAAGGGGGGGGGGTGTAGGTATTACAGAATCGGTAAATACCGAATCGTTAAGATTCGGTATTTACCGATTCTGGAAATACCGATTCGGTAATGCCCATTGATTCCTATGGGCATTGAAGCCCATAGGAATCAATGGGCATTACCGAATCGGTATTTACCGATTCGGTAAATACCGATTCCAGCAAGGGTGCAGGGGGTGTCACTTTGACACCCTCTAGCACCCCAAATACAGGCATGTGTGCCATGTGGCACACAGACATGCCCTAAGGGCATGTTTGTCTATCACATGGCAAAGTGTGCATGCACACATGTGCATGCACACCTGGATTCGGTATTTTACCACCCAATTGGTTTGGGTGGTAAAATACCGAATCTGAAAGGCCATTGGGACTCAGAAGAGTCCCACCTACATCTAGAAGTTACCGATTCGGTAAATTTACTGATTCAGTAAATTTACAGAATCAGTAAAATTGGCCCCTTACATCCCAAAAACCCATTTACCGGTCGGTAACGGCCGAAATCGGCCGTTACCGGCCGGTAAATGGCCACCTACATCTGGCCCTTTATGAATTAGTTTCTACATAAAGATAAATGCCATTCATTCTGAAAATTTCCAATAAACAGTTTAGATCAAATGGTTGCTCAGTAATCGTATTCCATGAAATCGTTTTTCTATGAAATCAGATACAACCGTAGAAAAGTTTATGAACATTCTTTTTGCATTACCTGGAGTCTTAAAAGAGGCGAAAAACAACAAGAGCCAAACAAAGAGATGTAGCACTATATTCAGAACATACCTCAGTGGTGAGCAGCCAGGAAGAAAGAGATAAGGGCTAACTCCCATTTACCACTAAATTGCCTTTATAATGTCTTCATGACTCATGCTTTATTATACTTGTAATGCTGCTGAGTGAAGTAGCATTAAATATGTATTGGCCTCCATGCCTCATCTTAAAATGGAGAACAGACTTGCATTATGTATAAGATCCTAGTGCCTTGTAACTGAATTACCTTCAATATACACTCTTAAGACAAAAGCCCCATTTGTTTAATACAGAAGTATAATATTCCGGAACGCAGCCTACCAAATATATGTCTTTGGGAATGCTTTAGTCACTATCAGCTTCTGCCTAATAATCACTGTTCTGGATCAAATTAATATGTTTTAGAGTTTGGAATGATCAAATAAACTTGTTAATCCAGAGTTCTTAATTGGGTGCTTGTAAATTCTCTCATCAAGGATTCATGAGTCAACACTACGGTCTATGCAGTGGTTCCATCGCATACAGCTGAATTTCTAGACTAGATCCCAGGCATTCTCCTCTAACTAGAGGTGACATAGATAACAACAGCACTTCCAGATTAGTATTTCAATAAAGTGAATGGTCAAGTAGAATGTTTCCAGCATGAAGCTGGCTTGGGCACTCTACCCTCTTACAAGGGCTCGCTAGTATTTCAGGTCCCTCTTAAAAGGGCTCGCTAGAAACTAAGGTCCAACTGGTAGTTTACTAATCCGCACACAACTTGACTTGCAGGTGGCATCACAGAACCCGACCTCAGAGCTTCACCTCTATATTCTCACTAGTCCATACTTATCAGCACAGATCAATCTGAGGTATGTACAACCTCAACATCCTTCTTCTACAGTCATGTATTATTTGGGAGGGGGAGAGGGGTCCCTTATGTAAAATGGCAGGGACATATGTCTAAGAAGTATTGTGGTACCATACAAAATACAATCCAGCTAAAAGCACCTCAACGGAATGTGATGGTAAATCTCGTTGACACTAGATTAATGATGACACAGTGAGATAAAGTGATTACCTCAAATAAAAAAAATGCAAAATAGGTGCACAAGTAAATAGATGGCCTTCATTAATATTTGTGATTTTCTTTATGTTTATTTTTAGCTGTGGGTTTGAAGGTACAGATGTCTAAACATATCTATTTGTTCCAAACCAAAAACTGCCCTTTGGTCTACCGCTTTAAACCACTGACTTGTTTTAACTAGCTTTCTTCAGCCAATGGTTTGAGACTTGACCATTCACAACTTGACATAACCCAGAGAACAGTTCTTACCCACCTCAAGCTATTGGCTTTTTTGTAGTTTCCACCCGTGTCCAAATGGAGAGCATACACTGCAATGCATTAGGGACTAGTTTACGTTTCCATGCCATTCCTAGCAACTCCCCATTGCTAATGTATGAACAAATGCAGACTTGTGCATGCCCGTCGTAACTAGCATCAGCACTTTAAATCCAGGCCTATTGGTTTAGTCATTGCTTTTTTTCTATGTCCTAAAACTGATTAAAGGGGCCTGCAACAGTGAAGTTGAGCACGATTCCCTTGTCTAATAAGGTACCCAACTTTCAATGTCTGAAAAACATAATATATACATGTAGCTACCACAAACTATTTTGTACAGAAATATCATAAACTATTTTATTTGAACTTAAGTGGAGGACAACATAAGAAGTAAAGCCAAATTGACCAAAATACAAATATTTAGGGCTCAATTTCTAAATGCAATTGAAATAAAGTGGCATTATTTCAATATCCAACATGCCACGAATTGGATCCAGTTTTACAATTTTTGAAATGGTTTGCTGTAGTTTTCTTCAGACATTCCATATTTGGATGCTTTTCCAAGTAACTTGAGCAAAGTCTCACCGGTTAAAGGCCAGGCATCAATATCACCAAGATGAGCAACGAATTTTAAAAACAATGTAGAACAATATATTGAATGCTCTCCCCAAATAGAAAAGTACATTTAAAGATTATAGGGTTTGATCAGAGTGGCTACAATATACTAGTCAAAAACAGGAACAAGGTTAGTGCACAGACAACATCTAATCCCACTATGGGCTACTGGATTCTAAGACTGCTATTCTATGGATTTTTCCGATTTGGCCTTTTTCCTTTCCCTTAAACTGTAGCTGTTTTATTTGTAACTATTTTGTCAATTTTGAATATTTGAAAAATAAGCAAACGTCATAGAATGCACATTATTCAAACACACTAACAAAAATAGGTTTCAATATGTTCAAAATTTATTGTATTGTTTGTCTTCTGCAAGAACTGGACTGGAGCTTGAAAACGTGGCGGTGATGTACCTCTGTCCTAAAAATGTAGAGGTTTGCCCACAACAATTTGTTTTAATACCCTGTCATACGACCTCTTTAAATCTGGGGTGAATAAAATACGTGTACGTAACTTCTGCCAAAGGGTAAGCAATAAAGTTGCATTACAAGCTTACCAGCTGCTGTGTCAAGATAAGATAGAAATGTATTTTTTGAAAGCACGAGTTAAGGAATCAAGTCGCTAATGTGTTTCCTCCCTATTGGAAGTGATTAAAGGTATTAAAACTCTTTATAAGTGGTTAAAGGCATTCAAAAATACTTACCATGTTGGCTTGCTCTGCTGCCTCTCCAGAGAATGTTTCTGGCACACTCAGAACAAAATCAGCTTTTAAAATCTGTTTACTTACACAGCTGCACTTTATTGATCATTAAATAGCCAGTTTCATGACCTGAGCTGTTTGAGATTACGTTTATGAATGAAGCCTCTTTGTGCTGCAGGGAACACAGCTGTTTAAGTGAACCAAAATCTATTTCGAATCGCTCTTAGCACCAATGTACTTCAAATATGGCAGACTCAAATGTACTGGCACAAGAGGAAAAGGATAAAGCATTCGATGGACCTTTGTTTTTACTGGATGCGTTATAAGCAGGAAGGGACAGCACTTCATCTGCCGTCATCCATCTGCACAGGATGTGACATCATTACTTGCCTTCTCCCTACTTGGGAGGGCATCCCATCAAAAGGCAGACAGAGGCAATTGCCTATTTGGTGCTGTTGGGGTTTTGGATCAGAACCTCAGTTTCAGTGAAATGTAGAAGCAAAGTTAAAATTATGTGCATCACCAAGCACCCCAAAGTGCCAATCCTCACAATCACACCATGTGAAGACCTAGACATGTACATAGCACACACACTACACACAGAGCAAACCACATACACATCCAACTAACACACACCCTCAAACTACAGAACACACAATCCAAACCATGCTTATCAATGTTCACTCTGCGTATTCCATGCACCAGACATCGCAGATCTCATCACCTACCACAAGCCTGACATCTGCTTCATCGCAGAAACATGGTTCATTGCTACATCATTGCACATCCTAGACATCCATTTTCCCACAGGGTACATCTATTGTGTGATCCGCGCACATAAGAAAGGAGGAGGACTCTCTGTCATCCATAAGTCCTCTATGTCCAGCACCCTAAGCAAGAAAATATAACTCAACTCCATGGAGCTGCTGACAAGCCAGTTCCCTTCCTCTCCAACTCGGACCACCATCTTCTATCTCATCTACAGGCTTCCCGTGCAGAACAAGGACTTCATTGATTCATTTTCAAACTTTCTTCCCACCTTACTTAGCCAATTAGCCTGCACTACCCTATTGGGAGACTCCACCCTCCCAGACAGCACAGGCTTGAAACAAACAAAAGACACCCTTTTCAACCTCATTGATACACTCAAAGAGGTACAGCATGTCACACAACCAACACACTCCAAATGCCACATCTTTGACCTTCTCTTTTCAACATCACCAACAATCTAATGCAAATCATCCATACAACTGGACTTGACTGACCACCTTGCCATCTCGATCTCGCTGCCCTTGCATAAAAAACCCAAAGTAAATACAAAATAGAAAGCCAAACCTTCATATCCTTTAAAGATTTCTCCATGGCAACCTAATACTTGAACTCATTCCTCACCTTATCAACCCCATGTCTGAAACCAACAACTTTCTGAATGCTAAACAACCTAAAAAAATGACGTGACCATCCACACTTCAATTAAAACATGCAAGTGCAAGCCAAATTCCTGAGGACCCTGGTACTCCAAAGACTTTGTTTACAATAAATGATCCACCCCGAGACAGGAAAGAAAATGGAAGAGTAAACATAACTCCCTAGCACCTTTTGATAGGGAAGTTCTTCTGCCCAATACACAGCCAGCTCATCGCATCGGCCTAAGCAAAGTACTACTACCAACACCATCAATGAAGCCACAAACAAAAGTAGAACGCTGTTCAAGACAATTGAGCCTTGCATCAACCACCTGCCGGACACACCTATTCCTCACTCTACAGAAATGTGCAATGCCATCAACCTCTTCTTCCACGAACAAATATAGAAGATCCGACAGCAGATCAACAACACCAAACTTGCTTCAATTCTTACACACACCCTTCCCATGGAATACTGCAGTGGTCAGCCTTCAAAGCCCTATCTCTCGCAGATCGTGCTGACAAACTTAAATGCCTCAACGCCACTTCTTATAAAAGATTACGTCTTACCATCCTACTTCATTAAAGTTCCCACTGGGGAGGCTCTCTAACTCCTACTTACAATTTTCAATTCTTCCTTCACTCACAACACCTTCCTTACAGCTCTCAAGACAGGCCTGATCCTTCCATTACTAAATAAATTCTTCACTAGACCCTGATGAATTCACCAACTACCAGCCCATCACTACTATTCAGTGGCAAGATCCCTGAAAAAGCAATCAATGCTCAATTCGAAGATTGAATCAATGCTAACCATCTGTTGAACGACTATCAGTCTGGCTTCAGATCACACTGCAGAACGAATATTGCTACCTTATATATCATAGACGAAGCCCTCTTGACCACAGAAGAAGAGTATCCCAGTCTCCACATATTGCTGTACTTCTCAGCAAGCTTTGACACAGTTGACCAGCCCAACCTGGAGTATTGAATGGGATTTACCTGCAATGTCCTTTGATGGTTCTTCTATTACCTTTACAAAAACGCTAGTTTGTTAACAAGGGCACCTCCAGGTAACAAAAGATTGCTATCTCCTGTTAAGTCACTGTTGGAAATGCCCCTTTTTGCAGGGTTATCCCCAAACGTTTCGCTTCTTCGTCCTATTTTTTCCTGAGTGCTTGTGTTGCTTTTAGGATCCAGGGCACTTTACCACTGCTAATCCGTGCTAAAGAGCATATGCTCTCCATGTAAATTGTGTTATGGATTGGTCTTACCATGATTGGATATTTGATGTACTTGTTAGTCCCTAGTAAAGTGCACTGAGTGTGCCAGGGCCTGTGAATCAAATGCTACTAGTGGGCCTGCAGCACTGATTGTGCCACCCACGTGAGTAGCCTTAAAAAGGTAAATCAGACCTGCCATTGCAGTGTCTGTGCGCAGTTGATAACTGCCATGTCGACTTGGCTAGTGCATACACTTGCCAGGTCCTAAACCTTCCCTTTTCTACATGTCAGTCACCCCTAAGGAAGGCCCAAGGTACCGCTGTGGGCAGGGTGAAGTGTATGTGAAAGGTAGGACATGCCCGGGGGTGTGTAGCATGTCCTGATAGTGAATAAAAACTAATTTCGATTTTCACTATTGCAAGGCAATCTGTTCTCATAGGCCAGAATGGGCAGTTTGATTATAACATTTTATAATCCTAAACTGACCCAGGGAACAAGGTACAGATTCGAGTTTAGTATGCCTGAACTCAGAATGTTAAAATAAATCTTTTAGTGAATGTGATTTTTACATTCTGTGTTTGAAAATACCACTTTTAGAAAGTAAGTATTTTCCTGCTCAGTCATCCTGTGTGCCTCTGCTGGAATGTGGATTGCCTGTCTGGGTTTCGAGTGACAGAATGCTAGGGGGCAGGAGGGCTCCAGATAATCTAGGTAGGGTCAGGAAAGGGCTGCATAGACCTGAGCTCCAATGGGGAAGGGGAAGGAGATTTCCTTGCACCTCAAAGGGCCTGGTCTGCCTCTGACAATGCTGTCTCCACTTCCTGCCAGGAATTCACACAAGAGAAGGCAGAACTGTTTCTGGCTGGGCACAGACATCCTCTGGCTAAAGGACCAAAGGATTTTTGGATACAAATACTGGGGCCCAGACCCTGACCTTTAGAACTCATCTAAATCAAGAAGACTGCCAAGAAGAAGAGCCGGAGAAGCTGCGAAAAGGAACAAGTGCTTTACTGGGTGCTTTGCTGGGCGGACCTGCAGTGGCTGCTTCTGTATTGGGCAGTGAAAGGCCTGGACTGGACTTTCTGCAACCTAAATTGTGAGGGCTTGAAGTAGAGCTTACCCCCGGTTCACGAAGTCTCAGGAACAACAAAGACTTCAAGCTCTTCCGCACGCAGCACTGGGGACTGTGTGTTTTGTACTGCAAACAGAGGAAAAGCAACTCAACAACTTCTACGACGCCGCTGCCGACTCAGTGTCCTGAAGGTACCGCCGCAACGCAACCTTGGTCTCACCGATCACGCTGTTGACGCCGCCACCGAGCCGCTGCTCGCACCGTGACCTGTGGACACCGCACTCTGCCCCGCCTCACTTCACGATGATGCCATGGCACTGCAGAGGGCACCGCCGCAACGCGACCCTGGTCTCACCGACAACGCCTGGTGGTGCCGCCACCGAGCCGCTGCAAGCACCGCAACCTGTGGGCACCGCACTCCGCACCGCCTTGCTTCACGAGGATGCCTTGGCCTCCCTGACACCGCTGCTCCATGCCGAAATCCACGTCGCTGCTTGCACCGTGATACAAAAGCACCGCTCGTAAGTCACCCGAAACACCGCCCTCATCCCGCACCGCAGCCTTGGCCTACCGACGTTGGTGCCATCGACTCCAGTTCGTCAGCCGACAACAGCGCTTCAGCAACGACGAAGCCGCTGCTTGCACCATGACCTGCTAGCACTGTGGCGAGCACCGCCTTCCTCTCGCACCTCGACTCTGGTCTCAACGACAACGCCATCTGACGCGGTCACCGAGCTTAGCAACCTGGGGGCACCGCACGCCGCACTGTTGCACTTCACACCACTGCACCCAACATCTGCCAATGCTCCTGATTCCATGAGAGAGGAGCTCGACCTGCAACGCGAGGGACATAAAGGGCCTCAACGCCCTGCATTTCTCACAGGTACTGGTTGCGAGTGTTCCCGACACCGTAGCTGGCCCACGACCCCGTGACAAGCCAGAATTGTTGGATTTGTTGTTCACGACGCCATGGTAGCCCTGGACAGAGCTATCGACATCAAGGAACTGTGTTTGAAATCTATTTTGACAACTGCAGATTTTTAAGTATAGTATTGTGGATTTTTATCGTAATTGGTCTTGCCTTAAAGTATATAAAAATATTGGCTATTTTTCTAAACTGGTGTGGTATCCTTTTGTAGTGCGTACACTGTATTACTGTTTCTTATGTGCAAATGCTTTACACACTGCCTCCAAGATAGGCCTGACTGCTCGTGCCAAGCTACCAAGAGGGTGAGCAGGGGTTATTTTAGGAGTGTTACTCTCTTTCCTAACTAGAGTGGTTGTTTCTGCCTCGCTTTGACGCAAGTCTCAGCTAGCCATAAACACCATTTCTAACAGTCACCTAGGGCTCAATACAGTCTCTGGTCATCTTCAAACTTTTTACATGGAACCACTACGTGTTCTACTCACAGATAACAACATCAAGATTACCCAAGAACATTGGAACATTGTGTGGAGACAAGGTAAAAATATTTAACCTTATTGTCAGGTTGGATTTTCCAACTATCGCACTTGGCCTGTATGTGGCTGGGAATTTATCCACACTTACAGACATAGACCTCACTCTTTGATTTGTTCACCACCGTTGCTATCAAAGTTATTCTACTTGATTGGAAAGACTTTAAACACATCTCTAATCATACTTGCTGGGCGTGGGTCACATATCTCAGAAGCACACACTTTACCCGGGCATATCACATTAGTAATCCAGTCCCATCCATGCCTATCTGGGGAACCTTAGACGCTTTTATAAATAACCTTGAGTGATAAACCCTCAGTCTTCCTGAGCACACATCTTCAGTTACACTGGTCAGATGTTGTCTAGTTTGTGGCCCTAACTACCAAGTACCTGGCTCTCTTTTCCCTTCTGTGTGTGTCTTCTGTGCTTCCTCCCCTCCTTCTTCCCTATGCTATTAAGTTTTTTCTTTATCTCATACACTATGTTTCAGAGTGTATGTCTTTCTTTATCTTCTCTCCAGCTAAAAGAGTGTGTTTAGACTCGTTTATCAAAATATCTTTAACACTAGTTAAACATTACTAGTAGCATATGCACTCAAATCTCCACCCAGCCGAACTGTATAGAGTAATTTTTGCATCACGGTTTGATCCCTGGCTCTGATGGCAGGGGTCTGCCCAGCACCATGCGACTCTGGGCAATAGCTCGCTTAATCTTCCCAACGGTAACCAGCGTCGAGAGACCCCCTTCGGGGTGATTTGTGTGCTATACAAGTATTGATTTTTTTATTTATTTTATATTGACGTTAGATATATGTACCAAGATATCATTCTCCTGGTGCTCTTCAAGGAGTATATGGTTGCCATCATATTGAGGTTTCTGAAGTTAACCTTTTGTTATATTATAATGTGTATGGAGAGATCTTTCCTTTTTGTACTCACTAAAAAATTACATAGAACCACTACGTGTTCTACTCACAGATAACAACATCAAGATTACCCAAGAACATTGGAACATTGTGTGGAGACAAGGTAAAAATATTTATCCTTATTGTCAGGTTCGATTTTCCATCTATCGCACTTGGCCTGTATGTGGCTGGGAATTTATCCACACTTACAGACAGAGACCTAACTCTTTGATTTGTTGACCACCGTTGCTATCAAAGTTATTCTACTTGATTGGAAAGACTTTAAACACATCTCTAATCATACTTGCTGGGCGTGGGTCACATATCTCAGAAGCACACACTCTACCCAGTCATATCACATTAGTAATCCAGTCCCATCCATGCCTATCTGGGGAACCTTAGACGCTTATATAAATAACCTTGAGTGATAAACCCTCAGTCTTCCTGAGCACACATCTTCAGTTACACTGGTCAGATGTTGCCTAGTTTGTGGCCCTAACTACCAACTACTTGGCTCTCTTTTCCCTTCTGTGTGTGTCTTCTGTGCTTCCTCCCCTCCTTCTTCCCTATGCTATTAAGTTTTTTCTTTATCTCATACACTATGTTTCAGAGTGTATGTCTTTCTTTTTCTTCTCTCCAGCTAAAAGAGTGTGTTTAGACTCGTTTATCAAAATATCTTAAACACTAGTTAAATATTACTAGTAGCATATGCACTCAAATCTCCACCCAGCCGAACTGTATAGAGTAATTTTTGCATCACGGTTCGATCCCTGGCTCCGATTGCAGGGGTCTGCCCAGCACCATGCGACTCTGGGCAATAGCTCGCTTAATCTTCCCAACGGTCACCAGCGTCGAGAGACCCCCTTCGGGGTGATTTGTGTGCTATACAAGTATTGGATTTTTGTATTTATTTTATATTGACGTTAGATATATGTACCAAGATATCATTCTCCTGGTGCTCTTTGAGGAGTATATGGTTGCCATCATATTGAGGTTTCTGAAGTTAACCTTTTGTTATATTATAATGTGTATGGAGAGATCTTTCCTTTTTGTACTCACTAAAAAATTCAATAAAAACCTTTGGAACAAAATAGGTAAATAAAATAAGATTACCTATGATGCCAATGAGAAACAAATATATTTGAATTTCTCCTCTGCTTCAGACATTCAATGCATCAAACACTGCTTGCACATCATCCGAACCTGGATGTCCCGCTACTATGGGAAGCGCAACCCTGTCAAGACTGAATTCCTGTTATTTGCCAAGAACAGAAAACAAGACACATAACAAACCTGATTCCATGACATGAACCTTTAATGTTTTGAACCCCAACTTTCACCAAACGCCAGGTCACTTGAATGCACCCTGGACGCCAACCTCATCTTCAAGGAACACATTGGCAAAAAAAAAAACCAAAAGGTGTCTTGGTACCATCTCTCTCTTTTAAAAAAAAAGTGTTCATATCCTTGCATCTAGATGGTGGTAATGCCTTACACCATGGCCTCCCAGACTCCGTACTGGAACCACTTACAGACTGTCTACACAATACAGCTCGTCTCTTTCAGGACCTAAAGAATAATAATCACATCACCCCCATCCTGATGGATCTCCTTTGGCTTCGCATGACAGCATCTACCATTTGCATCATTTACAAAGCTATCACGACTTGCACCCCAGCTTATCTTGCAGACAAGCTCACCATTTCTAGTGATTCTAGGCACACCTGCATCCAGGACACCATTAGACTTCAGATTAAGAAGTGTAAAAAAGAAAGTGAAATAGTCGCCTATTCAAGGTCTAGAACAATATCGCTGTTTCCAAAGGACCACCCAAATGATGTTCCAAATTAGGAACGAATTGAAAACTCACCTCTTTAGAGAATACTACATCACAATTAATTGCCCACAACCCAACTTCCTCTACTATGTTGACTTTCTGTTTGTCTTTGACCATGTACTGCGTTCTGTTGCATTTTGGCTGGTTTGCCCTATAGAAATATTACATACATGCATACTGGTTCACCGAAATTTGGCACCGGAAAACCGAATAGGAGACCAAGATCTGCAATTATGAGACCTAAATAGGCAGAAACCAGTCAGGTGTTGCTTGTGAATGCGGTCGTAATTCAAAACTGTGACCCGAACCATATAAATTCAACAAAGCTACCAACTAGATGGTCATTTATTCAAAACAATTAGCAAAATATTTTTTATTTGTAAAAACAATATACAATAGCGCAGTAACTGGAACCCAATTTATACTGTTTAAAAATTGATAATGTGAGCAAGACTCGGACCTTTGCTCTATACGATGGGCCCCGTCAAGTATGGCAAGACAATCTTCAGGGCCAACGGTTTACCGATTGTGTATTGGCCCTTTTAAGGGCACTCCACCCGGGGAGAGGTGGGGGCAACTGGGAAAGGACAGGATGGGCAGACAGTCACCTGCTGGGATTTTAATATAGGCTTGTGCACCAGGGAGAATTGCAAGTCTTGCATGAGTGTTCAAAATGTGCCAGCAGACATGCCATTGGTAATTGTTGTGGGGCGGGAGGACAATCAAGTAATTTCTCTGGCAATTGCAGCAGGGGCCCAATGGAAATCAGCAGCGTAGTCAAGCTTCCTGGTTAGGGGTGGGCAGGAAGCACATGGACCTGGGGGCAAGAGATAGTATGCCCATTAAGCTAGATCATCTACGTTTTTGGCTGGAACTCTACGATCAGGACGATACCAGGTTGTTGAGGGAGGGGTTCACATGGGGGTTCCGACTGGGGTACCTAGGCATGAGGGTGCTCCAGGTGGGCGAACAATCTTAAATCAGTCAGTGCTTTCAAACACATGGTGAAAGAAAAACTGTGGAAAAAGATACAGGAAGGGAAGATAGCCGGCCCGTATGACGATTGTCTCATGGCTGTCTCATGGCTGTCTCATGGCAAACTTAATTGTGTCACCTATCAGAGTGGTTCACGAAAATGAAAAAGGTTAGTTCAGGCTAATTCAACACCTGTTGTGGCCAGAGGGCACTACGATTTTGGCTTTCATCCCTGAGTAACAGACATCAGTCACATATTCTTCAGTAGACGTGGCTCTGTCCATAGTAGAGGAAGTAGGTGGGGGGCAAATGGCCAAGGGAGACAAGTCGGCTTTCCGTTTGCTCCCGCTCCACCCAGATGACTTTCAATTGTTGGGCATTCAGTTTAAAGGTCAATGCTATGCTAACAAAGTGCTCCCTATGGGGTGTTCAATATCATGTGTGCTATTTGAATGTTTCAGTACCTTCTTCCAATGAGGGTTTTCATAGTGCAAGGGGCACATACATGCGACACACAACCCTGGGCCCACAGACTGCGAGCGGATGCTGGACGTTTTCAGAGGTCATGGAAGAACTGGGGGTGCCACTGGCACCCAAGAAGACAGTAGGACCCAGTATGGTACTGCAATCCTTGGGCATTGCAATTGACTTAGGAGCAATGGAGGCCCAACTACCAGTAGAGAAATAAATTACAGTGCAATTGCTGTTGGAAAAAAAGTTACAGTTAAAGAGGTGCAAGTGCTGTTGGGACATTTAAAGTTTACCTGTAGGGTGGTGAGAGCAGGGAGGACATTTGGTAGGAGGTTGAGGATGTCACTGTTAGGCTTGCCGTTGAAACATCAACACATCAGATGGTCAGCAGGGACATAGGAGGATTTGAGAATGTGGAATCCTTCAATGGTGTGCCATTGGTAGCAATGACAGGCTGAGTGGGATGCACAGGTTTACTCTAATGTTGCAGGAGGGATAGGCTTCGGGTTATACTGGCAAGGCAAATGGGATGTGGAGCAATGCCCTCCTCAATGGAAGCGAAGGGGCGGAGTACAGCTTTCTTTGATTATTTTTTCCTTGTAGTGGCTGTGTCTTTATAGGGAGAATAGTTAGCAAACAGGAAGGTTCTATTCCACATTGACAACTTGGGAGTGGTGCAGGTAGTCAACCAGCAGTCAGCAAGGGATGCTCAAATGTTGAAGTTGCAGCAGGTTTTTGTATTGAAGTGTCTGAAATTTCACATTCTGTTTAGAGCGCAACATGGGGCAGGTGAGGACAATGATATTGCAGATGCTTTGTCTCGTTCACAGTGGGGGAGGTTCCATAGGCTGGCCACAAAGGGAGACAGAGTCAGGAGCTATGGACAGAAGGCAACTGAGGATGCTCCAGCTGGTGATAGTCACTGGCATTGTTGATAAGGATGGCGTATAGTCAGGTTGGGTGGAGTTCTTAGATAGTGGGGCACAGAGGAGGTGGGGCACTTGGGTTGAACAGAATTTGTAATCCAGTTCATGTTGAGGTTGATTGAGAAAGGGCAGTATAGAATCACGATCGCAGGTAAATCAGCGGGCATTGCATTCATGGGAAAGCTTATTTGGGGTTGCACCCCATCTGCAGCGGAGTTGGGGAACAGGATGTTGGAGGAGGGGGCCAGGGTGGCAGGGCACATAGGGCCAAAGTGAAGGCCCCTGACTTTGGGTTTATTTTGTGAAGTGGTCAAGAATCTACCTGGGATCTTCACAAGCAAGGAAAAGCAGATTTGGTTCAAAGCATTGTTGACATGGATGTTTTTTGGGATGTTTCGGGTGTCTGAGATCTTGCGGTATTGGGGGAAATCTGGGGTGAGGGGTCAGTATGGAGAAAGTACACCCGTATGAGGAGGCTCTACACGTTTGGCTACACAGGTCGAAAATCGATCAAAGGGGTCAGGGTAGATCCGACCTTCTGCCCTAGGTACCTGGTGGTCAGTTTTTGCCCGGTGAAATGGGCAGCCTATCAGCGGGCGATGGCTCTAGTGGGGGTAGGTCTGGTTTTCGGCACATTGATAGCAAGCCAATGATGATATTTCAGCTAGTGGCTGTATTACGAAGAGGGCTGACCCAGGTGGGAGTCGATACAAAGGTCTTTGGGATGCATTTGTTACGCAGACAGGGCAACAGAGGTGGGTAGGAAGGGTTGGAACTGGGTGAGCATCATGGGCCTCAAACTGTTTTCAGCGTTATGTGTGGGGGGAATTGTTAAACCATTCACTCTTCTTCAATTGTTATTGTTGTTTTCCAGGTTTGGTTCCAGGCCCAGAGGTCACTGGATTATCGTTATGGATAGTAGGGCACTTGTTCGTTAAGTGGGCCAAAAGGCAGGGGAGGCAGAGCAAACACAGTGCCAATTTGGGCCTTGACCCCTACAGGATTCAAATGTGCTGGCATGCCAGAGGAGAGATACAATGGAAGGAACTGTAAACCTGTTTGAATAGGTTGCTGGTGGAAGCAAAGTGCCCTGATGTGTTGTTGGAGCATTTAGGTGAGAATGGCATATTGAGAGAAGGGGGTGGCTCTGATGAGAGCTATGAATGGTAATTTATTGGCGGGATAAAGGCAGTGGTCAGGATGCCAACATTATGTTAACAGAGTTCATACCTAGAAAAGAGTGGTGTGGGACCACCAAGCCAGTAACTATACAGAAGTTCGAGGAGGAAGTTTAACAGAGAAACGAGGGCCTGCTGCAGGGAAAGCGGTATCAGTGGGATTGAGCAGGCAGAGTTGAGGTACGATGCCTTGCAATATTTCGTCAGGGGCTGAGTTCATATTTCGTACTATGGTATGGAGTTATATTTGTTGAGGGTACAGGAAGTAGTGGCTAAGTGTTCAACATGTGTTCGTGTCCGGCAGGGGGTTGGGGGAGGGTCAGAAAAAGTCATTTCAGGGCCTTTTTCTGGGTGGTGGTTGGCCAAGAAGTTAGCATGGGTTAGCCAAATGTATTGTTGTTGACAGTGGCGATCCAGGCTGATGGGTAGACAAGCTTACACCTGAACCAGGCAGGAAATTCAAGGTTCATTAGTAAGTTAAGTTCAGTTAGAGGTTAATAGGTGCAGTAAAAATGTATGGGAGATTAAAGGTCTCAATTGCTGAATATCAGCCCAGGAGGAGGCAGAGACTTGCAGGTTTAGGTTTTGTGGGGGGAAGGACTTATAGGGGTGGGAGGTAGTTTATTTTAGATGACATATTGGCATAATGAGGAGAAAGGCCCAGGGTTTGTTTATGTGATGTGCACCGGTTTCAAAAGCAGTCTTTTTCAGATAAACTCGGTGTCAGTGGTCTTTGCTGCTCTCCCTATTCCTCAATAACTGGTGTTGCATCTGCTTTCGAGTCACACTGCTCGACTTCCCTCGAAAGCCGCGACAATCCTACCCACAAGGCAATCCATGAGGGCAGAGTTGCTGCAGAGGCTTCTATAATGTTCAGCCTTTTCCATTGAATATGTTTCTCCCCTCCAATTATGGGTCATCGGAAGCAACGTCTCATGTTCCCTTAAGAGAAAAACATGTTTTTTTAACAACAATGGCACGATACGTAGTCATGTTCAAGTACGGGCTGAGTAAAGGTACCATACCTATACGTCAGTCTTGTGTGCCTGTGTCTTGCACCTGGGCACTGAAACAACATGTACACATTAATTTGGCGTGTAACTACAAGACAGGGGGGTCTACGGGCGTGTCCATCACAGTGTAGGCCTGGAAAAAGTAGAGCACGCTGTTCTCGGACTGTGTTTTACACCAGGATGAGAATACTGTTCATGTGGCATAGAATGCTAAGGACGGACGCGTGTTTGCTAACACTTAGAAGGAGGCCCTATGTCTTAATGTCTTTTGACATTATAACTCACTGGCATAAAAGATTCGGGTGCTTCATCAATGAATTAACTACACGAATTCCTAAAGGTCTCATTTGTATTGTTATTTACCACTGTTATTTTTCATGGAAGCAATTGCAGGTTGTTTTATTAACCCGGCCCAACCAACCTCCCAGAGAAAAAGAGAAGGTCGCAGTCATGAGAAAGGGGGCCTTGCTATAAAAGCAGAGGCTACTGATGAACTGTTAAAGGAGTGGGGAGCAAATTCCTGTCCAGAAATACAATAAGCATTCCACACAAAACGTTTGAACAAATAAGGTGCAATGCAGGAAATTTCCCAAATACATTGGTTACAAATCCAGGTACTCTGAGGTGGGCCACTAATGATAGATCTGAAAAAACTTTCATGCTGCACCAGTCAAGTCTTGCCCTTCACAGTTTTCGGACTACGTCCTCCCAAAGAAACCTTTGAAAATATTGTGGCAAATTGTGTATTTTTCCAAGAAAACTTCCCTAAAAACTGGATACATGCCTATTGGTATTACAGGCAGTTAAAAAAATTCTGGATATGCAATTTTGCATGGACTGTTATATTTTCCCCCTATACATTCATTCTCCTTTCATTTTTCACTCAGCCCCATACAAGAAGAGTTCCAGTCATCTGTTTAGCTTTAGGGTAGAAACACGTAAACGTACATAAATCTCACAATGACAGATCATAGATTATATAGCTAGTCATGGGTTCAAACATCAATGCTATTCCAGAAATTCACAAAGTACAGCATCAGAAAACAGACAGGCTGCATCAAAAGTACATGGTCATGAGCAGCAGTGTTATCATTACAGCTGATGAAATGCTAGTACACAACTAAAAAACATAACTGCAATAAGGCATCGTACCCTAGTACCAATCAAACAAAATCTACACCGAGAGCTTGGCACGAAATAGTGCTGAAATATCAGATTTGAATATTAGAAATGTAACATTTATGTCCAGAAAAATCAGTCTACCATGTTCTCTCAGACAGACATTTTGCTTTTAAATAAATATTTCTCATTTTGGATAAATAAGCTCGATTAATGAGCAATAATTGCTATTTTCAGAAACAAAAGGCTATTATTATCATTAATAAAACAAGCATTGGCATAGCCAATAGGTCTCGCTTTTGGTACCTTATAAGTATTTAGTTATGCATCACAATATCCTTGGTGCAACAACATTAACTGTTGCATGGTACCCATACAGAGAGATGTTGTATATATCATGGCTCCCCCTTGCAGCCCTTACAAAGCACCACATGAATTCTTCACTCTCAAGAAAAGCAGATCCCAGAGCTTCTTTCCTAACGCAAGCACTTTAAACTTGACTTTTCTGTGACGCTCCCTGAAGCGCAAGTGTGCTCCTTAGCTTTAAACTGCCTCTTCCTTTCTGGTCTCTAAAATCATCCTCTCCGGGAATGGTTAGCTACAAACTCAACATATCTAGCCAGGCTAGGAAGCATTTTACACCATGTAGCTAAGGAATAATCTTTACTTGCATTGACGTGTAGCTAAGGAATAATCTTTACTTGCATTGACGTGCAAGCCATTTTAGCAGATTTAGACAAACAAGAACACTCCGTAAGCATGTTTACTGTTGAAGATGCAAAACTACTTATTTAACACCTTGGCTGCTAGGCGTTTTCCCCCCCCTGTGCTGAAAATTGCCATTTTGCTGGTGTCATGACGAGCTAAGCTCGTCATCAGCACAGCTCAACTGTGCATCATGACGAGCTGAGCTCGTCATGAGCATCGAAAGGGTTAAGGCAAAGGCAAATTCCCTTGGCAGATATTGTATACTGTTAGACTATGGTAAAAAAGGTAGAAATACCCGTGGTATACACTCGAGGTCAGTCGGAGCACTGTTCTCCTCGCAGGCGACACCTAACCACAACCTTCGAGCGGTGGATGGAAGAATAGCTCTTCCAGCCTCCAGTATTTGAAATCGATATCACAAAACCAAAGCCGTCACATTGTTCCACTGAGTGACAATGAGGTACAGTAAAAGGGCTGGTCTTGTGTATTAGTGAGGAGTTCATTTGAAAGAAAAATCCACTTCTTGGATCCGGCACCTGGTAAATTCAATCTTATTAGTAAATACATAGCTGAACCATACCATTAATAAAAAATAAATTAGCATCAGTTTTTTAAGCCCCGATAAAGAGCTCTGTAATAACAAGATAAGATATCGGTCAATGCGCCATAAATGAAATAATTGCAACATTGAGGAGAAAAGCCAGAACCTTCAAGAACAGGGATTTCAGAATAGAGGTTTTCGACCACTGTTAAGAAGGCAAGACGTGGCTTGCTTCCTTGTTAGTCAGGGTCCCACCTTCTACTGTCTAGGGTTAGTAGCATTTTCATCGCTGATGGTTCGGGCATGCCTCGCCCGGAGCAATCACGCCCGCTAAGTGTGGAATCTCGTGAAGTACCACGGTGTGACGGAGCAAAAAAGTGAATCAGCAATACAGTAAGGAGACTCCTTATTCGAAATGGTCCCATGTGCTGTTACTGTGTGGAACATGACAAAATGGCAAACCTTTGCAACTGTTACACGTTTTACAGTTACTCATCCCCCCGCCCCCTCTCTCTCTCATAGTCAGGGATGTCTAATCTGTAGGTTTGGTTTAGTAGTACTTATATAATGAAAAGTGTTTTCTTTCCTCGCATTATCTTACAAACATGCACAGAATGTTCAAAAGAAAAGACCTTTGGGAATTTTTTGAATTTTTCAGACAGGTTGTACATCTCCTGATTAGGCAAGGGAGCAAAATGACTCAGAGGGGGCCCTAAAAACTTGTTTTTCCCATACAAAACCACAGAGGAATGTTTGCAAAGAAAACAAGACGTGTGGCCGGGAATGGGAGTTGTGTGCGGGGAACATCGTTTACGACGCGGTTTTTACACTGCGGTGCCTTTACCCCGCAGCTATTCCAACGCAAGTCGTTACTACGACTTGCGCTGGATGGCGCTGTGGGATAAGGAATCTTGCAATTTTATATTCCAACACCTTCCCTACTGTTACGGGGACTGGTGTTGGAATATAAAATTATAAGATTCCTAAATCCACGACCTACAACGCAAGTCGTTGTAACGACTTGCGTTGTAAGACTTGCGTGGTAAAGGCATGCATTGTTACAACATGCGTTGTAACAACGTATATCCTTGTGTGCGCACGCACGAAAGTGAAAGTGATCAGTAACAGAACTGATACTGATCGCGGTCCAGATGGCGCCTCGGACGGTGAAATTTGGCATCTGCGCGCGTGCACTCAAGCCCTAGGCCAGCAAAAGCATGGGGTAGCACTTTAAAAACCCCACTTACTAAGTGTCTCGCAGAGCAGCACATGTGCTGGCTCAGGTGAGACCTAAAAAGAACCAGCTTTTCATTTTTTAGCAAACACATGTTTGAACCTAAAAGATAAGCCTGTTAATTACATCAAATATTCACAAGCACTGTTGCCAAAGAAAAATACATTCTGATTTTCATGACCATTTAACATCAAACATCATATGGCAGTGATTTCATTCGTAATTATCCCAGGCACATCCAGAATGAAGGCAAGAATGTCCTCAAAATGTTAAAGATGTGCCAATATTATACCATAGACAACCAGATTATTATCAATTTGCACAATATGTCAAGGACGGCTCACTAATAATCCCTGAATAGCCAAAATCATGTGTATTCCACTATTCCAGGCCTATCCAAAGAGCTACTGTATGCTATGGTCATCATTAAGCTGGCAACTCTCTCTACTCCAAGGTGACAATACAGATACACACATGGCTCTCAAATCCCAGTCCCTTTATACTTCCCTTAAGGGCAATGGCTGTGAGCTTTGTAGTTTTCTGATTGGTCGCAGAGCAACAAAACCACCAGTTGGCAACAGGTTCTTGTCCCAAACAATGTGGGCCTCACAGGGCTCACAAGACAAAACTGAAGCCAGAAGATGGTGGATTATGAGGCAAATTTGGTGAATTTACACTGAAGTGGAAAAAGCAGCGAGAGCACAAATGTGTTTTTTCCAGTGGTCTCGGTTATGTGCGACTAAAGACATGCGTTTAATACTAAGTGGCCGATTCTAAACCTTGTGCAAATTCTGATTCGACCATAAACTCACATTTGGGCAAAATAGGGTTACAAACGGCATGCTAACCTTGCAAGCTGGAGAGGGGCTTGTGGAGAGTTTTGAAAGCATAACTTGTGGCAGGAAATGCCTGGCACAAACCATGTGTAATATTGCCATTCATTACGATTATGCCCACCTCATTAGAGGAAAAACACATGCCACTAGCATGTTTGCCTTAACTCGGAATGATGTGTTACTTTCGCAACCACTCAATATTCCACCCTAGAGTTAACGCAAATTGCAGCTTCAGTATTATTGCAAAAACTGAATGATTTCTTTAGGATGCACTTAGGAGCACTGCCGTGACTGCCCCAATGTCACAAGGCAGACCTTCAACCGGTCACTTTTCTCAGCCAGCACTGCCAAGCAAGCGTACATATGTTCATAATTAAAAATAGTACAACCAAATAGCATTTTATTGCGGTTAACCGAAAATATTGGTTAGCTGTAGGTTATCTGCCCAATACACCATCAGTTAGCAGCTAAGTAAAAGTATTAGGCAGAATATTAAAGAATTTTTAAAGGCAAAGAAGATATAAATATCCAACTTTTTTCATATCGGTTTTCTTTAAATTGCGATAAAACACTTCACACACCAAGCAAGAACAGTCCCAGGTTGATCGTATTGATAAGCACAATGGATTTATAACAGCACTAAAGGCAAAATTTAGCACAATGTCAATAGCAGGTTGCAGAAAAATAAATTATTGTTTTAATCTAAATTAACATTTAATGAACACTAGATAGAAATATTACAGTATTCATATGAAAGAAAACATTTGCATTTTGCAAAACGCCTGGCAAACACCTTTTTGAAGCAGACCTTAATTTCAACACGGATTTAACACTACCTGTATATTTTAAAACTCAAATATGTGATACATTTGATAAAGGAAACGTGTCAATCATACTTTTGGTGAGCTCACAGGATTATGTCTAAGAATATATATAAATTAATATAAAGGTTTCGGGCCTTCCATGTGAGACCGCGTATGTTAGATACACCCCTAGCTCTGAACACTCTGCTTTGCAATAAATGCACCCACCTTACATTCAGGAAGGATCTTATCTGGTTCTTACATACCTAACTGACTGTTCTGGTTTGTATCCGTTAGAATAGGGGTCTCCAAACCGGTCCTGGAGGGCCGGATCCATGCCAGATTTTTTAAATATAAAAAATCTGGCATGGATCCGGCCCTCCAGGACCGGTTTGGAGACCCCTGCGTTATAATGTCATTCTTGACATAGTCTGGTTCGACTGAGCATTCTGGCTCATTACAGTTGCAGCAGTGGAACCAGACCCACCTGTTACCTGTGTGTGTGAATAATTACTTGGATAAAGAAGATTTCTTATGTACAACAGAGTTGGTGTACTTGTGTCTTTACGATGACTCCACAACACAACAATTTGGCGACGTGGATGGGATCAGACCTATTGGTTAAGGATTATTATTTTTTTTAATCCTTGATGCTGGAAGTTTTGGGAAGGATTTTCTATTCAAGGATTTATTTTTTCCCCACTTCAAGGAGTGCAGAGACTGTTATTGCACGCTGCAGAGCTGATCTAAGAAAAATCGCTGATGTGTGGTGCATAAAGAAACAACTTTGGAGTTAGAAGGTACTTTCAGCATTTTTCAAACCTGTCATCTGGTACGTCAAGCAAGTGCCTAAGCTTGTGAGGTGAGCGTGCTGTTCCTGGTATCTGCAATGGCGCTGGGAAGGAGGGCGCTGTCTCGTGTGCCACTATTGCGTGGTGAAGGAGCACGCTGTCTTGTGTGCCTCAAATTCGCTGGGAAGGAGCGCATTATTTTGTGTGCTGCAACCGCACTGGGAAGGAGCGCACTGTCTTTGTTTAAGGTTACAGCTTCGTGCTCCAGTGTTTCGGTACACATAGCATGTTGGGGTCATGCCTGTGTCCTGGGCACCCATTTTGGAATCTGCCAGCAAGGAGGAAAAGTGCCAGTCAGAATAAAATTCAATGTAAAATGGTTTTACATTATGTCCATTTCAGAACTTGCGCGTTTGGGACCTATAAGTAGAAGACAGTTATGCATAGGTAAATTTAAGTACATTTCAGTACATTTTTGTGATATGCTACTACACAGGAAACAGGTGTGAGACTTTACAAGTCATTTATTTAGGAGATGTTTAGAAGCATACGTTCTTATTTCTTGGGGCAAAGTGCTATATATTTTTTCTCTCCACCCTCTTTGTTTTGGAACTTAAGTATGGCACAGCAACATTTTTCAATCACCCCCCACATGCATTTTGGGTGTCAGGATCTGAACCTTCCATGAAATGGGTAGAATGAAAGGAATACTTTGAGAATTGAAGAATCTAAAAAGATGTCGGCGGGGCAGGAAAAAAAGAATTCTATTGCATTCTCTGGGCCCTGTTGGCCTGAAAACATATAGTCATGCCGAAAGCTATGGTTGTGGGGGATATTATTGTGTTTATTGCTACCTTACATGATTTGGATAAATATTTTGCAGGGTTAAAGCATTAATTGTCTATTGATTGTAAATTTGATGCCATTCACAATGATTTAGTTAGAGATCAACTGGTTATTCATAGCAACAATCCCGCAATACAAGAATGTCTATAGGTACATGGAGATTCACCACTAGAGGAGGTACTTTCCATTGTACGTCAAGCCGAGATATCAGAGAGATGTGCTACTGAGCTCTAGCAATTGGACAAAGAACAAGCTTGTGTTTGCAAAGTTATACATTGTAAAGGTGGAAATGATTAGATGTTGGACAGTAAAAACAAGCGAGGAGGAAAGGACAGAAGATGTTATCATTGAGGCAACAAGGAACACCCTTCATATAGTAAGACATGTCCTGCGCTAAATCAGAAGTGCAGCAGTTTTGCTCAATGGGCCACTATGCTAAAGCGTGCAAGAGGAAGGAATACAAGGTGAAGCTCAATTACTTGGGAAGAATAACATGTGAGAGTGAAGGAAATGAGAAATCTCCGAAACTAGACAGTGTAATGCACTTACAGGAGTAATTTGATCTGAACGTAGAGAAGAAGGGCACTAAAAAACAAACCTGAATTTGATATTTCTATAGGAGGTGTTGTCATTAAAATCTATGCTGACTCAGGATCACCTTTTACCATAGAGAATGAGGAAGTTTGAAGGAACACATTTTTGGAAAAAATTGCCAAACATCTTGTTTCATCGGACATCAATCCGGAAGGTTTTACCAGAGAAAGAATTTATATTTTGGGTTTCAGATGGTTAACTCTTGTTTTTAAAAGGTAGACACTCAAGGGGCAAGTTGTATGTGGCTAAAAGAGGGCCATCTGTTTTGGGTTGACAGAATCAAGGCAACCTCCATATTATTTTAGACCCAGAAAGCGTGGAAAAACTTTTGGTTGTGGATAATGGAAGTACTGTGGGGAAGAATTGACAAAGAAATATCCTAGACTAGAGCATTTGAAAAGCAATTAGGTGTGTTGGACGGGTTTCAGTATGACATTGAGAAAAATAAATATAATTCCCAAAGTACACAAAATGACAATGGTGCCTATGGTGGTACAAGAGGAATTATCTAAGGAATTAGAAACATTGAGGGAGATGGACATTATTGAATCTGTAGAATGCTCAGACTAGATTTCTCCAGTGGTTATAGCACGCCGCAATAATGGGAAAATCTGTCTCTGTGGGATTTGTGTCATGTGAACAACAACATTCTTATTGATCATTTCCCTTTACCCAAAATCACAGAGATGATGTTGAGTCTTAAAGGGCCACATGGTTTTCAACCATTTATATATAGTTCAAATCACTAGATTTCCCTTACACCGAGATCTAGGATAATAATAGCTTTTATCACGCCGTTTGGATGCTTCCAATTTAAACGCTTGCCATTTGGCCATGCATCAGCGGCAGCTGTTTTTCAACGCCTCATGCAGAATATTTTTAGAAAAAAGAGTACGGTTTATTATATTTCCAGGATGTCATTTAAAGTTTTGGTGAAAATAGAGCAGTGCACAATGAGAGGTTAGAGAATGTGTTAAGGATTTTGGAGAGTAAAGGTTTGACTGTTGAACTGAGTAAATGTACGTTTGCAGAGAGGAGTGTAACTAATTTAGGAACTGTGATCGGTGAAGGGGGTTTAGCCTAAGCCTTCTTTGAGTAATGCAATCACTGGGGCACCCACTCCTACTAACAAAACAGAGGTAAAGTCATTTCTAAGAATGGTAAAATATTGTGAGAAATGTATCCCTAATTTTGCAGGGAAAGTATTTAACATTAGATAACTTCTTAAGAAGAACATGAGGTTTACAGATTTCCCCCCCCCCCCCACACACAAACGTACATATTGTGACGCGAGGTCACCGCCAGCGGTCACCTGTTTGGGACCAACAAGCAAAGGGAGTGCTTAGGGACCCAGCTGCCACCACCACCATCTGACCGCAGGAGCGGACCATCACTAGCCCAACGGGGATCAGAGCACCGGTGCCCCTGGGGCACCCCCTCCCTTTTCCTCAGGCTGCAGGACCACAATACCAGGCATCAGGGGTGAAAATCGAGATATAGCGTGGCAGACTTGAACCACAGCATCCAGGTACTCGGGCCTACAGGTGACCACCATCCCAGCAGCATCACTCGAGATCCCCCTCACTGGAAACGATGGGTCGCCGGACAGCACCCAATGCGCCAGTCACAGACAAGCAGAAATCAGAATCCAAGCACCAACCCAGCGACGCAAAGAGACGAACAAGACGCAAGGGATCCCCGTCTAGAAAACTGGATCAGGTGCTCGCAGCCATAGAAAACTCCAGGGTGACTATGGAACAGAAATTCGACTTGTTGGCTACAGACTTCAATTTACTGCGTGATGACCATAGGAAATTGTCAGATAAAGTGTCCCAAGGAGAGCAGAAGCTTCAAGAGCTGCACCCGCAGGTACAACAACACCACAGCGACATCCCTGACCTCCAAGCAAGACTCACAACCCTGGAACGCAAAACAGACGACTTGGAAGGGCGCTCTCGCAGAAGTAACATCCGCGTCATGAACTTATAGGAGGGGACCGACCCCTTACAGTTCGTCACCGACTGGATCAACACCTTCACACCGTCCGCGGAGCTGACCCCCTTCTTCTCTGTGGAAAGGGCGCACAGAGTCCCGGTGCGCAAACTAAAGCCGGGTCTACCCCCAAGACCATTCCTGATGAAACTTCTGCACTACAGGCACAGGGACGCGATCCTAAGAGCGACCAGGACACACGGCAGACTACAAGTGGAAGACAAACAAGTCATGCTCTTCCCGGACTATTCCCGGGCAGTACAACAGCAGAGGGCCACGTTTCAAGCGGTAAAAAAAGCACTCCGGCTCAAGAACATTCAATATGCCCTTCTGTTTCCAGCCAAACTCAAAGTAATTCACGACAACACCACCCACTTCTTCACGGACCCAGGAGCTGCAGCCGCCTGGGCAGAGCAACACACGCAGCCCCGCACAACCCCCGGCGAGCTCACAAAATACTCAGCAATCAAGGCGGCCACGTGGTCAGAGACGTAAGATCACACTCACGCAACTTAGTACCCATTCCACCCCGCCCGGGAAAGGCTCCCCAGACCTCACCCAGATCAAGTCGGAACGCAGAAAAGAACTCAAGGGGGCGGCTGCGCTGGGCCCGTCGGAGGACGTGTCAGATGTTGACAATGGCCCACACTTATTTAGCTCAGAAGAAGAAATGAGCGACGCTCGGGTCTTCCGCGAAGGGTCACAAACACCCCCAAGGGTGACACCCCAGACCTCGGACTTACTGATGTAACAAAGGACAAGTGTATGGACAAATCACTCCAGTGGGACCAAATCCACGACGGTCCACCCCGTGGTCCCAAGACAGCTCAGGTTGACAGACTTGAGGTCAGATCTGTGGACAGGACCCGAGGAGCACCGGATTGACTACACAAGCCTCCAACGATATCCAGCGGCACTCACGTTACCCATGGAAACACTTACGAATCACCATTCAAGTTGATGGTGGAGCCGGCGGCGCCGGAGAGGGACTCTGATTGCCACCTCCCCTGCAATAGACTAACAACCTTACATGTTCTGCAGTTTGGATGTGTTGCCCCATGCAATAGGTCCCCGTTGTTGGGAATGTTTCCCGAGGTTGACTTTAGTTTTCCCCCATAGTTATAACTTTCCTAGTGACAGTACCTCTTATGGCAAGTGTGGAGTGCAGTCTGCACAGAGACCCTCAGAGCAGTGGGAACCAGGGAGACCGAGAGGGAAGCCAGGGCCGGGTGTAGGGCACGAGGGGCCCATACGATCCGTCCACGACACGGTATAGTATGACACCCATGTCACCTCACTCAGATCTTAAAATCATAATGTTGAATGTTAGAGGGATGCACACTGCCAAAAAACGGTATTCCATATATGCGTACATAAAACGGCAACAAGCACAAGTTGCCTTCCTACAGGAGACCCACCTGACAAACCTAGAGATAGGTCGTCTCCAACGGAAGTGGAGGGGCATCATCTGTGCCACGAAATACTCAGCCTTTGCGAGAGGGGCATTGGTGTGGATTAGGCCCGGAGTGCCCTTTAAAGAACACACCAGAGTAGTGGACAATAATGGTTGTTATGCTTTCATTAGAGGCCTACTAGAGGGACAACCGATCCTACTAGGTAGCATCTATGCCCCAAACACTGACCAAGATCGATACTGGGAAGAGCTAACTGGAATCTTGACCCGCTATACTGCGATCCCTTGGCTGCTGGGAGAGGACTACAACTGTGTGTTGGACCTACTCCTCGACAGATCACACCCCCCTACTCCCCCGGAACTCCCAGGCACACAGACAAACAGACAGTTTCTGCAACTGGGTAGGAAATTGGGCATTAATTGATATTTGGAGGTCCCAACATTCCACGACCAGACTGTACTCCTTCCACTCCATTCCACATAATCTTAGGGTGCGCTTAGAAAGATTCCTTTGCTCCCCCACGCTTTTAGTCTCAATACAGCACACTGACGACCTAGGCCGCACGGTTTCAGATCACGACGCACATGTGGTAACAATGTGCTGGCGCCCACCCCACCCACCGGTTCCCACGTGGAGACTTCCACAAGAGTGCCTTACTGATCCAGTGTTTTGCCACACGCATGGGGAGTTTATTGAGGCACATTTACGGAACAATGCGGGTACCGCCTCTACTAGGGGCTTAGAATGGGACGCATACAAAGTCACGGCGCGAGGACACTGTATCCAACAAATAGTGGGGGTACGGAGATCATTAGAATCGGCTTTAAGTGAGCAAAACTGAAATACGCAGAGACACTCCTGGACCTGCGGAAATACAACTTCTGCAATATGCAACCAACACACATAGGGAGGGTAACAGGGCGGGCGCTCTCTTAGCATGGATGGCCAAGCAAGACACGACTCCGCAACCAGTCACAGAGCTCGCAGATGACACAGGCCAGGTACATTACACACAAACAGGTATCCTTAATATATTTCGCACCTACTACAACAGGTATCCTTAATATATTTCGCACCTACTACATAGGCATTTACCGCAACCCTGCGCCAGCGCCGAACGACGCATTGCAACAATTCCTAGGTGAGCACAGGCTTCCGGTCATATCCCCAGAGGACCGCAGGGATCTAGACAAGAAAATCACAGCCTCAGAAATCAAACATGCCATAGAGTCTCTTGCTCGCAAGAAGGCTCCGGGAATGGATGGGTTATAGTAAATTTAAAGCTCAACTGGTGCCCCGGCTGGCCCTCGCAATTGAGGAAGCCCTGGTCGCGGGGATTCTACCCGCCTCATTTCGGGAATCCACTATGGTCACATTTTTGAAGCCACACAGAGACCCCACACACCCCTCCTCATACAGGCCCATCACCCTCCTCAACGCGGATTGTAAGATCCCAGGGAAAATACTAGCTGACCGCTACAGCCCACTCATACCCACGTTAATCCATCCCGATCAGTGCGGATTTGTGCCCCGGCGCAACACCTCCCATCATTTACGGAGACTTTTTCACATCCAAGACAGCGCGCGTGACAGGTTCCCCAGGGCAGCATGTCTGATATTTGACATAGAATAAGCATTAGATACGTTGCTATTGGCGCATTTGTTCGCGGTTCTCCAGACACTACAATATGGTCAGACTCTGTTAGCTTATACCCGATTATTATACAGGAACCTCATCGCTTGGTTGAGACTCGGAAAGTTGATTTCGGCCCCTTTTCCAATAGGTCGAGGCACCAGGCAAGGCTGTCCGCTCTCCCCCCTTCTATTCGCACTGGCAGTCGAACCACTGGCCATACGGCTACGTGGGGAGGGTACAGCCTGGGGGATACCAATTGCTGAGACGACACACTGCGTCTCCCTGTACGCAGATGACCTGCTGATCTACGTCCGTGATGTCACAGAGGATCTCACCCCAATTTGAGAAACCCTGCAAGCCTTTGGTGCCATCTCTGGACTCAAGGTCAATTGGGAAAAGTCAACAGTATACCCGCTGCACCCCAATCTGGCGCCGCATGAGGTAACACTAGGCACACAGTCGCTCCACTGGAATGGAGCAGCCCCTCGATACCTGGGAGTACGACTATACCACTTCCCGTCGGACCTGTACGAGTGAAACCACCGTAAGATGCTAGCTAGCCTATGATCGGCAGTGGCCTTCTGGGGCACTTTACCCCTAGCGCCTATAGGCCGGGTGGGGTTAGCGAAAATGAAAATGTTACCCAGACTGCTTTATCATTTTTCCAATCTCCCGGTGATTGCTCCCAGATCCTTCTTCCGTGAACTGGACACGCTGCTCACAAGCCTCATATGGGGCAATGGCCGACACAGAGTGGCGCTCAAAAAGCTACAGCTACCCACTACGGAGGGGGGCCTGGGCGCCCCGTCCTTCGAGTCATATTTTTTGGCGGCGCAACTACAATGGGTGTCCCACTGGACAGCGGAGCGCCATGTAGTGGAAACCACGACAGTCACCGGTAGGATACCTCTACCGGACATCATACGCATGCTCTTACCTGGCACTAGACCATCCCGTACCCTCCCGCTCCAGGTATTCGTGGAACGCAAATGTATGATGCGGATTCGCCGCCTCTCCCGAGACGCACCGCTCTACTCCCCACAGTTGCCACTTGTGGGTCTCCCTCGCGGGGCACACCACTTCACTACTAGGAGCTTACAAACCTGGACCGATCATGAAGTGACTGAGGTAGCGGAGATGCTCCAGGATGGACAACTGCGCACCTTTGAGCAGATGGTCGAGTGGTATGACCTTCCGCAGGGCCAATTCCTCACATTTTAGACAACTCCTGGAAAATACTCTGCGATACTGGGACCTGAGAGGCGGAGAACCGCCGATACACCCGGTACTCCATACAATCCTTCGGATGGTGTCCGGACGACATCTGGTGACGTGGCACTACAAAGCTATACGGGAGTTGACCGACGTGTACCTAGACAACCTGAGACAGACCTGGGAGGACGATATAGGCAGAGTATTTCATGACTCGGAGTGGAAACGCGCCCTAGAATATACTAAAAAAAGTCTCCAGAAACGCGAGATTTAAGAATATACAATTCAACATTCTACACAGAGCTTACCTCACACCAGATAAACTTCAACGCTACTACCCAGACACGCCTTTCCAGTGCCCACGATGCAACTCAGCCGCAGCGCACTTCAAACACATATTTTAGGACTGCCCCTCCCTCCGACAATACTGGGCCACAATATCAGACGCTTCGCGCGTTGGTCAACCTCCCACAAATCGAAT
This sequence comes from Lissotriton vulgaris, assembly GCF_964263255.1. Taxonomy (NCBI): domain Eukaryota; kingdom Metazoa; phylum Chordata; class Amphibia; order Caudata; family Salamandridae; genus Lissotriton; species Lissotriton vulgaris. The sequence continues at coordinate 541,660,005 of NC_141685.1, read as the reverse complement.
CCTGAGAGGTTACGGCACTAGGCACCTACCACAGGAAAAAGACAGAGAAAGTGCAATGGAAGTTTGCATCGTTTGCACTTTTGCTGGCAAAAAGAGCCATTGCAATGCACTTGAGGGCCCCCACGGGCCCCCCTGTGGCAGCATGGATAGGAGCGGTGAGAAATGGGGAGCGGCCGAGGAGGAACTTTTACGAGACGAGGAGGTCAGAGGAATGCGTAAGAACCCCATCTCACTGGAATGGGCACACCTACTCATACAATTCCGGCACAAAACTTCCCCGGAGGAGGTCCCGGATCCCTCCCGACCACATACTCAAACCCCCCCGCACCACCCCAACCCATCACCGGATGCCTGAGGTCCCCGAACACACAACGAGACATACTGTCTCAGTGACCCCCTTTGAAGGCATGCTGCACTATCACCGACGTCTTGAGGAGGCATCGCCATCATCCACAAAAACACCATCCGTCTCAGTGACCCCCTTTGAAGGCATGCTGCACTATCACCGACCTCTCGAGGAGGAATCGCCATCATCCACAAAAACACCATCCGAATCACGACCAGCTCCGACGACAACCTCACGACCGCCGAACACCTCCACTTCCAGATCCACACCGACCCCAGGACCACACTTAGAGGCACCCTCATCTACAGACCACCAGGAACCTGCACACCATTCAACGAAGACATCACTGACTTCATCAGCCCACATGCCCTCACCTCCGAGAACTACATTCTACTGGGAGATCTCGACTTCCACCTGGAAAAGAAAAAACGACAGCAACACCACCACCCTTCTGGACAACCTGGCCAATCTCGGACTCAAACAACTTGTTGACACCCCCACCCACTTAGCCGGACACACGCTCGACCCTATCTTTACCTCCAGCAAACACATCTCCTTCGATCACACCACAGCTCTCCAATTGACGGACCACAGCTGCGTTCACTTCAGCTACAAAAAAAACACGATCCACATCCCCCCACATCCTATTCCTCGAAGAAACTGGAACAAAATCACCACCGACCAACTCTTCACATCGCTTAACCAAAACCCTCTTGCCATATCATCGGACCCAAACCAAGCTGCCACCAAACTCACATATTGGATCTCCCAAAGCGCTGACGAATTAGCACCCTTGAAAAACCACCAGACAAAACTAGGTAGCAAGAAGGCCCCCTGGTTCAATGATGACCTTAAGAAATCCAAGAAGGAATGTCGTACCCTCGAGAAAACCTGGAGAAAAAAACAAACCTGACCACCTTCAAAAACGCCACCCGCAAACACCACCAACTGATCCGATCAACCAAGAAATCAGCATTCAAGGATCGACTCGACAACAACGCCCACAACAGCAAGGAACTATTCAACATCGTCAAAGAATTTACCAACCCCACCACCGGCACCAACGACATCACTCCCTCCCAAGACCTCTGCGACTCTTTATCCTCTTTCTTCCACAACAAAATCGCCGACATACATAACAGCTTTGAAAACCAGGCCGAAGATCTGTCCACTCCACCCACCCCCGAACCAAAACAGCACTCTCACAACCTTCCCGCCTGGAACCCAATCACTACTGAAGACACCATCCGCCTGATGAACTCCATCCACTCAGGTTCACCAACCGACCCATGCCCCCACTACATATTCAACAAAGCAGACTCCATCATCACACCCTACCTCCGCGATGTCATCAACTGTTCCTTCAACTCCGCCACCTTCCCGGAAAGCTGGAAACATGCCGAACTCAGCGCCCTTCTGAAGAAACCCACAGCAGACCCCTCTGAACTTAAAAACTACCGCCCCATCTCACTCCTCCCATTCCCTGCCAAAGTCATTGAGAAAGCCGTCAATAATCAGCTTGCCGCCTTCCTTGAATCCAACAATTCCCTCGACCCCTCACAGTCTCGATTCCGAGCCAAACACAGCACCGAAACCGCCCTCATCGCTGCCACAGACGACATCCGAACGCTACTGGACAACGGAGAAACAGTTGCCCTCATCCTACTCGACCTCTCCGCCGCCTTCGACACAGTCTGTCATAGCACCCTCATTCAACACCTCAGCAACGTCGGAATACAAGGGAAAGCTCTGGACTGGATCATCTCGTTCCTCACCGGAAGAACCCAGAGAGTCCGCCTCCCCCCATTCAAATTAGAGGCCACCAAAGTCATCTGCGGCGTACCACAAGGATCATCTCTCAGTCCCACCCTTTTCAACGTTTACATGAGTCCCCCTCGCATCCATCGCGCGACAACACAACCTCAACATCATCTCCTACGTAGACGACACCCAGCTGATCCTCTCTCTCACCAAAGACCCAAACACCGCCAAAACCAACCTACACGAAGGAATGAAAGAAGTAGCTGAGTGGATGAAAAACAGCCGTCTAAAACTAAACTCGGACAAAACGGAAGTCCTCATCCTAGGATCATCCCCCTCTGCCTGGGACGACTCATGGTGGCCACCGGCCCTGGGTACAGCACCCATTCCCACAGATCTCGCACGTAACCTGGGCTTCATCCTAGACTCCTCCCTCTCGATGACCAAACAAGTCAACGCAGTCACATCTTCATGCTTCAACATACTACGCATGCTCAAAAAAATCTTCTGTTGGATTCCCACCGAAACAAGAAAGACAGTCACCCACGCACTGGTCACTAGCCGACTGGATTATGGAAATACCCTCTACGCCGGAACCACAGCCAAACTTCAGAAAAAACTCCAACGCTTCCAAAACGCCTTCGCCAGACTCATACTGGACATCCCCCGTCAAGCTCACATCTCCGGCCACCTGAAAGACCTCCATTGGCTCCCCGACAACAAAAGAATAACTTTCCGGCTCCTTACCCACGCACACAAGGCCCTCTATGACTTAGGACCTGAATGCCTCAACACGCGACTGTCCTTCTACACACCCAACCGCCAACTACAATCTTCCAATCAAGCCCTCGCCGCAATCCCGCGCATCCATAGGTCCACCATGGGAGGAAGATCCTTCTCCTACTTAGCGGCCAAGACCTGGAATTCTCTCCCCACTCAGCTCCGCCTCACACAGAACCACCTCTCCTTCAGAAAGCAGCTAAACACCTGGCTATTCGATAAGTAATGCACCTACCCCCCCTCAAGCGCCTTGAGACCCTCTGGGTGAGTAGTGCGCTATACAAATTCTTGAACTTGAACTTGAACCTGTAGTTCCTCATATAGACGATGCCCACTGATCCAGACTAAAGAACCACATACATTCAGCACCGATTACTACACATGGAAAAGTTCCCCCCACGACTTGATGTTTTCCTCGAATTGCAAGCCGGCGGTTCCGAGTCCGACGTTCATTTCCTTAAACAATATTTATCACAGGACTGAGAATTGCAAACTGCAAAGACACACACAGAGAAAATGCTCACACACACCTCTGCCGACGCACGTGGTCATAAACATAGGGTTGAGGGCCCAGTTGTAGGGTTGCTAGACCCCCGTCACAAAGGCAATTGGCTTTGACATACACGGAAAGTTAGAGAGGTTTGTGAATAAGTGGCACTAGTGGACTACAACGTGTACTACTACTCATTGCAATGTAATCTCCGACTGTGTGCAGTAATGTGTAATTTGTTCTTCATTGTGCCTTACCCCCCATCTCCAGGGGGGCGTGATATGTGAAAAATCTAATAAAAAAATTTAAACAAAAAAAAGAAAATAATACATATACCTTCTTGTACACAAATTTACAGAGTATGCTGTTTGAAACACAGTATTTGTATGTTTATTTTTTTGTAACATGTCACTAGGTAAAAGCACAGACACGCATGCATACCTTCTCAAACTTGGTGAGATTTCCAACAGTGATTTTGTTAGGATTGCTCTTTACAATCGGTACGTCTAACATTCTGAGCAGTCAATGAATAGTGAACCTTCAAGAGAAAAGTAAGGTTTAAGACAACTTGGGAGAAGGATTAGTGATTAGGCTACTTTGTAGGAGTGTGTGTAAAGGTACAGTCAAAGTAGTCCTCTTTCTGCATTTCTCTTGCTTCTTTCTGTACCTTTCTTCCTCTTTCTGCACCTCTCTTGCCCCTTTCTTCACTTCCTCTTGCTTCTTTCTGTGCCTTTCTTCCTCTTTCTGCACAGGTCTTACCTACATAGGCATAGTTAGAAATTAGCATTTAAAAAAACGTATAAATTCACTGATATAACCACAGGTTTCAAGGACGTTATAGTTAGAAATGAATATTTGAAAAACCTTAGAAATTCACTGAAAAAAAACAGAGGTTTCAGGGACCTTATAGTAACGCCATCAGCAGTGCATTGCGGGGTAATGAGTTATAGTTAGCTCAGCTAACTATAACAGCTGAATTTCTCTGGTTTTGTACTAATGAAATGTCAGCCTAACTATAACGTCCATGTTTTTATTAATGAATTTCTAAGGTTTTTTTAAAATGCAATTTCCTAACTATAACGCCCCAGAAACCTGTTTTTTCTGTGACATATATATATATATATATATATATATATGTGTGTGTATCTACTTTTCCAAGATTAATGCACTGAAGCGTTTCGGCAAAAACATTTTTCAAAGTGCATAAACTGCACCCATCTCCACCAGTTTAAATATATGAGTAACAACAAGATATAGCAAAAATACTGTCTTACTTATAAAAAGTGTACTACAAAACCTCAAATGCAAAACTAAAACCAGTTCAGACAATAGATAAAAAGGTACAGATCCATTTTCCTATTTTCTCTTACTAGAGGGCAAATAATAAATAAATTAATCATTTCTAGTTATCATTTATCCAAATGCATAAATATCATTATTTATGTATAGCCCTCTTCAATAGAATAATGCACTGCACCGCCTTTCTAAAAAAGGGGAAAAAAAGGAGGAGGTGAAATTTAATAAACAGCAAAAATTCCAACATGATAGACAGGATTACGCTGAAGGGCGAGTCCCTAACTTTTGCAGAAAATTCACATTTTTAGAAAAGAGATGTACCATGAAGACATGCAGAAAAGGCAAGAATGTATATCCACTGAATCCAACTCAGACTTAAGTACTGATAATGACGGATGTTAATGACCAAACTCGTAGAGTGGAGCTTTCGAGGTTTCAAGACAAATATCGGATCCTGAAGCAGGCAGAGACACCAAAGACAGAACGCCTACCGGCAAGAGGAAAAGCAAAAGGAATGGGATGTGGAAGAAGTGCAATTAAACACACATGATCAGAAGAGGGGGTATAGGTCGAGCCATTACCAACTTGGAGAGTAACGCGTCAGAAGAAGAACTGAGTTCTAAACTGATTGTTATGAATTCATCACAAAGAGAGTTTCACTCCTGGAGTTGCGCTCAGCCTTCTGTCCGAACTCAGGTTTCAATTACGCCCAAGGCTGTATTGCTTTGTATCTGTTCATAAGAAAATTGAAATTGAACAAAATACATAAAATGGCAAAGAAACCGGTGAATGTTGATTTTGTGAATCAACCTCCATGTGATCTAGAAATAAGGGGAGGCAGATGGTCAACTAGCTCTGGAAACATTATTGGGTATTGATGCAGGAACCTCGAGTGGCAATGGTTTTAAACCACAGTCCCAAATTATCCCAACATTACCACATGATAACATAGATGTTTTTCATGAAATAGTAATTCAATAGTTGATATCTGTGAGGGATAACATAAAGTGTATTCAGTAGACAACTTAACCACTACTTAACAAAAGGCCCTGGAGGTTCTCAAGAATCATACCTCAGTAGTAAGAAAAAATTCAGACATAGGAGGTAATGTCGTAATTATGGAAACTGACTCATATGTAAATGAAGTCATGAGGCAATTATTTCAGAAGGAATGCTATGAGGTCATCTCAGTGGAGACCTACAAGGCCTCAGTGTGTAAATATCATGACAGGCAAACTTTATGGAGAAACACAGGCATCTTAGATCAGGACGAAAACTTTTTTTTGAGATATGACTATCCAAGAGTACCACGTTTTTGTATATTGCCTAATGAACAAAAGCGTTAATAATCCACCTGGCAGACCTATAGTTTCATCCAAAAATAACTTTCTGGAAAACCCAGCCATCTATATAGATTCTATATAGATTCCTTTATCTCACCCTTTGTAGTGATCCTGCCAGCATACTGGAAAGACATTGGAGTTTTTTTACAAAAATTCAGAATGAGGTATGAGTAGATATCTATTAGATGATCACCATAAATGTGGTCAGTCTATCTACGCGTATAGAGCATGCATTCAGAGTTAGAGAGTGTGAGAACTTCCTCAAGTCGAGACCAGCTTATTTAGAGCATAACAGAATGCTTGTTAAAATGATCAAAATATTGTTTACGGGAAAGTATCTTTGTTCATGATGTCTTATTTTACAGTCAAAAGGTTGGTACTGCGATGGGCACCTGCTTCGCCCCCAACTTTGCCAATTTGGTTATGGGCTGGTGGGAGAAGCGGTGGCCTGGGATAATATCTTAATTTAGACTCATTATAATAACGACTAATTAAGTTATGGACAGGGACTAGAGAAAAGGCATGCAAATATGTATCCAAATTGAATCAGAACCGATACAACTTGAAATTCACTCTCATTATGAGTCAACATGAGATCACATTCCTGGATATACATCTCAAGGTATAGGAAGGGAAAATAAATACTTCAGTACATGAAAAATAACAGCAGGGAACAGCACACTACTTTTCACCAACCAACATCCTAAAAACCTGTTGGAAAGTATACCATATAGTGAAGCACTAAGGCTCAAAAACATCTGCAGCCAATCAGAAGTTCGAGAGAAACAGACCAATTTAATGGAAAAAAGATTCCAAGAAAGAGGATACACACTTAAAACTCTGAATTTAACAGCTACAAAAGCAGAACTACTAAAAAGGGATCAATTAGTGAGAAGAATAACAATTGACTCATCATGACCTACAACTCCTCATCCTATAATGTGAGTAAACATTGGTATATTGTCAAGAAAGATCTGGTTATTTCCATGACTTACCTGAGAGACCCTCTACCACCTATAGAAACGGAAAAAACTTTGGGTGATGTTTTTACACACAGTTACAACACTAAACTTCAAAATACAGGATTCCTGGTTAAGTAGAACTAGAAGGTTCTTCAAATGTAACCAGTGTAAGGCCAGTAAATTAATTTTCAATACCTCCGAATATTTTACTTCAAATGGGAAGCGAAGGAAGATTTACAATTTCTTTACTCGTAACACAGATCACAGTATTTATGTTTTTAGAGTGCTCTTGTTCACCGACGTACGTGGGAAGTACCATCTTCCCACTATGTAAGCGTATTCTGGAACATCAAAGAGCGATAAGAAAAGCAGTTTCACCTACCCAGTGGCATGTCACTTTTTGATTTTCATGAGAGGGATGCGTCAAAACTAACGTTTTTTGCTATAGATAGAATTCCAGCCAATGCAAGGGAGGGAACAGGGTCGCCAAATTAAGACGCATGGAATCCAGGTATATCTTGGACCTACATACTAAAACACCAGGGGGACTAAATAAGGATAACTGCATAAAATGTAGGTGTCTGGTCAGTTTGATCTAAATAATATAGGTTGTATAATATAGGGTGACTGTGTTTTTAGTTTGATAGGTTGGATAATATATCACTTGGCAATAATTGAAATAATATTTGGTTTTAATATTCGTATTTTATCTTTCCTTAAAGCTGATCAGGATTTTACGAATATTTTTTAGGCTATGAATTTAGAAAATCATGTTGTTACTTAGTCACATATATAAAAATATATATTTGTATCTATATTTATATGTTGAGATTTTTTGCCTTTGGGCACTTTTCCTGAATTGTCTTTCTATCAGATTGAGACATAGTTAACCTTTTGGCGTGCTTACATGTTTAGAATCGCGATTCCACCAGTTAAAGAATGTAAATGGTCCCCTTCTTTAGAAAGGAGTTACACTGCATTATAGAGGACTGTAAGTTAATAATGATAGTCATGCATCAGAATAAATGATTATTAGAAATTATTTATCATTTGCCCTCTAGTAAGAGAAAATAGGACAAGTATTTGCAATGCAATAGGTCTCACATTTGCAAGTTTGAGCTATTGGCATTGTAAATGACAATGCCTTTTATTCATGTGTTAGATTTTAAAACATAAATTAAAGGCATTGTAATTTGCAATGTCAATAGCTTAAACTCTTGTCCATGCGAGACCTATTGCAGTGCAAATGCTTTTTTTTCAATAGGCCATACAAATAGTGTGACATTTATAGTGCGTTCCGGCAATGACCACATGCATTTTACGTAACAGTCCTTATTATAATAGACTTCACTGCTTGCATTTTTGTTTTCCTAGCGCACTTTGTTTAAATACTTTTAAGGAGCTTCATATGTAGATTATTTTATATATTTGTTTAAACTTACATGCATTAGCTGGCACTATTTTGCACCGAAAATTAATACATTTTTTGTAATCATTTTATGGTATTAGAAGAAATGGTTTTAATTAACTGAAATAAACATGAACGTTGAGTGAGGGAAGCAAAGGTTGAACAAGGCGGACCTAAGGCCCACCATGTGTGTATTGGAATCTTACAATATATAGCTGCAGTGTCAAAACCAATACCTAAAAAGCAACAAACCTCACCTGCAGGAAGGGGACAGTGAGAGGCACTTAGAAATAATGAGAGAGGGGTATAGGAGTGAAAAAGGGAGGATGAGGGACATAAAGGCAGAGAAAAATGGATGAGGAGTGACATTCTCCTGCCACCTTTAATTTGCATATACACATTTTCCATTATGCTGCCAGACAGGCCAATGCTAACAGCTCACTGGATGCCACAGTTATGCAGTTGAGGGGCATCGCTGTGGGGCGCTGCTTCTCCGGTCACAATAAGGATCTGGTGTACCCATTTGTCAGTCCCGCACAGCACACCACCGTTATCCCTCCAAGCATGGATTAGACTCCATGTTGACAGTTCCTGTTTTGTGATGTGCCACAATGCATGTAGGTCGTTTACAAAGTATTAAACAGTGCTGTCATGGTGAGACGGGCCCTTTACGCTTAAGTGGGTTGTATTCTAGCATGCCAAAGTCCAGTTTAAATACACTGCACACTTGCTTACCACCCCCACTTGAGGCCGGGTATACCATAACATAGGCACACGGATACATGCTGGGATACCACATGGCAGCCATCGAAACAAGTTGACTTCAACAGAAGAGAAAACACTGAGACACCAGACTCTGTGCCTAAGTCAAAGTTCAACTAATTTTCTCCTTCATCATGAAAGGCAGAAATGGCACCAAAATAGGCTCCGAAAAAAATACTTATATTAAGAAAGGCAACAGTAGAAACTATTTCACATCCTAGAAAAAGAAAAAAATATACAGCTGAGAACAATGGTACTTCTTGCCATTATGTATGCCAACAAAATGCAGGTTTATCAAGTTATACGAATGCAACGTATATAAGTGACAAAGGCAAAGAAAATGAAAGCCGCTTCTGAGAGTGGGGGCCCACACCTCGTGTCTGGAAACAATTGTGCCTATTGGAAGCTGTGATGATTCCACAGCTCGTGACGCAACCTGTGAAAGAATATGCTGGGCATCAGCACATCTCAATCTCAAGGAGGCCAGCTGTTTTATGAGCTGGCTTCCGAAACCCTCCCTTACCTCCTGGAATCTAACAAAATATTTCCAGCCCCCTCCAACAGCCGAGCTAGCCCCGGCAAGAATTAAGAAGAGACGAGACCTGAAGATCACAGAGCGGCTGTAAATATTGACAAGCATGGCGGGCTGAAAATTAAAACATGATGCGCCTGCCATTGCTATCCAAGGGCAGCCTCCTGTGAGTGGTGTGTGCGACCGCCATTGTAAATGGAAAGCGCATGGTGCGCTGAAAACCAAAAAAGTGGGTGGTCTACTTTAAAAAGGCAGTGCTGTGTCATTAAAGAAGAAAACCGAATGCTCTTTCTTGAGCACGAGCCGCGATGTTCGGGGGAGCCAAGCTATCTTTCACGGATAGTAGTGAAGCGCGATCAGCCCAGGCACCTCCCTCTGCTGAGCCTTAACCAAGCACCCAACCTCCACAATACCTGCCTTGCACTCACAGAAAAAGTAAATAAATAGAAAAAAAAGGCACACAGCTGCGTTATGCAATCGCAAGTCACAAAACAATTGCATGTCAGCCATTATTAGTGCTGTGGCTGCCGCGATGTTAAACAAGCTGTCGCCACTGCGTGAATTATAAAAAGAAGAGCTCATACACTAATTGAAGGAGACACTCTAACTCTGCAAGGAAACGATCCAGTCCAGATGAGAGGTCCCAAAAGGAGACAGGGCAGTAACAAAGAAGCCTAATTTTCAATCAGGAGCCAGCGTTTACCGTAAACGATGACGCTAGCCAATTAAAATTATGGGCAGGGCTTCAATTCCACTTCTGAAATCTCCTCTAAGACAATATGCCTTGCAGAGCGTGCAGCGCATGCGCACTGCAATGATAGGCGAGACCAAAAAAGACCTGTGCCTTTTTATCTATTGTCTGAATTGGTTTTCATTTTACACTTGAAGTTTTATAGTACACTTTTTATATGCAAGACAGTACAATAATAATGACTTTATTGCATGATTCATTAAAACCTTCGCAACCAAGTAAAACATTAATTCACAAGATGTAGCTTCACCTTTAAAAAATGCTAAAAGATTACAAATATGTTGTAATTCTATAAAATTGCAGGGGAATAAAAACTTGTAGGTAAGATAGTTCTTCATAGTTAATAAGATAGATCAACATAAGGCTTGTTCTCGTGGATGGATGCACCCCGTGAAGTGATGTTTGTAGAGAATACAAAAGTCGATGAACTCGAAGCCAGCCCGTGCTGACTGCTGGCAGCTTGGCAACAAAGGAATTATTCGTAGGTCTTAATCAGAGCACTAATGGACAGGGTTGTTATACTGGTCTCATAAGCCAGCTGGCATAGCATAAAGACCAGTAACTTGTGGATCTTCCAGACTTAACTTAGCGTTTGCTTCCCTCATAAACCGAACAAGGTTGTAAGACGGGCGGATGTTAATGCCCTCAAAACAGGCCTTTACCGCCTCCCTGCAAGATCAAACCTGACTTGCAATCAGGAGCTGTTTTAGAAACATGAAATATAAATTTTTGGTCATGTTATGTTCCCTAGCGCGTACCCCACCGACTCCATGTACCAGCTTAAAGTGCATGTAACTTCCCTCCTGTGCCAGCTATGAAGACGCAAATACATTTGCGTCCAACGTTAACTTGTCCTCTTTCAGATCCACCCTGAATGGATTATATAGTCCATTCCTAAGTATGCTATGCCACCGTCTTTTTGTAATGCACTTTACATATTTTCCTGCTCTGGCAAAGTAGGCCCTGAATTTCTGCCATCGAGCCTCTTTTCTGGCTTTCTACTCTGACAGCCTCTGCCCAGGCTACCTCTGTACCCGTGAACTCTGACTTACTTCCAGCACGGCCCCTCGCGCTCAGCTCAGCCGGCTTTCTGCCAAGCCTGACTATAACCTTCGAGTTATCTGTTCCGCTCCTTGAAAATGCATTCCTGCCTACTAGCTTCAGTAAACATCCTCCCCAGCTGCAGAGCCAAAGGGCCGACCCGTCCCAATGCAAATAATTCATAGCCTCTGTTACCATGCTTCCATGGAAGGCCCCGTGCCCCCACGCTTCTCATGCAGACACTTAGGCGCTTATACACACATCCACAGTTAGCATAGAATAGCTTCTGCCTTAGAGACCTTTCCGCCCAGATAGTATGGTTCCTAAACATCAGATATCAGATATGATAGAAGTACAAGTTGATCTGACATGCCAGACTTCTGTCTCTTTCCGTTAGTGTAAATGTCAAGTCCCCTGCACCCCTCCAATCACACGTCATGCAGCTGCGCGCGCATCCAAGCTTCCGATTTCTGCTGACATTGCAACAATTCTGTTAGCACCACCCCTTGGTGCCACCCACTTGCGTCACCTATCAGTGACGTTTCTAGCACACACCTCCAGTTCACGCCTAGTTCACGCCTCCTGATTACGTACTAGTACCACGTGAATACTGTTATCTTGTCTTCTCTCAGCTGTTACGCCTACTACACTACTTCCTATGGTATAAATCAAGTATATAAGCTATGTAATGTCAATAAAGTTTGCTCTATCCCTTCTGACACCCCTGTGGTGGTCAGAACATGATATCCTGGTCTTGACCATTCCTTTTATGAGGAATAAAACCCTTAGAAACTCTAACACCACGGACTCTGTCTTTTTTTCATTCCGATTGAGTTATTATTGATTAAGTACTTACCTGCATAGAAATTAAGAGAGTAAATTATTTATTTACGTCATTTTGGCGCCCGAATAGGGACCCCTCCCCCACCTCACGCGCCGGTTGGCGCATTGCAAGCTCTGTCCCCTGCCGTCAGTTAGACGGAACCTACGCGTACCGGCAGGATTTCCTGCATCTCCCTCTGACCCAAGGAGGTGACGAAGACTGCGATCAGTGCCCAGACGAGGCGGTGAGGAGTGCGGATGATCCCGACCAGAGCCTAGTCGAAAGAAGCAAGGTCCGAGGTGTCAAGAGGCCCACCAGGTTTCCGAAGTTTTCCGAGGTTTTCCGAAGTTCTCCGAAGTACCGAGTCGAGTCCAGTCGAGTTTTCCGAGGCCTTCTGTTTCCGTGCTTCCCGGTGAGTACCATTGCTGGGTCGTATCTAGACGGGTTTGGGTACACAAGTCCGGTCTGCACTGTTTTTAGGCAGTGTATCCGTACTGTTTAGCAGTATATCGAGTATTCTGAATTTTTGCACTGTTACACCAGTGTATCTGTACTGTTTAGCAGTACATCCAGTATAGGGGATAGTCATCTATGTCTCAAATGTTTTAATGTGATTAATGTCGTGGTATGAATGTGACTGTTTAAATGTGCATTATTGTGTTTCTCGTATAAACTAGCTGTCAGCAGTATTAAGGAATAAGGATTGAGCATTCAGTAATAAGTAAATAAGATGCCGTTTTTCAACAAGTTAAAGCAGATAGGAACTAGGAAAGGGATACTGGAGGAAGAAATTCCTATTCCCCCTAGGGACACTCCAGGTAACTTTATGTACCACAAGCATGGCATAGATGCCATATTATATCTAGATTTATGGGCCGATTACACCAAGCACCTAGACGAAAGACACAGATGGCCTGTTACCGGGACATGGGATGCCGAGTGCATCATGAAGGTAGAAGAAGCATTATGGAAAAAGAAAGCTAGACAATCTCAGAAAGACGCCATAGAATTCTGGCGTAAGGAATCCCATAAGCGTGCTGAGAAAGCACTCCGTAGAGAAGACAGACTTAAAGAATCAGAAAAAGCCCAAGAAAACGAATTAGTTATTGAAGGAATCCGAGTAAAAACAGAACAAATAGACCGTGCCCGAAACAATCTCGTAAACGGTATGTACCTCGCGGCCGAGGGCACATCTGAAGCCCTATCAGAAATACCGAAAAACTTACCGCCACCATTAGTGCCAACTAAAGTAATGCATAAGACTACTAAAGACATATTCCTAAATTCATATTTAGAGGATGTAGCACCAGCTTACGCCAATCTGCCTGTTCGTACCCTGCCTGCGGACAGGGAAGGGGGTGGCAATCCGGCCCCAGATCATGTTCCGCCGATACCGCGACAGACCTCCCCCGTTCCGCCAGCTCCGCCAATTCCCACACCCGAGATTGACCTACTGAAGCAAGTCCTACCTGATCCTACTAAACGACAAATTCAAGTTCAGATCCAGACTCCGCAGGGAGATAATGCCCAAGCATCCGCTTCAGGAGGTGCGACTGCGGGTCTTCGGACCCCGCCATTAACACGCAGATTCAATTTCAGGGACACGCAGAGTCCTCTCACGTTCCAGTCCCCCCGCCTTGACGCATTAAAGGAAAACATTTCCGTTTGTAGATATGATCCAGTACCCGGAAAAAACGATCTAATGATATTGGCATCACTACGGTTAAGATCTGCCACTGATATCTTGCTATGCTATGTAGGAATGAAGGAGCGTCTCGATAGAATATATGAGTTTGTTCAGACAGGGAAAGACCCTGACAGTATCAAGGATGCCATGGATAAACAGAAAGTTGACATTCAAGCCCAGATATTACGATTTTTCATAAATTGTCTAATAAGAGAACGAGATCGGCCTGAGACAGATCAGAGTGAATTAGATGCACTAAACAAGTGGGGTCAAAATATAGCCGAAGGAAAACATGACAGGGGGGCTTGCATAGCCAGTATGTACCAGAAAATTAGAAAGGCAGTGATAACGGCACATCAGAAAGGGAATGACAAAGCTTCCTCCGAGGAGGAAGAACTTGAAGAACAAGGAAGGACTACAGATACTATAGCGTATGTAGGTAAGGGAAACTACCTTAGGAAAGGCATCCGTCCGGAAAACAAGAGAGTTTTTCTCTCTGCTTTAACAAACCCGAATTCTTCTGAACATCAGTTCCAGGAAACTGATAAAAGGCTCCGAGACCGAATGGGGTACCATGTACTCAATTCTATGGATGAACAGGAACTAGCTCGGTCAGCCGTGTTATGGGCCGAGAATCCAGACATATATAATGATGACACGTTAGCACAGACATTCTTGAACCTCTCCCCAGACGAGCAGAAATTAGCAGGTGTATACATGATTCAGCACCTCCTCATCAAGTACAGAAACGATCATTCCGATCCAGGTCCCTTACACGAAACATTAGAAGCACTACTCATGGATAGATGGAGAGGTTTCAGCACCAAGTTAATACAAATAATTCTAGAACAACGACATAAATACAACACCTTCATAAGCTCTGAATATGTTCCCGCCCCACCTCCAGAAAGAAAAACGTACCACATGCAATGCGGTGGTGGCATTGAAAGTCAGAACCCCTTACGAGAAGTACACCCAGTTATGGGTGCGGATCACATCTTGAAGCGTGTGTATGTTCACACACCACTGACTAAGTTAGAACTGTTAGAAATGAAGAAACTAGTTCCGTGTCACGATAAAGACCCTGCAGGTTTTCACAGAGAGCTCAAAGACATGTTACTCATGGGGGATTACACGTATGATGATATTATGAAAATGTTAAAGGTACTGCTGCCCACGGGCATTTACGAGAAATTAAAGGAAAAAGAATGGGAGGTGGGGGACACAAAGATTGCATGGGCAGAAATAGAAGACGAAGAAAGTAAACGGGTCCCAGGGTTAGGCCTTGGGATAAGACTAAAGCATTACCCGGATTAATAGTACAGGTTCTGCCAAGGTTATTGATAACTAGAAAGGAAGATTGGGACGCAATCTCGTCCTGTAAACAGAAACAAGATGAAGATACTAGTGACTTCTATTCAAGATTCGAGAAATGTTTCATTATAAATAGTGGCCTACAACCAAGCAGCGAGTCGTATCCACACCTTTTTGTATCAAAATTAGTCGAGAACTCGCTACCATTAGTTAAAAATAGAGTGTACAAAGTTGAAAGTACTTGGCAGGCAAATACGCCATCCCAGATGTTACAAATGTTACAATATCATCAGAACAGAATTAGAGAAGAACAAGATCAGGAACAGAAACGTATGAAAGACACAAAGATGAAAATGTTAGTAGCTCAGACGGTCCCAGCCGACGGTCAAAGGAAGGGTGGGGCCCAGACAAGTCACTCTACAGCTCCCGTTAAGGGAACGTGCAATTACTGCAAGCAGCCAGGTCACTACGTACATGAATGCCCAGTCCTGAAACATAACATAGCAACAGGTAAAACTAAAGAAAGACCGCATCCACCTAGACATGAACATGGGCATCAACAGACCTCACAGAGCGAACAGCCAATGCAGAACACACAGTCTATGCATGCTCCATCCCACACAGCGCAGACAGTAGCAGTACCGCAGCCACAGCCTATTGCCGCGACTCAGCAGGTATCGCAACAGATGTACCAGTATGCCCAATCTGCATATCCAGATTACCCCCGATACACATGAAACAGCCTAGAGAGGGAAGGTGGTTTGCCTCTTATTGAAATTCCTGTAGATCAAGAAGGTCCTTATGTACACAGTCACGTATTGGGAAAAGACAGAAAGTTTTTAATTGACACAGGGGCAAGTCGCACTACAATTAGTCATAATGAAGTCCCAGGGGCACCCCTCTCAGGCTCACAGAATGTTTCCCTTGGTTTTTCAGGACAGCCTATTGTAAATGAAGTATCGGAACCGGTACCATTGGCTGTGGGTCCATTATCCCGAGTTACAGATTTGTTACTTACGAAATCATGCCCAGAAAATCTGTTAGGAATTAAAACACTGAAGGCTCTAGGAGCTATAATATGCTGTTCCCCGGAGGGAGTCAGACTCTTTCTACGGGATTTCAAGGGTCATTATGTCTTACGAGAATTTGATGTCAGATTGAAAAATGTACCAGAGCACCTATGGGCAAAAGGCCCAGCTGACGTAGGTTGTATGCATATCACTCCATATCGTGTTACACTCAAGACAGGAGTTGTTCTACCCAGAATCAGACAATACAAGTTACCACCAGATGCTGTAGTGGCTTTACTGAAAATCATTGAAGAGCTCATTGCCCAGGGAGTGGTCGTAGAGACCGACTCCAATATCTGTAATTCACCTATCATTCCAATTCTTAAACGTACAGACCCCAATGCACCGCCAGTATATCGGCTGGTGATTGATCTTCGAGAACTGAATAAATGTATTGTACCACAGTACCCTGTGGTCCCCGATATCTCTTCCCTATTGACTGCGATTGATTCAGAAGCAACGTTCTTTACTGTAATTGACCTCAAGAACGCTTTCTTCAGTGTACCTATTGATCCGGAGAGCCAATATCTCTTCGGATTCAGTTTAAATGGACGAAGTTTCAAATTTTCCCGCGCACCTCAAGGATTCACAGAAAGCCCCAGCATCTATAGTCAAGCACTGAAAAGACAACTAGATTGTATTCAAATGCCAGTTAACACCGCTTTACTGCAATACGTCGATGATCTACTGATCACCGCACGAAGTGAGCCCGAATGTGAACAAGCATCATTGACAGTTTTACATTTCCTGGCCGACAAGGGACACAAGGTGTCTCCTTCGAAGCTACAATTCTGTGTTCAGCAAGTTGTGTACTTGGGTCACTTGCTGTCCAAAGTGGGGAGACAGCTCACTCCCGATCGCATTCAGTTAATTGTAAATATGCCACGACCACAGACACAAAAGGAAGTGCGGGCCTTTATAGGCCTCACCTCGTACTGCAGACAATGGATTCCTCAATATGCATTTCTAGCTAAACCACTCATCCAGTTAACGACGCAGGAGGCAGCAACGTCGATTGCCCTCCCTTGGACTCAGGAACATACACAAGCCTTTGAGGAATTAAAGAAAGCATTATGCCAAGCACCAGTTTTAGCGACACCATGTTACAGCAAACCGTTTACACTTTTTGTTACAGAACGTGATGGTACAGCATTGTCTGTCCTCACTCAAGATCAGGCAGGTTCACATAAGCCTTGCGCTTATTTTTCAAGTACATTGGATTCAGTAGCCCAGGCACTCCCTGCGTGCTTGAAGTCAGTAGCTGCAACAGCGTTAGCAATAAGACAAAGTGATTCAATTGTTTTAGGCCATCAGTTAACAGTACAAGTCCCACATTCTGTAGAGGTTCTTTTAAACAGAACTCAGACTCAACACTTGACTATAGCACGACTGACAGGTTACGAATTGACACTATTCCAGCCACACATAGAAATCAGACGCTGCAGTATCTTGAACCCAGCAACACTGTTACCCACAGTTATGACAGATCCAGCCCGCATGATTGCATAGAGATCATTAATGCAGTAACCAAGCCCCGACGAGATTTAACAGATGTTCCACTGACAAATCCAGACCTGACACTTTATGTGGACGGTTCATGCATGAGAACAAGTACCGGAGAATTAGTGGCCGCGTATGCAGTGACCACTGAAACTGAAGTTAAAGAAACACACCGTATTGATACACTGTCTGCTCAAGCGGCAGAGCTCATCGCTCTGACCCGAGCCTGTATTCTAGCTAAGAACAGAAATGTCAACATATACACTGATTCCCGTTATGCGTTCGGAGTTGTACACGACTTCGGCATGCTATGGCAAGAACGAGGTTTTCTGACCTCTCATGGTGCCAAGATCCAACATGGTCCCCTCATTCAAGCACTGTTAGAAGCAATACATCTGCCTTCAGGCATATCCGTCATGAAGTGTAAAGCACATACTAAAGTCACAGATTCTGTTTCCCAGGGTAACGACCTGGCAGATCAGACAGCAAAACATACAGCATTGACTCACACTCAGACAACTGATACGACAAAGACAACAGATCCGACAAACTGTATGACAGTCAGGGATCCCACACTAGATGTTATCGACATTCAGACTCATGCTACTCCAGAAGAAATAAAGAAATGGATTGAACTAGGAGGGATCCAGACAGATCAGGGTTGGATGACGAAGGGAAAATCTACATGGTTTCTCCCTGACTCTATGGTTCAAGTCATGATAAATACAGCACATAGTCCCGCACATCTAGGAGAGAAAGCGATGTTAGACAGTTTACAAAATCTCTGGAACAATAAACACTTACGAGCAGCCGCAAAACAGAAAGTGCGTACTTGCATGATCTGTTGTCAGTTCAATCCAGGAAAAAGCGTCCCTGTAGAGCAAGGTGGATTCCATCCTCCCGATCACCCTTTTGAAGTCCTCCAGATGGATTATATCCAGATGGACCGTTGTCGAGGATTCAAGTATGTCCTTGTAATTGTTTGTGCTCTGTCCCGCTGGACCGAAGCATACCCAGTCCCAGATTACACTGCTCCGACCACTGCCAAGCAGCTGGTTTGTGAATTCTTCCCACGATACGGCTTGCCTCGTGTCGTGTACTCAGATAACGGTCAGCCATTCTCATCTGCATTAATGAAAGAAGTTTCTTTATTACTGGGATACCAGTGGAAGTTCCATTGTGTCCGACATCCCGAAGCCGCAGGCCTTGTAGAAAGACATAACCAGACACTAAAGATCCGCCTTGCCAAGATATGTCAGGAGAAAGGGGTCGACTGGATAGTCGCCCTGCCAGTGGCACTATTCTACATGAGAATGGTTGCCCATTCGAGATCAGGGCTATCCCCGTACGAGGTGGTCTTTGGCAGACCACCGAATATGTGGGGGACGCCCATTCCGAAAAAGATTACTGATGTTGATTGTAATATGTTGACAGATTACCTTGCCTCCTTGATGTCTGCACTCCAATCATGTCGTTCACAGGTTGCCGCAGCCTTCCCTGACAACACTGATGTAAAGCCACACGACGTCCGTCCTGGCGACATTGTACTAGTGCGCAACTTTGATAGAAAGAGTCCGCTGGAGCCCCGCTGGAAGTCCCCGAAGACCGTTCTTCTCACCACGAGGACGGCCGTGAAAATCGAAGGGAGAAAGGGGTGGGTTCATACGAGTCATGTGAAAAAAATTTTTGGACTGAAACCTGATCGAGACTCGTCCACCCCCACCAAAGACTGTGTCGAGCCAAAAGACTTTACAGAATCTGAACGAGAAAAAACTCCTCAAGAAGAGTATCGCATGAAACTCCGATCTAGCAAGTCAGACAGTTTAATTGTTTAAGTCCTCCCCTAGGTGAATCGGTTAAATAGTTTCTGACACGTATCCCCTAGATCGAGATAGAGAGAGAGAAGCCAAGAAACGTACATACTGTAAATCACTTCGTAGTCACTGTATAGTGACACTATTAATCATGTTTATTCTGAGTATTTTAATTATTGTTGTTAGCATCGTTTTACCTATCTATTACCCTATTTTCAAGCGTGAACAATCTGCCTATAATGTATCTGCTGAACACACTTTTAGTGAGTTACCTCCACACGAGCTTTCCTACAGACTCGCGCTGCGCAACAACACATTCATTAGTATGCTACACCATTCTCATCAAACTAACAATGCTACAAATTGCTGGATATGTGGCCGACTCCCTCCCTACCAGAATTACAAGGGAGCTCTGCCCCTCTTTCCGTACCCATTCACTCACAATGGCTCCTGCGGAGCATGGTTTAAAATAATTAATTCCTTAGATCCTGATATTGCTGTTTTCGATGGGGGCTGGGTTTGGGGAAACCTGAACTTGGTCCTGCTCGACGTCTGTTACCCTGATAAGGAGGGACTCCCCACTAGAATAGGAACTGATCTAGAAAATGAAGTATATGGATTAGGTAATTATACAATTAGCCTCATGATTCTTACTGTTGAATCCGAAGCTGCACCAGTTCTACCCATTATGTCAGTATTGCCAGTCACTGGTGAATTATGTATCAAGAAGAAAGGTTCAGTACACTTAGGTCATAGTAAATGCACTACTGTGGTCGAATTCAGTGATCATGGAAAATCGTCCTTCAAATCTATTAGTCATTCTTACTTTGTTTGTGGTCATATCGCTTACATACGCCTACCTCCAGATTGGGATGGTACCTGTTACATTGCATTCCTTCTGCCACCTGTTTTCCTAGCTCCCTCTGATTACCATAGAAATACCAATCTAGTAAAGAATAGATCCAGGAGAGATGTCCCACTTGTCGACTACACAGAAACAGCATGGGAACAATACACCGATTTTAATAAAGGATTCTTTTTCTTTTTAGGACCTGTTCAGAATAGTAAATTAATACGCAGATTAACTAGAACACTTGAAGCAGTAGTGAATGAAACTGCCTCCGCCTTAGGTAACTTAACCGAAGAACAGTCCGCCATGCGGGTTGTTGTCCTTCAGAATCGTCTTGTTATTGACGTCATCTTGGCAGATAGAGGTGGAGCCTGTAAGGTCATCAGGTCGAGTTGCTGTGTTTTCATACCACAAAACGCACCATCTGTATATCAAGCTATCACACGTCTCCATAAAATTGCAAATCAGATACATCAGAATCCAGGCACCTGGACTTGGTCCGGTTGGTTCTGGACAACGTTAACAGCTTGGGGATGGAAGATCCTATCCTTCCTAGGCATTGGCCTAGTCCTAGTATTCAGTTGCTGCCTGTGCCTGCAGTGTGGGCCAGCGATTTGTGGACTGTGTGCCACTTCTTGTATTGAACATTCCAGTTTTCTCTCAAAACGCAAACGAAAGAAAGAAGAACAAATGATGTTACAAGAACAAACTGATCGATTCATGAGGATCGATATATCATGAAGGGTCCGTAGGGAACAAGGAGGGAATGAGGAAATATAAATTTTTGGTCATGTTATGTTCCCTAGCGCGTACCCCACCGACTCCATGTACCAGCTTAAAGTGCATGTAACTTCCCTCCTGTGCCAGCTATGAAGACGCAAATACATTTGCGTCCAACGTTAACTTGTCCTCTTTCAGATCCACCCTGAATGGATTATATAGTCCATTCCTAAGTATGCTATGCCACCGTCTTTTTGTAATGCACTTTACATATTTTCCTGCTCTGGCAAAGTAGGCCCTGAATTTCTGCCATCGAGCCTCTTTTCTGGCTTTCTACTCTGACAGCCTCTGCCCAGGCTACCTCTGTACCCGTGAACTCTGACTTACTTCCAGCACGGCCCCTCGCGCTCAGCTCAGCCGGCTTTCTGCCAAGCCTGACTATAACCTTCGAGTTATCTGTTCCGCTCCTTGAAAATGCATTCCTGCCTACTAGCTTCAGTAAACATCCTCCCCAGCTGCAGAGCCAAAGGGCCGACCCGTCCCAATGCAAATAATTCATAGCCTCTGTTACCATGCTTCCATGGAAGGCCCCGTGCCCCCACGCTTCTCATGCAGACACTTAGGCGCTTATACACACATCCACAGTTAGCATAGAATAGCTTCTGCCTTAGAGACCTTTCCGCCCAGATAGTATGGTTCCTAAACATCAGATATCAGATATGATAGAAGTACAAGTTGATCTGACATGCCAGACTTCTGTCTCTTTCCGTTAGTGTAAATGTCAAGTCCCCTGCACCCCTCCAATCACACGTCATGCAGCTGCGCGCGCATCCAAGCTTCCGATTTCTGCTGACATTGCAACAATTCTGTTAGCACCACCCCTTGGTGCCACCCACTTGCGTCACCTATCAGTGACGTTTCTAGCACACACCTCCAGTTCACGCCTAGTTCACGCCTCCTGATTACGTACTAGTACCACGTGAATACTGTTATCTTGTCTTCTCTCAGCTGTTACGCCTACTACACTACTTCCTATGGTATAAATCAAGTATATAAGCTATGTAATGTCAATAAAGTTTGCTCTATCCCTTCTGACACCCCTGTGGTGGTCAGAACATGATATCCTGGTCTTGACCATTCCTTTTATGAGGAATAAAACCCTTAGAAACTCTAACACCACGGACTCTGTCTTTTTTTCATTCCGATTGAGTTATTATTGATTAAGTACTTACCTGCATAGAAATTAAGAGAGTAAATTATTTATTTACGTCAGTCTGAATTGGTTTTCATTTTACACTTGAAGTTTTATAGTACACTTTTTATATGCAAGACAGTACAATAATAATGACTTTATTGCATGATTCATTAAAACCTTCGCAACCAAGTAAAACATTAATTCACAAGATGTAGCTTCACCTTTAAAAAATGCTAAAAGATTACAAATATGTTGTAATTCTATAAAATTGCAGGGGAATAAAAACTTGTAGGTAAGATAGTTCTTCATAGTTAATAAGATAGATCAACATAAGGCTTGTTCTCGTGGATGGATGCACCCCGTGAAGTGATGTTTGTAGAGAATACAAAAGTCGATGAACTCGAAGCCAGCCCGTGCTGACTGCTGGCAGCTTGGCAACAAAGGAATTATTCGTAGGTCTTAATCAGAGCACTAATGGACAGGGTTGTTATACTGGTCTCATAAGCCAGCTGGCATAGCATAAAGACCAGTAACTTGTGGATCTTCCAGACTTAACTTAGCGTTTGCTTCCCTCATAAACCGAACAAGGTTGTAAGACGGGCGGATGTTAATGCCCTCAAAACAGGCCTTTACCGCCTCCCTGCAAGATCAAACCTGACTTGCAATCAGGAGCTGTTTTAGAAACTGTCTCCTTTCCACTCTCAAGCCATTGCAGATGCATAGTAGATGTATTATGTCTTTATTTAGATCTCCACACAGTCTGCAGCAATTAGAGGAGATTGTTTCCATGGAGGAAGGTGGGGCTTTGCTGGTAAGATTCCCAGCCTCAGATGAAGGAACCGTTCTTTTGTTATTCTTGCAAAACCTGTTCCTAACTATAGTTGGGGCTTTGTTGACATGTAGCTCTGGATTACGACCCAGCCGTGGGCCCTCCTGCTAAGGGCGGTACAAAAGGGGGTGGTGATGGACGGAGCATTAGAATCAATCAAACACTCACACCCAGTCAAAAGATCTGGGTTTAATCCATCACCGTTCTTTAGCCCACTCTGCCACCCCAGTTCAGACATGGGTATATGCAAATCAGTCTGACCCTGTGCCTTATGGGAACAGTCCAGCCCGAACTGCCAAGCCATGTCTTCCCTGGACCGGAAACAAGCTTCCGAGGACCGGTTTCTGGCACTGCAGCCGTCTTCAGCCCGGCTTGCTTGAATCCAGTGGCAAAGTGAGCAAGGGACTCACGTCTGAGCATACCCTGCCACACTTATGGCGGCCAAGAGCGGTACAAAAGGGGGTGGTGATGGACGGAGCATCAGAATCAATCAAACACTCACACGTATATATATATATATATATATATATATATATATATATATATATATATATATATATATACATATATACACACACACACACACACACACTAAATATTCACTTGAAAAAAACAAAGGTTACACATATGTTATAGTTGGGCTGACATTTCACTTGTACAAAACCAGAGAAATTCAGCACTGATAAACTATTACTCATGCCCGTCCCGCAATGCACTACTTATGACCTCACATATAACATCACTCATGACATGGTCCGTAACATCACTCATGACATCTCAAATGACATCATCCAGTGATTGTGAGTGTTTTTTAAAAGTTAGTGTGTGTTAAACATATAAACTAAGGTAAGTCTCTGTGGAAGTGCCTGTATGGGTAAGTGAGTGGATGTGTAAGTGGTGTATAAGAGTGGCTGGGTATATAAGAGACTATGTACATGAGCTAGTGGGTGTGTGAGTTTTTGTATAGGTGAGCGAGTGGATATGTCAGTCTGTGTATGAGTAAGTGAGTGGCTATATGAGTATCAGTATAGATGATTGGATTGGTATATCAGTGGTTGTAAATGGTGAATCAAAGGGTGCATGAGTGACTGAATGAGTGTTTGAGCAGATACATAAGTGTCTACATTGGCGAGTGACAGGGTACATGAGTGGCTGTCTCAGTGTATCAATGGGTGAGTAAGTGGGTGTATGGGTGAGTGAGTGTATGAGTGACTTGAGCATGAGCAGATGGGTGTTTGAGTGGTTGGATGGGTGAGTAAGTGACTATGAGAGAAGTTGTATGGGAAAGTATAGTTTTTCTTAGTCACTGTATAGGTGAGTGAGTATATGTATAAGTATATGTATAAGTAATTGCGTGGCTGTGAGTAATTGTATGGGTGACTTAGTGGTTGTGTGAGTGGCTCTTTGGGTGAGTGAGTAGGTGTATGGTAACTCATTTAGTGAGTCAGTAGCTGTATAGGTGTATGAGTGGGTGTGTAAGTGTGTATATGTCTCTATGACTGAATCTGTGACTGGTTGTATTGTTATTTGAGTAGGTGCGTATGTGTGTGTGTGTGTGTTAGTGGCTCTATGGGTGAGTTGATGTGTTACTGGCTGTATGGAAGAGTGACGAGATGTGTGAGTGTTTGTATGGGTTCTGTGAATGAGTTTGCTAGTGACTTTGTGGGAGTGGGTGTTAGACATGTTTTATGGAGGTGTAAGTGGGTGCCTCAGTGTTCTATGGATGATGTCATCAATGATCTCATTTCAGATGTCATCAGTGATGTAATTTCAGATCTCAGTGATATCACTGACCATAGCATGAGCGATGTAATATGTGATGTCCTAAGCAGTGCATTGGTGGGCACAGTTATAGTTAGCTCAGCTAACTAAAACTGCTGAATATCTCTGCTTTTGGACAAGTGAAATGTCAGCCTATCTATATTGTTCCTGTAACCTTTGTTTTTTTCCCAATAAATATCTACAGGGTTTTTTAATTCTATTTTCCAACTATAACGTTCCTATAAATCTTAGTTTTTTCAGAGAATTTGTAACTTTTTGAAATTTCTAACTGTAACCTTTGAGAGTGAGTGTGAGTGAGTGCATGAGTGTCTCAATGGGTGTGTAAGTGTCTGAGTGGGCCTGGGAGTGGCTGCATAAGTGTCTCGCTGGGTGTGAATGTCTGAGTGGGTCTGTTAATGGCTGCGAGTGTCTGAGTGGGTTTGTGAGTACCTCCATGTGTGTGTGTAAATCCCTGAGTGTGTGGATGAGTGTCTGAGTGGTCTGTGAGTGGGTGTGTGAGTCTCTGAATGTATGAGTGAATGACTAAGTGCATAACTGAGAGGATCAGTGATTGAGTGTGTGAGTGACTGCTTGGGTGTGGGAGTGGGTGTATAAGTATCTCATTGGATCTGTGAGTGCATGTATGAGTGTCTCACTGGGTCCTGCGTGGGGGTGTGAGTGTCTCTGTGGGTCTATGAGTAAAAATGAGAGTATGTGACTGGATATGTATATGGGTGCGTGACTCTTCGAGTGAGTCTGTAAGTGGGTGTATGAGTATCTGAGTGGGTATATACCTGAATGTATAAGTGTGTGAGTTGGTATGTGAATGGGTGTATAAGTATCTCATTGACTGTGACAGGTGAGGGTGTATATATAGATATAGGTACTTTTTGTTTTATATTAGCACCAATATTCATGAAGCTGTTGCAATATTTGCGATGTCCCCGCGACAGTATATGGAGGCTGGCCGTAGTCATGAAGATCACCCTAAAAAAAAAAAAAATTTTGGACACATAACTTTCTATTTAGGTTGCGTCCAGCCAATCAGAGCATTCCTGCAGGTGTGCGCTTTTGTGATTAACCTCGAACACGTTGCGATTTAACCGTGATCACTGCTAAACCACTGCAAAACATCCACAGCCACAGTCAATTCCTATATTGTACGGATTTAATTTCACAAAAACTACTGAACGGATTCCCACCAAATAACAAAAAGCACAATCTGCGTAACAACATCCACCTTTCTGCCACATTTGATGTAATTCCTTCCAACGATGCAGGCTGTATGTTCGACAACGCGTTCCTATTGGAATTAACATTACAAACATACCCTTATTTCGCGCCCCTATTTCTCGGGCCCCACTGCACAGATCACCCCCAAACTTTCCATGACACACAGAACCTACGTTGACACTAATTTGGACACTGGACACACTTCATGAAGATTGGTCAAATGACGCCAAAGTTATAGGCAAGTCAAAAAAAATATTTTCCTATGGAAACTAGGTCCTTCCAATAACTATCCACTGGTAACCGCTAGCAGGTAATATATATATGTGTATATATATATATATATATATATATATATATATATATATATATATATATATATATATATATATATATATATATATATATATATATATATAGTGAGTGGGGGTGTATATATATACACATGGGCCTGGTCCCGCCGGGGCTCAGACTTGGCATCAATTAAAAATGGACAATGAAATGGTTCCTTATCAGGCCCTATGTTAACCCCTTCGATGCGGACGACGGCCGGGAGCAGTCATGCGCTGCATCAGTGCTCGTGTGCACAGGACGGCTCCGGGCCGTCCTCGCACATGGCCCCGGAAATCCCTCTGGTGCAGGCACCAGAGGGATTTCCTTTCCTCTCAAGTAGCCTCAGGAGCTAGGGGAGAGCTTTTCTAGCTCCCGAGGCTCCCCCCCTGGTTTCTGTGAAATGACGATCAGCGCGCATTTCAGTTTCACTTTCTATGTGCTCAGGGGGCTATCTCACCCCCCCCCCCCCCGAGCATGTAGAAAGATGGGAGAGGTATCATTGGAAATAGGAGAATCTCCCCTTTCCCATGGTACCCCTCCCTAGTGGATCCCTGCTTGGGGATCGCCCCAAGTGGGTGATCACCAAGCAGGGATCCACCCACTAGACACAAGGGAGGGGGGAGCACCCCCTTGGGCAAGGGCCTTTGCTCCCCCCAATTTTGTTTGCCCAACATAGTATTTCTGCCCCCCCCTAGGGGGCAGCAGCCCCCAATCTGCACCCCGGGGGCAGCAAGCCCACTAGAAACCAGGGATTTTCTTTTTATTGAAGTAGGGATGGGGGCTGCCCAAAATAGGCATGGCAATGCCCCTACCACCCCCCCCCCCCCCCCCGAGAAATATCAGTCTTTCAGGGGGCAGACGGGTGCAGTAGCCCCCTAATCTGACCCCTAGGGGGGGCAGAAAGCCCACTAGAAACCAGGGATTTTTTTGTAGTGATGTAAGGGTGGGATATGCCCAAAAAGTGCATGAGAATGCCCCCATCCCCTACCGCACCTCCCCAAAGAAATTCCAATCTTTCTGGGGGGCAGAAAGCCCACTAGGCACCAGGGATTTTTTTTTTACGTGGGGGTGGGGGCTGCCCAGAATGGGCATGCCAATGCCCCCACCCCAAAAACAATTACCACAGTCTTTCTGCCCCCGTGAGGCATATGGGGGCAATAGCCCCTGGAATCCCACTAGGCATCAGGAAATATATTTTTTTTAATTCAGGAGTGAAGTCAGCTCAGAATGGGCATGACACCCCCCCCCCCCAAAAAAATAAAAAATGCCACTGTCTTTCTGCCCCCCCCTCCCGGGGGCAGAAAACCCACTAGGTGCCAGAAAATACGCTGGCTTTTTTTATGTGTAGTGGTGGGGGCTGCCCAGAATGGGCATACCAATGCCCCCCCCCCCAAATAAAAATAGCCACAGTCTTTCTGCCCCTCTTGGGGGTATATCAGGGCAAACTCCCCCCCCCCCCCGATTCTCACCCCCCCTAAGGGGGCCGTTTTCTGTCACTGGCACTTACTTGGTCTACCCACACAGGTGAGGTACCATTTTTATCTGAAGACTTAGGGTAACACAGTATTGTAAAGCAACTGTTGTTACGTATTGACTTTCAATGCATTTCTGCCTTTCAAATGAAAGACAATGTGTAAAAAAGAAGTCACTTATAATTCTCATGCTAGTATGGGTACTCACACTTTCGGAAATGTGCAAATAGCTACTGTTTCTAAACTCTATATTTTGTTCTAATTTCAGAAATACATAGGTGTTTTTCCTTCCTATTTTTCACTGTATATATTTTCCCAAATGAATTGCTATGTACCAGGTACATAATAAAAAACCATTGCAAGACGCTGGTCAGGTATTGGCTCTGGGTTCGTTGGGTTCTTGGTGAACCTACAAGTCCTATATATCCCCACAATCAGAAAGGTCCAGCGGATGTAACGGTATATTGCTGTTAAACATCGGTCATAATTAGAAGTTACAGGTGAAAACGTTGGCACAAATGGCTGTTTTTTTCAACTCATTTTCAATTTTTCCTATTTTCAACTGTTAGTTTCCGTAAAGAAACATTGCAGGATCTACACAAATGACCCCTTGCTGAATTCAGAATTCGGTCTATCTTTCTAAAATGTATAGCTTTCCAGGATCCATTATTGCTTTCATACCCATTAATTGGAAGAAGGTTGAAAGCACAAAAATAGCAAAAAAAGGGCTATGTCCCAGTAAAATGCCAATACTGTGTAAATAAATGTTGGTTTTCTGACAAAGGTCTGTCAGTCCCTGAAAGCTAGGAAAATTGTGATTTCAGTCCCACAAACCCTTTGTTGATACCATTTGCAGGGGAAAAACAGACGCTTTCATTTGCAGCACTTTTTCCCATTTTTCCACAAAAAAAACACAAAATGTTGCTGTATTTTGGCTAATTTCTGGGTCCCCTCCAGGGGAATCCACAATCCCTGGATATCTTTAGAATCCCCATGATGTTGGAAGAAAAGGACACAAATTTGGCATGGATACCTTATGTGGTCAACAAGTTACAGGGGCCTAAGCAAAACTACTCCAAATAGCCAAAAAAGGACTAGCAGCGAAGAGGTTAATGTCCATAACTTATCTGGCAAAAACACTAATCGATTTTTGAAGAATAACTGTTAATACATTAAAGGTAATTAAAGACAGCAATTTAGTCCTCATTTATATTTCACATGTTTAATACTCTTAGGGAATGAAATATTAGGTAAGCTATTTCCAAGACATTGTGTTTCTGTATTTCTTTTTGTGTGGCATATTACTCTTGTATACTGTCTACTTTGAACAGAGTCGCTTCCAAGAGTTTATAATAGACTACGATAAAAAGATCTGGAGTTGAGTTTGAAGACAGTGCGAGTTTCTCACAGTGCTCGTCAGTTGGCCACAAAGGTGTTCAGTGTACATGGTCATCCAATCCTTGGCCTCTACGCAGAGCACACAGGACAACTGTCACACATTCCAGTTGCAATTATGATTTTGTGCAAATGTGTGTGGAATAGGTAAATGGTTGTTAAAATATTGACAAGGTGAAAAAAAATGCAGTGCTTTCGGGTGAGTCCATGCACTGTGTGTTTATGGTGTGGTGAAGTTTATAAGATGCATGGAAGTGCATTCAGGAGACAGAAAAAAGAGTGTGCTGAAGACGAAAGAGATGAGGTGTAGGATATGGAGATGTGGAGAGAAAAAGGGTGTACATGTCTAACATCGAGTGAACATGGCCTGGGTGACGAGACACTCTGATGACCACTACCAATTCCACAGGAGTCTGTAATGTTTAATTCACAGTCTCAATTTCAGAATAGAAACATTTTGAACATTGTTTGCAATAAAGTAATTGTTGATACTTATTTATTTTAAACAGCTAACAACCACTGACGAAGCCAATAGTCCTGATTGGTTTTTGGTGTATGTCAGTTGTTGTGCTATTTATCTAGAAGCACTAACCAAAAACTAAGACAAGAACCAAAATACAGGTTGGGTGGCACATTATGGAAATCATAGAGATTTACGTGTTTAAGCACTGTCCTTAATTAGAGGCCATGCCCACCTTAGAGATCCCCCACCTTTATTCATCTCACATAAAGAGCCATATACCAGTGACTAGTAATATATTAAGCACTGTAATTTGTGCATATAATGATGGATACACGCACATAGTAGTGTGTGCATGGCAGGACCCTATCAGATTATAGAAACACGTGACTATGGCAATCAATGCACGTTTAGGATGAGCGAGCCAAAGTGGCACAGAATACAAAGCAGGGTGTTAAGGCATGGAATGCACAACAAAGTCTATCAAATATAATTGTATAGGCTGTAAGTCGCACATGGCAATGTATATAGAGATCTTCATGGCTGTGAATGAGTGGCAAAGAACAGGAATGTAAATGAAGTTCATACATGAAACTGAGTGCAGGTGTGTCTGCTTTAATGTGGTACAGGATAATTTTGAGCCCACCTTTATACATCACAAATGCATAAACTAAAACGTGCACTTAGCACTTTTCAGTGTGGCCTAACGACATTAATAAGAAATGTTGCACTTGACATTATTATTGAAGAGCATTCACTGTAGAATTAGAAAATTCAAACCTAATCATGTGCCTTAATTCATTAAACAAGATTTATTGTTTAGGTGACTGAATAGAAACCATCCTTACATATGTAGAATGTGATTTCTTGAGAAATATATGCAGTGTGTATGCACTAATGTTACACGTTATATGTAAATGTAAATGTGATCATTAAAGAGTTAATGTATGCCACATGCAATATGAATCTAATGTACTGAAAAGTTATATTTATTTATGTTTAAATGTGCACATGCATATTAAACAAACACCATTGATTTAATAGTTTAACTTGCCCTTACTAGGCCTCTGTTTTCAATCTGCATAAAATAATGTTTTCCATTTCTTCTGACATGACTTTTCCCTTGGAGGTATTCACACGCATTGTTAGTTTGAGAATAAAAACAACACTGTATTAGCAATAGAGAAAGCGCATGAGGAGAAGAATATGGAGTGCCAGAACCTAACAGAAGAGTTTGGTTAAGCATGGACGATGTTGTTCCCATGTTTAGTGTGGGATAATATGCCGATGATTCAGTTTACAAAGAAAGAATGGTAAAGGACAATGGAACCCCTGATGATACAAAGGGAAGAGTGTTACCTGAATGATTTTAGTGTGAATAACTGGAGCATACACTGATGCCAGAGCACTTTTCCTTGGACTTTGAGAGATTTAAACCTCTATGCTTATTCCCTTTGATCCTTGCTGAGTGTGGCTAAGGCTAAACACTTAAATTCCCCTGACCCAAAAACACTCTTTTTGGCCGACTACACTGCTGACACCTTCCTATACTTCATTTTTCCCACGTCCCTAGATTTTCCTATTTTTCTACAGTTCCCTGAATTTTGAGATTCCTTAGACTAATGAACCATCCTCTTAATTTGGACTTTAACTTGAATGATTCTAGATGTACTCATGAACAGAAAAGAGGACTTAAAACTCTTTTCTGATTATCAGTTATTAATCTTAATCTTTTGCATTGTTGTGACTAAACTTCTTGTTTGCTTAATGTAACACCTAAACTTCTTTAGAAGGTTGGGATTCCCAATTGTTCCATATCTTTATATCATGGTACTGAGATTTGTGTACCTTTATTTGATTGTTAATTTTTTATAAACCTTCTTAACCTTAGCCATTGATTCCTGGTCCTTATTGCCTAGCCAAATGGGTTACAGTGTTAATTGAAATTGATTGTAATGTTAACTCTCCTCACCTCTCAGTCAGGTAAAAAGGTCCCCAGGAGGACAAATGATAAGAGCGTAGCCCATAAATGCTGCATCAAACGTGTAGCTAGGATGAAAGTTTGTACTGCTGCATGCGCGCTACACAGTGCGTGAAGGTAGTCAGTATATGATGCGAGCGCCTGCAGGACACATGCCACAGTACTAGCTTTGATGTGTTCAAGAATGGGAGTACGTGCGCTGTGCACTGCCAGTGTGCATGAATGGCTGTGTGGCACAGTGAGTCATTGTGCGTGCAAAACAGATCCCTGTGTGCTGAAGCCAGTGCAGACGAACAGCGGTGTGGGAAAGCGTGCCGTGAATGTCAGGGCAGCGTGCCTTCAGCTAGTGCTTGCACAGCAGTGAAGAGTGCCCGTGCAGCAGCCCGTGCCAGCTTCTTTCAGATGAAGGCTGCTCTGATGCTCTGTGACAGCTGCGCAAGTGAGCCGCTAGACGTGGCTAAGAATATCTATCACGAGCAGACCGGCGCACGCCGGGCGCTGGCGGCACCTCATCACCTGCCCTGACAGCTGTACCTGGACTCGTTGACAGCTCTATCCTACCTCATCTGCAGAGTCCATCCCATGATGGAGAGGGCCAGGCGCCGCACTGCGGCTGAATGACAGAGAGGCTCGCTGCGGCGGGAAAAACGTACAGAAAGAAGCGGCATACCTGGCCAGGATCGGTCATGGTCAGCAGCGGTTCCTCTGCCAACCACCTCCTTCTGCAGCAACCCCAGCCGTGCACAGCAGTCACAGAGTGCAGCCAGGTCCGCAATCCAAAACAAGCACAACCCGCTTTGAAGACAAGTCCAAAGCAAACTCAAGCTCTGTCAAAAATAAGCCCAAAACAGGCCCGGCCCACAAGAATGAAACCATGTTAAAATAGGACATATCAAAACGTTTGTTTGTCTGTTTTTTACTTGGAACTTTTTTGGTTTAATTATTAAGTGATGTTTCATATTTTTATTGTGACGAAGTTGTTTCATTCGCCCATGTTATAGAAAGTAACTGTACAAATAACATCAGTATTGATATT
The DNA here is from genome assembly GCF_964263255.1 of Lissotriton vulgaris. Classification (NCBI taxonomy): domain Eukaryota; kingdom Metazoa; phylum Chordata; class Amphibia; order Caudata; family Salamandridae; genus Lissotriton; species Lissotriton vulgaris. Next base: position 541,627,063 of record NC_141685.1, on the reverse strand, counting down.
ACAATACACATTTTCTGCATCAAATCTTGTACTATTAAATAATATTCTCCCATTCCGTTATGGCAACCACGTTACCATTGCGTTGAGTCCTTTTTTTGTTTTAGTGGCTGTACATACTAGGAAACCGTGCGTAGGAAGTCCCTATCATCCTCACATACTGTATCCGCTATTTGTCAGGATAGTAAAGGATTGATATATTATATTCCTAGGCGGTCATCTGTTTTTCATAAATCCAATCCTTAGAGTAGCAAAAGAAGCCCCAAAATCCCCTCAAACGACTGGCCCAATTTTTTAACTAGGCTGAGTGAAAAAAGGTTAGTGTAGCTTACAAAAAGCGCACATTATTGCGCTTTGGCTAAACTTTTACTTTTGGTTTATTGTCTTTGTGTTCTGTATTAATTATGCCAAGCTTGTGTTTATTAATGTATTCTCTGAAGTAGCCGCGCTGTGTGGCCTTGTTGATTATGTGTGTTCTGCACTGCTTTATTGCTCCCTTAAGTGGAAAGGTAAACCACTCAAAGCAATTATCTTCAGTTAATAGAAACGCCGTTAATATGGTCGATGAGAGTAATTGCTTCTATAATTATAGTCTTATGTGATGTTTATTGTACATAATGTAAATTAATTATTTAGGGTTACAGAAGCCTTGTTAACAGACATGTAATTGCCTTGAACCGTTGATAAATTAAACTACATTAATATTAAACCGCGAAGGTGATGGTCGTATAGTTCACTTAGGCCAACACGCTTGTATATCTCCAGCAAAGGAACACTAACACCAGAGTACATGTGAGTAACATTCAACTTTATTAATTAATTATATACAACTTGTTCAGTCGAAAATCCATGCTCACTAATTCCTCATTGCTCAGGATCCAAACAGGAGGCGCCAGGCCTGTATGGGTGCAGTCTTCTTTTCTTTTGTCCCCGGCCCACTCTTTTAACCAGCACCTTGATGAGCACATGCTTCCTAAGTACAATTAAAAATTTGCTAACATTCGTGCCAAGAATTTTCAATTCTATTAAGGACAGGAGGCGAGGATTATGCTTTCTCATTTCGTTACTGAGAAAAAACATCAGCCAATAAGAACACAGTAAATAAAAACAAACAATACATTTACCATGAGTACCACTGATAACCATAGAGGCTACACACTATAAAAGGTACCATAGAGGACAACACTTCCTCTTTCTTCGTCCATAAACAGGTCAACATTATGATCAAAGTCCCAATTGAAACCAAAGGATCCATGAAGGAGATCACGAGGAACAGATCACCGGAAGGCAGAATGAAGAAGCTGAAGCTGAAGACCACAATCCTCAGGCAACGGGGAACATGAAGGCAGAATCCTTGCCTCCTGTCCTTAAGAATTGAAAATTCTTGACACGAATGTTAGCAAATTTTTAATTCTATGGCAGGACGAAGGCTCCGATTATGCTTGTTCAAAGCTTAGCCACCACAACTGAAGCAACATCCACAATAGGTTTGAAATAGAAGGTTTTAAACACAGACTCCGAAGACCAATCAGCGGCCTTCATGATATCATGGAAACTGACACCTAAAGAAAAGGCTTTAGAGGCCATAGCTCCCCGTGCAGAATGTGCACCAAAGAGGGAAACGTCAATGCCAGCCTCCAGCATTATTACACAAACAAAAAGAATCCTACTCACAGTGGACAGGGAGAGTGTAGACCACAGATGTGGGGGACACCCAGTGTTTTGTAAAATACCCCTCACACACCAACAGGCCCCTTGGTGTCATGCTTCATCATCGGGGTCTTTGCACCTCTCTAACGGGATGCGGCGTGCTGCGACCTGCGACTATGCGGGAGCACTGAAAGGGTAGACTATGTGTGGTGCGTGTGATGAAAGTGATAGGGTATTATGGATGTGAGTGGTGAGGTATGATGAAGGTTTAAAAAGTACCTGGCTCGTAGGTGTCAGGAAAAAACTTTATTCACAACCTCGGGCTGGTACTATTAAAAGAAGTGCAGTGTGAGGTTAGTTGTCGTAATTATGGACATTACCTCTGGTGTGCCTCCAGCATTAGTCAACGCACCCATCTCGCTAACGTAGCAGGAGTCACAGGTTTGAAAGGCTTTTGCAAAGCAATTAGCATTTGACCATGTAAATCATGTCTAAAAGGTGCAATACTTACCTCATAATCTTTGATGCATTGAACCACACAAAGTTGTGGGTTATGTGGAAAAGAAGGATAAGTCACAGAAGACGTATTACATTTAGTACGCCGAGAAATAACAAAAGACACACCCTCAGGCGAGAACATACGACCAGCAAGGTCCAAAGTTCGAACATCTGAAACCCGTTTGCAGGAAAGCAGGCACAACAACATTGTCAGTTTAGCTGATAGTTATTTGCGTGTCAATAAAGAATTGGAAGGCCAGGATTCGAAGAAGCGCAGAACAACGGACACATCCCACAAAGCCACATACTTAGGACAAGGAGGTTTTACTATCCAAATGCCTCTGAGTAATTGGGAAATCAAAGAATGTTCCCCAACAGGCTTACCATCAATAGAAACATGCCCAGCTGAAATGGCAGAACGAAAATTATTAACAGTTCTATAAGCCAAACCAGACGAAGCAATGGACGCAAGAAAATTATGAATTAAAGATATATCCGCTGAAGCGGGATCCACTTTCCATTGTGAACACCAATCACACCATCATTTCCAAGCTGACGCATAAAGTTTGTGTGTGTTTGGGGCCCAAGACTCACCGATAAATCTGGCAGCGTCGCTAGATAGGCCGGGGATTTGCCAGCGACCCCCGAAATCCTCCACGCCACCAGACGGAGATGACCCAATAGAACGAGGGTGGTGAGGTTCTAGAAGAGGGTCCAGCAACAGGTTCCACCTGTGGGGAAGAAGGAGCGGCGTCGAGCAACTCATCTCCAGAAGAACTGGAAACCACGCCTGAGCTCTCCACAGAGGAGTGATTAGAATGAACTCCGATAGAAAGTGCTTCGTGCGGGCCAGGACCCTGGGAATAAGCGCAAAAGGTGGAAAGGCATAACACAGGAGAGGAGGCCAAGGCTGGAGAAAAGCATCCGTGGCCAAGGCCTCTGGATCCGGAAGCCAACTGTAAAACCGGGGAAGCTGTTTGTTGAGGCGAGAGGCAAACAGGTCGAGGTAACAACGTCCCCAAATCCTGGACAGTGTCCAAAAAACCCGAGGATGAAGCCTCAAATCGCTGTAATCCCGCAGATGGCGAGAGTTCCAGTCTGCAATCCGATTGTCGCGACCAGGAAGGTACTCTGCAATAACAGTGATCTGTTGTTGCAGACAAAGATGCCAAAAGTCTTTTGCAATCTCCGCCAGGAGCCTGGACCTGGTTCCCCCAGTTTGTTGACATACCGCACCGCTGAAACATTGTCCATGCGGAGGAGTATGCAACAATTCGACGCCTGTGGGGTCAGACAACAAATTGCAAAGGAGCCTGCTATAAGCTCCAAGCAATTGATGTGAAGATTCAATTCCTCCTGGGACCAACGGCCCCCCGTCGCAACGGGGCCGCACCGGGCTCCCCAACCCCAAAGACTCGCATCCGACTCTATTACCACATCTGGGGTCTTCCCGAACAGCGCACGACCGTTCCAAGACTCCATGTGCTCCAGCCACCATAACATCTCCCAACGTGCATCCTCTGACAGAGGAATGTGATCGGAATAGCGAAGACCCTTCTGGAGATGCTTGATCTTGAGACGCTGAAGAGCTCGATAATGCAACGGACCCCGGAAGATCGCTTGGATCGAAGAGGACAACAGACCTACAATTCGAGCCACCGATCTCAACGAGACCATCTGTCTGGATAGGACCATCCTCAATTCCCTCTTGATGGCTCTGATTTTATGACCGGGCAAGAGGAGTTGACATGATCCAAAAACCGAGGAAGTCCATAGACTGAGAGGGAAGGAAGTCGTACTTCTGAGGATTCACAAGAAACAGAGTGATTGTATTAGTTCTATGGACCAATTCAAATGAATCCGCAAAATAAGAGGGCATTGCGCCATGAGTAGAATGTCGTCGAGATAAACTATCAGGCAAACCCTGCGGGCTCGCAAAGACTCCACCACTGGGCGCAGAAGCTTTGTGAAACACCACGGAGCTGATGAGAGGCCGAATGGAAGGACAGTATACTCGAACCAATTCCCGAGCCATTGGAACTGAAGGAAGCGTTGATGAGGACCGTAAATCGGAACCGACAGATAGGCATCTTTCAGGTCGAGACGGATCATCCAATCCCCTTCCTGAAGAAGGTCCCTTAGAAGATGGATACCCTCCATCTTGAAATTACGATATACCACTCCGCTGTTGAAGTCCTTTAGATTGAGGACCAAACGTGCACCGCCTCCCTTTTTCTCCACCAGAAAAACATTGCTGACTAAACCGTTGGGATGCACAGAAGTGGGAACGATGCCCCCTTTGGCCAGAAGAGACTTCCTTCCTCGGAGATGAACTCCTGATCTTGTTGGGAAAAAACAAGGGGCAGAGGAAGGTGGTGTTGGTGAGGATGTTCGTAGAACTCTATTCTGTAACCTTGCACCGTCTCCAACACCCAGGCATCACTCGAGATTAATTGCCAATTGGGGAGGAAAAACCGCAACCTTCCCCCCCAAAACAACCTCTGAAGCCAGAATCAAGCTCACCTGAGTTAGAGGAGTCGTGATGTCCTCCTTGGTTCCTGCCCTATCCTCCTTTCTTAAACTGCCCTCTCCCTTTGCGGGAGGGATAGAAGTTTGATTTGTTTGAACCGTAGGAGTCTTGTCCACCACCTCTCTGGGACTGGGAACCTCGTTGATTCTGCTGGTTGTAACCCAGGCCGGACAAGCGTCCCCGTCGTCCGGCCCTTCCAAAAACCGGGCGAAAAGCCCGACGTAGATTTGATTGAGCCTTGTCAAGGTCACTGAATGTGGCTACAAATTTTGTGAGTTCTTTTAGGAATGGATGTCCAAATAACAATCCTTGGGCCAGGGAACCAGAGTCAGAAGGAGCCAAATCCTTCAGTTTTGGGTCCAGTTTAAGGAGAATGGAGCGTCGGCGCTCGTAAGAAATTGCGCAATTTGTGTTTCCTAAAATACAGATCGCCCGTTGTGACCAACCCAACAACTCATCGGGATCGATGAGAGCAAGACTCCTTGGCCCTGAAGGCCAGATCCCGGATTTTCGTCAGGGGACCAAGAAGGTCCAACAGCTTGTCCTGAAAGGACCGCCAAGATCTATCCAAACCTTTCTTGGGGTCCTTTGAATATTTTTTTATGTAAGTAACCATGGTTGGATCTACCTCTGGCGTATCCGCCAAGTTATCAGCAAGGTCCGGACGTGGACATTCCGATCATAAACGGGCTCGGACATCCTTTTCAAAAGGACGGCGAATATGTGATTGCACATAGTCAGCCACTTCAGGGGAAGGAAGCCAGGAAGTGGAATTCGGATGAATAATATCCGCTGGATCAAAAGTCAACAGCTGAGGATTGGAAGGGGCGTCCACAAAATGCTCTTTCCGAGCCCTCGTTTTTTTAAGAAGAGCCTACGGGATCAGAGGAGGATGAATCAGAGGAGGAAGAGGCATCATCAGAAGTTGAGACTGGGGACGAACGTTTAGACTTTGTTGATTTCTTAGAAGGCTGTACTGAGGACAGAGTTTTTGCCAACTTCCCAAAATCCGCCTGATGCGGGTTTTTGGGAGATTTTTTAGAATGTCTAGAAGACGGAGGCAACCAACCTTTTTGCACCGCATATTCAGATAGATGACGCTTCAATGGGGCAATGGCGTGGAATAATGCCTGACCCATTAAGTCACTGTCCATAGAGCCAGCCGGGTCCTCATTGTCATAATAATATTCTTCCTCATCATAATAGTCTCCCATTGCGCCAACTTAAAGTTGTGAATATGCCCATGTTGAGGAAAAAATAAATATCAATAGCCAAAGCCAATTCAGGGGGAGTGGAACCCCAAAGCAAGCCAAATACAATGCAGGAGAACCTGACAGCACATACAGTTAAGAGTGGAGGGAGGGCTTGCTTAACAACAATGCCACTCTAGGCAAAGCCTATGCATAATTTTACTACCCCAAAACTATAATGTTAAAGGGCGTAGGTGGGGGTAATATCAGGCAGGCAGTGGGCTCACGCTGAAGAATGCAGCTGTATTGATGTCCACCGACGGAAGCGTCTGTCAGAAATGCTCTCTGAGGCAACAGGGAGCAAATGTAAACAAAGAGGCTGTCACGCATGCGCGCTGACAGCCGCCTGCCGATAGAGAGACGCGCGAGCCTCTAGCGCGTCTCTCTGCCCCCGAACTCCCGCTCCACAAGACAAGCCCGGCGCGAACACCACGCGCAAGAGACGGGGGAGGTGCCACACGCTCCAAACAACCGAAGCCGGAACGAGAAACCGGCAACACGCAACAGAGCAAAAGCCCAAACAAACGAGAACCGCTAGCAAGTGCAAAAACACGCAAGCAGGCAGCCAACAAGCGGCGAACAACAGGGAAAAGCAGCACAAAGGCAAAATAGAACAATGCACAAGGCAAACAGTAAGTAGAAGAAATTGTACTTAACTCTTTGGTACCTTTTATAGTGTGTAGCCTCTATGGTTATCAGTGGTACTCATGGGAAATGTAGTGTTTGTTTTTCTTTACTGTGTTCTTATTGGCTGCTGTTTTTTCTCAGTAAAGAAATGAGAAAGCATAATGGGAGCTTTCGTCCTGCCATAGAATTCCAGCAATGTCGTTATCATGGCGATCCTACATCTTCAATATAGCAAAAGAGAGGGCTCCACGCAACAAGTGGAGGGAGCGCCGTTATTCAGCTATATACTCAAATCTCACCTTGGGAAAGCACAGTGTTCCACGGGTATACTTTGCACACACTGTTAAAGCCCTTTATAATCCTTCAAACTAGTACCACAACAATATAGAGTAGCTCCAAGTTTCTAATAATGTGTTTCACAAACACTGTTTATAGTTACAGATAGTTTCAATATCAGTGTGCTTAATAGTCTAGTGGTCAGACCAAAGATGTAAACAAATATATATATATATATATATATATATATATATATATATATATATATATATATATATATATATATATGAGTTCAAAAAAGGTTGCCCTTGAGGAAACAGCCACGAGGTGAGTTGTAGAGTATTCCAAATTTTTATTCAATAAGCTGCTGCATTCAAAGGAGCGCAGGACTGCAAACATCAATAGAAATTGTTGCCAGACCGGTTTCGGGAGTCCTTCCCTTCATCAAGTGGCTTCAGCTTGCAAACGCCGGTTTCTTGTGATGCACTAGTATTTCATTATCAAGGTGTGCCCCAGTGGGCGTGGCCGTATGCACAGCCTCCTGGACCTTGAAGTGCAGAAAGTTTTAACTTCAATGAGTTCATGACATTGTGCAAAAATAAAAGTTGAAAGTTGATTGAAGTACCCCAGTGGGTTAGACGCTGCACCCTACTGCTTGCCCTTGATGTCTTTTTCAGCAGCTTACATGGAAACGCACCTCCCCTAGCGTAACGGCACCGGAGTGGTGTCATTACAGGTCCGCAGCGCGGCAGGCTTTTTCCGCGACCGAGCAGGCCGCTTAAACTTGAGTTCAAAAAAGGTTGCGCTTGAGGAAACAGCCACGAGGTGAGTTGTAGAGTATTCCAAATTTTTATTCAATAAGCTGCTGCATTCAAAGGAGCGCAGGACTGCAAACATCAATAGAAATTGTTGCCAGACCTGTTTCGGGAGTCCTTCCCTTCATCAAGTGGCTTCAGCTTGCAAACGCCGGTTTCTTGTGATGCACTAGTGTTTCATTATCAAGGTGTGCCCCAGTGGGCGTGGCCGTATGCACAGCCTCCTGGACCTTGAAGTGCAGAAAGTTTTAACTTCAATGAGTTCATGACATTGTGCAAAAATAAAAGTTGAAAGTTGATTGAAGTACCCCAGTGGGTTAGACGCTGCACCCTACTGCTTTGAATATATATATAAGGGAGGGCACTGAGACAGCAAACAATTATCTATTACAGCAGTACCAATCTGTTCAGAACATTATATATGATGTGCTTTTAGAGTCACATCTATATTATCGAGATATCACAACAGATTCGGTAAGTCACATGCGTTGACGCGTTTCAGTAGACTTCCACAATTTTTGACACCTTCTTCAGGACAGAACATATATTCTCCCGAACAGCTGTCATAAAATACATAAAACCTGTAAAGGAAAATATGGTATAAACATTAGAGAATGACCGAGTGCCCAATACTGTACTGGTACTGCTCTCAGAGACATACTTGATAAGTGTCATCACCTGCCACACTTAAACTCCTCTTTTCCAAAAACCTGCATGTCCTTCATTACATACACACTGCTACCACACATCTCCAATCGTCCTTGGTTCTTACTTAAAGGTAATTTTCTCTTATTACCCCATCATTCAAGAGAAATGTCACACACTAATCAATGTGTGTAATTTGGAATTCCTTCCAGGAGCCAATACACAAATGTTAGAGTCACCCATTCGTGTTTGTCTTTAGTGAATAGATCTACTAGCGGCCAACAATAAATTTGCAACAATCTGAAAGAAAATAGTAACAGTGTTTAGTAATAATATCTCTCAATTTCAGGGTAGTTTTCTGTTTTTACCCCATCACTTCAAAGAGTTTTCTTTAACACACTCACTAATGCTTGCAATTTGAAATCCCTTGCTGCTATCATGTGGGAATTTTAGAGCCCCCCATTCCTATTCATCTTTGCTATTTAAAACTACCAGAGGCCCACAATTAGTCAAAAAGCTTGCTGAGAAAAGAGAGTAACAATAATGAATAATAATATATCACAATTGCTATATTCGATCTCTAGCAGGAAGTTGGCATAATTCAAAATTTGCGAACATACGTGACAAGAATCTTCAATTCTATTAAGGACACGGAGGCGAGGATTATGCTTCTCATTTCTGTACTAGGAAATGCTCAGCAGGTAATCAGAAAATAGTAAAGAAAAAATGACATTACAATACCTATGAACACTCTGGGTATCACCTAACAACCGTAGAGTAACCACTATAAAGTGTCCACTGGAGAATACCATATCCTCTTTCTTTGGTAACTTAGAACAGTTAAATTGAAGAAAAAAATCAGTCCAACATGAAGAACGTGGAAGAAAGGATAAGCCGTGATAAACAGCAGTCCACTGGGTTGGAACGGAGGACGTGATGCTTGCATCGGTAGAAAAACTGGAACCTGTAGGTAGCCATCAGACAGTCCAAAGCGACAGGACTAGGAGCTTCATTTAGGATCAGAACCTGAAAAGAGACATAGAGATGTAATATACCATTCCCCCATGGTAGAAAAAGGTACAGTAAAAAAAGGGGGGGGCAAGGAGTGTATATATATATACAATATAAATCTGCAATAAATGCCAATAATGTAAACACATCTGAAATACAGAAAACATGGGTGAGATAATCCTCGCCTCCGTGTCCTTAATAGAATTGAAAATTCTTGTCACATATGTTCGCAAATTTTGAATTCTATGTCAGGACCGGAGGCTCCGATTATGCTTGTTTAAAGCTGTGCCATGCCACCACAACAGATGCAATATCTACAATTGGTTTATAATAAAAAGTTTTAAACGTAGAATCAGACAACCAATCGGCTGCCTTCATAATGTTAATTAAACTCACTCCCATTGAAAAAGCTTTGGAAGCCATAGCTCCACGGGCTGAATGTGCACCAAATTTGGTAACATCAATACCAGCTTCATTCATGAGCCATCTTACCCATCTTGCCAACGTAGCTGGGGTCACAGGACGAAAAGGCTTTAGCAAAGCGATCAATTGACTATGCATATCTTGTCGAAATGGGGCAGTACTTACCTCATAATCCTTAATACATTGTATCACACAAAGTTTCGGATAATAGGGAAAATTATGCGGCAAGAAAAAGTAAATTATGCTGCTCATTTTGTGATAGTATTACTTCATAATTTTTTCATTTTTACACTTGTTAACACAGTCTGGGCATTGATTGCCCCTCATTAGTGCCAGTGTAACACCCACATATAGTAGCAATTAGCAACAGAAAGTCAACGTTTAATGTAAAACTACAAGGCCCACAATTCCTCATTTTTGTGTAACTGAGTGAATAGTATAAATTGTGGAAAGTGAAAAGGGACTCTTGTAGAACACTGCCGTGACCAAGAACGTTAGTTCGAAACGCGTAGGAGTTTTTGCTAAGAGACCTGAAATAAATAATCGTGTTCAAGAGGAGTGCCGCGTCCTTGCCTTTGTTCAAAATTTCCAAGGAGACACGCTCCCGGTCTCCAAACGCGAGCACCAACCGACGGAGTTCCCTCTGCTACGGGAACATTTGTGAGGAATATATATATATATATATATATATATATATATATATATAATTTACATTTTTAGGTTTAAAGTATTTTATTGAAGCAGGGTGGGATAGGACACAGAGGGGTGAGAAACAGGTGACCCACAAGATCCGCGCACCAGTGCGCATCATACAGCCAATACAATAATACAGTTACAATTTTGCAAGAGGCTCCGTCCAACTCGGGAGCATAGCTTCAGCACCTGTGGGCACGGACAAACGACGAGGGGAGGGGAGGGGGGGGGGGGGGAAGGGGAGGGGAGGGGAGGGATGAGGAGAGGAAAAAAATCAGGAGGGAAGGAACAAAAGAAAGAACGCATGGGGAATCAAAAAAGAAAAAAGGGGGGGGGGGTGAAGGGAGGAGAAACAACCCCGCTCCAAAAAACCTACCCAACCAAACTGAACCCCCAACTACCATACCCCGACCCACCCCCTGTACTGTGCCAGCATCTACAGTCCCCGCCTCTGTGAACTCTCCATGAATCACTACTATGCAACACCAACCCCACCCACTCAGGCAGGCGGGTCCGGCGGCGGCGTCAGCCTCAACAACCGCAGATATCTAGGGCAGGTAATCTCTCGAAACTCAGAACATAACAGGCTGTGAAAGGGCTCCCACAATTCCTCAAAGGTATCAGTATCCCCCAGGGCCACTAAGGACATCTTTTCCATTCCAAGAACATGCCACAATCTGTGCAGCCAACCAACTACAGAGGGAAGTGTTGTAGTGCGCCAGTGTATGAGAATATTCTGCACCGCTGACCCCAGCGCAATTGCGATCTGTCTACCCCTCTTGGACCTAAGGGGATACATCAACCCATTCGGCAACCCCAACAGGACATAGGCCGGGAACCTAGGCAGTTCTATCCCAAAGCATTTGTCAACCTCGCTCAGGACCTCTTCCCAGTACGGAGCCAGCAGGGGGCAATCCCACAGTATGTGTGTCAGTGTACCAGTGTTGCCACAGGTGCGCCAGCACGTCCCCGGTATCGCCCTATCCATCTCGTGCAGTTTCTCCGGAGTGCAGTACCAGTAGGTCGAGATTTTAGTAAAGGTCTCCGTAAGACCCGTGTGGTAGGCCGAGTGGCGCGCACGGTAGGAGATGTGGTCCCATTCTTTATGACTCAGCTCGCGCCCAAGCTCTCGCTCCCATCGTTCCCGACCAGGGTTGTGAATGTGAAATGAGGGGGGCTGCAGCATTCTATACAGGTCCGAGATCAGTTTGGCGTCCGACGTGCGAGTAATTAACCAACGCTCATACTCCGTGATTTCCCTGTGTGCCGCGTCGCGCACTTGGGGTTGTAATGCCCAGTGGCGCGCCTGCATGTATCGCATGCGTTCCGTCTCAGGGAGGCCGTAATCCCTCTGCAAGTCCTGGAAGGAGACAACTCCCTCGGGGGAGTACAAGTGGTACAGAGTGCAGCAGCGGGCCTAATTTACATTTTTGAAAAAAAGTTTGTTTATTTTGCACCAAAGTAAGAAGGATGTGTTGCTTAACATTACTTTTAACCTGCATTATGTTGATTTGATCAATAGACTATTATGCACACTGATATCAAAACCATCTGTAAATATAAACGGTGTTTGTGAAACACATTATTAAAAGCTTGGAGCTTCTCTGTATTGTTGCGGTACTAGTTTGATTGAAGGATTTTTGGTATATGTTTGGCCTAGAGAGGACTTTGAAGTGTGCACAAAGTAAACTTGTGGAACACAGTGCTTTCCCCTGGGGTCAGTTGATTATATTGTTGATCCTGCATCTTCACCTTGCTTAGCTAGAGACACATGACAGTTCAATCCATAATCTCGATGGGCCTCTCTGGTTCTTGATATGGCACATAGGCAGTGGTAGCTGGTGACATTTGAAAGTGGTGAGGCGTAAAAGTTGGGACTGAGTGTTATGTCGTAAGCGAGCCTGACCAACATAAGAAGTGTTTGGGGAGTTCTTCCCGAACAAAAATCTTGAAACAAGCATTTGTAATGCAATAGGTCTCGCATTTGCGAGATTTTGAGCTATTGGCATTGTAAATAACAATGCCTTTTATTTATGTGTTAAAAAACCTGCAATAATAAAAGGCATTGTCATGTACAATACCAATAGATCACAGTTTCGAAAATGCAACACCTATTGCATTGCAAATGCTTGTTTAAAAATGCAGTTGAATAGATGATTGCCAAACATACTATTCTGGTCAGGAAGGCCTTACTAACATGTAAAAGTATCCACAATGTGATTTTTAGAAATGGAGTGGGAGGGGTTTGGAGAATATTTGGAGTCCCTTTCCTTTTGACACATACTCCCAGCTAGGATATAAATGACAAAAGAAGTTAGCGATTGCCCATTACAGAGAAGCTCTCTGCCGCTCATTTTTTTCAGCTTATAACAATGCACTGTTATCAGCATAATGCTTGTTTCTACCAGAGCCTGGTGCCCCCGCTGTATCACTTGAGACCCTTGTAGGGCCCGCCCCACAGTTTGAAGACTCCTGGCCTGGGCTGAGCTGGCACTAGCGCGCCAGAACAGCAGCTCTTGTCACCAGGTCACAGGGCGTGCATCTCTGGAAGTCATTAGGGCAGGGGTGTGGCTGCAAATAATTAATATAATAATTAATAATTAAATAATACAGTAGGGAGATGGTTTCCCTACTGTATTATTTAATTATACAAACAAATAACATGCATCTGTTATATACTCACTGAAAGAAATCTTTTTACTGTTTTTTAATCAGTATGTCAATGAATTATTTCGTGACACTTTTATACAATTTATTAAATTGAAATTTCTGTGCTAATTTAGTGCCTTATTACTTATTATTCATTATTAATTTGTTACCTGAACTATGCCAGTGTCTATGTGTTGCCTGGGTGTTTTATTTTCCACAAATTAAGGACCCCGCATTTAAGGCAGACAGGTACCAGCTAGGTACAGGAAATGTGCTGTCTGCTCTTTACAACAAAGGTCAAACTTTAAAACTGATAGGCCCCACAATGCATACGGTAGCGATATGGCATGCAGCGCAGACACAGTTGGGATGGCAGGGTATCATCACCCAGCTTACCCCGCTCTGGGACACTAAACGACTGGGAAATCTCAGAAAAAGCAAGGGTTTTGCGCAGTGGGATGCAATTGGTATCTCCACGGTGGGGGACTTTTGGGACAAGGGGAAGATACTCTTGTTTGAACGGCTTCAGCAGCTGTACAAGCTAGCACCCACTGAAATTTTCAGATATACACAGATTAGGCACGCATTGCTTGCAGCCTTGCCATAAGGCACTGAAGTGCCTGAGGCCTCCCCATTGGAGGATAGGCTGCTAACGGACTATATGCAAAAACGGGCCACATTGTTCACATACCGAAAACTCATCAATAACTTGCCAGATCCCACAGTCTCCCTTAAGGAAAAATGGACAAGCGAGGTGGGAGACCTTGACGAAACGGAATGGCAGGAGGCGTTGGCCTCACCGAAAGAGGTGGGGATACCATCCAGACTCAGGCTGGTGCAGCTTAAAGTGCTACATCGTATATATCACACTAGGTACACTCTATGCAAGATGGGCAGGGCACACCATCCCTATTGCCTCAGAGGATGCGGAGAAGAGGGAACATTCTATCATACAATGTGGCAGTGCCCCAAGATAGCTGACTACTGGAAAAAAATAATGAGGACAATGTCACAGACGGAAGGGGTGTGCTTAATCCCTGAACCAAGACGATGCCTGCTAAATGTCTGGGAGCCGAACGACCTCACGCACCATGCGCAGACGTGGGTAACAATGGGGCTGATGGTAGCTAAGCGAAATATAGCACAGAGATGGGGGGTGGCAGAGGTTCCTTCTTTAGCAACATGGTGTAAAGATATGGACATGGCCATGATGGCAGAAAAAACTGTGTTTATTAATCGGGGCTGCCTCCACAAATGGAGCAAGCTGTGGGGGGCATGGAATAGATTCCGGGGGGACTTTTGTGAGCCACCGCCTGACAGTGCTGATGAAAGTCCGGAGGAGGAGTAATAATGTGGGGGTTAAAATGAACATTGATGATTTGTGTGGGGAAATGCATAATAGCAGAAAGAAGTGCTTTGACGATGAATCTACTCTGTTAATACGGAATATTAGCCTGATAGTGCTGTATGAGTATGTACAACCTAAAATGTTTGCTGCAGTTTGTGCTGAAAATAATAATAAAACATATTTGTTTTAAAAGGCTGTATATCCGTAGATACAGAGAACTTATGATGAACGAAAAATATAAATAAAGAATGCAGTGTCACCATAAAAAAAGAGACCATCTTTCCGTTTGTAACGTGTCTTGAAAGCCTGTTACCTTTCTTTAGATTATGTATTTCATCAGCACTTGCAAATACAAGAATACATTTGACATTTAGTATAGTACATATATGGGGCCTATAATAATATAAATTAGCTGAATTAACTCATGTGGGATCATGGTGGTTTTTTTTTATTAGACAGAGGGCAGTCACAAGAAAAGAGGTATGCAGTTCCTGAGGGTGGCTGGGAAGGGAGGGGGGAATAAAAATGTCAGCCCAGTAGATATCTTATTCTTTCTGATATCACATCTACAGCGTGTTTACTCACTCCGCCACTCCTTTATAATCACATATAATAGGATGTTGAAAGGCTGAGCCACCACCAGCAATATCACCAGTGTCTCTGTGTCAGCATTCCTCATCCAGTGGCAGCAAGGGAGAGAGAATCTGGTGCTCAATAAAGTTATGCAAAGTATTTTTCTTGGAAAACAAATCTGGTGTCCAGGTTTGACAGAATCACCCACCATTGCAGAGAATTGCTTTCTTTTTGGGGCTGCGCATTCAATAAATGTGAGAAAGCTGGGGCCTTTCTCTTAAGTAAGTAAGCTCGTAGCATCATAAATAGCAATAAAGTGGATAGCTCTGGTGGTTAGTGCACTAGCTAGAAAGATCTGTGTAATTTCTTCCCAAAGATTCCACCCGCTCGGTCCACAGGCACGCCATTGACCTTTGGAACCTACTAGACACCATCTCTCCTGACGTCGCCTTCCTAACGGAAACATGGATGAACGCTTCCTCCGCCCCTGACATCGCCATCGCTATCCCCGATGACTATAAGATCACACGCAAGGACCGCACCGACCATACAGGAGGTGGAATCGCTATCGTCCATAAGAAATCAATCCGCATCTCAACCAGCTCTGACGCCAACCTCGCTAACTCCGAACACCTTCACTTCCAGATCCACATCGACCCCAAGACCACACTCAGAGGCACCCTCCTCTACAGACCACCAGGACCACGCGCAAAATTCAGTGAAGACATCACGGACTTCATCACCCCACACGCGCTCCCCTCCAAAGACTACATCCTTCTGGGAGACCTCAACTTCCACCTTGAAAAGATCAACGACCGCAACACCGCCACCCTCTTGGACAACCTCGCCAACCTCGGACTTAAACAACTGGTCACTTCCCCCACCCACATCGCAGGTCACACACTCGACCCCATCTTCACCTCCAGCAACCATGTCTCCTTCAGCCACACTACGGATCTCCTCTGGACTGACCACAGCTGCGTTCACTTCACCTACAACAAGCCGAAACCCATCATCCACCTCCAACCAACTCTACAAAGAAACTGGAACAAAATCACCACAGAGCAGATCTCCACATCGCTCCTTCAAACCTCCCCAGCCCTCTCTTCTAACGCCAACGAAGCCGCCTCCAACCTCACCCTTTGGTTATCCAACACCGCCGACACCTTAGCACCACTGAAAAAACGTCAACACAAACTTGGCATCAAGAAGGCCTCATGGTTCAACGATGACCTCAAGAAGTCCAAGAAACTGTGCCGCTCCCTTGAAAAGGCCTGGAAAAAAGACCCATCCACCAGCAACAAGGACGCCTTCAAAAGCGCCATCCGTACTCACCACCAACTGATCCGAAAAGCCAAGAAAACAGCATTCAAGGATCGACTTGACAACAACGCCCACAACAGCAAGGAACTTTTCAACATCGTCAAGGAATTTTCCAACCCCTCGGCCAACTCTAACGACATCACCCCCTCTCAAACCCTCTGCGATTCCCTAGCCTCTTTTTTCCACAACAAGATTGCTGACATCCACAACAGCTTTGACAACCAACCCGGAAGCCAACCCACCCTACCATCAGCTGACCATCTTCCCCCCGTTAACACCCTTAACGCCTGGAACCCAATCTCCACTGAGGACACCATCCGCCTGATGAATTCCATCCACTCTGGATCCCCCACAGACCCATGCCCTCACCACATCTTCAACAAAGCAGACTCCGTCATAGCTCCGCACCTCCGAGACGTCATCAACTGCTCCTTCAACTCCGCTACCTTCCCAGAAGATTGGAAACACGCTGAACTCACCGCCCTTCTGAAAAAACCAACAGCAGACCCCACCGAACTTAAAAACTACCGCCCCATCTCGCTTCTTCCATTCCCGGCCAAAGTCATCGAGAAAGCTGTCAACAACCAGCTCGCCGCCTTCCTCGAAGCCAACAAATCACTCGACCCCTCACAATCTGGCTCCGAGCCAAACACAGCACTGAGACCGCCCTCATCGCAGCAACAGACGACATTCGAACTCTACTGGACAATGGAGACACAGTCGCCCTCATCCTCCTCGACCTCTCTGCAGCCTTCGACACAGTCTGCCACAGCACCCTTTTACAACGCCTCAGAAACATCGGAATCCAAGGAAAGGCACTGGAATGGATCACCTCGTTCCTCACCGGAAGAACCCAGAGAGTCCGCCTCCCACCATTCAAGTCCGAGGCCTCTGAAATCATCTGCGGCGTACCACAAGGATCCTCACTCAGTCCCACCCTCTTCAACGTATACATGAGCCCCCTCGCGGCCATCGCCCGCCAACACAACCTCAACATCATCTCTTACGCGGATGACACTCAACTGATCCTATCTCTCACCAAGGACCCCAGCACCGCCAAAACTAACCTACACGAAGGAATGAAAGAAGTCGCCGAATGGATGAAACAAAGCCGTCTGAAACTGAACTCAGACAAAACAGAAGTCCTCATCTTAGGTAAATCCCCCTCTGCATGGGACGACTCCTGGTGGCCGGAAGCCCTCGGAAATGCACCCATCCCGACAGACCACGCACGGAACCTTGGCGTCATCCTGGATTCTTCACTCTCAATGAACAGACAAGTCAGCGCCGTATCCTCTTCCTGCTTTAACATTCTTCGCATGCTCAGAAAAACATTTCGCTGGATCCCCTCCGAAACAAGGAAAACAGTCACCCACGCTCTAGTCACGAGCCGACTGGACTACGGAAACACCCTCTACGCAGGTACCACCGCTAAACTCCAGAAGAAACTACAACGAATCCAAAACGCCTCAGCCAGGCTCATATTAGACATCCCACGCAACGAACACATCTCTGGTCACCTTAAAGACCTCCACTGGCTACCCGTCAATAAGAGGATTACTTTCCGACTGCTTACCCACGCACACAAATCACTCTACGACATCGGACCAGATTGCCTCAACTCTCGACTGTCCTTCTACACCCCCTCCCGCCAACTTCGCTCTTCCAGCCAAGCCTTCGCCACTGTACCTCGCATCAACAAGACCAGCATGGGAGGCAGATCCTTCTCATACCTGGCTGCCAAAACATGGAACTCACTCCCCGCTTACCTTCGCCTCACCCAGAATCATCTAGCGTTCAGAAAGCAGCTTAAAACGTGGATATTTGACAAATAATCCTCCTCCCCTTCCTAAGCGCCTTGAAACCCTCTGGGTATGTAGTGCGCTATATAAATGTTATGACTTGACTTGACTTGACTTGTCTGCTGGAAAGCACAGCAGGCACCATACAAATCTCAGATTTGTTTTTAATGTAGTAGCTCAGCTGACTGCTGTTTTTGTTGCATAGAGCTTTTTTTACCTGCAGGTCAAACGTTAACATCCTTGTAATATAGTCAGTGAGTTATGACCCTGCAGCAAGGACCGGCATACAAACAAGGCTTATATTTAGATTTTCACTGTTTCTTCTTCGAAATGTTCTTATTTTAAAGTTGCTAAAAAAGGATTACTCTGGGTAGTAAGAAACACCTTTTAGTAAGTTCTACAAAAATGGTTATTAGTGTGGTAACTAATGATAATAATATGAACTGCAATTACCACAATGCAATGGGGTATGTATTGTTCAAGCTTTTCCTGGAGTGCTATGGCTGACGAGGCTTGGGGTGCCCCAGAGCACCCGAAATCCGAACAGCTACTGTGTGTGGAGAAGAGAAGAGAATTACCAGATCGTCAGGGCCAGGAAGGCGTCCGATATACCAGCAATGGCTGACCAGCTGATGGTGACACTTCTTTACTTGTGAGTGGGATGAAAAAACTGGAGGTTCTAAAGGGGTACGGCCGATGTAATGGAAGGTGTGGGTTAAAAACACATACTAAAAATCTGTGCTTGGCATAGTGTGCTGCCTAACTGGTATTATTAGGGTGACCAACCGTCCGTAAATTTCACGGACAGTCCGTAATTTCGGCCGTCTGTCCGTTGTCTGTGAAGGATTCTTTAACGGACGCCATTTGTCCGTAATTTTAACCGTGCACGGTCGCACATCCCTAAAGCAGGCACAGCTTCCACTCACCCCCCTTCTTGACTTGACATGACGCATTCAGGGCTGTTTGCATCTGAATAGATGCCCCTGCTCTTGAAGCTGCAGCCCCCACCCCTCACACCTCCAACCCTTGATGAGCTGTTAAGAGGTGCTTGAAGGTGGCTGAGAGGGAGGGGCTGCAGCTTCAGGAGCAGGGGCATCTATTGAGATGCAAACAGCCATGAATGTGTCTTGTATCTGCAATTTGTATGAAACATTCCTTTTCTGCCCAGGGCCCCAAACATCCTACAACCGGTCTGGATTACTCCGAGGCAGCACGTGGTTCTCATCACAGCACAGAGCTTAATAACTGTCACTAAATTGTAAACAAACCTCGATTCTTCAAACATGCAGTCTTTAATGTAATAAAATAAAGAAATGGCACAATCGCACCCACACTGATTAACAAAGTAAGGAGGACAATCAGTTAAATCAGTTCTCTCGGAGTATCTCCTTTAAGTACTATACATCACAGTGGGGGCTGGTAAAAGTAACATTTTGGAAAGAGAGACTGACTTCTCATTGTCTTGTCCAGGAGGGGGTGAGGAGCCCTACCCCACCCTGGAAGAGACCAAGATGATACTAGGATACTGCATGCCCACCCCTGTGCCCACCCTGGTGGATCCTGGGCCCCCTCCTTCCCACCCCCCTGCCCCCAGTGATGGCTCCTGTCCCTCCCCCTCCCCCCCACCTGTGGTGGATCCTGTCTCTGCCCTGGGTGGCTTCTGTCCCAGTCCAGGAATGGCTTCTGCAGCTCAAAAAGGCTCAGCTCAAAATGAATATGAAAAGGTGGGCGAGTGAGTAAGTGAAGGGATGGGTGGATGGCTGGATGAATTAGTGAAAGGGTGCATGGATGAATGAAAGATTGAATAGATGGATAATAAAAGAGGATGGATGGATTGATGAGTGAGTGGTGGAAGGATGGAAGGGAGAAAAGGTAAATAGCTGGATGTATGGGTGGAAGGGTAGCTGGATGGGTGAAAGGGTGGATGGATGAGTGAAAGGATGGATGAGTGAAAAGGTGGATGAGTGAGTGGGTGGGTGGGTGGATGGATGAGTGAAATGATGGATGGATTGATGAATTGATAAGTGCAAGGATGAATGGATGGACAGATGAGTGAAAGGGTGGATGTAAGGATGGATGAGTGAGTGAAAGGGAGGGTAGATGGACTAAAGGATGAATAGATGAGTGAAGGAGTAAAAGGATAAATGGATGAGAGAAAGGATGGATAAGTGATAGGGTCAATGGATGGATTCATGAGTGGATGAGTAGATGGATGGGTGGGTGGATGGATGGGTGGAAGGAAGGATTGCTAAGTGAAAGGGACGATGGAGAGAGAAAGGGAGGATGGTGGATGACTGAAAGGGTGGATGGGTGGAAGGATGAGTTACTGGGTGGATGGATGAGTAAGAGAAAGGATGGCTGGATGGGTGAAAGGGTAAATGGCTGGATGGATGGGTAGAATAGTGGATGGATGAGTGTACAGATGGCTAGGGTGAAAGGGTGGATGGATGGATAAAGGATGGATGAAGGGATGGATGAGTGAAAGGATAGATGGAAGGATACATGATGGATAGGTATGCAAACGGTTGAATAGGTTTTGATATGGCTGGGCTTACTTATATACAATTGCGCGACCTCTGATGTGTCTGTAAAACTTATCCAATTGTCCTGAAGTTTTGTCCTGAATTTTGACCTCCTGTCCTGAATTTATGTCCTGAACTTTGATCCTTTGTCCTGAATTTTTGCACTCACCGTCCTGAATTTGCACCAATGCCAGTTGGTCACCCTAGGTATTATGCTGTTTCTGTCGGTGCACCCAGATATATAATACAACAGGTAGCAATACCTTTGGAAACTGAGTTTGCCAAGTAGTTTTGAGACGTGCCTCCCGGCCCTTTAGGCATCAGGGCTGTTTCCAGCGAGGACTTGCGCCACGACTTGCCGGACCCGCTTCGCGGGTCCCGCTGCGCGGATCACCGCAGGAGCAGATTGCGAGGAGGGGCTTGTGTGAGGTAACCGGCAGGGCTGCGAGCTGGGAGCAGGGACTCCGTGGACCAGGAGTCCCTGCGAGGGCCTGATCTACGCTCTCCCTGCCGGCCCCACCCCCACCCCGCCTATCTCGCTAACAGGAATATATTACCGGTAGTACATCCGCTGCGCTGGAGCGCGCGGGGGAGCGCCCGGGGTTAAGCCCGGGCAAAGGGCGGGCCCTCTACGGCCCTCCAAGGCCTGACTAAGGCCGGGCTGGGCCACCCCCATAATTTGTGCTTGAGTCCTATACACCCCAACGATTTATAATTATGGCGAAATCGGGAAGCGAAGTTCATCCAACCACAGAAGGGAGCTCTATCCTAGGCCCACTGGACAAATTCTTCTTCAAAGCAACTGGTGAAATTGATAGAGACCTGGCCCTGGTAGAGCGTCGCATTGCACGGAGACAATCAAGACGACGAAAAAGAGTCCCAACAAAAAACACTCCCAAAATTGAAACATCGGCTAAGGACATATTAACTAAAGAACTGCTACAAATTGTAGAAGGAACACCAAGATTACCGCGGGAAAGACTAACTTCCTGTGTCCCTCCCACAATTAAAGACTTTGTGGATGCCATGGAACACCTTGTGAAGTCACTACTAATACCAATACTCGAGAGAGTGAAGAGAATAGCTACCCAACTGGACACTCTCTCAGAGTCCCTGACCCAAACCCAAGTAGCAAAGCCTGAATTAACATTAAAATCTGGAGATAAAACCAAACACGATGTAAAAACCACAACTCCCACAGTAAAGCCCACTACAACAATAGTTGAGGGGAAAAAATCCAACAGCGAAAAAACGATCAAGGCCCAGAACCCTATGAAGCAACCCCCGGCTTCAATCCAGAAAAAAACCCAACTATCAGACCCTATAAAGAAGACAGTAACCACCAACAAACCAGTTTCCACTCCAAAAGTTTCGTCTCATAATCAACAACACTCGACACAAATTAACTCCCTCATAGCTTCAGCAAAAATGGGCAACGCACAACCCACTTCTGAAAAAACTAAGCCTGACGTCCAACATGATAAACTTGTAGGTAAAAGATATCCCAACCTACCCCCGGCTGCATCACAGAATGTTATCATCCTAACGGGGGTTGCACCATTATCAGATACAGGAGGATATGAAAATCATCACAGCCTAAAAAACAAGGTGATTTTCTGGCTCAGGGAAAATAGGCCCTTACCCCCTCACCTAAACGGTGACATAAAAATGGTAAGAAGAACTGATTGGGTCGGAATCCGTCCCAAAGATATAGAAGGGGATGTAGTAATTGTTACCTTCAAAGATCCAAGGGTCATCTCACATATTACAGATTGGTTCTCTGGTTTTAACAGTGGACCAATTTTGCCAAAACCCTTAGCTTACTTTTACCCTGAAGCATTAATGCCTTCTAAGTCGCATCAATCCACACTTTATTATGACAAACCTTTATCTGCGCACCATAGAAATTACCACCGAAGGCATGGAGTAAGAGACCAGACACTTTTCCCTTTTAATGATTACATGCAATTGCCGACATCACGACCTTATCCAAAGGGTTATGCCCAACCCCCCCCTTCTTTAATCCGACCTGGAACTTACCTTGTCATAACTACTTCGAGCCACTCTACGGCATGGATGACGTAGAAGGACTCTTTCAAGACAAGGAACTAAATCAGGGCAGTGGGAGATTTGATCGTACAACTGTTCATCCCCACTTCATGCAGGACAATCCAGTAAAGGGGCCCAATAAAAACTCCTCAGTTAATGAGGTGAGTAACAGAGATAAAACTATTGATAGGGGCAAAGCGAGAACACTACCATGTCCTGCTACAAAAGCAAATGTCAAGTCATTCTCGAACCATAATGCAGATAGGAACAGAATCTCCAACTTGCAGTTCCTCTCGTGGAATTTAGCAGGACTCTGTTAAAAAATTACTGTACCGGACTGGTTAAAGGTGGTAAATCAGTACTCCATCCTGTGTTTCCAGGAAACCTGGGCGATTACACCCATCCATCTTCAAGGCTTTCAGACATTCCACTCACCGGCTGCCGTGAGTAAACATGGTAGACACAAAGGGGGACTATGCACCTATATTAGTGTAGCAGTTGGCCAGAGGATCAGAAAAACCTTACTGAGAGATTCTTTCCAGATAATTGTCATGGATATCGCCCCATCACTGTTACTGTTAATTATCAACTTTTACAACAACCTCACTGTAGACCAACTGGAGAAAGCCATGGAAAACTTACAACAAGCCCTGCAAACGATTAAAGAAACCTCGGGCGGAGAGTGTGCAATTGTCTTTTCTGGCGATCTAAATTGCCATATCTGCCCAAACACAGTGAGAGATGACTGTGACATCTTTGAGACATACGCTTCAGACTCTGGTAATGTTACTTTTAACCATTTTCTGCACACTAAATCAGGGGATCTTTTTAACACCTTTGTGACCTCTTTTAACCTACATTTTGCAAATGAGCTTCTTCATACCCCATGCCCCCTTAAACCAACCTTTCATGGCAGAGGCATGAACACTATCATAGACTTCATACTATTCTCCAAAGCTCATGCTTCGTTAATTCGAGACTGGAACACCCTTGACCATCCACACAGTGACCACTACCCTCTGTCCATGACCATTGAGCTACCGGCACCATCCTTGAGTCAAAACTCACAAAATGTTATCTTTGAACAACCAATCATGATGGGAGCCAAAAACGGATACTGTGTTAAATGGAATAAAATCAATCCAAAAAATCTCCTCAAAAACCTAGTCATCAAAAGGAGGGAGGAGATCCATATCTGTCTTTCTAATAAAGATAATCCCGATGACATCTGCAATGCTTTCATCAAAATTCAGGACACCTTGAAAGAACTTTTGACGAGACAGTTCAAATCAGGTACTATTGTACATAAAGGGTGGTTTGACACAAAATGCTCTAAAGCTCTGAAATACCTAAAGAACTTGCTGCATGTTATACCCAAACCCCAATTAGAAATACGCCAGGCCAGAACTCAATATCGCCTAGCCATTAAAGATAGAAAAAGGGCATTGAAACAGGAGGCTTGGCAGAAATTGGTGAAAACATCGGAAATGGGGGATATGTCAGCTTTTTGGAGACTTATCAATTCCCCCTTGCCATGGGTAAAAATGCCCGAGAGGAACTTGGACATGGCAATAAATGGAGAGATGTGGGCGGCGCATTTCCAGAAGTTGTATTCTAAACCCACATGTTTAAATACCTTAAATTCAGATCCACCTATCATAAATCTATCTCGGGAGAGTTCCTGCAAAATTCTTTTTTCACTCGAGGAGGTAGAAATGGCCATCAAAGAAAGGCCCGCTGGGAAGGCACCTGGACCGGATGCAATCCCTGCTGATGTCTACAAGGCAGAGATGGAATTTTGGGTACCCCTTCTGACTTCTGTCCTAAACTCCATAAACACCACCGATCTCCTTCCAACATGGGGAGAGGCTATAGTAATACCAATTTTTTAAAAAGGTGATAGACACGTGCCATCTTGCTATCGGCCCATATCCCTCCTCGATACCTTAATGAAAATCGTCGGACGCATAATCCTGAAAAGATTAACCACCTGGTTGGAGGAAAAAAACCATACTTTCGAAACTACAATATGGTTTTCGGTCTGGTAGAGGCACAATTGAACAGGTCCTCAATCTACATCTAATCAAGTCAAAATACATTGATATCAAAAAGCGCAATCTGTACATAACGTACATAGATTTAACATCAGCGTTCAACTGCGTCCTGCATGACCAACTATGGGACATCTTAAATCAATTCGGGATAGAGCCATCAATCCTTCTTTTCATTAAGGCTCTGTACAGAGAAGCCGGAGCTAGAGTTAGATTTGGACTGAGGGGAGAGTGTTCGCCACGTTTTAACATCAACAGAGGGGTGAGACAGGGGTGCATTTTGGCTCCCCTGCTTTTTTCCCTCTACATAAATGCGATTGGCGAGCATCTCAAAAACATCGAGTGTGATTTCCCCAAAGTAGGAAGCCAACCGATTCCAATTCTGCTATATGCAGATGACGCTGCAATTCTCTCCCAGACTAGAATGGGTCTACAAAAAGCAGTTACAGCTTTCACGGATTTTATGAATGATAGGGGCCTTAAAGTGAACATAGGAAAATCATATACCATGCTATGTAACAAAAGGCATAAAATAACCCCTTGCCCTATCTTCATTGAGGACCAAAGACTGGAGACAGTGGAGGCCTTCACTTACCTGGGTATCTGTCAACATAAAAAACTATCATGGAAAGCGGCAATAGAGAAGAGGAAACTTGCTTTTATGAGAGCCATTGGCGGACTTCGTGATTTTGCAGGAAAGATAGGGGGAAGACCAGTGAAACAACTACTAACTATATATAAAGCAAAATGTGCCTCTACTGCTATCTATGGGGCTGGTCTCTGGGGTATAGACAAAAACATCTCACCGATACAAACTCTGGAAAACCAATTCGTAAGGTATCTTCTTGCCGCCTCAAAGGCAACCTCTGTGTACAAAATGCACATTGAATTGGACCTCCCGTTTATAGCAGATATTATAAAATCTGAACCTCCCCTTCTCTGGCACAAAATTTGGACCACCCCTGAGACTGCTTTTAATAGAGAGGTGTTACAAGACATTCTTAATTTGGAAGGGGCTAAACATTCCAAGCAATCTAACTGGCTGGTCTATGTGAAAAAGTTCTTTCTTGAAATTGGGCGACCAGAGTGGTTTACAGATCCAAGATCACTGGAAAATATCTCGCGAAATTCCTTGAGAAAGACTCTAATGGCTCATCTGGAAACAGTCAGATGGAATAAACAAAAGCATTCTGACACCATCCTGGCATATCAAAGGGTGACACCTCACAAGGGTCTTCAACTATACCTATCAACTGATTCCTCCTGTTTCTCAAGGATGCTGCTCACCAGATTCAGATTGGGCTCCTTCTTTCGATATGTAACATTTCCAAAATGCAATGATTGGTCGCGGATTCTCTGTCCCTGTCCTTGTGATATTATATCACAACAATCTAACATTCATACCATTCTTTTTTGTAAATACTATGGAATATTGAGAAAAGCCCTTTTATTACCCCTACTTAAGAGATGGAATATCAGGTCGTGTAAAATTGCTTTTGAACGTCTACAGGAACTTGAAGATAGGGAGGTGATAACCAAAATGGAACAGTTTTTAAAATTAGTGATAAAATTTAGGAAAACCTTAGACTGACATGGGAGATAATAATTATTCCTGTTTGTTTTTACTGGTGTTCTGTTTAAATGTAGATT
Organism: Lissotriton vulgaris; assembly: GCF_964263255.1. Taxonomy (NCBI): domain Eukaryota; kingdom Metazoa; phylum Chordata; class Amphibia; order Caudata; family Salamandridae; genus Lissotriton; species Lissotriton vulgaris. The sequence goes on along the minus strand of NC_141685.1, from coordinate 541,600,681 downwards.
TTTAACCTTCCCCTGACTTTTTGTATGACTCTTTTACTGAAATATTTTTTGTGTCTTCTTCACATAATGTTTTTTAAACTCTCTATAATAATGTATGCTTACATGATATTTGTTTGAATATCGAATAAAGCTTATTTAGAATCTTAGAACAATACACCTACAACAACCCAGGGACATTGACGTTGTCAATGGTTGTTAGTTGCATAAGCTAAAAAAGCAACAGCTATGGCGTTGTTGTATATATTATTGAACATTCTTAAGTTGTGAAATGATGAGACGGTGAAAGAACTATAACGGGTCTCTTTGACATCACATCAAAGGCAGTGAAGGGTGATCCCGCTCCTGAGGGAAGATTTTTTTTTGCCACCGTGATGCACACTTCTAGGAATGCACACAGTTGAATCAGCCTGTGGGGCGCTTTATTGCTTGTAAATTACTGAAACGACAAAAAACTGCAATTATCACAGAGCCCTGGCCCGGGAGCTTGCGCAGCGCACGCGTAGTGTCGAGTAGTTTCAGAGCAGGGAGACGCCCGTGCCTGTGATCCTGCGCTTTTTCTGGAAACTCTGTAGAGATCAATTTTGCTTCGTCAGTCAGAAGTGGGTACGCGAATGCAATGGTGAAATTCTTGTAAATTTTCTAGGTACACTAACACAGTTAAATGCACTAAACATTAACGCAGAAGAACCAGGAGGAAACTGTGATGTCTCGGAGCAGCCTTCCCTGCGCCTCCCTCGGCGTCTCTCTCACTCTTCAAGGCTCTCGCTGCCCAGTGGACATAAAATAAAATTCATGCAAAGCCAGTGAGGTCCCGTGACAGAAATATTAAGAAATAGACTCAAAAGGGTAAATAAATGCAAATAATGACGGAGGGCAGAGAGACATGAAAAAGAAGACTGGAGCGACATAAAGAGAGGGAACAGGAAGAAAGGTCCGACTGCGGTCAGACCGAAAGAGAAAGGAACACATAATTGTTAACAATAAGTACACAAGCATTTGCAATGCAAAAGGACTCTCATTTACGCGAGACCTATTGCTTTGCAAATAGTAATGATCACGGGCAACAGGGGGGGGCAGCACTGGCAACATAAGTGAGAAGGCACGGTAGGCATGACAACAACGGGAGGGGCGGCGGTTGTGGGGGTGCGGGTTATTTGAAGGCACGGACAACGGGATGGGGGAGAAGGCGTGAACAAAGGGAGGGAGCGGGGAGTAAAGAAGGCACCAAAGCACGTTGTGCCTGCAGTAGGACAGCCACCATTGTCAATAGAGTAAATAGTGCTCATCCACTAGATAGGATTGAAGTAAAAGGTCCAGTCCTCGTGGGTGGCAGGCGGTAACAAATGGAGACAGGGCGTTACCGAAGTGGGACTAACAAGCCTCATAATGAATGGGAAGCCAGCGTTTACCAAGGACATTAACCCCAGCCAATTACAAATATGGGCGGAGAGTGGGCTAGGCTTCCACAGCACTTCAACAACATACCCTACTGCAGCATGCCTCGCAGTGCGAGCAGCGCATGCTCTGCAACGCTAGGCTCCACCTGAAAAAAGTGTGGGCAAACGGTGCTTTTTAAAAGCAATTTGAGAAAACAGGAAGGTTTATAAAGCAATTGTGAATGTGTAGTCTTAAATATCTAAACAGATTAAAAACTGCCCCATATCTTCATGCATTAAATATGCAGATGTTCTATCTGTAAATGACAGTGCGCTACAACGCCATGCTTTAGAAATATATTTGTGACAGTGTGCCCCTAAATGCACCACCAGCTACATACAACACACTTCCACTTTCCTAATGAATGGATGTATATCATTTGCAACACTTGTTCTTTGTGCTAGCCTTGGATGTTTTGCAATCCCTATGATTTCAGTCATCATATAACATTGATGGCAGCACCCCCACTCTGAAAATTGTTCCAGCAGCAATGCAGCCTCCATAGCAGACCAGAACGATAGACCAGGCTGTCACCTGATGCCTTCCTGGTGCACTTCCATTCTGGCCCTGAGGATGCTGATGGTAAGTCCTGCACGTTCCATCAGCACCCTCAGGCCCAGAATGAAAGCTGCACATCTGCTAACACAGTGGTCACAAGAGCAGCGTGCACATCAAAGTCGAGGCTGGGATTTCCTTCCCCAAAGTTTACAGAGCGAGTACCATGCTTAAGGTCCAGACAAATAGTTCGAAGCCTGGATAAGACTGTACTCTGCCGAAAGCTGCCACTTCCGCCCCAGAAATGTGAGCAATACAATACAAACCACTTGTCAGGACATAACACAGGGCTGGATAACAGATGGATGGCTGCATTTGATGTGGCGGGTGTGGTAATGATGACGTGGGCTCGGGCTGTAAAACGTACGGAAGGAAATCCCAGCCTCCCCTTTGATGCACACTCTGCTCTTGTGACCAGGAGGTTAACAGATGTGTTGTGCAGCTTGATCTGCAGCACGTAGAATCCCAGAGCATTGTCTGTCTAAGGTGATACAGGACTTGCAGAAACCAAGGGCTGTGCATTCACCAAATAATTCAACTTGTAACCTTCCACACTATGAATATTTTTGTGGAATTGAAAATAATAACCCAGCATTCATTCCGCAGCATTTAGAAAAATGCCTACCAAAAATAGAACTTTAGTTGTAGCACAGGAATGAACAGCAGTGATTGCATCATGTGTTCTACCAATATCTGAAGCCAGTTCCCCAACGCCTAATCAAGCTAACGCGGGCTCAAAAACACTAACACAGAAGCATAAATAACTCTCCGGAAGTAACCTTGTAATATCTTTATTTGTGTGATTACTTAAATGTAAATGTAAAATTGATGTAAATGTGTGTGTCTTGTAAAGCGCACTGCTACCCGGAGGCGTCCTGGCACTATATACCGCTGGGGAACCCGTCCTGGCTTTCCCTGTGAGATGTTCCCTCCTGGGTATCTCCAAGGTGAAACCAGGCATCCCCGGCGTTTGGGGGGGGGGGGGGCGTTGTGGACATGAGGCAAGCTAATGCCCAGAGTTGCCGAGTGTGATCCCTGGTTAGAGTAGGCACCGAGGCGAGAATTATCGAGTCCGCTGACCCTGGTTCACGACCCTGCCGCTTTGGGAATTGAACCCTGGTCCCGGGCCGTCCTCTGCTTCCGGGTCTGCCGCCTCTAACCAGTGACCCACACCACTCCACTTAAAACCATTGCAACAGTAAAACATCAGTATCAAATGTTTCCATATTGTAAAACCATAATTTAAATTAAGATAAAACTTTTGCATTAGTAAAACAGTAGTAGACAGATTGTCTGAGTTAAAACCCTTATTTGAGGGCCAGCGTTTATAATTCCTTTTAGCCGAAGCGATGTTTTGACTTTGTGAAAAAGATTTCTTAAAATTAAAGGGCCTGAAACTGTGGTACTATTGTGCAACAGGGTTGTTGGCAGTATGTAGACCCTGCCGTTTCCAAGTTTTTCCTCCTGTGTTGTGCGTTCTGGGACTGCAGGGTCTTGAGTGGGGCTCCCAGCAGCTAAGGTGAGCAAAGTGCAAGTTCAGCAGTGGATGAGGAGAATCTCTTGGGTGCTAAAAGCACAGGCTGAATCTTAAATGTCTGGTGTGGTGGCCCAATTGGTCAGCTAAGTGCTGGAGTTTAACAGTTTTCCTTATGTACCCATAAATTGGACCATACGGCAGGGTAGCTGGACATCCCCGCCTTCGAAGCATGCTTTCACTGCCTGCCTGCATGTTCTTATCCCTTTTTCTTTATGGCAGGTTTTAATATGAGTCTTCATTCCTTGTTTAGTCTCCCACATATGCACAATAAGTCTTACAATGCCTCTATTAATTTTCCGCATAATCAACAGTGGGTTGTTATCTGTGGTTGTTTCCGGTAAACAACCTTTACAACGCAACTTTTACCACGCAGTGCCTTTACGACGCAACTTTTACAACGTAAACCATTACAACGCATTGCGCTGGGGGGAGCTCTAGGATAAGGAATAGGTTTAATTTACTATCCAACACCTTCCCTACTATCCACGGGGACTGGAGTTGGAATAGTAAATTAAACTATTCACTATCCAGCGCCCCAAAGCACTATGCGTTGTAAAGGCATGAGTTATAAAAACCGCGTTGTAAAGGCATGCGTGGTAAAAGCATGCGTGTAACGTCATACATCCGTTGTTTCCATGGGGGCAAATGAAGAAATGATGGCAGAATGCCCAGCCTCAGATCAAGGTATTTTTTCTTTGTCACTCTGGTGAACCCTGCACCTAAGTAGGGTTGTGGGGAACCTCTGGAGTAACTCTGTAAGACAAACCAGCCGTGTGCTCTTTTCTTTAATGCAGGAAGTAATCAAATCAGTCAAGGACCTCCATCAATACACCATCAACAATGAAGATTTTCTTAGCTTTAGTGAAAGTAAGTCTTTATTTTATTAAAGACACTGAGGTGAGTATAAAGTGTCTCTGACTCCAAGGTAAATATGTCTAAAACGCTGGAAGCCTGTATGAAAAAGATGATTGCACAAGATACCATTTTTAAATCGGTGTCCTCCCCAAAAAAGGGAATGAAGCATGCTTAGCCACAGAATATTAAGCTCTAGTTTGAATCAACAGCACTCAAAGGACACATCTGTCAACCAGATTATGGATGCTGCATTATTTGATTTGAAAGGTTTTATATAGCGCTGGCTAGACCCGGAGGTATCAGAGCGCTTTACATGAGTAGCAGACCGTAGTTGCAGGTTACATCGTTACAAAGGTTACACAGTTATTAGACCATATCTACATAGTTACATGTTAGGTCGAGACAAGCAATAAGGACAATATACGTAAGGGAAAAAGCAGGCAAGGGGAGAGGGGGTAAGAGCGAATGAAGGAGGGAAAGAGGAGAGGGGTGGGAGAGACACAGCATGAACGAAGAGGGGTAGGGTGACGGGGGCACAAACCGGTAGACGAGTAATAGCTGTGTCCAAAGTCCAGTAAGCTGTGATCCCAGGGGAAGTGGTATCATTTCCCCAACTTCATTGCGAGAGGCTCCCTTTACGCAGAGAACTCTCTCAGAGGGGTCTCTGAGACTCCAAGGCCTACCTTACTGTATCCTTCCACAAAAATGGGAGAGAGTGCTTTGGCAAGGGGGCCATACCATACCGCAACTGTGAGTGGCTCCCTTGGTGCTGTGGACTCTCTCAGAGGGATCACTGAGACTCCAGAGTATAAGTAATTAGATCTTTCCCCAACAAGGGGAGGAGTGCTTAGTTAAAGGGCACAAGGGTCAGGGGGCTAGGCGGTGTAGCAGGCAAGGGGAGAGGGGATAGGGGTAGAGAAAGTAGACAAAGAATGAAAGAGGGAAAGCAGTAGGGGAGGGTGAGAGAGAGCATGAAAGGGGGGGGGGGTGAAAGGGGCACAAACCGGTAAACAGATAAAAACCTCGTCCAAGGTATGGTAAGCTGTGATCCCAGGGGAAATGGTATCATTCCCACATCTCCGCTGCGTGAGGCTCCCTTTACGCAGTTGACTTCTCAGGGCGCACCTGCAACTTATATATATATACATATATATATAATAAACTGGTGATTACAGAATTCACATAATTATCAATTAAACAATTAATAATTAACTAATACCAAATTACTTGTATTTATTTAACTCCCCCCATTTACCCCAACCAATACAACTCACACCTAATATATAACGCAAACCATACCTTAATTGCACAATCTACATAACTGATTATCAATTAAATAATTACTATAATCATTAATTAATTTACTTCCCACCCTTTACCCCTATAAACCTCACAAACCGCTGTGGTACAGAAAATGACAAAAAAACAATGACATTAAATTTAAAAACTGCAAAACATTCACAAACTGTATTAAAAATCATTAACAATATTTATACAAACAATTTATAACATATACCATTAAAAGATATAATAAAATACATAAAAAGAATTAAAAATCGATATTATTAACAATATTTTTAACTTCGATATTAACAGCAGATATTTTTGTAATCAACACTTTCTATATTTTTATCATCGATATTATTTACCTTAAAATCGATATTCTTGTCAACAATATTCTTGCAGACAGTATTTCTGTATGACAATACTCAATATTTATGTAGGTCAATATAAAATGTTCAATATTTAGTATGAATGCCGCTGAGTTCATTAAGCCAACCATTTTTTAACTATCACCTTAAACGAATGTGCTATATTGCAGCAACCTGGACCACTTTAGTTGCATTGACGTTTTGCAGTTCACGTTGTCCGTGTCGTCAGTGAGCCCTTATTTATTTCCTAATGCAAATCTAATGGAGAATTTGGTTGAGCTTCCCCTTTCAGCTTCTTGCCAACTAAGCAAATAATTTATGTCCATAAAGGATGGTTTAGTAGCTTTATAGGAAGAGGTGAATTTGGATAAGTTCCCAAGAGGGTGGTAGAAACTCCTCAGCTTTAAACAACTGCCTTAATTATTCCGTAAGTAGATACGTTTAATTTGTATGCCTTTGTTCCCAGTTCAGACATAAAATAATGGAATAAGTTTTGCCAACATTCATGCTGTTGTGTCCTGGGAGAATTACTTGAGTGCAGAAATTTAAGATTTCGCCGTGCTATCAGAGCGTCAGCTTCACTGGTGATTAGTATGCAGCCTGCATCCTAATGACAGGAGCTGGTACAGACAGTTATTGGCTCCTGCTGCCGAACAGTGGGCTATATGGCCCTTGTGTGGGTACCAGATGAAACACTTTCATTAATTGACCGTAGGCTATGTCACTTCCCTGAACAATAACTGGACCAAATTATTCACCAGCAATATTTCCACTGACAACATTTCATTTTTAGGCCTCAACTATTTTATCACGTAAGTGATAAATAGACGAGAGTATTGAGGGCCAAATAAGCTCTGAAACCAACAGCAGATTTGCCACAGTTCATGTGCTCCGTGCTCGTGCACAAACCAGCTACGTCACAAACCACCATTTGTCTGTCAGTGCCTCACACACTTCAAAGGCTCCGCTTCCCGCCCCCCGCCTGCACATCGCCCTGTCCTACTTCCCCTCCCACCTCCCACGGCCGCTCCTCCTATTCACGCGCTCTGCAGGTCACCATTTGCCAGCATGTGTCCACCGCCCTGTTTGCTGCCAAACTCGTCTCCTCTCTTCTCTGTCGCTTCAGGTACTTCCTCCCTCCCCCTTTCCTGCCCGTTTTCTCTCACTCCTATCTCTTCTCTCCCTGTCCTCTCCTCATTTCCTGCACCCTTCCTGTCTTCGGTCGTATTCGTTTTTTTTTCCTCTTTGCTTGTTTTCCCATGGTGCCTGGTTCGCACATATGTTTGATATGCAGGGCCGCTTCCTCGGTGTTGCACGGCCGCTTTCCTTGTGTTGTCACCCACCACCGCCACCCGCCCCTCGCTCCTTGTTTTAATTATAAGCATGACTGTCTGCCAACGCTCGGAGTCGTGTTTTTTGTTGCACATCCTCTCCCTGAACGCTGCTTTCCCTTTCATGCTGCAGCCCCCTCAAGCGCCACTGCCCATGGCTGTACCCCGCTCCGCAACACAGGCCCCCGGTCGGCTCTTCCATGTCACTGCCCGCCTTGCCCCTACAGCTGCACAAGTTGCTGCTGGACTGCGCGTCCAAGCGCTTGGATGAGAACTGGGTCTTCGAGCGGGTTGAGAAGTGCTTCAGCTGCATCCCGGGCCCGTGTAGCACCACATCGTCTACTGGAGCTTCCCCCGCTCAGAGCGCCCATTCGCGGAAGATGTCTTATAGACATACACATCTAACGCAAGCAAGTATGCATGATCAGATAGCGTCTTGCTCTGTATACTATTGTGCACAATATACCGTTTCATTATGGAGGTTTGATGTTAATCCTCTTTCGTTATCTGCACCCTTGTGTGCACGCTATTTCAAGTCTGTGATTCTACGGTCACTTACCTACATTGCAACAGACGGGGGACTTTTCATAGATGGGTGAGTGTATTATGCTTACAATACTTTGACAGCGGTTAGCGTGCAGATAATCCATTCCCCGCCTGTGCACTTGTGCAGTGGGAAACAATCTGAGGATTCTAAGCGCTCTAAGCTTTCACACATCAATCACAGATGCTGTGAGAAGTTGGCCTGGTATATAATGCTCACTAATTCTAGTGATCACTTTGTACCATGCCAAACAACCCTTATGATGATTGGTTGAAAGTCAACCTTATAGACCAGTTATCCTAGTGGTAAAGTGGACAAAGCAGTCTTAGGCTAAACTCTGAAAGGCATGTGAAGCCAGCTGTATTACCATACATAACCCCCTTGAATACTAAATGAAAGGACACCACACAGATATATATTGAAAATATATATAGATTTATTAACTAAAAGTATCCCCTGGACTCTTTATGAGCACAGAAGCACAAGCGTTAAACACAAGACAGTTTAAAATACACAAAAGTTGCACAATATGGATGAGCCCTAGGGGCCACCTAAACCATATACTAAAAAAGTGGTATAAGAGATACCAATCTAAAAGGAAACAGGCCTAGGGCCTTGGGAATCGCTGGAGCTGTTCGGGACTAGCAGTGACTAAGTCGGGAAAGGCCCGCGGGACTCGGTGCAGTGTTTAAAGTGCACGCACTCACCAATGCAAAGTCTATGGTGCGTAAACCTCGCCCACAGGAAGCGGGTGCATAGGGTCGAAGTAGTGTCGGGTTTCGTCACGCTGGTCGATGGTGCTTCGAGCTGAAGATGCTGCAGGCGGCTCGATGTGAAGAGTTCCGGTGGATCCAAGGGTGGATCTGAAGATGTGAAGACCTGAAAGCAGAGGGGACAATGTTCAAAGTCACTAGCCAGTGACTACCGTGGAACCAGATTGGAACCAGGCGATGTCGGGTGCAAACAGGCGTTGAGGTGTAGCTTCTCTCTGCAGCCACGTGGACACCGGGGGTCGAGGATGTCCAGGAGTCGGTCACGAGCTGTCCCACGCAGGCTTCTCGCCGTTGGCGGTGTCGGCAACTTGATCGGAGCAAACAGGCCTTGGCTAATGCAAGCCATGCAGGAGTCGAAAAAGGCTTATCACTCGGACCAGCAAGGTCAGAGCGGGTGCTCCTTTTTACAGGAGCTAGGGCAAGTCTGGAGCAACCAGACCCGCAGTGTAGTTCTTCGGTTTCGTTGCCAAGATGGCCGCTGACCACGTGGCTAGTGGCCGGGATGGCGCGTCGAGTGGCACAGTGCAAAAAAGCCCCACGCAGATCGTGGTGATGCTGGGGGGCTGATCTTCGGTGCAAGGGCTGCTCGGTGGTGGGGGTTCTCAGTCCCCAAAGCACAACGTCGAGGATTCAACCCAATAACTATCGTGACGATGGAGGACTAGGAGCAGGGACCTAACACGGCAACAGCCTAACAAAACTGACAGAAGAATTTCTGCTCCTGGAAAATTGAACTTTCTGTATTTTGGACACTGAAAAAATTGAAAATCACAATAATTTATGCCATATATGTAAAACTAGCCTTGAGAAAGCCCCGGCGCAAATCGCCAAGAGGGGGCGAAACATGTGTCGGCTGTCCATGCTCTACAAAAAATAATAAAGATATCCTATTGCAATCAGAAATAGTTCTGTCCTCTGTATGACAACTTGAAAGAACGGATATTAATCCTGATAAGAACTCTTGTGATTTTCTATGCAGTACACACTCACCACTTCTCAAACAACGTCGAGGATGCCTCTGATGCTGCGCAGTCAGCTCTTCTGGTGTCTTCCAAGAAGTCCGGTCCCACGCCTCTCGGTGCCTCCACGGGTCCCTTCTTTGCAGGGACTGTGGATCGGGCTGTGAGAAGTCTGGGAGTCTGGGTCTTGTCAGGCTCTGGGCTCCGGCGGGAGGCGGCGGCAAAGCAGACGTCGATTCGCTCATTTGTACCTGCTTTCACAGGATGGCCACTCCTAGGCCACAAGGGAGATTCTCTTCAGTCTTCTGTGCAACAGAATGTCGAATTCCAGTCTTCTTCTTTGTTTAAAGTTGATTTCAGGATGATCTGCTGTGCAATGGCACTGCTCCCACTCTTATTCCCAATCTGAGGGGTGGATCACCTACTAGGTCCCTCCTCTGGGTGGGACCAGGAAGGGGGGCGGTTACACCCCCTTCCCTTTGTCCAGCTCCTCGCCAGGCCTGGGTCTGGAAAGTCCCAGAACCGGTTTGGACTGGCTTATGCACGGGGACACCTTGTGTGCCCTGGGCATGTCTCAATCTATTCAGCCCTGTCCTACCCAATACACAAAACCCTGTCTGGGGTGGTGCTCGCACCTCCCAAGGCAGGAAACCCTTTGTCCAAGCCTCCCTCGCTGGTAGGGCTCCCAGCAGCAGGAGGTCAGACTTGTGTCCGTGGTGGCAGCATCCATTTTGTGATGCTGAGGCTCTGGTTAACTTTAACAGGGGTTAAGGCTACACACATGTCGTGTCCCTCTAGAAGGGTGGAATGCTATCCCCGTCGACAGAACTGTTGAGGGGATAGTATTCCAATTCATATGACACCTTACTCAACATGTTTTGATAAAGCCAAACCAAAGATAGCATATAACCGCGAGGATTATAATGCACTTAAGAGTATATGGTATGGCAATATCCCGGAACAGTTTAGGGAGTGGTTCCCGACAGCTGCAAACAGGCTCAGCTCATGCTAGAGCACCATCTCACGTATTTCCAAGCACTCTGCCTCCAGGATTGATGAGGCCTCCCATAGGAGTGGCTGATAGGAACATATGTGTCCAGTTTAAGGTTAGATATAGGGATACTATATCTAAGTAACGGGTGATTACACCAACTTACCCCAGCTGAGTGATCAGCCAGTTGTGTCAAATATGGAGGCCAGGCCAGGGGTGGCACAATACATGCTGCAGCCCCTGGTAGGCCTTGGAAACACCTATGCCCTGGGTACCTAGGGTACACTATTACAGGGGCCAATACGGTGAACCAGTTCCAATTCGTAATGCACCTAAGGTGCATTGGCTGTAATTTAGAGAGAGAACAGCAGGCTGTGGGTCTGATTAGCAGGCCCACAGCCACATTAAGTCATAAACCAGTGAAGCAAAAAGCAAAAATTTGGGGTGACCATAGGATAGCAGACCCTACTCTCCTACAGATGCTACGTAGAATTAATGCAAAATAAAACAGTGGGTTCCCTGGTGAATAGAAATCTTTAGTTTTTATTTCATTTAAGGTTTTTCTAAAGTGCCGCAAACCACATTGTTGCTGCTTCAGAGCGCTAGAGCGGACAAGGGTAGCAAAATGCAAGCCATATCAGCAGGACCAAGTGTTCTGCTTGAGAAATGGAAATAGACCTCCAACCCTAAGTCATAATTATGTAGTACACATAGTATTTTGGACTAAATTATGGCCCGACTGTAATAAATCACACTAGAGTATTTTCTACACGTTTTATTCTCATGCACTTTTTGTTTGTTAACATTATTAACACCGCTTCAGTATCAATGTCTGTAATGTTAAGATGGAAATCCTCTGTTTATGATCCATGCACACACGCTGGTAGCAGGGCGGTGATTACCATGTGAGCAGCATCACTGACTGTAGTCAATGTAGTTACCAGACCCTGTAACCAATGAATTTCAGACATGTTTCGGCCCCTCACAGCGCTTCTAAAACTAAATGCAAGTTCAACTCTGGTTTTGTAATTGTTTCCTGCTCGTTTAATTTTCTCTCCAATGCTGTGGAGGCATTGCAGCCCGCCCACTTTTCATCTTTCTGTTGACATTCCTTTAAAAATGCATGTAAATAAAGCGCAACAACCACCAGCTAGGATGATTCGCAATTTTCACGGTCTGCCCGTGAATTTACTGTAATGTACACTTTCCGTGAAGTTTCCACGGACGCATGTATCTGTTATTTTAGCCTTTGTGCTGACCGACAAATCTTTAGGAGTTAAGATGGCTCAGCTGAAGCAGAAGGGAGGGGATCTCCTGTGTAGTGATTCAGAGGGAGAGGCAGCCAGAGTATTGGGCTGCTTCCAAGAACTGTCAATTTGGGGACTGGTTAATCTGGGCATGTAAAGGCTGCTTGTTTTTTTTTAACTTTCTTCCAGCACTAGGAAAACCAGTATGTCCGGATTTTTCGTCCTACAAACAGCATTCAAATGAGTTTGTAGATGCCTGCATGCCAGGCAGCCATACCCCAGCAGAGAGCGTGCACTCTATTGACGTGCAAGAGGGAGAGGGGGTCCCCAAGGGGCGTCGGTCACTGGCCTTTTTCATGGCTGATCATTTTAAAGTCCTCATTTCAAATTCGCTTTTGCAACAGCATGCTTATACAAACAAGGCTCTGTGAACCAAGCTGTTGGTGTCTGGACTAGGACGTTTGGATGTGTGGCCACCAGCTGACATGTTTGACCACCCAGTAAACTACCTTAGGGCCCACCTCTTTATTCCTTTAAACTCGCCCTGCCTTCAGTCACTTCACATATTCTTGGCACCGCTTCAAAAAGTGTGGCTCTGGGAAAGCCCTTCCGTAGTTTGTTAACGGCAATACGCTTATAACAAGCATTTGCAATGCAATAGGTCTCGCATTAGGAAAGTTTGAGCGATTGGTATTGTAAATGACACATTTTTTATTTATGTGTTTGTTTTGAAAATAGCGAAATTAATAGCTTTGTCATTTACAATGCCAATAGTTATAATTTTAGCAAATGTGACACCTAAAGCATTTGTATTGCAATATGTGTTGTATTTACGTGACCATTGTCACAGTTGCAGCCTGATTGACAATGCAGTGTCCGAAACAAATGACCAATCATAATCGGGTTTCTTTAACCAATTGGGCATATACTGCTGGATGTACATTGTCATGATTGGTTGTATCAGTATAGGGTCTATAATGGCAGGATCGCAAGAGGCTGCTGTACTGGGAGGGAGTGTGTGTTTTGTGTGTGCTCATGAATGAGTGTATCTACGTGTGGAAGCGGGCATGCGCATCTATGTGTAAGTGCATCTGCGCCTCGTGTGATGTCAGATAAAATTTACTTTTACCTCCAGACAAAGCATGCGGAAGCCAACTATGGCATCCCTGGTGCCACCCCTGAGACAAAGTTAGTATTTACTAAGAGCAGGCACTTCTATTATGATGGGGGTACTCCTGGCATAATGGTCACAATTCTTGGCAGACTGCAGGTTTTTATAACTTGTTTTGGAGCACCCATGGTTTAATTGTGAGAACTCTAGGCAGACTATGAATGCTTATGGGAAGAATGAGCCAAACCCTGGTAGAACAGTATTAATTTGTAAAAAGTCTTTACACGTCCTGCTGGATGAGGGCACCCCAGGGATAAAGGTGGTCATGCTGGAACTATGCTCCTACTTGGAATAATGGAACCCATCACTGGCAATATCTAGTCCATGGAATACAGGTAGTGTTTCTTGACTTATGTATGTTCTGCATCTGTGGAATTATGGGGCCCACTGCTGGCATAATGTGCTACAGGGCACAACAAGCTTATTGATGAGCATGCCTGGCATGGTGGCAGTGGCACAATGGTACCCAATTAATGACATATAATGGCCATTCTTGATATAACTGTCATCATCACAGGCATACGGGAGGTGGAAAACACTAGCGTACGATTGATTACCCTGGTATGTGCGGATTATACATGAGCATGTAAAGCAAACTCTTTGGAAGGGGAACAATCGAAAAATAAAAGTAACTAAAACCGAGAGCAAGGAAAGATGCAATTTACATTTTGAAATGCGCAAAATTGAATAGATTTATTGAACTGCTCGCAATGCTTAGGACTTAATAACCAAATTATTTTTTAATGCAACCAGCCGACATGTGTCTAGACTTTGTTTTATATTGTTTTGGTGCAAGACAAACTGCCTTTCTGCTGTGGCTACTTCTTAACAATTTCTTAAAAAGAAGCATAGATCGACTTCGCTAAAATAGGCAGAACCGTTAAGGAAAGAAAATCAAATCCGTTAAAACAGTCTAAACACAGAAATATCTTTACATACTGGAACAGTGCGCTGCGCACAGGATATACTTCAATATTTAGACACTTTAAACAGCATTTTATGTACCTTCGTTTAGTCTGTAAAAAAAGTAATTTGTTTTAAGGAAGAACATGTACAACTAGGTATTTAGATTCCACACACGTTAGTTGAATGTACTGCACACACGGTGTGACAAAATTAAAAATCAACGCAAAGATTGGAGCGGAAATGCCCCAAACCACCATAGTCGCTGATTTATTGCTCCTTCCCTCTGGAAAATGAGTCAAACAAGCATTGGCGGCCGCCCCAAAAAAAAACGGACGCGAAATGAAAATAAAACAAACAAGTACTGTATTATAAATATGCACGGCGGCGAATGTGAGAGGCTAAGACAGTGCAAGGCACAGTGTGAGAGTTCACTGCAGAGCTTGGCATACTACGAGCGTGTGGAGAGCAGCGTGCTGGTTTGGAAAGCAATTTGTGAGAAGTAGAGCAGAGAAAGTGAGTAGGCAAGTCCGCGTTAGAGGGTAAGGTAGTGAGCGTGCAGTACACCTTGCGATTGGGTACAACGGTGAGAAGCAGAGAGTTTTCAAGCAAACACGGTGTTTCTGGCAATACTTGAGTGCATGGTAAATAGAGAGCGTGGGCGCAAGAGAGTAGAGGAACGGAGTCTATGCACATCAGCCCGGTGAGTGGGGCTGCTGGCAATGTGATAGTGAAAGCGTTAAACGCTGCCCGCCTCACTGTTGTTAGGGACCGTATGTTGTTGGGTCCGGGAGTTGTCAGCGTGCACTTGTACAGCGGCGTGTGTAATAGTGAAAGAGTGAGGTGCTGTCCGCCTCGCCATTGTCACGTACCGTGTGCATGCTGGCAGTAGCGAGAAGGGAGATAGGAGATGGGCACAGCGCGTAACTGGACGTGGTGAATGCGCGTGCCCCGATCCCCTCGGCACTCCCACACAGCCCTAGGACCACGAGACATGACTGCAACAAAAACAAGCTGCGAGCATCACGCCTGTCGCGGGGCGGGACTTCCGTTTTCCGCGAAGCCCGCGCCCACGGAGTTGATGCCCCGCGGTGGCTGCAGAAGTCAGGACGGAGTGGCGGCGATGCGGTGAGTAAGGCTTAGTTGTTAGGGGGGCGGTGTGTGTGTGTGTGTGGGGGGAGGGTAGAGGGCGGCGGCGGCATGTGTATGCGTGCGTGTCTGTGTGTGTGCAGGGGGGTGGGGGGCGGCAGCGTGTGTATGTGTGCGCGCGCCTGTGTGTGTGTGTGTGTGTGTGTGTGTGTGTGCGTGCGTGCAGAGGGGTGGGGGCTGGCTGTGTCTGTGTGTGTGCGCTGTTAATGCATGCGAGGGAAGCGAGTTAGTCTGCGCAAGCGCGGCTCAGAAGCGCGCTCCCGCGGTCAAAACTGAGACTGCAAAAGCGCGCGTCTGAGTCGTGTCTTCATTCCCAAATACGGCTGCCAATAGGTCTGAAGCAGACAGCAATCAATGCTTACGCATTGAATGCAGGTCTGCTCGACCTAAAAACGGCACTGGGAATTCCAGTTGTATTTCGGCTGAAGAATTTTAGTGGATGATATAGTCGATAATTCTACGAAGTTCTGTGCTTCTTTCAGGGCACCTCTGGTATCAGGATGCGCCTGCTATTAGATGGTAAATAAGGAATAAATTGCTGTGTGCTGTACAATTACATTCTACTATTCCTTTCTGCCAGCACCGTCTTGCCTCTGCATGATCAGGGAAATCCTTGCAGACTTGAACCATCCTCACAGTTAACAGGACTTGGTACCTTGCGTGATATTATGGCAGAATGTTCTTAACTGGTACATAGTCCGTGTTAGCACACTAATTATTTCTGAATAGACAGCGTTTTAGCAGTGAAGTTGTGCGCTGTGTTACTGTTTTCTCGCGCATCACTCCTGGCCGTGCTGAGGTTTGCACCAGACAGGTTATGTATAGCACATGTGTGAAGGGTTAAACTCATCAAGAGTTGATTTGAGGGCTGTTTATCGGATTCTATATGGATATTTTCACCCCCCTAAAAAAATAAACATATCTTTCTGGTGGTTCCTGCCCGAGTTTTCCTGTGGTCACTGGAGATTGCTGTCCTTGTATCCCAATGTTGAAACTTGGGAAAACCGAAATATATTCAGGCCTCCCACCCAAGTCATCCCCACTATTTTCAACTGTTGCGACTCAAATGCTGAACAAGTGTCCCACCCACCTTCTTGAAAGCACACATTTTATTGGATGTATTTCTGCACTGAACTCTTTGTGCGCAGACCTGTGGCAGAAACAAATGGGCAAACGTTTTGGTTGAAAGAACCCTTCAATTGGTTTTTGTGGCTTTCAAACAACCCCGTCCCCCAACACACACACCTGAAATCCTCCGGAAGAAAAAAACAATCAAACTCTTTGGTTGCCACCACTGGATGGTCCTATTACATTTTTCTTCCACTTGGTCTTTGATTGTATTCAGTGCGTTGTTTGTTACTGCTTTAATCATTCACACTGCACCAGTGGTTTCCATGGCCACCAGTGATCCAGCTTCCAGTAGGGAGCCTTCAGGGAGCACCTTCCACATTTGGACTTAGTTATTCACTGCATGTCTTACTTGGATGTATCTAAAAAATTATCTAGGTGAAGTTCAATTCCTTAGCTTAATTTTTTAACTACATCCTCTGGTATCTCGCCCAGAAATCCTACTTTTAAAACACTTATCAGGTCATACTTCCTAAATTGGGAAAGTCCAACGATGTCCTGCATGTAGTTTGTGCCCCAAAGTGGGGTTTCTTGGGTTACTTACCTTTACATCCCATGTTGGAGCTTGCTGTTTCTTCAGCTTTTACAACTACTTAAGTAGGATTTAGCATCAGAGCCATACTCTTCTTCCACACCTATAGTGTAAATATCTGATTTCTCCCATTCTGTATCCGTCCAGATGCAGTGAGTTCATCCTGTGCCTTAGAGCTCGTCCTGTGCTTTAGTGCTTCCTTAACCCACCAGATGTATTTGCGGATCAATTGTAGTGCTGTAAGTTAGAGAAGGAAAATCCACTTTTTTGGCCTACAATTAATAGACTGTTGTTGCAATTGGTGTTGCAATATTTAGCAATGCCAATAGCTCAAACGTAATTAATGCGAGACCTATTGCATTGCAAATGCTTGTTTTGTGTGTAATTCTTATAAGAGTCCGCATCAGTGAAGGCCTTTGCCTTCTTCAGTCCAGTTAGCCTGGCTAAGTGGCCTACAGTAAAGGGGAACAATTTCTTGATGGAGTGGTACCACTGGTAGGCCTGTAAAGATGGATCTGAGTCAATCACCTATGAGGCAAGGCTATTCCAGTCCCACAGGCAATCCTATAAAGATAAGATGTCCTCAGCAGTGCAATCCACTTCATCTGTCCCACGGTTCCCCAGAAGGGTCAGATAAGCATCTAGTCACTCACAAGTGCGAAACTAGAACAATTGCCACAGTGTCATAACATGTAGAAACTTTGTGGCAAGAAATCTTAACACACTTCTCTTTTGGAATCTGATCTTCCTCAGAGAAGGAAACCATTTTTAACGTGTATTTTGCCTCAGAGTACTTCTGGAACATTACACTCAGTCAGGACCAGGATGCCAGGTATCCATCTACCTCAGGGCTACCTGCGAGTCGACTCTCTTTTCCACACCTGCATGCACAATCCAGAGAGCTAGGGACAGAAAATAGCCATTCAGTGCATGGGTTGATAATAAAGCCATACAGTGATTGGTCATGGTCTGTAAACCTGAGCTTCCCACCCTCACAGCCTCATGTGCAGTAGCTAGAGGCCTACTCATGTTTGCTGAGCCAATTCAAAAGTTGTTTCTATGCTGTTTTTGTAAGCTAACAGCATGAGAGCAGCATCAGGATTGGCTGGGGAAGGCGAAACCAGCACTCCTTAGGAGACTGGAGGGCTGCCTTTATAATCCCCTCAATTCACTAACATTGCTCATGTCGGGTTGACACAGAAATGCACCCATCCAACACAACGTTGCTCTTCAAGAGTGAGTGCTTCAGCTGAGTCTGAGACAGCCTACCTGCTATCAATTATTTAAGCCCCACCCACTGCCAGACGCCCTCACTCATACTGGATCTAAAGATCCTGCAACCCTGCCCATGACTGAAAAAAACCCACTGCAGCTGTGTAAAAAACATTCCGTTTCACATTTAGTATGGGGGTCAGTGGGCACCGTGTACGGGAGGGCGACACCCTTATGCCCCTAAAGAGGAACTACAACTGCTTATTTATGTGACTGGATACCCTAACAGCTGGTTGCCCATATTATCTAAATCCTGATTGATTGATTGATTGATTGACTCACTGTCACCAAAGATCTCTTCACTGGGTTAGTCTTACTGACAAATAACACAACACTGACACAAGTTCTCAGCAACACAGCTAAATGTTAGTTTATCCAACACTTGTTAAATAACCTGACCATAGAGTCCCGTCCAATGTGTGTCAGACCATGAATTTGTCTGCTCATATGGAAACAGGGAAAATATTCTGTTTGCCAGATGTCATCACACATCACTGATCTTTTGTGCAACCTATTTCCCTCTGGTTCTGTGATGTTTGATACAGTGCAAATTGCGAATGCTACCCTCAATGCATAATAGTGGTCTCTCAGACAAGAGCCGTCCACAGATAAAATCTGATCTGCTTGTTCAAGTGGAACATCATGGATATCAGGTCTTGGCATGGTACACAATTGTGTTATCTCATAATTTTCTCATCTTTGCTTGCAAATAGCAAAAGTGTTGCAGAATTCAGGGTATTGCTAGAGGAAGGCACTCATACTTTCGTCATCGAATGGCACTAAATCAGAAACATCACTGTGACTGAGCCCCAGTAAGGGCACAGAAACATAAGGGAAATAATCAACATTTTAAAGAATCAAGCCCTTTGGAGTTTGAAATAAATGGTAAACCGTCAAGGTTTATTAAAATAACTCAAGGTGAAATACACAAGGCAAATATAATAATTAGTTAGAATGCAAGTCAAATCAATATAGGGAATTAGTACAGGGCAAAATCAAATACTGCAAAGAGAATGACACGGAGTCAAGGTTTAGAGCAAACATATTCTAAGTCTAAAGCATGAGACAAGCCGACAGGTTCAGCCTCTAGAGTCAGGGAGTCTTTTAGAAGACTGTCTCGTCTCCAGGAGAACCCATTTACATCAGAGCACCCCACGTCCGTGACGCGGAGCTCTCACTGCTACGTCAATTGCGTGTGCGTCAAGCTCATAGCAGTAGCACTCGAGTCCACAAACCGTTCTCGTCTGACCACTTATCGCTCCACAAAGGCGAACAAAATGGTGTCAGACTGTATGCCTGGAATTTTCCTTTTGTCATAAGGCAACATCAGATTCATGATTCATTTTTACGGCACACTAGCATTTTTCATTATAGAGCCCTGACGAAGTTCCATGAATGTATCTTTAGAATGAGACACGTTGGTTGGTTGTTCAACAAATGTGCACACATTTTTTAATAAAGAATTTTCTACAAGGATTACAATGATGTTTTGTCCCTTGGACAAGGGCACTAGGACCCTGGGACACAGGGCAGGGGACAGGGGACACCGGACACCACATCCAGTCAGGGGAGGGGACCAGGGAACATGGTGGAGCAGGACCTCGAGGGAAGAGGTCAAGGGATCAGCACGCTGTATGGTAACCAATAAAGACATACCTGAGCAGCCCCGCTGTTTCCTGTGTGTTTCCTGGGTCGGGGAACACGACATCTGGCGACGAAGGTTGACGACATCCATTATGTGCCCATCGACGAAGAAATCGTGATTTATACCAGGAGCCCACCCTGGATCGTGTCGTGCCCAGAAAGGAAGATTACAAGTGCTCAAAGAAAAGACGCGCAGCGATGCGGGATCCCACCCCGACCGCTGCAAGAAGAAGACTGTTTGTGCGCAATGTTTAACCCCTCAGCTCAGCTCGTCATGCAGTACAGTGCTCCTGTGCTCATGACGAGCTGAGCTCGTCATGACCACACCCATTTTTATTATGGCCCAGCAGAGGAGAGGAATAAGACCAGCAGCGATGGTGTTAAAGAAATTGGTGCGAGCTCTCGCGAGAGTCCTGGCGGCCATTTTGAGGTCAGGCACGAGAGCAAATAGACGTGAAGGAAAGTCGGGCGGCCATTTTAAAGTCAGGCAGCGCCCCGATTGGCTCAGA
The DNA here is from genome assembly GCF_964263255.1 of Lissotriton vulgaris. Lineage (NCBI taxonomy): Eukaryota > Metazoa > Chordata > Amphibia > Caudata > Salamandridae > Lissotriton > Lissotriton vulgaris. Next base: position 541,580,492 of record NC_141685.1, on the reverse strand, counting down.
AGTCTCGCGAGAGTCTCGGCGGCCATTTGGGGTCAGGAAAATGTGACCAATAAGAAAAAAGAACAGCGCAGCGGCCATTTTGAAGTCAGGCAAAAGTCGAAAATTAAGGAACAAGTGCTGACTGAAAGGAAAAAGAAAGAAGCACAAGAAAAGACAATAAAGCGATAATAAAGGGCAAATAAAGGAAACAAAAAGGAAAGAAAGGCAAATAAAGGATAAATAAAGGATTTCTGAAAGAAAAAGAGAAACATAACAAGAAGATGACAAGAAGAAAGGAAATCAAAGCAATAAGAGCAAGGGGGATAACAAAGCACAAGGCAGAATGGCAGACCCGAAACCAAGCGCGCAATATAGAAGACCACTACCATTCAACTTATCGGAACCACAAACAGGAATTAGATGGGAAAAATGGGTCAGACGCTTCGAAAGATACATGGAAGCAACAGATGTAACAGATGCCAAGCAGCTAGGTTTGTTTTTGAATTTAGTAGGGGATGAAGTGGAAGACCTATTAGCGACATTGCAAAAAGAGGAGACTGCCACCTATGCCAAACTAAAAAAATGCCTAACAGATATATTTGATCCCCAAAGAAATGTCGATTTTGAACGATACAGCTTTATGATTGCATTTTTAAAACTGGATGAAACATTAGACGACTTTGCATAAAGGCTTTTAAAGCTTGTAACACATTGCGAGTTTGACAAGTTCGATAATGAGCAGGCAATGAGGGTGCGCATCATCGAGGGATGCTGCGACATAGAGTTCAGCGCAAGGGTCCTCAAGGAACCGACTTCACTAGAAAATATCCTAGCACTGGCAAGAGCGGAGGCTAGAACAACAGCACATGCAAAAGAAATGGAGCGAGGAAAGACAAGAAATGTGGAAAAGTTCAACGCATAATGAGTAACAACCGCTCGGGAGGCTGGAAAAAAGACAGAAATGAACAAATGGTGAATAAGCAACCGGAAGGAACATGCTACAGATGCGGACTTGAATTCCCACATAGAGGCCCATGCCCTGCGTTTGGCCAGACATGCAGGAAGTGCAATGGAAGAAATCATTATGCCAGTGTGTGTCAAGGGATGCAGTTCAGAAATGACCGAGGAAGATCAGGAAGACCACGAATGCCAACAAGTAGGCATATCAGGCATGTTGAGACAGGTACAAGGAGCTCCTCAATAGAGTCAGGTGAAGATGAGGAAGAGGAAAAGACGGAACGACTGTATGTCATGTCGGATGTCACTATTGAGTCAGCTAATGAAGAGGAAGACGAAGAAAGAATATGCCTCGTAGACAAAAACAAGATGAAAAAGACACAGTCTGTGACCATAGGTGTGGGGCCACACAAAGCGAAGTTTGTCCTGGACAATGGCACACCATGCAATATTATGTGTGTCTCTGAATATGAAAAAATGAAAATAAAACCAACTCTAAGACCATCACGAGTCAAAGTATTCACATGGGGGTCCAACAGACCGGTAATGAACATGGGAAAATTTATGGAAGAACTGACATACAAGGACCAAAAGACAACAGAAGAAATACATGTGCTGAAAGGTGACATCCCAGCACCATGCCTGTTGAGCAACATCACAGCTCAAATGATGGGTCTCCTAGAAATGACGTACAACATGTCCGAAAAAAGAAGCATCCTGAAAGAATACCCGAAGCTACTGCAAGGGTTAGGAAAACTGAAAGGGCGACAAATAACACTACATATTGACGAAACAGTAAGGCCAATAGCGTAACATCATAGAAGAGTGCCAATCCACCTGCAGCCACAGGTAGAAGAAGAGCTTGAAGCACTACTAAAGCAGGACATAATGGAGCCAGCAGAAGGACCAACGCCGTGGGTGTCATCCATCGTGGCCGTCCCAAAGAAAGACACGTCAAAAATAAGGATATGTGTCGACATGAGGATACCAAACAAAGCAATTGAACGTGAGAGGCATCCCGGACCACATCTCGGTGACATGATTAGCTGCCTCACAGGCACAAGGCGTTTCTCCAAACTAGATTTGTGTAAGGGATACCACCAATTAGAACTGGATCCTCAATCGCGATATATCACAACGTTCTCCACCCACCTAGGTCTCTTTAGGTACAAACGTCTGAGCTTTGGGATCTCATCTGCTGCGGAAATATTCATGGAGACAATAAGACAAATAATAAGGCCGGTAAAGAACAGCTTAAACTACAGCGATGAAATTCTAGTGTTTGGAAAGTCAGATGAGGAGCATGACAAAGCTTTGAGAGAAGTATGCTCCCACCTGGTGCAGGCGGGTCTAACACTGAACGAAGATAAATGTGAGCTAGAGCATGACGAACTAGTATTTTTTGGCCACATTTTCTCCAAAAAAGGAATGCGACCGGATTGCAGCAAAGTAAAAACACTGGAAAGGGCAAACAAACCAAATGATGTAGCGGAAGTAAGGTCATTTCTTGGTCTTGCTAGCTACTGCACGAGATATATTCAAGACTTCGCCACTGTAAGCGCACCCCTAAGAGAACTAACAAAGCAAGGACAAAGTTTTGTGTGGACCGACGAATGCAGCAAAGCGTTAGAAGAAATAAGACATGCAGTAACGGCAGTGGATCACCTCGCATATTTTGACACAAGACTATGCACCGAACTAACTGTAGATGCAAGTCCAGTAGGACTAGGAGCAATACTGGCGCAACATCAACCAGGAAGAGACCCCCCAAAGCACATAGTAGCATATGGAAGCAAGAGCTTGTCGGATGTGGAAAAAGGATACTCCCGGGCAGAAAAAGAGAGCTTGGCAATAGTGTGGGCATGTGAACATTACCACATGTTCATCTACGAGAAGCCATTTACAATCATCACAGATCATCAGGCACTCATAACAATATACGGCAATCCGAATGCTAAAATAGCACCTAAGATAGAGAGATGGGGAATCAGACTAATGGATTACAACTTTAAGATAATCCACAAGCCGGGAAAGGAGCGCAATCCAGCTGACTATGTATCAAGGCACCCCCTGCCACAAGCATCACAAGCGACAACGATGGCAGAGGAATACCTGAATTTCGCACTGAAGCACAGCACACCGGCAACCATAACAATGGGAGAGTTAGAACAAGAAACAAAACAAGACCCCACCATGCAAACGACAATGAAAATAACAAAACAGCAAAGGTGGAGATATGTGAACAGCAACAGCAGTGTGGAAAAAGGGGTAGAAAGAGAAGAATTGCTGGCATTCAAAAAGATAGTGAGGAACTATCCGAAAGCGGAAATGGGATAGTGATGAGAGGCACGTGAATAGTAATGCCCCGGACACTGAGAAGAAGGACAGTAGAACTTGCACACAAATCACATCGAGGGATCATAGCAACAAAAAAAATGCTGCGAGAAAAAGTATGGTTTCCGGGACTAGACAGCATGGTTGAAGAAATTGTGATGCACTGTCACATCTGCCAAATAACAGGGCCCTCATCAAAGCCGGAGCCACTGCAAATGTCCCAGCTCTCAAAAGCGGTGTGAACGGAGCTGGCGGCAGATTTCAATGGCCCACTGGAAACAGGAAATTACCTGCTGGTGATCATCGATGAATTCTCCAGGTTCCCAATAGTGAGAACAGTAGCATCAGCGTCGACAAACGCAACACTGCCAGTCCTAGATGACGTCTTTGCAGCATGGGGCTCCCCCCAGACACTGAAAACAGACAATGGTCCGCCATTCTCTGGCGAGGAGTTCAAAAGGTTTATGGCATACCTTGGGATTCATCATAGAAGAATAACACCCTTGTGGCCACAAGCCAACGGAATGGCAGAACGGTTTATGGGAACCATCAAAAAAGCAATACAGAGAGCGAAACTAACACAGATTTCAACTGGACAAGCACTCTGTCAGGTGCTGCGAGATTATCGGAACACCCCTCACAGCTCCACGGGGAGATGTTCCGCGGAACTGGTGCTAGGGCGCTCAAGCAGAACAAGACTGCCGCAAATGAAAGAGGTGGAGAAAACGGAGCGAAAGGACATTGCTGCAGGAGACCAAGCAGAGAGGGCAAAGATGAAGGCCTACGCTGACCAGAGAAGACATGCAACACAAACAAAAATAAAGGAAGGAGACACTGTGTTAGTAAAACAAAAACAAGTGAAGAAATCTGACAGCGCGTTCTCAAGAGACCCCTTGACGGTGACGGACGTGAAGGGGCCAATGATAACGGCATCAGCTGGCCAATATCACATCATTCGGAACAGCTCACATTTCAGAGAATTGAAAACAAAAGAAGAGGACGGGTCAAAGAAAGAGCTGAGGGAAGACACACTACAAGAAGAAACGCAAGCTGAAATAAGAGAACAGCGACCAAGGAGAGAATGCAAGAAGACAAAAAGACTAATTGAGGAGATGGAAAGAGACAGAGGCCATGGATATTTCTACATCAGCTATGTATCTCTCTCTCTCTCTCTCTCTCTCTCTCTCTCTCTGTCTCTCTCAGACCACAGGCCAAACACAAAGAAAAATGTTTGTTTGCAACAAGGGGGGAGATGTCGTGCCCTGGACAAGGGCACTAGGACCCTGGAACACAGGGCAGGGGACAGGGGACACCGGACACCACATCCGGTATGGGGAGGGGACCAGGGAACATGGTGGAGCAGGACCTCGAGGGAAGAGGTCAAGGGATCAGCACGCTGTATGGTAACCAATAAAGACATACCTGAGCAGCCCCGCCGTTTCCTGTGTGTTTCCTGGGCCGGGGAACACGACAAATGGATTAAATCTTCTTTCTTGGTGCACCTTCTTGCTTTCATCAAAATTCAAAATCTGTTTACTGTGGCACTAAAGGGCGACAAGTGCCGAAGGATTTGTGCACAAATCTTAACACGGAATTGCATTAACTAAGTGAGGTGCAACCTGACTAGTCCGTCGCCCTGTTCAATGTTGGTTCTATCTCCAAAATGTACTAACTTATATAGGAAATTGCAGAGAAAAAGTGACATAGTAAACATAAGGTTATCAAAGTTTTTGTAAGAACCAGCACATTGGATTCAAAATGTAAAGCAGCAGCATCTACCACCATCCCCTAAATTAACATGAATTCAACTCCTTGCCCCTGATGTCATTGGATGTGTTAATACAAAAGCTAGGTATATAGCAAACAATAATAATCTCTTAAAAAAAGGCTTGAAAGTAGCAACATACCTCCTCCGTCGTTCTTCAAGAGCAGCATATGGATAAAGAGCATTTAATAGTGCACTTTTTTTTTGTAGCATTTTTTTTTTATTGCCATGCATAAAGTACCAAAACAACAAAAGATACAGGGTCATGCAAGTCCAACATAGATTTATCTTGTAATACAAATGGTGGGTGCGATACATGCCCTGAAGCCGGATATTACAAACATGTGAGAAAGAAAGAAAAAGAAGGTGGGAGGCATAAACTACAGAAAGAAGGGGGAGGAAAAGAAGGCAAGAGTTGCGTAGTTGTGAGGGGCTTAACATGGCAGAGAGCCTGCCAGGGGGGAGGTGGGGTGACTATATATGCCGAGCTACCAATGGATGAGTCTGATTGACAAACATACAATAATTAACCACAAGGAACAATTAAGCCAAATACAGCCAGGGGGAACAAAAGGCCAAACATGCAGTCTATACTCAGCCTGCAGGCCGGTGAGGTTCTGAAAGACCAAGATTGTGTGACAGGTACAGCAGCCATCAGTCTGCAAGCAGCCTAGGCTTGAATGGCGAGTGGTATTTGACCCACCCCCATGTCCTGCATGTGCTCTGCCACTGCTTTCATTATCTTTTTCTTGTCACAATGTGTACAGTGTGTCTTATCCTGATGCTGGGGTCCCCGGGACTTTGTTTCAGGGCTTCTCGGGATGAGGGGGTCTCCCGCCTTGGCAGTGTGAACAGGGGGACACTGAGAGGTGTCCATGGACCCGTTGTGTAGACTGTCCAAGAATACCTGCAGTTCCCTCAGGCCATAGAAGTCCTTGGATTTGCCATCATTGGTGATCCATTTGTGTGCCAGCGCAAAGAGTCCAAATTTGATGTCCCAATTAAGGAGAAGCGGCAGAAGAAAGAGGAAACCTCTGTTTAGATCGCTTGTCTCTTTGGAGATGTCAGCTGCCTCCTTGATCTTGTGACCATCGAAGTCATAAGCCCTGTGAGCCCTTGCCACTGTCAGTACGTGTTGCACTTGTTTGTGCCACAGGAAGCAGGCAATAATAGGTCTCAGGCTGGACAAGGCTAATTCTCACCTCAGTTGTATTCTGGGTGCTCTTTGAATCTCGAGCGGGGGAGAGAAGGCAATCTCTTGGAGAGTCAGCAAGTTGCGGAGGAAATCCTTGATATCAGTGCCCTCAGCCTTCTTGGGGACCCCGAAGAAGCAGATATTATCCCTTCTGCTTTAGACCTCAAGGTCAACAAATTTGTCATGCAAGGCATAGAGTTCCTGATCCCTGTATAGCAGGACCTTGACTGTAGATTCAAGAAGGACAAGCGGTGGTCCAGTGTTTCCACCACATTTTCACGTCCATAACTTTCAGTTTTTGACCCATCGAGATTATCTCCTTGAGAATCAGGTCCATTGTGGTCTCCCAAGGTCCTTGTGGAGACTACGAGGCTTGGATTGAGAGACCACCTATGTGAAGAGCAGCTGCCTCATTGACTTCCTGGTTGCCATCTCAGGGCGGTGTGCAGCTAATCTTTGGTAGTGGACAATGTACATGTGGGAGGGCAATCCCGGTGTGAGATCGTGGAGCAAAAAGGCAGTTGCCAGAAGGAGTCAAAATAGGTAATGTGCTGTATCTATTTTCAGGGGAGGGTTGATAAGTAGGACTTGAAAGGAGGGATGGTCTGGACCGTGGAAAGCAAATCCTTAAAGGCAGAAGAAGGGAAAGAGGGAGCTTTCCTGCTTGAAGTATCCTCGGTCGAGGGAGGTGCAGCTCAGCAGGGCCTGCCCATGCAGGGACTTTCACCATCAGAGGGTCTCGCTGGCGAATGGAGAGATGTTACTGCAGTTCACGACCTCACTTGCGGTGAGGGTTGCTGCCGAACCATGTGAGACACCCCCTTTCACTCGATAAATCCTCAGGATTAGAATGAGGCTCGGAATAGTCTACCTCTTGATAGCTTCAAGTCTGAAAACTATAATAGTGCAGACTTTGGAAGTGATCAAGTGGGGGAAGGAAAGGGAGGGAACAGCAATGAGCGAGACCTTGTAAGAAAATTCTGTTCTTATGATCGATAAGTATGTTTCCACAATCCAATATAAGAATGCTACAAAATAAAGAGCAATTCAGTTATCTATTATCTCCTTCCTTATGTCACTATCAGGTTTTAACCACAGAATCTTGTGTATGCAGAATAATAACACTTACCCATGTATTCCACCCACCATACTTCAGAGAGGATTGAAAAGCATTTTCTGGAACTCTTCCATGACACCCCCTGTTAATGCGGAAAGCAAAGGAAATAATAATGTGCATAAGATGTGCCCCAATTCTCGGTTAGCAATGTAAAGTAAACATTATGTTAAGAAGATTTAGTAATTATCCAGTATCATCTTTTCATAGCAAATAACACTGTCTTTTCTTTTTTTACTTTGTTTTATTGATTTTCAAGCAGTTAGAATTAGACATAGCAGACCCCACATCCACCCTTATGCGTTCAATCGGATCCCTCCCCCACCCCGGATCCCACCCTACAATCTCAGCATTGTGCAGGCTAATAAAGAAATGCACGTCCGAAATAAATGTCCAACACTGATGCATAGGACGGTAGTCGCTTTCCAGTGGGCAATATGCGAGGCCCAAAGTAACCATACCGCCAACCAACTACCAACTGCCCCTTCACATCTCCGCAACCCAGCCATCAACAACTCCCCCCCTGCCCCTCCCGGAACCGGTGTGCCATGTCAGAATCAGAGCAAACGCGCACTGTAGAGGTGGAGACATACTATCGTTCAAGAGGCCTCTGCGGCCTGTGATGTATGAGTGAGTCTGAGCAGGCGAAGGTATTTGGGACATGTAACTTCGTTAAATTCTAGTGCTAACAAAGATAGTATAGGGCGCCAGATAGTGTGGAAAGAGGCTGTTGTGTGTGTGAGATTAGCTTGTAGACGTTCCATGCCAATGATGTTCCACAGCTTATATAACCAACCTATGTGTGTTGGGCGTTTCTGTGTGCCCCACAAAGACAAGATGTGTTGAACTGCTGCTCCCAATGCCAGTCCCCGTTGTTTCCCTCGTATGGATTTTAGTGGAAATGTAAGGGTATTTGGCAGCCCCAGGAGCATATATGCAGGGAAGCGAGGTATTGGAGAAGTGTGGCTCAGGGGTTAGAGGCGGCAGACCCGGAAGCTGAGATTAGCCCTGGACCAGGGTTCAATTCCCCGCCCCGACGGGGGTTGGGCTCAATAATTCCACGGACTCGATAATTCATACTCCGGTGCCTACTCGACTCACGGGTTCACACTCTGCGACTCTGGGCAATAGCTTGCTTAATCTCCACAAAGGCCCCTCGCGGCGGGATGCCTGGCTTTCACCTTGTGGATACCCTGCCGGGGTATCTCACAGGGGAATACCAGGACGGGTTCCCTAAGCAAGCGCATAGATGCCTGCGATGTGGGCGATTTGCGCTATATAAATACATGTACATTTACATTTCAGTTTCAAAGTGAGTGTCTATGTCATTGAGGACCGCCGTCCAGTATCCCGTCGCCTCCCTACAGTCCCAGAGTAAGTATGTTAGTGTTCCCTCCTCGTCGCAGCCTCTCCAAGATGTTGGACTACGATTGGAGTTGCCACTATTCAATCTAACTGGGGTCAGGTACCAGTAAATGGCCACCTTAACTGCTGCCTCTTGGCTTGCTGTGTTCTTGGTGGTGTGGTTCGCCCTATAGTAGATCTGTTGCCATTCTTTTGAAGAGAGGCTTCTGACCAATTCCTTCTCCCACAGTCGGTGCCCGGCCGATCGCCCCGTGGGAACCGGGGGGCGTAGTAGTTGATAGAGTTCGGAAATCATATTGCGATCTGAGTGCTTGGACAGGAGACATTTCTCGTAGGCCGTTAGCTTTCTACTGACTAGGGGGAGTACCTCAGGCTGCAGTGACCATTGGCGGAGTTGGAAATATTGGAACCGTTTCGGGTCTTTAACATCGAACCAGTGTGGCAAGTCAGAGAAATCGAGGAACCCTTCAAGGTCGAATAAGTGTCATGCGGACCTGCAGGTCGAGGTCCGCCATTGTGGGAATGTCCATTCCACAAGCCCTGGTGAAACTCTGGGTTGTCAAATAGAGGTGTGAGGGGTGAGGGAAAGGAGGTAAGCCCACAGGTAATAGCTACCGAGTCCCACACTCGCATCACTGAGCGGGTGATTGGAGACTTATTTAGGTATGTCGGTCTGTCAGATCGTTTCAAGAAGGGAATTTTCCAGAGGGATAGCAGCGCCATCGCCCTGTTCTTGAAAAGCCATCTTTTCTCGGACTCCGGTCTACTCCATTCCACTAGATAGCGAAGTTGTGCAGCTTTAAAATAGCTCAATAAGTTGGGGATCCCTAAACCTCCCTCATCTGGAGATCGGTAGGATAGATCTCTGCATATCCGCGGCCTTTTCCAGGCCCATATGAAGTGATGTATCTCTATTTGTAGTTTAGAGATATAACTCATAGGAGGCCCTACCGGTATTGTCTGGAATATGTATAGTATTTTTGGCAAAATAGGCATCTTTACCGCGGCGATGCAGCCTAGCAGCGACAGGGGGTGTTTATGCCATTGGCGGAGGTCCCGCAGAATTTGGGAGGTGAGATTTGCGTAGTTCTGCGCTACTGTTTGTTCATGGGAAGGGGCCAAGACTATCCCCAAGTAAGGGACTGCAGTTTGGGGTCACAGTTCTCCAAAGTCCTGAGCTATACCTGTGAGTTTGTTCTTGTTAAGACCCAGGGGCAGAAGCATCGATTTCCCCGTATTGATTTGAAGCCTGAAACTTTCCCAAATTCTGTCAGTTCTTGCAGAAAAGCCGGTACCAATCGTTTGTGCTTGTTAAGGGTACGCTAATGGTGTGTTGTTCCCCACCAAAAGGGATACCCGATTTATCGGGGTTGTCCCGTATCCTCTGCGCCAGGGACTCGATGAAGAGTGCGAATAGAAGGGGTGATAAGAGGCACCCCTGTTGCATGCCCCGTCTGATATCCAACGGATGTGAGCTGATTCCATTAACTCGTATCGTCGCCCTAGGTTGGTCATAGCAACTTGCGACCCAGGCCCGGTATCGGTCACCTGTGCCAAAGTGCGCCAGCGTTTGGTCCAGAAACCCCCAGTCTACCATCTCAAATGCTTTTTCAGCATCGACTGAGAGCAGCAGGGCATCCATTCCCATGTAATGGGCTTTATCTTTTAAATGCATCAGGTATTTGGTATTATGGCTGTTTTGACTGTTGGGTATGAAACCCGACTGATCTGGTTCAATAATACCAGGTGTGGGAATCTACATTATAACTTGGGTTACCTCAACTACAGAAAAAATAGATTGCTCTGAATATAAGAGGAGTGTGTGAAGATGAATGCATGAGTAGTATGTGAGTGTAGATAGATGTGTGGCAGTTTGGGTGTCTTTTTTGAAATGTATTTAAAACTTGAGAAATAGTAATATGATGTGTTGGATTTTAATGTTTATATGATTAAGAGAAAATAATGAACCAAAAAGAAAATTATACAGAAAATAAGAAAAAAGCTTTTTTGATATACATACAAAGAATCAATAAATTATTGAAAATAAAAAAGAAAATATGTGTACCTGTCATGTATTGAAGGACTCTTCTTAAAGTATTTGAACAATGTCACAAGTCGAATAACATTTAGGCCGCGGGGGAATTCTCTTCTTTTGTTTTGCTATTTTCCTCTCTATTCCCTGGCTTTAAGTAAAAAAGAGGGGGTCCCGAGTCTATGTTGTATCAATAATACCAGGCAAGCACTGGCCCAATCTGGCTGCAAGGACGCCCGTAAAAAGTTTCAAATCCAGACTGAGTAAGGAAATTGGCCAATATGCAGCGCATTGAGTGACATCTTTCCCTGGTTTGGGTATGACAATTATGTCTGCCTCAAGCATATCCGCGGGAATGGAGCCAGGGCCTTGAAAGGAATTAAAAAGGTCAGTTAAGATCGGAGCTAGGAGTGAGCAAAAGGTTTTATAAAAACCGTCTGAAAAGCCGTCCAGCCCGATGATTTCAGAAGTTTGAGTCGGGAAATTGCACTCATTACTTCCTCAACTCTGATAAGCGCGTCTAAAGCTGCTGTACCCGCCGCATTGATAGCTGTCGTCGCCGCCTGGCTGAGATAGGCCTCCCCGGCGCTGTCAATTTGCAAGTCTTTACTATAAAGCGATGCGTAGAAGTCCCCTAGTACCTCTGCTATCCGCTCGTCGCTTTTTACCTTCTCTCCGTCGGCGGTGTGGAGGGCTACGATTTTGGAGCGTTGATCTCGAACCCTCAGCTTGCTCGCTAGGAGCCGTCCCTTTTTGTCCCCTCCTATGTCGTACGAATGTTTGAGCCGAAGGGCGGCATACGACCCTCTGTCCAAGTCAAGGCTTGCGAGCTGCGCCCTGGCCGCTTTCAGCTGCCGCCACATTCTAGAGGCCCCAGTCCGACTGTGCACTCTCTCCAATTCTGCAACTTTGGCCGTTAACGATTCCCGCTTCTCCTTACGAGGCCTGTTTTTGGCAGCTGAGATAGCTGTTAATTCTCCCCTCACCAGAGCCGCGCAAAGCGCCCAAGCATACCACTGGATACACGGTCCAGCGGATATTCCACACATACGGATTGAGTCGATTGTTGCTGACCTGACCCCATTGCCAGCACTGATGTCTAACACTCGGGATCGCCGGATGGGTCTCCTCGACTCATTGAACGCAGTCACCCTCGCCTGGCATCACATGATGGATGTGCAGGCCTGCTCACTCCTGCATGCCCCGAAGGTGTCCCTCGCCTGGTGCTCTTGGCTCGCCCCATGTAGGGATAAGGGGGTGTTGTCAGCTTTATCCGCACTGACTATGAATCATATGGGAGACTTATTTTCGGGCGGCACGGCTCGCACCTGGGATAAGTTGGAGACAGGTGGCTCCTCTCACTCTCCTCTCTCCCGCTTTCAGTTCCACAGGGTCGACACTCTCTTAAAGACTTACTGGGGGAGGACATGGCAGAACCCCCGACGGTCACGACATACAATTACATAATCAATGCTAAGACTCCGGCCAAGTTAATAACTAACTTGTATCGTATTGACCTCTCTGAGAAAACGACGTACACTAAACCCCCCCTTGCTTGGCAGAACAACTTGGCTGTAGAGCTACCGGACGAAATGTGGCAATATTATTGTGCTAATACTAAAAGAATATCCCTCAATGGACGCCACCGGCTGTTGCACTTTAAGTTTTTAAATCGGGTTTATTACACCTCCGATAGGCTATACCGATATGGGCACCGAGAGAGCCCGCGCTGTGAGAGATGTGGGCAACAAGTGGCAGACTTTTTACATGTGGCCTGGTCCTGTCCGGGCATCTCAGCCTTCTGGAGCGCAGTATATGGGGAAGTGAATAGAGTTACGGAACTTATACTGCTCCCAACTCCCTTACTCGCCCTTCTGGGTTATTCCAAGCCCCTAAAGATTGAACATAGGCGACTGGTGGATATGGCCTTTCTGGTGGCCAGGAGATGCGTGGTGCTCTCTTGGATGCGCGGCCCAGTTCCAACCTTCTCCCAATGGCCTAAAGAAATGCTATACTGCTGCACACAAACTGAATTATATAATGAGTTACTGCCCCCCCACAGTCAACCCAAGAATTTCTGGGCCACATTCCTGAAGAAGGGGCCCAATCGAGTCAATTTACACATACCTGAAGTCGAGGCGACTGGGTTAGAGGGGGAGTCGAATGGAGATTCATTGCCTCATGACAGAGAGTAGTTGGGACACTGCGGGAGACTGGTCACGGGGACCCTGGGCGGGGATACGTATCTGCAAAACTATGTATATGGTGATCTGGAACTGGGCACGCAAACGGAGCCTGTGCTTTTATTGTGCGACTGTATAGATTATTGTTGCTGAGCTGCGATCACTCTTCCTGATCGGTGTTTCTACACTGAACTGTCGCTAATTGATTCTTATGATGTCTGTACATGTCCTTTGTTTTCTTTTCTCCGTTACTTTCTTTTTTGAAATTGCCAATAAAAGAAACAAATTAATTAAAAAAAAATTCTCCCCTCACCACCGCTTTAAGAGCTCCCCAGACCGCCGTCAGAGGTGCGTCAGGGTTGTTGTTGGTCGTGACATAGTCAGTGATGCGTTTAAGTATTTTTTGGGATATGTCAGTCTGTTGTAGTAGGGACTCTCGAAGTCGCCACCTCCCTTTTGGTCTACGTAATGGATATATATTAATAGTCACTGTCTGTAACGACCGGATTTTCCGCTCAGATGGAATCAGCCCCTAGGGGCCCCTCTAACCCAGCCGGAACGTAATCACCTCCCACCTCAGGACGTATTTACAATGGGTATAGACATATATGTACGTACATTTCGTACCTAAGGATGGGGAAGACAGCAATAAACATGCATAGGTTTTCTACAATATCCTATTTATACCAACTAGTCTCGCGGCCACTTCGGCCCAGACTAATCTACCCTAGGGCAGGTCTGAATATGTACCCTTACACACTGATCACTATCAGTGCTCACTCGACACACAATCTGGCGTGTCTACACACATGGGTCTGCAGCCCCAGTGCTCTCATTTTCCAAACGGTCCACAATCAGGCGAACCTCCACACTGTGTCCCCCCAGTGCTCTCACTTATACACACGGTCCACAATCCAGCGAACCTCCACACTGTGTCCCCCCAGTGTTCTCATTAACGCCGTTCACTAACGACGACCACTTTCCTATGAGTACTTAAGAAGGAAATCTCTCACTTGTCTACTCGGGATAAAACTACAATAGTCGAAATCAGTACAACTTGTCAAATTGATGTGTATATATGTACCTTCTGCTCTTGACATCAAACATACCCTCCTTCCCTCATTGTTCATTCATTCCTTACCTGATCGGGAATCACAACCGTTCATGCAAACAATGCCTGACTAGAAAGTACGGTTACCTCGATTGAACAAGAATACAAGGCACATGTCAGTTCACTAAGAACTCGGGGTATTTATTAGCAGTTAACACAAACACAATACTATGCAATGTGTATATATTCTGCAAAGAAAAAGACAAAAGGGGTTAGAATGAGCGCTCAATATGGGAAAGGGCGGAGGTCACCTGGTTAATATGAAGTCGGGGCTTGGTAGTCATCTAGGTTCCCTTCTCGTCTCTGTGTCTTGGCTCCTCTCGGGGTCACACCTCAGCCGTCACAAGTACACGTCTGCACCGCTAGGCTCAACCTCCTCTGCTTCCCTCCAAGGCACTGGAACCTCGCTCGCTATTAGCTACCGTCTCTCTCTCTCTCTGGCTCTATGCGCTCCGCGCTATTTCTCCTCCAGTCTTTCTCAGAGAGTCTCGGTCTCAGAATATTTCTCGGACTTCAAAATGGCGACTGTCCGCCGTGAAGATAATTAATAGCATAGATGCTAACGGCTAGCTGCCGCCTACGAACTAACTGACTCATTGCCTAACACTTTCGCTAATATCAAAGCCTGTCCCTTCATGGAAAGTTACGGCCAGTAACCTGCCGCCCACCAAATTCTTGTACCTCCCCGTACCAAGGACACGTTCCCAGCCGGCCGGCCTGGAGTTGTGTCTTCGGAGTGGAGAAAAATACATTCCTTCGATAAGGGCCAGCCTGAGCCGGTTCTCTCCAAGCGAACAACACCTTGAAACTAAAACATTACAATTGACCTAGAAGGCCTCTCCAGCTACCGGGCAGAAAGCAAGATGGAGTCTGTCCCGTTTAAGGCCTACCAGGCCCAAAATACGCATAACTCCATGGGAAATATGCTAATACTCTAGCAAAAGGATGGATCATCCCTAGCACTTGTATATCTATTCCCTAGCTTAAGCTCATAAGCCCTGATCTAAGAAAAAGGGTACGAAAATGCACTACTGTGCCTTATGAATAGGTCCTACTTATAGTCCTCATCCCTATACTATAAAGGTGATAGACTAGAGTCATCCTCCATCATCCTCCCTCTAAAAAGGGCCAGAAAAAGTTGGTTATTACATTTCACCCTTGACTCCAGTCTATAATCTATACACTATATAGAACTAACATCAGTAGAGGAGTAATAAGAAACAAAATTAACTGATCTATGTCTTCCGCTAAGTCTACAATATTGGAGTAGAGAAGAAATGCACTGAATAAAGCAGCAAATAGCCACTAAAATACAAACGCAAAGTATAATACCCCCTAAAATCTGTCGTAAGGAATGTAAGTCAGGTAACCAATTAAAGAGCCAGTCAAACCAGCCCTGATCAATATGTTGTCTAACCTCTGCAGTCAAATCGTGGAGTTTGTCAATATGGGCTTGGATCGATTTAGAATGGTCGGACAAATTAAAACAGCAAAGGCCTTCAAAATCAGAACAGTCATGTCCATGTTTCAATAAAAGGTAATCAATTGCAGCACGATTCTGCAAAATGGCTCGGCGTTCACCCTGGGCATCTAATAATAGGTCAGATAATACAGTAGACGTTTGATTGATAGATTTAACCATCCAACAGGCCATTTTGCCAATTGTTTTGGCGTTATAGACAGCTAACGCCGGGACACCAATGATAGAAATAGCTAAACTAAGATATTCTGATTTAGAATAGAGGTGTACTGATGAATCACAATCTTCATGTAACATCATAGAATCACGTACTAAACGGGAATGGGAACCAGGGTGCGATGAAAACATTAACAAGCTTAATCTAGTGATAGCACATGGACCTCCAGAAATATTCGCGGGAATATAGGGCCAGGAAGTATTCCCACAAGAAAACAGCCATCCAGCAGGCAATAACATTGCACGATAATAACTAGGGGCAACTAATAAACTTTTACATGTCATATTGTTCTTGACAGAAATGCATGAACTTGGAAGTCTCTGTAAACACAGCAATCGTTGATGAGCTGAAAAAGAAGTGGCAGCCTGCAATTTTAATTTAAGACATCCTGTAATGGCCTTTGGATCGCATGTTAAAATAAAACACAAGTCACCCTGTGAAATGTTATATGTGGTGATTTGGGAATAAAGTGGGGAAACTGATTCAGATAAAACTGTACACGAAGGACAAAATTCATGAGCCGAAAAATCGCCCAGAATAATATTTGGTCGGGCACTGGAAATATTAAAAATATGTCGTAAAGTCTCAGTAGAAGCAGGGACGGCAACCAAACAGGTTGCCAGAATGTCAGTCACAGACCTCATGGGAGTGAGGCAAAAATGTGGAGAGTTAGTAACTCTTTTCGCAAGAGTAATCCAAAAATTGGAAGATGAGTCCCACGCAGCGAAGGAACGAGGAATTCTGGTTCTCCAATCAACCGAAGTCGGTGGGTTCTCTCCTCTCCCGGCGTAGCAGACCAAAAGGAGTCCAACGCCGGCACATCCTGCAGCAGCAGTCCAGAGAATGATCTGAAAGAATACAAACACAGGCCTTAATCATTCTCGTAAGTAACATTTGTCAGCTGGGACAGCTTCCCAGCTATCTTTCCCTGGCTTCATCACCAAAATGGTGTTGTCATGACCGGTCGCAATAACTTCAGCCTGTTCAGGGGGATGCTTAGGCGATTGCACCCATATTTTAGCTCTGGGATTATCGGAGGAGCCGAAGCCCTTTTGGCCACGTGTCGTTAGCAAAGTCGGGGCAGAGCCTTTCTTGATCTCACCACTGAAGACAGGCATGATTAACAATTGAGCAACACGGTCAGACTTTTTGAATGATAAATCCACCTCACTGCTATTAAGCAAGAGGACCTTAATCTCTCCCTGATAATCGCTGTCAATCACTCCTCCAAGAACTTGAATACCTTTCAAGGCAAGGCCCGATCTAGGGGCAATCAGTCCAAAGCTACCGGCTGGTATACAGACACCAATGCCAGTTTCAACAATGACTCGGTCTCTACTTTTTAGAACAATGTCATCCATAGCATGCAGGTCCAAGCCTGCGGAACCTGGGGTTGCTCTACATGGAGCCAGAGCTCCGGGGGTAATTTCCCAATACATAACGGTAGTAGCAAGGGTATTCGGTTTTGCATCAACAGCTGGAGGGAACAAACGCATTAAAGGAGATTCAGCATGCAACAAGAGACGATTGTTCAAAATCAATAATGCCTGAATTAAAAAGTCTCTCCAATGTTTGTAATGGTCATCCGTCAACTTTCGTAACTGTTCCTTTAGCAAACCATTCATTCTCTCAATCAATCCCGAAGCCTGTGGATAATATGGAATGTGAAACACCCATTCAATGTTGTTTTCCGCACAGAATTCCTGCACCAATCTTCCACGGAAGTGGGATGCGTTATCAGATTGAACTTGAAATGGAACACCATAATATAAAATGAGTAGTTCCAGTGTTTTAATGGTATTGATTTGGGTAGCATTTTTACAAGGGAAAGCGACCAGAAGGCCACTATAGGTATCAACAGCGGTACAAATATACTGACAATTTCTGCTCATAGGGAGCGGGCCAATATAATCAATTTGCCAAATTTGAGCGGGCAATTTTCCTCGATGTAAGTGGCCTTGAACAATGTGAGGCACTTCTCTCTTTCTAGAATGCTGGCAAATGGGACAATGCAGAATGACATCTTTAATCAAATTTAAAGGAATGTGAATCCCTCGGTCAGTGGCCCACCTGCTAGTGGCTCTCTCTCCAAAATGTCCCGCTTTCTGGTGGGCCCATTTCGCCAATCCCGCCAAATCAGAATCTTGCATGTCCACCACTGCCTCAGAAATTTTAGACTTTTCATCTGCAATATTATGAAAAAAATTGTCAAGGGAATCTATTGGGGTGTGAGCATCTACGTGAAAGATTGTCACAGTACTCTGTGGGAGCAATTCCCAAATTTCTTGCCATAGTTCTTTTCCCCACAGTTCTTTTGAATGCAATTCCCAATTATGAGAATGCCATGTTGGTAACCATACCGCCAGTCCATTAGCAGTGGACCAGGAATCAGTGAAAATGTGACATGTGCCAGGTAGTTCCTGCTTCAAAACTTGGTAAACCGCATATAATTCAGCATATTGACTACTTTTTCCATCACCAGTGGTACTCAATAATTTCTGTGTAATCGGGTTGTAAGACACTGCTTCCCAATGTCGTTTCTCACCAATGAATCTCGCTGAACCATCCGTAAACCACACATGTTTTCTGTCCTCCACGGACAGATCATCAAATGATTTACCCCACTTGACAGGAGATTCCTGTACTACAGGTACAGAACAATCACTTCCAGTTTCATTCGATGGCGCCTGCGCCACTCTCTCATGCAACACTGCCACACCTTTCGGACCCACACGCGCTCTGTCCTGAATGTACCACTTCCATTTAATCACGCTCGCCTCCTGAGCATGTCCAATTCGATGGGATTTCGGCGAACTCAAAACCCACTGCATGATAGAAATTTCAGGTCTCAAAATCACAGCATGACCTAGAGTCAATTGCTCGGTATCCACCAGAGCCCAGTAACATGCAAGTAATTGTTTTTCAAAAGGTGTATAACGCTCACCAGCTTCAGGTAACTTTTTAGTCCAAAAACCTAATGGCACTTTTTGTCCGCCCTGCTTTTGCCATAAACTCCAATTGGCATATGGACCTTCCACAGGCACATTCAGATCCACATCACCCTCGCCCACAGGCCACAAATCCAAGGCGTACTGAATGGCTTCTTTCGCCAAATTAAATGCATTCTGTTGTAGTTCACCCCATTCAAACGCATTCTTTTTGCGAGTGACTCGATATAAGGGAGCCAAAATCTGACTCAAATGGGGAATGTGCTGACGCCAAAAACCAAACAAACCAATGAAACTCTGAGCCTCTTTTCTATTCCTTGGAACCGCGAAATCTAAAATTTTCCGCTTCACCTGTGGGATCACTTCTCTGTGACCTTCATGCCAATTAATGCCTAAAAATTTAACATTTTGGGATGGACCTTGTAATTTATCAGGATTGATTTCCCAACCTTTTGCTCGTAAACAGTCAAGGATCTGATCTAAATGAGACTGGACCTGATCTTGCGTCTCACCTTGAATCAAAATGTCATCAATATAATGACACACCTGTATTTGTGGATGTACGGGCACCTCAGACAAATGTTCCGCCACCAGCCGGTGACAGATCGTAGGACTATGCACATAGCCTTGAGGAAGACTCCTAAACGTCATTTGACGTCCATTCCAGGTAAAACTGAATTGTTCCTGACACCCGGGGGCAATTGGAATCGAAAAGAAAGCATTAGCAATATCAATAGACGCATACCATGTACCTGGATGCTTCTGAATTCTCTGAATCAAAGTAACAATGTCTGGTACAGCAACAGTCAAACGAGGTGTATGTTTGTTCAATTCTCGATAATCGACCGTCATGCGCCAAGAGTTATCACTCTTGCGCACGGGCCAAACGGGATTATTCCAAGCAGAAGTAACCGGAGTTATAACTCCTGCATCAACCAAATCCTGAATTGTGGCACTGATCTCTTCGTGGCCACCTGGGATACGATACTGTTTTTGAGAAACTACTTTCGTGGCTTGAGGAATTGTAATGGGGGGCATTCGTAAACGGCCAACCAGTACGGGTCTGAACGAAATGTAATGCTTGGTTCCAAATTGATAGCAACTATCATCCAAATGTAAGGTAATTCCTTTCAAAATATCAATTCCAATTATATACTCCAAGAGTGGTACGACTAACACAAATTATTCTTTACGGGGAATCCTACCAATTTTCATCTCAAGCGTAGTTTGCACTGCGGGGGTCTCTTTTCCACCTAGACCAGTAATTGTGAAGAATTGTCCTTTAAATTTCTTTGCTTTGCCATAAATTAAAGTGGCCTCCGCTCCTGTATCCACTAATGCTCGGGCCCTTTGGATATTACGATGTTTCCAAAAAATCTCAATATCTACATAGGGTCTATTATCTCTGTGAGCCCACCTTCGTACTGGAGCTTGACCTATTTCCTAGTCATTTTTACTGCGTTCCGCTAACCAGGACACATCAGGATAAATGCTCTCATGTTTCTTGGGTATCAAAATCTCCTGTTCATATCCATCTCCATTGCGAAATGGATTTTTGTCATTTGCCTCGTACTGTGAATTACGATCAGCAAGCCTGTGACGATCCTCCCTTCTCCTCAGCTCAGGGGAATAATCTCTCTCCTCTCTATACCGGTTGGATACACGATCATCTCTCCCCCTTTCTTTTTCCCCCTCTCTCTCCCTCTCTCTGTCACGACAGGGGGACACATCACGCTCATACCGCCGGTCACCACGGCGATCAAAATCCACACGGCGCCTCTCATCACCACTGTCATCAGAACCACGGCCACAATCATTCTTTCGTACACGACGGGCACCCTCCTTCCGATCCAAACCACGCTTACGGAATATATCCCACAAGCGATTATTAGGCTCACCGTCAATATCCTCCCTTTTCACACCGTCAGCCAAAAGTGCAAGAAACATATCACGTCTAGAGAACTTGTAATCCCCGGCAGTACGACCCTCAGGGCGAGATTGTCTCTCAGGTTTAAACCATTCACCCAACTCACCAAGCTGACGAACAGATTCAAGCACCGCAGACAAAGGATTGCCAGTCTGATTAATCAATAAAGTCATCATCACCTGCTTGTAAGCAACAGGGGAAGAATGGATAATGCGATTGCGTACAGAAGATGTTAAAAGACCGTCCAACAACCTGTCAGAAGTACTGAGAAAAATCGCGGTCTTCATCACTTCCTCCTTCAGACGTTGCGACGCATCACACAAAGTGTACCACGGCTTGTCATTGACAGGCCAATCAGATTCAGTAGGGTATTTCTGGCTACAGCCATCAGACGCAAGCTGGAGCAAAGTAATTTGACCAGCACCATTATAGTTCCGAAAATGATCCTGAATGGTAGAATCAGAACTCAAAGAGCAAAACCGTAAACAATCAACAGCATCGAGCATGATACCGGCAGCGCCCAGTTCATAAAGGCGCACCATCCATGTAAGCAAAGCCTCACCGGGCCGTTGACGAAATCGTTGTAAAATATCACTAACCTCCTGTTGAGTAAAATCTTCAATACTATCCAGGGCAACACCACCCAGATTACCAGGAGCTTGCTGTAACTTGCGACGAAACACAGGATGAGCAGAAACCTCCGGCAGAGCTCCCGAAGAAGCACCGTCCTTAGATTTAGAAGAACAGTCAGGATGAGACACGTCATAGGAACGGGAAGAACGACCACGGTCGCTAGACACGACATCTTTGTCACAAGAAGCAGATTTACAGTCACGTCCGGAGCGAGAAGACTCGCGCTTGTCACCCTCCTCAGCCGAGGAGTCAGAAGTATTAGAATCCCAGATATTACCATCCCACTCGTCAGGGTTCCAATCCATTCCGGCTTTCGCCACGACCATACGCACTTTCCGTGTAGACACACGACCACGACGGTGTTTGTACTTATACCTCGCAATGCGAACTGCAGCCCTTTCGGCAATAGTTTGATAAGTCTCAAGTTTGTCGGCAAGCAATTTATTTTGACACCGCAACAAAGTATGCGCATTCTGCAATTCAACAACCTGTCCCTCCATATCCTTGCACTGCTTTCGCAACTGAACAAACCTCTCATGAAGAATCCGGTATGCATGTAGCACAATCCAACCTCTGCGACCCAAAATAGGAAGCTCATCACCCTTCACTACCGGAGCTTTTTGCAAGCAAGAAACCACCTCAGCAGGCTCCGCCTGCTCCAAACAAGAAGTCCAATTCTCGCTCAAACCAGTAGAATCGGCCCACTCACGGGCCAAAGCCTCGTAAGGCGTAGACTCCCAGCCGGGAATCTGGAGAGGCAACTTGAAAACAGAGCCTGATTTTTTCGAAAACATTTCGACACACAAAAAGTATATACACAATTATTAATAAAGAAAAACACGTACGAGCCGAGCGCAAACCAACAAGATGAAAACAATACAGCGCACACAGGCTTCGTAAACAGTTCGTGACGCCAGATGTAACAACCGGATTTTCCGCTCAGATGGAATCAGCCCCTAGGGGCCCCTCTAACCCAGCCGGAGCGTAATCACCTCCCACCTCAGGACGTATTTACAATGGGTATAGACATATATGTAGGTACATTTCGTACCTAAGGATGGGGAAGACAGCAATAAACATGCATAGGTTTTCTACAATATCCTATTTATACCAACTAGTCTCGCGGCCACTTCGGCCCAGACTAATCTACCCTAGGGCAGGTCTGAATATGTACCCTTACACACTGATCACTATCAGTGCTCACTCGACACACAATCTGGCGTGTCTACACACATGGGTCTGCAGCCCCAGTGCTCTCACTTATACACACGGTCCACAATCCAGCGAACCTCCACACTGTGTCCCCCCAGTGTTCTCATTAACGCCGTTCACTGACGACGACCACTTTCCTATGAGTACTTAAGAAGGAAATCTCTCACTTGTCTACTCGGGATAAAACTACAATAGTCGAAATCAGTACAACTTGTCAAATTGATGTGTATATATGTACCTTCTGCTCATGACATCAAACATACCCTCCTTCCCTCATTGTTCATTCATTCCTTACCTGATCCGGAATCACAACCGTTCATGCAAACAATGCCTGACTAGAAAGTACGGTTACCTCGATTGAACAAGAATACAAGGCACATGTCAGTTCACTAAGAACTCGGGGTATTTATTAGCAGTTAACACAAACACAATACTATGCAATGTGTATATATTCTGCAAAGAAAAAGACAAAAGGGGTTAGAATGAGCGCTCAATATGGGAAAGGGCGGAGGTCACCTGGTTAATATGAAGTCGGGGCTCGGTAGTCATCTAGGTTCCCTTCTCGTCTCTGTGTCTTGGCTCGTCTCGGGGTCACACCTCAGCCGTCACAAGTACACGTCTGCACCGCTAGGCTCAACCTCCTCTGCTTCCCTCCAAGGCACTGGAACCTCGCTCGCTATTAGCTACCGTCTCTCTCTCTCTCTGGCTCTATGCGCTCCGCGCTATTTCTCCTCCAGTCTTTCTCAGA
This sequence comes from Lissotriton vulgaris, assembly GCF_964263255.1. Classification (NCBI taxonomy): domain Eukaryota; kingdom Metazoa; phylum Chordata; class Amphibia; order Caudata; family Salamandridae; genus Lissotriton; species Lissotriton vulgaris. The sequence continues at coordinate 541,557,292 of NC_141685.1, read as the reverse complement.
GAGTCTCGGTCTCAGAATATTTCTCGGACTTCAAAATGGCGACTGTCCGCCGTGAAGATAATTAATAGCATAGATGCTAACGGCTAGCTGCCGCCTACGAACTAACTGACTCATTGCCTAACACTTTCGCTAATATCAAAGCCTGTCCCTTCATGGAAAGTTACGGCCAGTAACCTGCCGCCCACCAAATTCTTGTACCTCCCCGTACCAAGGACACGTTCCCAGCCGGCCGGCCTGGAGTTGTGTCTTCGGAGTGGAGAAAAATACATTCCTTCGATAAGGGCCAGCCTGAGCCAGTTCTCTCCAAGCGAACAACACCTTGAAACTAAAACATTACACTTGACCTAGAAGGCCTCTCCAGCTACCGGGCAGAAGGCAAGATGGAGTCTGTCCCGTTTAAGAGCGCCAAGAAACCGATGGTGATAGTGCGCGTTATAAATGTTTTTTAAAGTAAAGTAAAGTAAAGTACTGTGCCTTATGAATAGGTCCTACTTATAGTCCTCATCCCTATACTATAAAGGTGATAGACTGGAGTCATCCTCCATCATCCTCCCTCTAAAAAGGGCCAGAAAAAGTCGGTTATTACACTGTCACAGCGTCATGATCAGATAGGGCAGCTGGGATGATGTCTATTGTGTGGACCAGGGTGTTAATTTTGGATGGCCCGATGAAATGGTCGAGTCGGGCGTATGTGTGGTGCACATGTGAATAGAAGGAATACTGTGTGCTCTGAGGGTGAGCCTCTCGCCAGAGATCAACCAGCCCCCTGCTCTGTAGCCAGTCTCTCCCAGCCCCCGATATCGCCCCAATGGAACCATAGTGGTGGCCCGACCTGTCCTTCTATGTCTCCATGACCAGGATAAGGTCGCCACCTATTAAAATCTGTCGGTCTTGTTGGCTAAGGACTTCTGACAGGGCATCTTTAAGAAAGGCCTCCTGACCAGAGTTGGGGGCATAAAAGGACCCTATTATGACAGGGGTGTTGCCCAGCCATAGCTTGTATGCCAGCAGCCGGCCCTTTATCTCTGCTATTTTATCACCTATTTTGCCATGGAAATGTCGTGCTAAGAGTATAGCCACCCCCCCTTTCTTATCTGTCATAGAGGAGTAGAATTGGTGGGGTAATGCCCGGTATTTCATTCTGTGCCAATCTTTGGATAGCTGATGAGTTTCTTGTGAGAGGCATACCGAGGCCCCAGAGTCCTCTAAGTAGGTTAAGATCGCACGCCTCTTGATGGAATTGTTCAGCCCTTTCACATTAAGGGTGATAACCTGAACAGTAGAAGTCAACATGGAATTTTCTTGAGTATAGGTCATCTTGGCAGCGAGTAACGTTGTCTCCGAATTGCCTGCCAGGGTCTCAAAGCTTTGTCAGTCTCCCACCTTAGGCCTGTTTCCTCAGTAGCCCCCTCTTTGGCTGCACACCGGTTCCAACACCCTCCCTCCCCCGAAGCCCCAACCAACTCCCCTTTCTCCCCCCACCCTAACCCCAATGAAACCTTCCCAACTATCCATCAGTGTCCGCCAAGGCTGCGGGCATATGGTATGAAAAGAGCAGGGTACTTGTGTGGCCCAGGCGACCTGGGCTCCCCACTCACCGCCCGCCCCACACCTCCCCCCCATCCAGCTATAATGCGGTGCATGTTAAAATCCCCATTACGAAAATTAGCGAGTTTCTGGTGCAGCAGTGTCTCGCTATACTGCTGCCTGGGCCGAGGCCCTTTCGTGCGTCATGGTGTCCCGGTCCGGCTTCGTGTCTGTCTTGGGCGAGCGTCTGCGGTCCTCTCTCTGCCAGCCTCTTCCCAACGATCTCTGTGAGGGTCCAGGGGAAGACTCTGGACTGTGCTGGGTAAGGCCTAAGAGGTCACATGTCTCTTGGAGGGAGCGCAGTTGAAGCAACTTGCCATCCCATTTGAAAATCAAACGAAAGGGATGGCCCCAGGAGTACAACACTCCGTTGTTCCTCAAAAAGGTGGTTACCTCCCTGAACGCATTCCGTTTCTGCAGGGTGGTGGAGGCCATGTCCTGGAAAAGAGCTATGGCGTGTCCTTTATAATTGAGGGGTTGTTTCGGTCGAGCCTCCCGCAGTATGCGCTCCTTCAGGGGAAAGTCTGGTAGGAAGGTCAAAATGTCTGGTGGGGGGGGGGGGGGGCGGTGCCCTTCTCCCCAGCCCCACCCTGTGGGCTCGGTCAATGTGGACCTCGAACTCTGGGCCGACACCCAGGATCTCTCTGAAAAGGCCCTGGAGATATCCGGTCACGTCTGCCCCTTCCTCTTTCAGTGGGACCACTCGTACGCAGATGTTATTGCTTCGTGATCTGTTTTCGAGGTCCTCAGCGTGCACCTGTAGGTCCACTTGTTGATCGTTGAGGTGGAGGACTTCCTGTTGCAGTTGCTCTACTTCTTCATTTTTGGAGAGTTCGCCGTTCTCTAAGGCCGCCACACGTTCTGCTAATTCGTCCACATCTCTGCGCATTTCTCTAACCTCCCCTGCTTCTTCCTGCTCAATCGTCTGAAAGTCCTCACGGAGAGTGTTGAAGAGTGATTCCGGGAATGCCCGGGTGATGGGCACTTCCCCGTCGTCTTGTCCAGGTGGTGGCTTTGAGGTTGGAGGGGTAAGGCCCCGCTTATCCCCCGTTGTGAAGCCATTCGCTAGCTTGTCTTTTAAGGAGCGCTCACCCTTTTTCCTCATGTTGGCCATGCTGAGGTCCCACAACGTTTGTTCCAAACTGTTGCTCTTAGTCCGTGGGAGCGCAATCAGTGCCTCTCTCTGGCCGCAAAGGAAGGGGAATATCTTGATGCCCCCCGCAGTCTCTACACAGAGGTACCCCCCCACGGCCCCTCGTGGCAAGTGTCGGGTCAGCCCTGGGTACCTGTGCCTGTTGCCTTCACTGAAAGTTGGACCCAATATGTCAGTGGCCCAGAAGACTTCTAGTGCGATTAGACAGCGGTGCCATGGATAGGGGCCAAAATTGACTCGGATAGGGACCGCAGCGGGGGCCCTCCTTTTAAGAGAATCTCTCAAAGTGTGGCCTGGTGGTTCTGCCTGTGCTGGCCACTCGCTCCTGGGCAGCTTGCTGGGCTGATGCGTGAGGCAGAAAAAAATAGTCCTCCACGCGACAGCGGGTCCCCCGCACAACCCCCAGACGGCTTTGTCGCATGGTTTTAGTGAGTCGGCGGGCAATGCGCTGTCTGCTCTTTTTCCATTCGGTGCGCCTCTGCTGGAAGACCAGTATTGCTGACCTATGAGGTGGGCGACAAGCAAATTCAATGTCGCGGTGGGCCTCCCCAAGCCTAGGTGGTGCCTTCTCTGTATAGTGGCAGCGCAAATGGGGTCTCATCTGACATAGGCCCTGCAACCACGCCCTCGATTTTTGCGCTGCGGCGCCATGTGTGCCCCCTGGACAGCTGCCTTGGTGCGGCGCTTCTGCACCTGATGTCGACACCAGTGGGTGTGTGCTGCTGCTGTGCAGGGCGATCACCGGGCGCCATCTGCCCTGGGGCTCAGTGGGGGACCGCTCAATGGATGCTTCAGGTAAGGCCACCGGAGGCTTGACGGAGTCCCGAGTAGGCCCAGAAGCAGCACTCTCGATTTTCGCAGTTGGGTGGGGGACCGCCGCGGGAGTCCGCCACAGGTTTTGCACCTCCTACTCAGCTCCACCACCGAACGTGGTTGCTTGGCTCCTTCTCTGTGGCTTCTCTATCTGGGCACCGTTTCCCTCTGTAAGCGCCAAGTCACCAACAGGGTCGATTCACAGGTCCCTGGCTCCGAGACCTCCCACAGCCACGCCGCCGGGTCTCCACAAGCTATGCTGCTGATTTCAGCGCAGAATTGGGACTTTGCTTACGGAAGGGTTAGGGGCGAGGGCTCGTGGCGAGGAGCCTTCGAGGCACACGTCAGCTCAGGTCGCCATCTTAGCCACGCCACCCAAGAACACTGTCTTTTAATCAAAAAACTCCAAAAAGGTGAAGTAGCACTTTTTCATCCAAATCAACAGTTGCGACTGTTATCAAAGTTCAAAAGGTTCAATGAGATTCGAAAATGAGGGGCGAGAGAAACAGAATGACTTTCGCCCAACACCCCCTAGGCAAAGTCTTGCATTTAAAGTTTTTGGTAGCCATCCATCATTCCCCAGGGCCAGACAAAACAAAATCCCTTTCCTGGAGTCTGCTCTTACAGATACCAGAGTGCGAGAATCGAGGAACTGTCAAAATATCTGGCTCCACAAGAAACAAGTCTATTCCTACTCGTATTTCCAAGAGCGCCCCGAGAGACCCGTGAGCCAAATACTAAGGTTATCGTAAAACAAATAGTGGTGCGAAGCGCACCCTTACCAGACTGCACTGTTACACTCTTTCATTACTGCCATACCAAGAATAATCAGCAGCTGAAATGCTTTAGTACACGCTATCTGCCTCCAATGCATGCACGCTGCTCATCACCTCCTGCAGTCTCACGGGAAAGGGAGTTCAATAGTTTGAACTTCCGTAGTAAGTCTCCACCGGAAGTTCTGTAACAACACATCCTGCCGATACCATTGTGGACACTTTCATGACAGGGTTCTGGTATGATTATTTATATACTTGACTGCTATCCCACAAACCTGAAACGGGGTGGTGTGGGGGAGTCAACAGGGGTTATCAGTTACAAAGAAGCAAGTTGGATGGTGGAACCTTTCTTTAAGAAGCACCTGACCACAATAGCCCAATTAATATTTCCCCTCTAAATATCAACGAGGGAGTAGTGTGCACACTGACAACCACCCACCATCACAATGGCAGTTCTATATAGAACTTCGGGATACAGACGTAATTTTAAGTAAAGGTGCACCACAACAAGGACATGTGAAAACTAAGGTCTTCTAGTTTGCACAAAAGATATATTCAAAAGAAATTTTTCATATGAAACCGGACAATTTTTTTCTCAAAAAAGATTTTTCTTTATTCATTCCAAATGTTAAAGGACACAGCCGACGCGTTTCGTCCCTACGGGGACTTCTTCAGGGCTGTATTACAACAAGACAAAATACATATAGATACATCATTAAAAATGTAAAGTATTTGCATACTCAGCCGAGCTACAAATTATTACATAATTAAAAACAAATGCATGTCAGTGTCAACATGTCATGGACATGTTTTCTACAAGATATTGGAATATATTTGGGACATCAGGTTTAAAGTTAGTATTGGCAATCAAACAGGGAAAGGAAAAAACCCCTAACGTGAATGTGTACAATTTGCATATTCTATCATATAGTTTCATCTCATGGACACTACAAAATTCTAGACAAAATAACCAAATTGTCCTTAAGCATACTGAATTGGAGAGCTAATGTTACAATCAGGTCATAATTACTAGGTAGTTGCTTAACAGTTCGGTATTGTTAACAAATGGACAACAGGAAACATATCTGCTGGATTTACAAAACACATTTCTCTAAGGGAAGCAAGAGTCCTTTGGGATTTATGAGGAAGAGAATGTAACAAAGATAATGGTGAAAGAGAAATAGTTATTAGATAAAAACCAACACATGTGAGTCAAAGAGTCATGGAAAACCCACACCTGTAAGTCAGCATGTCCTGAACAATTAGTGCGCCAAATAGAAACCTACCAAGATAAGTAGTGGAATCTCCTTTAGCGCGACGATGTTGTGTTGGAGAAGCCCAGATGCGACTTCTATGGTCAAATCGTGTGTGGTCGCTGGAACACTGGTTCAAAAACGTCAAGAGTTTCGTATGATTCAATAAATCTGACGGAAGCGAAAATAGAGGAAATAATGAGCACTGGACCAACTATAACTTCGAAGGTGTGCATCAAATAATGCCAAGTGCTAAGTATACTTACAGCAAAATATTCTCTTACAATTCGATAGGGGACCTACGGTTCCTGGAACTAGCATTCATATGTAGTTTGGAAGCTATTGAAACAAGTTATATGCGAAAGTATTATATACACAGAAATAATTCAAGATAATATCCATAGAATCTATGTTAATGAAAAACGCGATTGATTATGATTTGACCACCAAACCGTTGAGCAACCAATGGGGAGATCTGTTAGCAGAAGAATTCTAGAGATACAATCCATACTCTTAACAGGCATCTGTCACACCGTAGGAAGAAAGCCCAATGTCATCCGTAGGCTTTAGATTAAAGATGAGAAAATTATAAATATCACCCATACGGGTCTTGCAAGTCTATTCTTATAGCTGACAATCAATTAGCCTCTACGTATATTGCTGGAAATGACCGTCTAGAGTTAACACAGGGGATGTTAATTTTATGAAGCAAGAGTTCCCACCAGATGGATACCCAATGTCATACGTGGGTCATTAATTTTATGAAATAATTAAAAGTTTGTTAAAACCATTGTACTTACAAAAGGGATGTGTGTTAAATGATGGGACATCCCATGGGATCAATACTTTCAAGGATTACAGCGAATCAAAAGATGTGCTGAAAAAGATCATACGGAGAAAGAAGAGTCCAGTTACCTCTATGTGAATTGTCGACCATAGCCATGTCGAACTAATAACAGGCGGAGAAAAAAGAAATGTTTTAACGCACATATTACCTTGGCCATTGAGGGGTTATCAGTTAAGTGCAGCTCCCTTTGGCAGTGTTCATCTGTACCTGAAGGGTGTGGGCCAGTGGAGTCTAATTTGTTGTGGCGAACCAGGGTACCTAGGCCTTTTGCATGGTTTTCGGGACCTCTGGGGAACGGCGAGTCATGCACTGGTGGGTGCTATGAGTCAGAGGCTGCCCAGGAGCACAGAGCTATTTGCCCCTCCCCCCTTTCTTCCATGGAGGTGTCCGGCATAACAGGCAGTTTTTGACTGTGAACTCCCCTAGCTTTACATTAGCGCTTATTGAGACGTAGCACAGGCGTGAGAGGTTGGATGGAGCGAAATGTCACCAAACCCCTAGGTGTCCCCTTAGGCATCCAGGGGAGGTCAGCTGATGATGGGCCTGCTAGTTCTCTCACAGTCCTGGCACGGAGATGGGCTAGTCATGGGCTGAATCAGCCAGGCGCCAAGTGAGCTATATCCACACAGATTGGAAGTTCAAGCATATCAAGGCAGAGGTAGAAACCTAGGCCCTGCCAGCCGCAGACTTGCACAGCCTCCCACAGGTAGTCTCGAAGGATGGGCCACTGCAACAGGGTGAACGGAGTAGGAGGGGAGTGTTGTGTCTTCCTTTGCACCTCCCTGGTAGGCCTTGAACATCAGTCAAAGAGAAGTCCCTGGGTGAACATTCATGTATGGCCTTATTGAAACTCCATACCTATATTATCTAAACACTCTATCCTCGAGCTTGGAAAAGCTAAACCAAAGAATTTAAATTTCCACACTAAAAATAGGAACGTTCACAGTCTTTTTAATAAAAATATAACAAGTTATACACAATAACACATTAAAATTTCAAAGGGCGATCTTTGAAAAGATATAATAAAAACAGTTAATCAAAGCAATCAATCATCACAGTTCATTACATTTCACTATATATGCACACCGATTATTAGATCCAATATTAGACATCAGAATCATTTGAAGCAAAAGTTACATGCAAAAAATACATAAAGTTACAGTAAAAAGAAGAATGTCTATAATATAAAAAACACAAAGCAATTTTCAACGAACCCCTGCACACCGTGGCTTAATGATATTACTACCACTCTCAATTATTTGATCCAAAGGTCATTAGTTCATAAGGAAGTGACATCAATAGTACTATTTTTATAAGTGTATCAATTGTTCACTGGACCTAGTTTGGATTCTACATGAAACACAAATGCGTTGACGCGTTTCGGTGCGTAGAACAATAGATACTGTAGCACCTTCCTCAGGACTGCCGTTTCTTTGGGGACACCGGCTTCAAAGTTTGTTGCTAGAACATCCTTTCTGCAAATATATTTTGAAAAAGCAAGGTATCACTGTTTTTTACTAGTTCTCGTCATTATAGGATAGTCTCAAGATCCTGTCGCACAATTAATTATACATCCTCTCTTATATCTTATGGTTTTATCAGTTTGTCACATTTTTATATCAAAAGTGGATTTACAGCAGAGCATCATTTATTCCATACATATAGCCTTTCTCCAATAAAAGGTTGTATTTTCACACTCATGGTACATGCACTATATCTGCGTGGCTCATGCAATTTATCTTAAGAGAGCATGTCATCATCTGATGTCCCTCCGTTTCCTTTTTTAGTGTGGAAATAGGCCGGGAACTTAGGCCAAGTATTTTACTAGGGGCCTTGTCTAGGTCTTATCATGATACAGTTTTCATCAGGGTAAACTATTCTTAGTTTTTTAAGGTCTTACCATGTAGGTTTAAGGGCAGGACACCTCTGTTGGCGTAGTTTGGAGTTTCAGGTCCTGGCTTCTAATATAAATTTCAACTTTCCTAGTGAGGGCATAAAGGATAATCTCAGTTTCGTCATGACATAAGTTCTTTCTTTATTATGTACTATATAGGTGAGGCCATTTACCTCTGTGGTCTAAAAAAGGGTGTGGTATTTTTCTTCTTCTCCTTGTTAGTCTGTCCTGGCACTTTCACTTTTCTTGGGCCAGCTACATAGAGATCTGATCAAAATAAGGAGACATGATACTATTTCTTACTCTAGCCCCCCTAATTTAATGTGACATAGGGGCACATGCATCAACCTATTTAGGAAGTGCAAACGGTGCGAATCGGTAAATTCGGCCGTTTGCACTTCCTAAATATGTGTTTGGGATGCATCAAGCATTTTTGAGTAATTCGGTATTTTTACCGAATTGCAAAAATGCGATTGCTTTTAAGGAATTGCAAATTTGCGATTCCTTAAAAGCTATGCATCATTTAAAAAAAATTGCGATTATTCAAATTTAAAGTGCAAATTACCACGAGGTTCAACCTCGTGGTAATTTGCGAAATTGCTTAAAAATGCATTTTTTAAACTGTCCAGTTACAGACACACATGCCTTAGGACATGTGTGTGTGAAACATGCACTTTCAAATGCATTTCAGGGGTGCAGGGGGGGGGGTCCTTTGGACCCCCCCTGCACCCATGAAATTTTCTAAGTGCCACTCGCAATTTGCTACTGCCTTCCAATTGACTACATTGATTCCTATGGGCCTCTAGGCCCATAGGAATCAATGTAATGCCATTCCTTAATTGCACTTCGCAATTAAGGAATCGCAATTTCCGAAAATTAAGAAATCCTAAAAACTTTTAGGATTTCTTGATGCATAGCATTTTGCATTTCCTAAATAGCGATTCCTTAATTTTCGCTATTTAAGAAATGCAAAATCCTAGATTGATGCATGTGGGGGGAGTGTGTCATATTTTCCTTTTTTCTGAGACCACTAGCCCCTTATCCCCACTTGTATGTTTAAGCTAATTACCTTGTTTATAAAATGTAGAGAGCAGAGGTGATGAGCTTCTCTCTTGTCTTAGTGGTGTATAATATTACTTCCACTCTTTTCAGTCCGTTGTATTTTCTATCTATTTGGACAAGGAATGTCGCATTAGAGTTTTAATGGTGTTGAAAGAGCTGAGTCCCCCTCTATTGTACATATTTAATTTCCACTATTTTTTCCAACAGTAGCACTTTACACCTGTCTTACCTTAAGAATTATTAAAACTTATCTTGGACGGGCATATATCCACGCAATTGCATCAGTGACCTGGATATGTCCTGAAAGGATAGATAAACGGGCAAATCTGAATGTGTCTCTGATGTTCATTCATTAATTACATTAAGTCTCCCCCACTTTGGCTCACTGATTTTGGTGTCTCTCTATATAGTCTGGTGCTTGATGGGTTAAGTTCTCTATATATACTTTGAGTTATACTGCGTATCCCAACTCCCCAAGTGGGTTAGCGGTAGGTGAACTATTTCGAGTGTATTATTTCCGCCATTTACTATTTATTGGCGTTTTGTTTAGTTCCCTGGGACGGGTCCACCCTCCTCTTGCTGTTATATGATCAAGTTGTAGCATTCCCCGTCATCTTCTCTGTTAGTTAGTTGTTCTAGTACACTCGGGGTTTTTAGGTTCTGACACGTTAGTATTTTACCGGCTCAGTCCCCCTCGTAAACCCGCTCGACGGTCAGGACTTTTTTTTAAAAAAGGGAGAGACTAGCCCCATGTTTCATGCAGTTGGTGTCCCGCTCTCACCTTCTTCCTTCGAAGATCGCGCTTCTGCCTCGTCCTCTCGCCTTACAAAACAGGGACCGCAGAACGCTATATTTATGCGGGTTTGCGGATGGCTAATTGATTACACCTGGATTGCGCGCATGCGCTTACATGGGACGACCCTGGCAAATAGAGGCGCCATCTTAGGATGGTGATATTGTTATTTTTATGCAATGATTGCACTCCGTGTCTTTACATAACCTATGTTTTTTATTTAGTATACACCTTACTCGTTCAACTAGAGATGTTATTTAATAAATTTAGGTATTTTATTTTATTTTGTTTTATTTTCGTGGTATCTAAGTATTTTATTCCGGTTTTTGCCTCTCCTCTTTTGCTCCATTTATAAATTCGTTTTTACAGTCTGGTGTCAATGTATTTTATTATTGGAGGCCTTGAACATCCCCAGTGTCCAGCTGTGGCAGGCCACAGGGGTTCATAAAGGAGCCGACTGACTGCGCCTCACAGTGCTCGGATCACATGCTCCTCCTCCGTCGGGGTTGTTATCGTATACGGTGTGGCCCAATGAAAGTCCTAGGACCTGGGTATCAAGTGTTACAGATAAAAGCGATCCTAGACGCTGATTCTGAATACGATTATTGGTACTTTTTAACAAAGCATACTTCAATTTTCATTTCACATGCGATTTAATCCTGCAATGAAAAAACTTTTTTAGAGACAAAAGAGAAAACAGTAGCCCAGGGACAGTTAGATGTCCAACAGACCACACAATAAATTTCGAAATGTCTTTAAAAGTAGAGAAAGGACTCCACTATTTATTTTTCATAAAAAATCCTCATCATTGTTCAATATACAAATATTCAATTTAAAGAAGCAGAAGGGGTTACCACCAAGTAACGTGCCCAGGATAGAGTGAAAGTTTAAGTGCTTGTGTGAAATAGAGTTAGACCAAGAGGGTCTGGAAAAAATTCGTTCTGAATTTTGTGGGTCTAAGATTAACTAATCCTTAGACAGATTTACAGAGCCTGCCCTGAAAGTTTTATTTGCAAAAAATGTTATTCTTTCTTGCTGTATCACGGTGGGTGATTCATCCTTGCTCTTATTTATGGAGAGAGAGGGGACAAGGGCACAAAAAGATGCAGGCTCGAAATGGGGGGTAGTTGTCGACGTTTCGACCCAAGGATAAGAAGGGCAGTTGATATCCTCATGAGCGGGTCTTCATCAGGACGGGTAGGGTGGTGGGGGGGCTTAGTTACATTGAACTCATGTAACCCCAGTAGTGTGGGTGGACACCTGTAAAAACAAACATATGGGCTAAGTATCTCAAACCGACAGCATGACGGTCGATAGGCTTTTAGTACTCCAAAGGCACTCACCCTTTAATGGTGTGCCACGTATGTAAAATCAATTAGGTAAGAAAGCCGTCCAAGCGTGCTCTCGAGTACTGGAGAAAAAGAAGAAACGCATAGCCATCAGTGCTATGTTCACAAAACTTCAATGTTACATAAAATACACATAAAACAGAACAAAACTAAAAGATCATGCGTGAAACCACGAGTCTCACTCACCCACGCTGTCAATGGCGGCGGGTGAAATCCGATTACTTTTTCAAACAATTTTACGCGATGCGTCTGTGAAAAAGATATATATTATTAAGTAACCGTGCTCTTCGTCTAAAGAACCTTGTCTCAAACTGACGGGTCAGTATCTCTAACTAACGGGTCAGTGTCTCTAAACATACCTCAAATGTCAGACTGCGCGAGCTGTCAATTGGACTCTGTCTGCAAACGACCGCTGAGTCAGCCACAAGGTGGATTTTTTCAACGAATCGGCGCTACTGATGGAACGCCTAGCTGACAGGGGCTATCCACGTAGACTATTGAAAAAATCAAGAAAAAAAGCGTGGTTTTGCCATAAAGAGTTCCTTTTAGAGCCCAAATCCAAAGGCAATATTAACAATGAGAGAATGACCTGTGTCACTACCTTTAACACCAGGAGTAGTGACACCAAAAAAATGATTAATGGTCACTGGCACCTAGTGGCAGATGAGATTGGTATCCCTGAACCACCAATGCATGCGTTCAGAAAAGGGAGAAGTGTGAGGGATTACGTAGTCCAATCATTACTTCCAAGTAAACCCAACAGCACCCAAACGACTCTTTGGAACACCCTACCGGTACTTGGACACTATAAGTGTGGTATGTGTAAAGCCTGTCCCATGACTTTGGAGCTAAAGCAGTGTACGCACAACAACTACACACACACTATGCGGCAACATACCAACTGCAATTCCGCTGGTGTCATATATGCAATTGCATGCCCTTGTGGATTTATGTATGTGGGCCAGACCATACAGAAAGTTAAAACCCGGATTTTGCAGCATGTTAGCAGTATACGTTGCAAGGTACAGGGAGCCCCTCTTGTAGAGCATTTTTCAAGTTTTGATCACCCACCTGAGAGTCTGAAGTGGTGGGTATTGGAAAAAGTACACGTGAATATAAGGGGTGGCAACTTTGCCAGTACGCTTAGTGTCAGAGAATGCAAGTGGATGCATATTTTTGACACTGTGAACCGGGGCCTTGATGAATATGAGGAAACAACCAGACAAATGGCTACTTTGTATAATGGTTGATTTGAACTCTGAGACATTGACAATATCTTTCACTTCATTTTAGAAATGATGGTTGTTCAAGCCGTCGGAATGTATGATCACGCTATACATTGTATATTTGTACAAACGTTTTGAAATGTATATGTATAACTTGGTCCACACTTCGTATTAATGTAATATATGCTGTGAACTACTATATGTACTCTACTAATACAAATGGTTTGAGCGATTCTAACCTAAGTCTCGTTTTTTCTACCATCTATTTCTTCAAAATAACTCCACTACCTGTCCGGAGTCTTTCTACACTTTAAGCTTCAGTGTTGCTAGGCAACCATCCTTCTCTAACATGAGCGATAGAGGCGTGCACGCTTACGTCACGTATACTACTAATACGGCATGAGTCAGAGCATGACTCAGCGGTCGTTTTGAGGAAATATAAATTATTGGTCAAGTTGTGTTCCCTAGCGCGTACCCCACCGTCTCCATGTACCAGCTTAAAGTGCATGTAACTTCCCTCCTGTGTCAGCTATGAAGACGCAAATACATTTGCGTCCAACGTTAACATGTCCTCTTTCAGATCCACCCTGAATGGATTAAATAGTCCGTTCCTAAGTATGTTATGCCAACGTCTTTTTGTAGTGTACCTTACATGTTTTTCAGCTCTGGCAAAGTAGGCCCCGAATTCCTGCCATCGAGCCTTTTCTCTGGCTTCTGATTCTGAAAGCCTCAGCCCAGGCTGCCTCTGTACCCGTGAACTCTGACTTACTTCCAGCGCGGCCCATCGCGCTCAGCTCAGCCTGCTGCCTGCCAAGACTGACTATAACCTTCGAGTTATCTGTTCCGCTCCTCGAAAATACATTCCTGCCTACTAGCTTCAGTAAACATCCCCCTCAGCTATAGAGCCAAAGGTCCGACCTGTCTCCGTGCAAGTAATTCACAGCCTCTGTTACCATGCTCCCCTGGAAGGCCCCATGCCCCGCGCTTCTCATGCAGACACTTAGGCGCTTATACACGCATCCATAGTCAGTATAGAATAGCTTCTGCCCCAGAGACCTTTCCGTCCAGATAATATGGTTCCCAAACATCAGATATCAGATATGATAGAAGTACAAGTTGATCTGACATGCCAGACTTCTGTCTCTTTCCGTTAGTGTAAATGTCAAGCTCCCTGCACCCTCCAGTTTCACGTCAATCACACGTCATGCAGCTGCGCGCGCATCCAAGCTTCCGATTTCTGCTGACATTGCAACATTTCTGTTTGGTGCCACCCCCTAGTGACACCTATCTGTGACGTTTCTAGCACACACCTCCAGTTCACGCCTAGTCCACGCCTTCTGATTACGTACTAGTAACACGTGGATACTGTTATCGTGTCTTCTCTCAGCTGTTACGCCTACTGTACTGTTTTCTATGACATGAATTAAGTATATAAGCTATGTACTGTCAATAAAATGTAGCGCTCTATCCCTTCTTCCACCCCTGTGGTGGGAAGAACATGATATTCTGGTCTTGACCATTCCTTTTTGAGGAATAAAACCCCTAAGAACTCTAACACCACGGACTCTGGTTCTTTCTTTCCGATTTGAGTTATTATTGATTAATTACTTACCTGCATAGAAATTAAGACGGTAAATTATATATTTACATCATTTTGGCGCCCGAATAGGGACCCCTCCCCCACCTCACGCGCCGGTTGGTGCGTTGCAAGCTCTGTACCCTGCCATCAGTTAGACGGAAACTACGCGTACCGGCAGGATTTCCTGCATCTCCCTCTGGCCCACGGAGGTGACGAAGACTGCGATCAGTACCCAGACGAGGCGGTGAGGAGTGCGGAGGATCCCGACCAGAGCCTAGCCGAAAGAAGCAAGGTCCGAGGTGTCAAGAGGCCCACCAGTTTTCCGAAGTTTTCCGAAGTTTTCCGAAGTCGAGCCGAGTCGAGTCCAGTCCAGTCGAGTTTTCCGAGGCCTTCTGTTTCCGTGCTTCCCGGTGAGTACCATTGCTGGGACGTATCTAGACGGGTTTGGGTACACAAGTCCGGTCTGCACTGTTTTTGGACAGTGTATCTGTACTGTTTAGCAGTATATCTAGTATTCTGAAGTTCTGCACTGTTAACCAGTGTATCTGTACTGTTTAGCAGTACATCCGGTATAGGGGGTAGTCATATATGTTTCAAAAATGTCTTTTCATGTGATTAATATCGTGGTATGAATGTGACCGTTTTTAAATGTGCATTATTGTGTTCTTGTATAGCTAGCTGTATTCAGTATTAAGTAGTAAGGATTGAGCACTCAGTATTGAGTAAACAAGATGCAGTTTTTCGACAAATTAAAGCAGATAGGAACTAGGAAAGGGATACTAGAGGAAGCAATTCCTATCCCCCCTAGGGACACTCCAGGAAACTTCATGTACCACAAGCATGGCATAGACGCCATATTATTTCTAGAGTTATGGGCCGACTATACTAAGCACCTAGACGAAAGACACAGATGGCCTGTTAACGGAACATGGGATGCCGAGTGCATCATGAAGGTGGAGGAAGTACTATGGAAAAAGAAAGCCAGACAATCTCAGAAAGATGCCATAGAGTTTTGGCGTAAGGAATCGCACAAGCGTGCTGAAAAAGCACTACGTAGAGAAGACAGACTTAAAGAATCAGAAAAGGCCCAAGAAAACGAGTTAGTTGCCGAGGGGATCCGAGTAAAAACAGAGCAAGTAGACCGCGCACGAAATAACCTTGTGAACGGTATGTATCTCGCGGCTGAGGGTTCGCCTGAGGCCATCTCTGAAATACCGAAAAATCTACCGCCACCATTAGTTCCAACTAAAGTAATGCATAAGACTACTAAAGACATATTCCTGAATTCCTACCTAGAGGATGTAACACCCGCTTACACCAATCTCCCTGTCCGCGCCCTGCCTAACGACAGGGACGGGGGTGGTAACCCGCCCCAAGATCAGCTTCCGCCAGTACCACAACCGAATCCTACTGTTCCACCACCTCCACCACTTCCCGCACTTAAAGTTGATCTACCGAAACCACTTCTACCTGATCCTACTAAAAGACAAGTTCAAGTTCAGATACAGACTCCGCCGAGAGATAATGCCCAAGCTTCCGCCTCAGGGGGTGCGACCGGGGGTCTACACACCCCGCCATTGACACGCAGGTTACAGCTTAAGGACTTGCGGAGTCCTTTTACGTTCAAGTCTCCCAGCCTTGATGTATTCAAGGAAAACCTTTCAGTTTGCAGATATGATCCAGTACCCGGTAAAGACAATATAATGATGATGGCATCACTACGGTTAAGATCTGCTACTGATTTCCTGCTATGCTATGCAGGAATGAAGGAGCGCCTAGATAGAATATATGAGTTTATTCAGACAGGGAAAGACCCTGACAGTATTCAGGAGGCCATGGAGCGTCAGAAAGTTGACGTTCAAGCACAGATACTACGTTTTTTCATAAATTGTCTAATAAGAGAACGAGACAGGCCTGGGACAGATCAGAGTGAATTAGATGCACTAAACAAGTGGGGTCAAAATATATCTGAAGGAAAACACGATAGGGGAACTTGCATAGCCAGTATGTACAAGAAAATTAGAAAGGCAGTAATAGAGATACACCAAAAAGAGAAAGAAAAGGCTTCCTCCAAGGAGGAAGAAGAACTTGAAGAACAAGAAAAGACTACAGATACTATAGCATATGTAGGTAAGGGAACTTACCTTAGGAAAGGTATCCGTCCGGAAAGCAAGAGAGTTTTCCTCTCTGCCTTAACAAACCTGAATTCTTCTGAACATCAGTTCCAAGAGACTGATAAAAGACTCCGAGACCGAGTGGGGTACCACATACTCAATTCAATGGATGAACAAGAACTAGCCCGGTCAGCCATATTATGGGCTGAAAATCCGGATATGTATAATGATGATACACTAGCGCAGACATTTCTGAACCTCTCCCCAGACGAACAGAAACTAGCAGGTGTATACATGATTCAGCACCTCCTCACGAAATACAGAAACCAACATTCTGATCCAGGTACCTTACATGAAACATTAGAAGCACTACTCATGGATAGATGGAGAGGTTTAAGTACCAAGTTAATACAAATAATTCTAGAACAGCGACATAGATATAACACTTTTATAAGCTCTGAATATGTTCCCGCTCCGCCCCCAGAAAGGAAAACGTATCACATGCAATGCCTGAGTGGCATTGAAAGTCAGAACCCCTTACGAGAAGTACACCCAGTTATGGGTGCGGACAATCTCTTGAAACGTGTATATGTACACACGCCACTGACCAAGTTAGAACTGTTAGAAATGAAGAAACTAGTCCCGAGCCATGATAAAGACCCTGCTGGTTTCCACAGAGAGCTTAAAGACATGTTACTGATGGGGGATTACACATATGATGATATCATGAAAATGTTAAAGGTACTGCTGCCCACGGGCATCTACGAGAAACTAAAGGAAAAGGAATGGGAGGTGGGAGAGAAAAAGATTGTATGGGCAGAAATAGAAGACGAAGAGAACAAACGTGTCCCAGGTTTAATAGTACAGGTTCTGCCAAGATTATTGGCAACTAGAAAAGAAGACTGGGATGCAATCTCAGCATGTAAACAGAAACCCGACGAAGATACTAGTGACTTTTATTCAAGATTCGAGAAATGTTTTATTATTAATAGTGGTCTTAAACCAAGTAGCGAATCGTACCCGCATCTTTTTGTATCAAAGTTAGTTGATAATTCCCTGTTAGCAGTCAAGAATCGTGTATACAAGGTTGAGAGTACATGGCAAGCAAATACGCCATCCCAGATGTTACAAATGTTACAATACCATCAGAATAGAATTAGAGAAGAACAGGATCAAGAACAGAAACGTATGAAAGACACGAAAATGAAAATGTTAGTAGCCCAGTCGGTCCATACCGACGGAAACAGAAAGGGTACGAACCAGACAGGTCACGTCTCAGGTCCCGTTAAAGGGACGTGCAATTATTGCAAGCAGCCAGGTCACTACGTACATGAATGTCCAGTCCTGAAACATAACATAGCAACAGGTAAAACTAAAGAGAGACCGCATCCACCTAGACAAGATCAGGTTCAGCAACAGACTTCACAGAATGTACAGCCCATGCAGAATACACAGCCTATGCATGCTTCATCGCATACAGCACAGACAGTAGCGGTACCACAGCCCACTGCCACGACTCAACAAGTCTCTCAACAGATGTACCAGTATGCCCAATCTGCTTACCCTGAGTATCAACGATACACATGAAACGGCCTAGAGAGGGAATTTGGCTTGCCTCTTATTGAAATTCCTGTAGATCAAGAAGGTCCTTATGTACACAGTCAAGTATTGGGAAAAGACAGAAAGTTTTTAATTGACACAGGGGCAAGCCGCACCACAATCAGTCATAATGAAGTCCCAGGGGCACCCCTCTCAGGCTCACAGAATGTTTCCCTTGGTTTTTCAGGACAGCCTATTGTAAATGAAGTATCAGAACCAGTACCCTTGGCTGTGGGTCCATTATCACGAGTTACAGACTTGTTACTTACGAAATCGTGCCCAGAAAATCTGTTAGGAATTAAAACATTGAAGGCTCTAGGAGCTATAATCTGCTGTTCCCCGGAGGGAGTTAGACTCTTTCTACGGGATTTCAAGGCTCATTATGTGTTGCGAGAATTCGATGTCAGATTGAAAAATGTACCAGATTACCTGTGGGCAAAAGGCCCAACTGATGTAGGTTGCATGCATATCACACCATACCGTGTTACACTCAAGACAGGAGTTGTTCTACCACGAATCAGACAATACAAGTTACCGCCAGATGCTGTAGTGGCTTTACTGGAAATCATTGAAGAGCTCATAGCCCAAGGAGTGGTCGTAGAGACCGACTCCAATATCTGTAATTCACCTATCATTCCAATTCTTAAACGTACGGACCCCAATGCACCGCCAGTATATCGGCTGGTGATTGATCTTCGAGAACTGAATAAATGTATTGTACCACAGTACCCTGTGGTCCCTGATATCTCTTCCCTATTGACTGCTATTGATTCAGAAGCAACGTTCTTCACTGTAATTGATCTCAAGAACGCTTTCTTCAGTGTACCTATTGATCCGGAGAGCCAATATCTCTTCGGATTCAGTTTAAATGGACGAAGCTTCAAATTTTCCCGCGCACCTCAAGGATTCACAGAAAGCCCCAGCATCTATAGTCAAGCACTGAAAAGACAACTAGATTGTATTCAAATGCCAGTTAACACCGCGTTACTGCAATACGTCGATGATCTGCTGATCACCGCACGAAGTGAGCCCGAATGTGAACAAGCATCACTGACAGTTTTACATTTCCTGGCAGACAAGGGACACAAGGTGTCTCCTTCGAAGCTACAATTCTGTGTTCAGCAAGTTGTGTACTTGGGTCACTTGCTGTCCAAAGTGGGGAGACAGCTCACTCCCGATCGCATTCAGTTAATTGTAAATATGCCACGACCCCAGACACAAAAGGAAGTGCGGGCCTTTATAGGCCTCACCTCGTACTGCAGACAATGGATTCCTCAATATGCATTTCTAGCTAAACCACTCATCCAGTTAACGACGCAGGAGGCAGCTACTTCGACTGCCCTCCCTTGGACTCAGGAACATACACAAGCCTTTGAGGAATTAAAGAAAGCATTATGTCAAGCACCAGTTTTAGCGACACCATGTTACAGCAAACCGTTTACACTTTTTGTTACAGAACGTGATGGTACAGCATTATCTGTCCTCACTCAAGATCAAGCAGGTTCACATAAGCCTTGCGCTTATTTTTCAAGTACATTGGATTCAGTAGCCCAGGCACTCCCTGCGTGCTTAAAGTCAGTAGCAGCAACAGCGTTAGCAATAAGACAGAGCGATTCAATTGTTTTAGGACATCAGTTAACAGTACAAGTTCCACATTCTGTAGAGGTTCTGTTAAACAGAACCCAGACTCAACACTTGACTATAGCACGATTGACAGGTTACGAATTAACACTATTCCAGCCACACATAGAAATCAGACGCTGCAGCATTCTGAACCCCGCAACACTGTTACCTACAATTATGACAGATCCAACCCCGCATGATTGCATAGAGATCATTAACGCAGTAACAAAGCCCCGACGAGACTTAACAGATGTTCCACTGACAAATCCAGACCTGACACTTTATGTGGATGGTTCATGTATGCGGACAAGTACAGGAGAATTAGTGGCCGCATATGCCGTGACCACTGAAACCGAAGTAAAAGAAACACATCGTATTGACACACTGTCTGCTCAAGCGGCAGAGCTTATTGCTCTGACCCGAGCCTGTATTCTAGCCAAGAACAGAAATGTCAACATATACACTGATTCCCGTTATGCGTTCGGAGTTGTACACGACTTCGGCATGTTATGGCAAGAACGAGGTTTTCTGACCTCTCATGGTGCCAAGATCCAACATGGTCCCCTCATTCAAGCACTGTTAGAAGCAATACATCTGCCTTCAGGCATATCCGTCATGAAGTGTAAGGCACATACTAAAGTTACAGATTCTGTCTCCCAGGGTAACGACCTGGCAGACCAAACAGCAAAACATACAGCATTGACTCACACTCAGACAACTGACATGACAAAGACAATAGGACCGACACATTGTATGACGGTCAGGGATCCCACACTAGATGTTATCGATATTCAGACACATGCTACCCCAGATGAAATAAAGAAATGGATTGAACTAGGAGGGATCCAGACAGATCAAGGTTGGATGACGAAGAGAAAATCTACATGGTTTCTCCCTGACTCTATGGTTCAAGTCATGATTAATACAGCACATAGTCCAGCACATCTAGGAGAAAAAGCGATGTTAGACAGTTTACAAAATCTTTGGAACAATAAACACTTACGAGCAGCAGCAAAACAGAAAGTGCGTACTTGCATGATCTGTTGTCAGTTCAATCCAGGTAAAAGCGTCCCTGTAGAGCAAGGTGGATTTCATCCTCCCGATCACCCTTTTGAAGTCCTCCAGATGGATTATATCCAGATGGACCGTTGTTGAGGATTCAAATATGTCCTCGTAATTGTTTGTGCTCTGTCCCGTTGGACCGAAGCATACCCAGTCCCAGATTACACTGCTCCGACCACTGCCAAGCAGTTGGTTCGTGAATTCTTCCCACGGTACGGCTTGCCTCGTGTCGTGTATTCAGATAACGGTCAGCCATTCTCATCCGAATTAATGAAAGAAGTTTCTTTATTGCTAGGATACCAGTGGAAATTCCATTGTGTCCGACATCCCGAAGCCGCAGGCCTTGTAGAGAGGCATAATCAGACATTAAAGACACGCCTTGCTAAAATATGTAAAGAGAAAGGGGTCGACTGGATAGTCGCCCTGCCAGTGGCACTGTTCTATATGAGGATGGTTGCCCATTCGAGATCAGGACTATCCCCGTACGAAGTGGTCTTTGGTAGACCACCGAATATGTGGGGGACGCCCATTCCTAAGAAAATTACTGATGTTGATTGTAATATGTTGACAGATTACCTTGCCTCCTTGATGTCTGCACTCCAATCATGTCGTTCACAGGTTGCCGCAGCCTTCCCTGACAACACTGATGTAAAGCCACATAATGTCCGTCCAGGTGATCTGATCCTTATAAGGAACTTCGACCGGAAAAGTCCGTTGGAGCCCCGCTGGAAATCGCCGAAGACCGTTCTACTTACTACGAGGACAGCGGTGAAGGTTGAGGGCCGGAAGGGGTGGGTCCACATGAGCCATGTTAAACTGTGTAATGAACTGAAATCCGATCCAGGCTCATCCACCCCTTCCAAAGACTGTATCGAGCCCAGTGACTTTAAAACTTCCGAACGAGAGAAAACTCCCCAAGAGGAGTACAGACTTAAACTCGGATCTAGCAAGTCAGACAGTTTAATTGTTTAAGTCCTCCCCTAGGTGAATCGGTTAAATAGTTTCTGACATGTATCCCCTAGATCGAGATAGAGAGAGAGAGAGAGAATTCAAGAAACGTACATACTGCAAATCACTGCGTAGTCACTGTATAGTGACATTGTTAATAATATTTTTTCTAAGTCTTCTGATAATAGTTGCAAGTATACTTCTCCCTGTCTATTACCCTATTTTCAAGCGTGAACAATCTGCTTACAATGTCTCTGCTGAACACACTTTTAGTGAGTTACCTCCACATGAACTCTCCTACAGACTTGCGCTGCGCAACAACACATTCATTAGTATGCTACATCATTCCCATCAAACTAACAATGCTACAGACTGCTGGATATGTGGCCGACTCCCTCCCTACCAGAATTACAAGGGAGCTCTGCCCCTCTTTCCGTACCCGTTCACTCACAATGGCTCCTGTGGTGCATGGTTTAAAATAATTAATTCCTTAGATCCTGATATTGCTGTTTTTGATGGGGGCTGGGTTTGGGGAAACCTGAACTTGGTCCTGCTTGACTTCTGCTACCCTGATAAGGAGGGACTCCCCACTAGAATAGGAACTGATCTAGAAAATGAAGTATATGGATTAGGTAATTACACAATTAGCCTTATGATTCTTACTGTTGAATCCGAAGCCGCACCAGTTCTACCCGTTATGTCAGTATTACCAGTCACTGGTGAATTATGTATCAGGAAGAAAGGTTCAGTACACTTAGGTCATAGTAAATGCACTACTGTGGTCGAATTCAGTGATCATGGTAAGTCGTCCTTTAAAGCTATCAGTCATTCCTATTTTGTTTGTGGTCATACCGCATACATACCTGTTACATTGCATTCCTTCTGCCACCTGTTTTCCTAGCCCCTCCTGATTACCACAGAAATACAAATCTAGTAAAGAATAGACCCAGAAGAAATATCCCACTTGTCGACTACACAGAAACGGCATGGGAACAGTACACCAATTTTAATAAAGGATTCTTTTTCTTTTTAGGCCCTGTCCAAAATAGCAAACTAATACGCAGATTAACTAGAACACTTGAAGCAGTAGTGAATGAAACTGCCTCCGCCCTAGGTAACTTAACAGAAGAGCAGTCCGCCATGCGGGTTGTTGTCCTTCAGAATCGTCTTGTTATTGACGTCATCTTGGCAGATAGAGGTGGAGCCTGTAAGGTCATCGGGTCAAGTTGCTGTGTTTTCATTCCACAAAACGCACCATCTGTATATCAAGCTATTACACGTCTCCATAAAATTGCAAATCAGATACATCAGAATCCAGGCACCTGGACTTGGTCCGGTTGGTTCTGGACAACGTTAACAGCTTGGGGATGGAAGATCCTATCCTTCCTAGGCATTGGCCTAGTCCTAGTATTCAGTTGCTGCCTGTGCAGTGCGGGCCAGCGATTTGTGGACTGTGTGCCACATCTTGTATTGAACATTCCAGTTTTCTCTCACAACGTAAAAGAAAGAAAGAAGAGCAAATGATGTTACAAGAACAAACTGATCGATTCATGAGGATCGATATATCATGAAGGGTCCGTAGGGAACAAGGAGGGAATGAGGAAATATAAATTATTGGTCAAGTTGTGTTCCCTAGCGCGTACCCCACCGTCTCCATGTACCAGCTTAAAGTGCATGTAACTTCCCTCCTGTGTCAGCTATGAAGACGCAAATACATTTGCGTCCAACGTTAACATGTCCTCTTTCAGATCCACCCTGAATGGATTAAATAGTCCGTTCCTAAGTATGTTATGCCAACGTCTTTTTGTAGTGTACCTTACATGTTTTTCAGCTCTGGCAAAGTAGGCCCCGAATTCCTGCCATCGAGCCTTTTCTCTGGCTTCTGATTCTGAAAGCCTCAGCCCAGGCTGCCTCTGTACCCGTGAACTCTGACTTACTTCCAGCGCGGCCCATCGCGCTCAGCTCAGCCTGCTGCCTGCCAAGACTGACTATAACCTTCGAGTTATCTGTTCCGCTCCTCGAAAATACATTCCTGCCTACTAGCTTCAGTAAACATCCCCCTCAGCTATAGAGCCAAAGGTCCGACCTGTCTCCGTGCAAGTAATTCACAGCCTCTGTTACCATGCTCCCCTGGAAGGCCCCATGCCCCACGCTTCTCATGCAGACACTTAGGCGCTTATACACGCATCCATAGTCAGTATAGAATAGCTTCTGCCCCAGAGACCTTTCCGTCCAGATAATATGGTTCCCAAACATCAGATATCAGATATGATAGAAGTACAAGTTGATCTGACATGCCAGACTTCTGTCTCTTTCCGTTAGTGTAAATGTCAAGCTCCCTGCACCCTCCAGTTTCACGTCAATCACACGTCATGCAGCTGCGCGCGCATCCAAGCTTCCGATTTCTGCTGACATTGCAACATTTCTGTTTGGTGCCACCCCCTAGGGACACCTATCTGTGACGTTTCTAGCACACACCTCCAGTTCACGCCTAGTCCACGCCTTCTGATTACGTACTAGTAACACGTGGATACTGTTATCTTGTCTTCTCTCAGCTGTTACGCCTACTGTACTGTTTTCTATGACATGAATTAAGTATATAAGCTATGTACTGTCAATAAAATGTAGCGCTCTATCCCTTCTTCCACCCCTGTGGTGGGAAGAACATGATATTCTGGTCTTGACCATTCCTTTTTGAGGAATAAAACCCCTAAGAACTCTAACACCACGGACTCTGGTTCTTTCTTTCCGATTTGAGTTATTATTGATTAATTACTTACCTGCATAGAAATTAAGACGGTAAATTATATATTTACATCAGTTTGCAGACAGAGCCCCATTGACAGCTCGCGCAGTCTGACATTTGAGGTATGTTTAGAGACACTGACCCGTTAGTTAGAGATACTGACCCGTCAGTGTGAGACAAGGTTCTTTAGACGAAGAGCACGGTTACTTAATAATATATATCTTTTTCCCAGACGCATCGCGTAAAATTGTTTGAAAAAGTAATTGGATTTCACCCGCTGCCATTGACAGCGTGGGTGAGTGAGACTCGTGGTTTCACGCACGATCTTTTAGTTTTGTTCTGTTTTATGTGTATTTTACGTAACATTGAAGTTTTGTGAACATAGCACTGATGGCTATGCGTTTCTTCTTTTTCTCCAGTACTCGAGAGCACGCTTGGACGGCTTTCTTACCTAATTGATTTTACATGCGTGGCACACCATTAAAGAGTGAGTGCCTTTGGAGTACTAAAAGCCTATCGACCGTCATGCTGTCGGGTTTGAGATACTTAGCCCATATATTTGTTTTTACAGGTGTCTAGCCACACTACTGGGGTTACATGATTTCAATGTAACTAAGCCCCCCCACCACCCTACCTGTCCTGATGAAGACCCGCTCATGAGGATATCAACTGCCTTCTTATCCTTGGGTCGAAACGTCGACAACTACCCCCCATTTCGAGCCTGCATCTTTTTGTGCCCTTGTCCCCTCTCTCTCCATAAATAAGAGCATGGATGAATCACCCACCGTGATACAGCAAGAAAGAATAACATTTTTTGCAAATAAAACTTTCAGGGCAGGCTCTGTAAATCTGTCTAAGGATTATTTAATCTTAGACCCACAAAATTCAGAACAAATGTTTTCCAGACCCTCTTGGTCTAACTCTATTTCACATGAGCACTTAAACTTTCACTCTACCCTGTGCACGTTACTTGATGGTAACCCCTTCTGCTTCTTTAAATTGTATATTTGTATATTGAACAATGAAGAGGATTTTTTATGAAAAATAAATAGTGGAGTCCTTTCTCTACTTTTTTTTTTTTTTTTAAATCTTTATTAACAGGAAGGAATAGTGGTCAGTCAGTATCTTACAGTCATATGGTTGTGGTTACATTTTGTACATTTAACTTTTCGCATGTGACAAGAAACATTACAGTAGCAAGGACTGTGATGCATTAAACCTTTGAAGACTCGTAGATACGTTATCATGTGGTCCATTCGCATGTACTGTAGTTCGTTACAGTTCCCCCCTTCGTGTATGATTCAACGGTAGCATTACTTTTATATTACAGAAATAACAAACATCCCTCCCCCCCCCAACCGTGTGTCATCATTGCCATTGTGTTTCCACCCACTTTCGCAATCAGCACTTTCCTTAGCGTGTTCTTCGTTACATAGCCAGGTCAGCGCAAGTAATATCGTGCTGTTGTGTCGCTGAGGTTATACCCCCTTCCCGCTTTGTTACTCCTCCTCCCCCTCCGAGTCCAGTTCGTCTCCCTCCGGCAAGGGGTCACAGATTTCTCCTCTGTACATATTCCACGCCGCCCAGACCTTGTTCCACTTGCGGGGCACCGCGCGTAGGACGTATACTGCCCTTTCTGTTACCATCAGGAGGTCCATGTTCTTAGTCCACCTGCTCGCGGTGGGTAGTTCTGGTGCGCCCCACTTCTGTGCTATATCTCGCTTGTCCACTGTCATGGCCAAAGTTGCCCAAATCAGTTCATATCTACCCAGGTCATTGGGGTCCCAGATGTTCAAAAGGCACTTGCGTGGTTCAGGCAATATAGAAAGTTTAAGGGCCTGGGAGATCGTGCGCATTATCTGCCTCCAGAATTCTCGTATTTGTGGGCATTCCCATAGTGTGTGAAACAGTGTCCCCTCCTCCCCGCAGCCTCTCAAGCAAAAGGGATGTGGCGCTCTCAGTATTTTATGAAGTAGTGTCCTGGTGTAGTAGATGCGGTGCAAAATTTTTAGTTGCACCAGTCTGAGCTTACTCGAGATTCCAACCTCTCTTGGGGAGGCCAGCGCCTCATTCCACTCAAATTCATCCGTCTCACCTATGTCCCCTTCCCATCTTTCTTTAAGTTTCAGCGTTGGGTCTTTGAGATTATTGATCAGTTTTTTATACGTGAGTGAGGTCGCGCTTTGGATCATGAATTCTGTTAGTAGTCTATCTTCTAACGGAGAGGATTCCGGCAGAGTAGTACCCGCAGGAATCGCCCGTAGTAATGCGTGCCTAATTTGTACATATCTGAATGTTTCTGTGGGTCCGAGGTTATATTGCTGCTGTAGGTGTGGAAATGGTACTACTGTGTCATTGTCCCAGAGGTCCCCCACCGTAGAGATGCCTATGGAGTCCCACCGCTCAAATCCCTTACAGCCTCTGAGGTTTCCCAATGTCTTCGTGTCCCACAATGGTGTCATTTTGGTGATTCGACCTGCCCACCCCAGTCGGGCCTGTGCCATGTGCCATAGGGCCGCCGTGTGTCTGGTCGGACCGAGTAGACTCTTAAGTTGGGATTTATTGTAGAGTACTGACAGCATACAGTCCGTTCCAAGCTGTGACCAGTCTGCCCGATAGGCCGGGTCCTCTTTTGGGGCGTGGATCCAATAGTTTATTATTTTAAGCTCAGCCGCCCAGTAATATAGTTGAATGTTGGGGAGCGCTAGTCCCCCCTCATACCAGCTTTTAACCAACTTGTCGTAAGCTATACGCGCCGGGCCAGCACCCCAGAGCAAGGTAGAGACCAGCGCCACGATCTGCTTGAAGTACCGTGGTGGCACTAGGTGCGGGGTATTTTCTAGGACATAGAGGAGCCTTGGGAGCGCCATCATTTTGTATAACGCTGCCCTACCCAGTAGGGTCAGGGGCAGGGCCGCCCAGTGCTTAACGTCCGCACGTAGGCGATCTATAGGCGGCTTTAAGTTACTGGTAAAAAAGTCCGCCTCCTTACTCGTGATGACAATACCTAGGTATTTGAAGGAGGCCGTTGTCGTAATCAGAGGACAGTCATCCTGCAACCTCGGTGCCGGGCCTTTTAGTGTATATAGGACAGATTTCGACCAATTCAGGGTGTAGCCCGATGAGTGCCCGTGGGTGTTACAGAGTTCTAGCAGGGCCGGGATGCCGTCATCAGGTGCAGTCATGTAGATGAGCATGTCGTCGGCGTATAATGAGACTTTGTCCTCCCACCCCTCCTCCCATTTAATGCCTGCAATTAAGGGTGTGTTCCTGATCTGAATTGCCAGGGGTTCGAGCACTAGCGCGAAGAGCAAGGGCGACAAGGGGCAACCCTGTCTAGTCCCCCTTCCCAATTGGAACCTCGGTGATATGTGGCCATTGGCCACCACTTGTGCGACTGGCTTCGTATAAAGCAGCCGTATCCATGCTATATATTTCGGCCCAAATCCCATACGTTCGAGTACCATGAAGAGATATTCCCACTCTACGAGGTCGAACGCCTTTTTTGCGTCGAGGGAGAGAATCACAGCCCTCTCCGAGAGGAGGTGTGCACGGGCCATCACACTATGTACTCTCCGGAGATTCAACGCTGTGCTCCGGTGAGGCATAAAGCCCGACTGGTCAGGGTGGATCAGGGTACTGAGGTGGGGCATCAAACGGGTGGGCAGAAGCTTAGCCAATATCTTGGCCTCAATATTCAGTAATGATATCGGGCGATACGAGGTACATTCAGTCGGGGGTTTCCCTGGTTTGGGTATCGCCACAATCGTGGCCGTGCGTTGATCCAGCGGCAATTCCGCTTTTTCCCTGCTTTCCAGATACATGGCCAGCAGTGGGGCACTGAGTTCCGGAGCCATGGACTTGTACCACTCCACGGGTATCCCATTCAGACCCAGTGCTTTTCCAGACTGTAATGCCTGGATTGCCAGCTGAATTTCCTCTTCCGTCGGGTCTACTTCTAGGGTTCTCATATCATCCTGTGTGATGCTGGGGACGGCAATATCCGCTAGTGTTGCTGCTGCCATTTGCTGTGTGACTACCCGGTCTGGGGTGTATATTTTTTGATAATGCTGTGCCAAGGCGCATACAATGTCCTCTGGGTGTGTCAGTGTCCGCCCTTCCTCCGTGTGCAGTCTCTGAATACCTTTCGCTCCACTCCCCCTCTTATCTAGCCATGCCAGCATTCTACCCGCTTTGTCTCCCACATCGTATATTCTATGTTTAGTGTTTGCGATGTATCCCTTCTCTGTCGTTTTAAGGTGAGCCTGATACTGCTGTTGCCGAACCATGAGGGTGTGTGTCGTGGTCGAGGAGGGGTTCGTCATGTGCGCCATGTTGGCCGTGTTGAGTGCCAGTTCTAATTCTGTGAGTTCCTTCCGGGAATCCCGCTTGTGCCCCGTTATTGCTGCAATGGCCGCCCCCCGGAGGACTGTTTTGTATGCTTCCCACAAGATTGATGGCGATGCCACCGTGCCTGTGTTTTCAGCAAAATACTGCGTCGTCACAAGTTTAAGTTTCTTCCGAATCTTTGGGATTTTTAAAAAGTTGGGGTAAATTGGGTAGATCCTTGCACCTTTTATTTCTCTGGTGGTAAGTGATAGAGCAATTGGAGAATGATCAGAGATGCCCCTGGGCAGGATGTCCACTTTATCTACCATTCCCAGTCCCAACCCCAGGGCTAGAAAGTAGTCTATACGGGATAAACTATTATGTACAGCTGAGTAGTAAGTGTATTGAGTAGCCTCGGTATGCAGATGTCGCCAGATGTCTACAAGGCCCAGGGCTTCTACAAAGTCCGAGAGCGATGCAGTTCCTCGTAATCGGGCCCTAGAGGGAAAGGTGTCCATAAGTGGATCCATGATCGCATTAAGGTCTCCCCCGAAAATCGTATCCCCTTCAGGAAGGTCAAGGAGGAATTTGCCTAGTGCAGGCAGGGCCACGGAGTGTAGTGCCGGGGGGATATATACCGATAATATATTGAGAGATCTGCCCTCCAACTGGCCATGTACTGCAGCAAAGCGACCCTGGTCGTCCGCCACGCGATGTGTTATGATAAAGGGAGATGATCTTTTCACCAGTATACCCGTCCCCCTGGAGCCGGTAGTGAATTCTGCATGTATCGCCATTGTATAGCCGCGCCTATCAAGTGCTTTGCAGGTGGATCCCGCGAGGTGGGTTTCCTGTAGGAGGACCAAATCCGGGCTGTGTCGCTTTATGGCCTGCAGTACCAAGCCTCTTTTTATTTTGTCACCCAGGCCTCTGACATTCCAGGTTAGCATGCGCAGTGGGGGTACCCCCATAGTCACAGGGGAGCCCTCAGCGGGCGTGTTGTGAAGCGGCCTGGCCATTGAGTCGGTGAGAGAGCATTGCACGTAGTGTGCCCGTGGGATAAGCCCATGTGTCGCCTCGTGCCATGCTGTGTAGGTGACTGGCGATATTCGGGGTGGTAGTACATTGTGAGTGCTGAATGATGACTATGAACAAAAACATGAACTCTAACAAGAAAACTTCAGTCCCGTCCCCCCACCCTGCTACCCTGCTCCACGGACAAACCCCCGCCCGTTTCCCCAACTTTGCAGAGTGCTTTAGTCCTTCCCCAAACATCTTACTTGCTCGTGGGGTTGGTGAGTCCCTTACGGGCACTGCCTGTGCCCACCCTACTCAGCTACGCCAGGTCCATGGCCCTTGCGCCACACTCAGTCCCATACGAATACAGTCCGGCTTCAGACCGGAGCCAGTTGTCCAGAGTCCAGCGGGTCCCTTTCAAGATCCGATTCCGTTTCTTCCGCGCCTTCTTGATGGGGTGATTGGGAGGTCTGAGTGTTCAATGTCTTTTCGGTACGATGTGTCGGCCGGTCCCGATGTGGGCGATGTCGCTGTCCCACTGGCCTCCAGCCCTCCAGCCATTACTGCGCTACCTCTGGCGTGTCAAAAAACCAAGTCTTTCCCTCAGCCACAATTCGCAATTTAGCGGGAAACAGCATGGAGTACTGCAATTCTCTGTCCCGTAGTGCCTTTTTCACCTCTGTGAATGATTTACGACGCCTGGCCACCTCCGCCGTGTAGTCTGGGAAGAAAGCTAAGGTTGCGTTATGGATCCGCACCGGCGGTGAGGTTCTTGCAGCCTGTAGGATCGCATCCCTGTCCCTAAAATTGAAAAGCCTGGCCAGCACAGGCCTTGGTGCTGCTCCTGTCTTGGGCGGACCTCCCGGGACTCTATGTGCCCTCTCCACCGAGAAGAAGTGGGACAGGCCTTTGGGCTGCAGTTTGTTTTTTATGAGATCTTCCACGTAGAGGTCCATGGCCCCCTTCCCTTCCGTCTCTGGAAGTCCAAGGATGCGCACGTTATTGCGGCGCGAACGCCCTTCTTGGTCGTCCAGCTTGTCGTGCAGGAGCTTGGTGACTTTCTGCATGCGTTCCATGGCTACTTGCAGGTCCGAGGTGTCTTCCACAAGAGATTTCGTGACCACCTCCACCTGCGATACCCTTTCCGCCATTTTGTGAAAGTCTGCTCGCAGCAGTGAGACTTCAGAGGAGATGGCGCCCACTGTTGTTTTAACCTCTGAGAGTGTTTTCATAATGTCTTCCAGCGTTATCTTTTTTGTTCCTTCTGCGTCCTGGGCATTACCCGTGGAGTTTCGCCCTGCATTGTGCGGCTGACCTTGTTGTCCATAGGCAAATTTGTCCAATTTGGCCTGTGTGGATCCACTCCTAGTGCCTTTGCCCGCCATGGTGCTGGGGCTCGTGGAATCCGGAGTCTTGCCCTGCTGAGTCGCGTTCAGCGCTTCGTCCTTTCCCGCAGCTCGTAGGTACCAACCAGGGAGCAGTAGGCTGGCGCTTGTTTGACAGAGTACCACCCTCCGCCCTCTGTACAGGCCTCACTAGCCGTTGTGGTGATGCAGGATAGTCCCGGCTGTCGCTGTGTGTGTTTCAGTTCGTTTCACTGTAGGCCGCGCCTCGTGGTCTGCGTTCTCGCCCCTCAATACTCCCACCCTGAGTAGGGACGGTCTCAGCTGCCTCTAATTGGGGTCTCCTGGGCAGGTCCACCTCACTCGGGCACCCCGGATGGCGGAGGGTCTGGTTTTGGGCAGTCGCACCCCCACCAATAGGCCAGGCAGGCCGCAAGCTCTCCCGCTTGGGGTACAGGATCTGTGTCTCCACTGTGCCAGGGCTGCTGATGCTTCCGGGCAGTATGCAGGCCCCGAGTCCCCTTCGTGAGTTCCTGCATGGATCCTCAATGTGTCGCCGTCCCCCGGGGGTACCACTGTTTCTTACCTCCGATCGGGGCTGGTATTTGCTTCCACTCCGACCCCGCGGGCAAGTGGGGCGCGAAGTTCGTCTCCGCCGTTCCGTGCAGCTCGCTATGTCCCCGGGGGGGTTTGGGGTTTCGGCGCCGCGCAGCGCGCCCTATGCCGGATCGGCCCGTTCCCGTGTGCTATGCCAGTCCCGCACAGGTGGTGTGCCTGTATGTGCTTCGTCGGGCGAAGCCACTATAAGTCCCAGGTAGTTTTGTGCGCTGTCAGGCGGGTGCCGGGATGCGTCCACCCTTCCAGGCCGGCTCGGTTCCACTTCCGCCGGGGCCTGTGCGCTACGCAAGGCCGGTGCTGTCCTCCCGCTGGTAGGCCCAGACTTGGTCGCGTGGATTCCGTTAGGCTCCGGTCCTCCGATTCACTTGAAAGTCGGACCGGTGACACCGCTTCGTTCCCGGACCCGATCGCCGCCGCTTCAGGTGAGCAGGGTAGCGGATTAATGTGTCGGATTTAGAATAAGGAAGAACAAGGAGGGGTTTGGCCCAGTAGGGAAGAGGGTAGGTAGGGCCCGTTAATACCAAAGACAAGAGAATTTACCTATGCCTCTATACACATGCTCACAACATTTAATGTAATGAAAGAGTAAACCACACTGTTAGTCGACTCAGACATTGATTTATGTCAGTTATTCGAAAATCATGAATTATTCATACTTTGTGGCAAGAGAAAAATACATAGTCAACTTTACATTGAACACACAAAAAGAGATTTTTGCAAGGGAAAAAGCAAAACAAACAACATATGAATGAGAGTGTGACTTATAGTGAACAAAACAACAACAAGTTCATGACATTATACATAGTGAATAAATTGTGTCAAAACAGTGAACAACAGTTTTTCAAGAGTTATAATGGGATCAGGGGTACGTCTTACTCAATGCTTGCCCCACTACCTGTAACACTATTAATTATGAATTTTATTTTTGTACAGGACAGGAAATAGAACCCAACATGAATTGGGACATGCCAAGAGATTTGGGCAAAACAATAATGCTGAATGCCAACGCGTTTCGAATACCGATGTATGAGTCATCGGATTCTCAAAAAATGTCATCTACGCCGTGGTTTGTCCCTGTGACAAAGTGTACATAGGAAAAACCTGTCAACCTGTCAATTTATGCATCACACAACATCGATCCCGCATAAAGAAAAAGGTGTGTACAGCACCCATGGTAGAACACTTCATGAGCCACAACCATGGGGAACTTGACTTTAAATGGACGGTCCTTGCATGGGCGGACCCTAAACAGTATGTACAGGATGTAGAGGCGACACTATTACGCAAAGAGGCCTACCTCATCATGAAATTTAATACTGTCAATAACGGACTTAATGTCCTCAGTGAAGTCACTAGAATATAATGTACCGTTTCTCCAGGACTACATGTCCCACAATTCTTAGCGAGATGGCCCCCATGCCGGTTGGTTCACGGCACCATGTGACCAAACCATTCAACCCAGTCCACCCCACTCGCGGCGGCGAGCTGTTGTGCCCTCCAGAATCCAAACACACTGAGCGGTTACTCAACAACCGAGGTAAGACCCGCGTTGGCAATCAGCGCACACACATGCGCTTCCTCTTGAGCAAAGACCGGGCAGTAATCCGCTCGTCTTTCTGCTTCCCCCTCAGGAATTAACTTTTAACAAGAGACGAATCCGTCCTAGCGAACGGGTGACCCGACGCCCTGAGGGTCCGAATCCCCGGTAAGACGCCACTTGGCGCACAGGCAATTTTCGCTTTACCTGAGATATTTTAACATAGGACATTCATTAGTTCCCCGCTCTGTTCCGTTTTGTTTCCACAGAATACGGCGAAGAGCCTTTTTGGACACAAGTAAGAAATCCTTGGTAATAAATTTGGTTGGGCTACAGATGTAACGATCTCCTCGCTAATATGCAATCCCTTGTGTTTGCAGATCCCAATTAAGGGGACATTAAATTGAAAACTGGGCCTTCACAGCCTCGACCTCGGAGCGGCTGCTCCTAAAAGCAGAGGTAATTTTTTCATAATGCATGCACGCATCTGCGCCTGCTTGTACTTCCCTGTACAATTACTTACTACGCCTATGTCACTACATTGCAGGTTGACTTCCACGGCTAATGATGACTGTTTTTTACATAACAAAAGACCCAATCGACCACAGTATTTTGGTCGCATAAGGTATGTTGCATCAGATGGTGCATTCATATGGGAAAAGCTTCCTTAAGTTAAAATTTCAAGTTTTTAAAGCATATCCCTTTTCCCTTCTTCCCTCAACAGTTTCAATGGATTCACTCAACGCCCTGATGAGAATCCGATGACTCATACATCGGTATTCGAAACGCGTTGGCATTCAGCATTATTGTTTTGCCCAAATCTCTTGGCATGTCCCAATTCATGTTGGGTTCTATTTCCTGTCCTGTACAAAAATAAAATTCATAATTAATAGTGTTACAGGTAGTGGGGCAAGCATTGAGTAAGACGTACCCCTGATCCCATTATAACTCTTGAAAAACTGTTGTTCACTGTTTTGACACAATTTATTCACTATGTATAATGTCATGAACTTGTTGTTGTTTTGTTCACTATAATTCACACACTCATTCATATGTTGTTTGTTTTGCTTTTTCCCTTGCAAAAATCTCTTTTTGTGTGTTCAATGTAAAGTTGACTATGTATTTTTCTCTTGCCACAAAGTATGAATAATTCATGATTTTCGAATAACTGACATAAATCAATGTCTGAGTCGACTAACAGTGTGGTTTACTCTTTCATTACATTAAATGTTGTGAGCATGTGTATAGAGGCATAGGTAAATTCTCTTGTCTTTGGGATTTAGAATAAGGCCACAGTGCCCTCAGGAGCTCTCACGCTATGCTGCCGCCATGCTTGGCTGCTAGCCACGCCCTCCCTTTCTCTACTTTTAAAGACATTTCGAAATTTATTGTGTGGTCTGTTGGACATCTAACTGTCCCTGGGCTATTATTGTTTTCTCTTTTGTCTCTAAAAAAGTTTTTTCATTGCAGGATTAAATCGCATGTGAAATGAAAATTGAAGTATGCTTTGTTAAAAAGTACCAATAATCGTATTCAGAATCAGCGCCTAGGACCTCCTCCGTCGGGGGACGGGCTGCACGCCAGGGTCGGATTGGGATCACAATTTAGCCCGGGCACTGACGAAAAAAGTGGCCCACATTCAAGGGGCGTGGCCTACATTTAAGGGGCGTGGCATACGGTTAAGGGGCGTGGCCCATATTCAAGGGGGGGTGCCCTTTCATGAAGCACTATTTGGTTACTCTTTGAGGTCTAATTCGTACAGAGAAATATTTAGTAAATTAAGCCTTTTAAAGCTTACAGAGCAAGTAACATTGGTAAAGACTAGGAGCACTGCAGTTCTGATAACTGAATACTTACTTGCAGTCTTAACACCCTGCACAATGTTGTTAGATCTTCTTTCCCAAAGAGCTATGTCCTAGACTCTAATCATCACATAAATCAGAAATCTAGTACAAAGTCAAGGAGAAAGGTTAAGACTGGAATCTCTGGGAATAGAACATGTGATAACAAAAGTAAGAATTCACAAACGAGGAAAAGGCAGTCTGGGGTGTAAAGAATGCTGACAAAATGTATCTGTACAATCTAGTCATACATTTATTTCACAGCCAGCAGGTGGTGTTTATATACAAAAAACACAGTTTTATTCAGATCTGTTGCTGCCTTCAAGTCTGGGCCATGAGGAGACTGAGGATTACTCAATCAAAAGATCCTGCAGCAATGCACTTTTTTTTGCAACTAAGTCAATAATGTCATCAGTTTTCAACGGAGACAGCACATTCCATTCCACTGACATGAGCATGAAGGCTTCAAGGTTTTCCTGACGCATTTGGTTTTTTAGGCGGGTTTTGATGCACTTCAGTTTGGAAAAACTTCTCTCACAGGCTACTTGTGTACAGGATAAGGTCAAAACATATCTGTATGCCAAATACAAATGCCAATAGGCACTGCTGAAAAGAAGGTCTTTTTTTAAGATAGTGTAACAACAGACAGCACAGTCACGGCAAGTATTGCACTTTGTTGGCCCAGCCTCAGGTTTTTGGTCAAATTCTTCTACTTGAAGTGGTTTGTCTTCATTAGTCTGGTCTTCTCTGTCATACTCTTCAGGTAGTGTCCTTTTTAAATTTGACCATTTAGCAGCAAAATCCTGAAGTTCTTCCTGCAAAGTCTGCACCGTTATGGAGCTATCTATGTTTTGCAACAAGGAGCAAAGTCTCACAAGAGCATTACCTGGGAGAGTCTGATTGAAGTTCTTTGGGTCTAGGCATGCTATATCTGCTGCCAAAGTTAAGTGTGTCTTGAAACGAGTGGTCAGACTTTGAATAACATTGTCCATTACTGTATTATGCACCCCAATACGAAATCGATCTTTAGCTAGGGTTATAGGCTCATCCTTTGTGCTCATCCCAGGCATCTTTTTAAAGGACAATCTTCCTTCTGGAAGTGTGGTTTGTACTTCTTGGTCACAGTTCCTTTCTTCTAAACCTTTGTTGGCCCACTCCGAAAATGTTGTGGCAGCAGAGTACACAGCATCAAAATTGTGGGAATCTGTGGCAAGGACTTTTACAGTGTCTGACACCATTCTCTGTGCTTGAAGGATATCCATTCCACTTGTTTGGAGATACTTAGACAGGGGTGTGGTTGAAGCAAAAATGCGAAGATACAATTGGGCTGTTAGGACTGTTTGAAATTTACATAGCCCCTCAGCAAATTGTAAGTCTTGGCACCGTACGTTTGGAATAAATCTAAGATTTTCAGATGAAATCTTATGAAGGACTTTGACCAAATCAATAAACATAGCATTGGCAGGGTTATTGAAAGAGCCAAAAACTTTCTTGAGAGCAGCATCGTTTGCCCACCATCTTGTTTCTCCAATGATCTGGACTGTCCGCCCATCCTTTGCCAGCTCACGCCACACATCCATCCGTGTATATGACTCACAGAGAAAGACTGCACAAGAGTGTAGCAGTCCAAAGAGAGAGGTGGACACTGTAGATGCTTGGGTCACCTCAATAAGGACAAGGTTTAACACATGTGCATAACACCAGATGTGTATGTGACTTGGAGATTCTTTGCTTAGCCAAGTACTGAGTCCATTGTCCATTGTACTGGCCTTGCATGTTTGAAGCACCATCAGTCGAATTTCCAATGCACTTAGCTATGTCAAGACCATTTTGTTGAATTGCAGTTTGTCCCAACTCGAACAATCCTTTTCCAGTTGACAAAGTGCAATTTCTGACTGCTATTAGGCGTTCATGTACAGTGTCTGTGACATATCGGATGATGATGGAACACTGGTCAGTAATACTTATATCTTGAGTTGAGTCTATCTGGATTGAGTACATACCTGCATAATTTATTTCTTTAGCAATGTGTCTTTTTATCATTTGGAAATTGTTTCTATTACATAACCAATTGTGGTCTTTGACATGAATGTCACAGACGCACCACGGCCACCTTTCTGTTTTGCTTGGAAGTGAGAGACTCAATATGTTGTTTAAGGGGTTGGTCATATTTTGACAGCAGAAGGATGAGCTCTGACCGAGAAAGGGGGTGTGGTCAGAGCAGTGAGCCAGAAACCTATTTGCCTGCTGTTTTTTCACTCGTGCAGGCAGTGAGTAAGGGGTGTGTCCATATGGAGGTGAGGCAGGAGATGGGGAGGGAAAGTAAGGCCACAAACATCACCCAACAAGATCCCCCATTGAGGAGTGAGTCACTGGAAATTATGAATACTATGAAATGTTATCTTAGTGCAAGCTTAGACTCTCCCAGAATAACAAAAAGAACATAGAAGTAGAATGGTGCACCCGGTAAGAGGTACCGAATGACTTAAGGGTCAGAGCGCAGCCTCCACAACATAAGAAAACCAGACAGGGAGGCACTAAGGGGAATTAAATAAAAATAAAAAATTTGCATCAAAAAAGCTGTGTTAAAAAATATGGACATGTTTTTATAAAGTGCCCTCTTTAATTATCATGGTCCCTTTGCAAAATCATAAAGCATGAACAAATGGTTATTTTTTATAGTTGTTTTACCATTTGGCAGTTTTATATAGTGTAAATTCAGCCCAAGACAAATGCTATTTGAGTTCTATTCATGAGTACCAATTACAGTACACATGATCTGATTTTTTATTTAAGGGCCTGGGCGATGAAGTGATCTGCCCAGAATCACAGGGTGATGAGCAGACGCTGGGACTCAAACTTGAATCCCAATCTCTGCAACTCTGGCGTTAGGCCACCTATGCATATGCACAGACAAGGAATGAAAGGGGGAGGATACTGTTCTTGCGCAGGACACAAGCCCAAGGTGACAATGGCCTACATGCTGAGCAACTGAAAAACCAGCAAGGCCCTTTCCATCACAAAATTATTCGAGCCCTCCAGCACAGGAGCACCTGAAAAGCAGCAAAGTCCCTGCTATTACTAACATACTCAACCCTCCGCAGACCTTCAGCTCAGGAGTACATTAACAGCAGTAAGGCCCCTGCAATTTGTAAATTAATCAGCCCTCCCTTGCCCTCCAGGCCTCAGAGCAATGTCCTGGCAGGGGAGCAAAAAACACAGCTGCTGGGTCATCCACAGTAGCCGGGGGGGGGGGGGGGGATGCGGGGGGGGGGGGCTAAGGTGAAGATTGTGCGCTTTCAAAACATCACCTGGCCCCCACAGCCAGACCCATTCTTCCTCGCCCACTGTGCCCTGAATGTGAGGGGCTGTGGGCGAGATGTTAAGACTAACACTGTTTCCCTGGCTGCGTGGGTCCCAGGGGGGCCAAGGTGAAAATGGCTCAAAGGCCTGAGCAACACCTGGCCCCCAGGGAGGCTGATTCTTTTAAACAATCACCCCTCCCCAGCCCAGCCTCAGCGTTATTGCTTTGCAGGGCAGGGGGTGCAGTCGAGGCCACAGCTGATAATCGCTGTATGGCCGCACAGTGAAGCACTTTCATTTCTATCTCTGTCTCCGTGCCCTCTGTGGGCCGTTTTTTTTCTCGTCTTTCCCAGTCCACAGAGAGCAGACAGCAGACAGCAGAGAACATTCTCTGTGGACTGGGAAAGGGGAGAAAAAAACCGGCCCACATCGGGCACTAAGAGACCGACCCTTCGGCCGAGTCCCGAATGCAGGCAGTGCCAATCCGCCTCTGCTGCACGCCATGAAGGTGATCCCACGTGCTGCAGAGGAGTGTCAGGCGTGGCTCACTGTAGGAGTTCCCGGTCCCTCTGGATAAGCCACAATAGTCTTTGAAAATGGAGATGAGGGCGGGCTGGGAGTGAGTCATGGGCAATATCACCCACGGGCACCCCAAGCCCCCATGGAGGCTCCTATCAAGTGCAGAGGCCGGCAGGCTGCTCACCTGTGTCGGCTTGCCACTCCGTGCCACCCCATGGAGGATGCCTAGTCACAGTGGGGGCTGAGCTCCTCGCGTTGAGGTCAGGGGACTCGCCCCCTCTTACATTTGATAGTTGATAGTACGGGCACAGTGTCCTTTGGGTGAGTTCCCAGCTGTGCCCACTATCCCGTGGGTTGCGCAGGGGTAGAGGGCCGGACGTGTTCAGCTGCAGGCGCACCGGCCCCCCTTAGAACTTCCCCAAGGGGCCCGTGGAATCAGCAATGGGAGGCAAATCCGCAGTTTCAGGGTCGTTCAGTGCTCCAAGGGCCAGCCAGAAGTCCTGATAATGTCTTCCCGCAGCCGGTGGGCCGCTCTGTCCGGAGGAATCACCAGCATGGCCAGTGATGGCTCAGGGGCGGCAGTGATGATTATGGGTGTGGCGTTGTGGGCGCACAGCCCACATGTAGAGAAAGGACGGACACAGGCACAGAAGTATAGGCTATTCAACTGGCCAAGAGCACGTGCACCCGGGCCTTTTTTTATTGGCGGGGCCACGTCAATCGTGACACCCGTGATGGATGGGTGTGGGGGTGAAGTGTGTCCAGCCCTCGAGGGAGTGGCTGGATTACAGCTTCCTGCGGAACACTAGAACGTGTCCCGCAGGACACTACATTCCTTCCCAACTTTATTAAAGAACAAACAAAATGTTAGTCCAACCTGTGGGGACAAAACAGTTAACTGAAACACCACAGGGTCCATAAGTCTTCTGAGACAGGGGGTAGGAAGACGCCAGACATGGGCTGATGACTCTGCCTACTGCAGGACATTCTCGGTTGGCACTCGTAGTTTAACCTGAAGGGTTCAGGACACGACCGCTGGCTTGGAGATGTCCGCTGCATAGCAACAGTTCACTTGTGATGACATGTCTTGCAGGACTTCCCTTTTGTCGACATCGGTGAAGGTCTGTGGTGAATTCAAACAGTTGTTTCAATGGGATGCGTCATGAGCATGGATGGAGTTCATTGGTGACTGTTCGTGGAGGTGTTACCTGATCACTTGTCTCTGTGGACCCTTTTGGCTGCAAACGATGACCCGTCGGTGGGGCAAAGCCTCTTTTCACTCTCCCACCTGGAGAGGTCCGTTGCCGGGGTTACTGCGGGACTGCAGGAAGGCTACGCTGGGGCCACTTGTGTGCTGACTGGGGGCAACTGCAGGACCACCTAGGAGCCGTTACTTGGTCGCACGCACAACCCTCTAGGGTGGAGGTGTCTTGGCCGGTGCTTGCTCTAGCGGTTCAGGGGTGTGCCTGATTCACAGGTAGCCTCTGGTCTCTTTTCCCAGCTGGTGTGGCAACAGTGTGTGACTCCAGTCCATCGATACTCTGGGAGTGGTGTTCGATGCATGTGCTGCTGGCTGGCGTGATGGCGGTTGCCAGCCATGTGGTGACTCAGGATGACAGGTGGTGGTGACGTGCTGGGAGAGTTGGATGTCAGGAAGGACTTGGCATCCCTGTGTCTCTGCCTTGCTGAGGTTGAGTTTCAGTGATGGCGTGACACGTAGAGTGTATGGATCCTCTCCTGCCTGGTTTGGGGCCACTGCCGACTCTGTCTTAAGGTGGTCTGAGGAAAGATACTCAATACTGATCTTCACCCATGGCATCTGCAGTCAGGAGCAGGGATGCCGTTTGACTCAGACTGCTGACACTCTGGGGTGGACGGTCGCCTGGGGAAGCATTGAGATGATCCACAGTGTGCGCTTGCTGTGGCTTATGTTCGGCTCTCCCGTGAGGCTGTATCCCGGGACGCCGGTTGACGCTCACCTGGGGAAACGGGTTGATACTCGTTTGCGCTTGCTGCAGCTTACTCTGCTGAAATTACAGTATACTCTACCTTGACGGAACATAAAAAAGCCATTCTCCTCGCCAAGACCGACTATTTTTCCTCCAAAATTCTTGCAGCTGGAAACCAACCTAGGGAAATCTTTGCCACTGTCCACGAGCTGGCTTCCTCAGACAGGGTCACCCTCAAGCCTTCCCCCTCCCAATCCCTTTGCAATTCTCTCAACTGTTATTTTATAGAGAAGATCGCTGCTATCAAGGCTAACATATCACTGCCCTCCCCTTCCTTCTCTAACCCCCAACCTCCACCTAACTCATCAAAACTGGATTTAATACCTACTCTGACCAAGGAAACTTATCTACCCTTGCTCGCCAGAGTTAAGTCAGGATCTCCCTCGGACATCTGCCCTGCATATGTTCTGAGAGAGATTTTCTCTGCCTGTCCTTCGCCCCCCCTTACTTTTCTTAATGACTCTCTCAAGCAGGGTATTGTCCCAGACCCTCATAAATCAGCGGTAATAGTTCCTATTTTAAAGAGGCCTGGTGCTGATCCTTCCTCCCTCACTAACTACCGCCCCATTTCCCTTCTCCCGTTCCTGGGCAAAGTCCTGGAGTGCCATGTCACTAAAGTCTTTAGTGCATTTGTGGAGGACAGCGGCAGCCTAGCCTCGTGTCATGCGGGCTTCGGTCCATCACACTCCACTGAAAAAGTCGTTCTATCTGTCATGGACAAGCTCAGAGAGGGGATGGATGTCTACTCGCCCCAGGCACTGGTCCTCCTTGATTTGTCCGCCGCCTTTGACCCGGTTGATCATTCCATTCTTCTTACCCATGTCGGGCGGCTGGCATCAGGGGACCTGCACTGGCTTGGCTCGCCTCCTTTCTGAGTGACTGTACACAGGCCGTCCATCTGGCAGACTTCTCTTCCCACTCACGCAAAGTTTAATGTGGTGTTCCTCAGGGTTCTTCCCTTTCCCCTCTTTTGTTTAATTTATATATCTTCCCCCTCATTTTTGCTTTACAGCAGATGGAGGTCACAGTCTTCAACTATGCCGACGACCTCCAGCTTATTTTCAACCTTTCTCCTTCCTCTGGTTCCATCCATAATTATCAATCAGTCATGATTTTTATCCAGGACTGGATGAACTGCAACCACCTCAAGTTAAGCCCTGATAAAACCGAACTGGTACTTGTAGGTGGTTGCCCCAGTCCCTGGACTCCTTTGTTTTGCCCCCCTGCTCTTGGCATTCCCCCTTCACCTTATTCTTCAGTTAAAACATTAGGGATAAAACTTAACAACCATCTCACTTTGCATTCCCAGATCAGCGCAGTGGTTTCATCTTCTTTTCTGACTCTTCGCACAATCCGTAAGATTTCCCGTTTTTTTTCCTTTTCTGCTTTGAAACTTATTCTTATGGCCATGGTCTTGTCCCGCCTGGACTACGGCAACATCTTGTACAATGGTGTTCCGGCCTCTGAGCTTAGGCGCCTCCAATTGGTCCAAAACCAAGCTGCTTGTCTTATCCATTGTCTTCCTAAATCACATCACTTCACGCCTTTACTTAAAGCCCTTCACTGGCTCCCTATTAGAGAACGCGCCCTTTTTAAGATGGGCTGCACTACCTTTCAGGCCCGCTCCGGAACTGCCCCAGCTTTCATCAACTCTGAAATTAAAGCTTACATTCCTAGTAGAGAGCTACGGTCCTCCTCCCAGTCACTTCTCTATGTGCCCCGATGTAGGAAAAAAAAGCTGGTGGCATGAAGTTCTGTCGTAGGGGATCTCTGTGTATAGTCATAATCTAGTGAATAGTCCCGCCCATGTGCGTGGACCCCGGAGCAATCAAAAATAATCTCTAAAGTGTCGAAAAAATGCAGGACTGCACAGACACTTAAGAGAGAATTTAAAGACATATAATGCAGCCTATGAAAGGCTACACTGTCCAGTACTTCAGCTAGAAATTCCACCAAAAATCCACAAAAACAGCAAAGCCTGTCCAGATTTCCTTTGTCTTCAGTACAAACCCCTCTGGAAGATAGAGAGGAAGGCATGGGCAGACAAGCCCCATAGGCTGCCATTATGTGGCTCAGAATAGGATACTGTGCCTTTAAGAGAACTTTCCAGAAGTTCACAGTATCCCAGAATGCCTTGCAGGTCTCCCTTACTTTCATTTCTTTTTTCCGGCTCCTGCAAGCAGGACCCTGGAGCATTGAGCTCTCCCTTTTCAAGGGTTTTGTTGGTGTTTTTTCACTTAATTCGATTTTGTGTACTTTTATAGTACTTTGATGACTTTCTTCTTGGTATTTGCACCCTTTTGTTGTCCATAATGCCTGCATTATTTGACAAATGCCCGGAGTGCTCCAGGAAGAAGGCCAAGACAGACCCCCATGAGGTCTGTATCCTCTGCCTTCCCTCTTCCCACATCCCTGAGGAGTGTGAGATCTGCCAAGGTTTCTCTGGCAGGACCCTGAAGGACAGACAGAAGATCAGGCTTCAGGGACTAGAAGAAAGAAGACAGAAGACGTCTGGAGGGGTTTCATCTGCCCATGCTGAGGCCCCTGGGGGGCTCCCCGGGGGCAGGAAGCCCAGCACACATCCCCATTCTCCGTCTGGGTCGATGGCACCCACCAAGACGTCGAGGGGGAAGTCCAAGGCCGGCTCCCCATCTCCCCAGGGCTCTGGGTCGAGAAAACGTCGCCCGTCGACGTCGAGGGACCTGCATAGGCCGCCGTCGAACACAGAGACTGTGTCATCGTCGCTGTCTTCGTCGTCGTCGACGTCGAGATCTCGGCG
The DNA here is from genome assembly GCF_964263255.1 of Lissotriton vulgaris. Classification (NCBI taxonomy): domain Eukaryota; kingdom Metazoa; phylum Chordata; class Amphibia; order Caudata; family Salamandridae; genus Lissotriton; species Lissotriton vulgaris. The sequence goes on along the minus strand of NC_141685.1, from coordinate 541,513,573 downwards.
TCTACAGGATCGGCGTCGACGCTCGCCGCCGAGGCGATACCGTCGATCGCCGTCAAGACACAAGGCGTCATCGTCGTCGAGGGGATCCTCGTCGTCGAGCCCGCCGTCGACGCAGAAGCACTCGCCGGCGAGACGGAGGCGTTCGCCGTCGAGGCGTAGGGGGTCGAGGTCGACGTCGAGACGCGCCAAGGCGTCGAGGCGATCGCCGTTGAGGCGTGAGAGATCGCCGCCAAGACGCAGAGGGTCGTCGTCGAGGTGGTCCGGGTCGACGTTGAGACACGGCAGCCGTTCGACGTCAAAGAGGAGGAGACGGTCGACGCCGAAGGGTCGCTCGACGTCGAGGGGCCGACGGTCGACGCCTGAACACCGGTCGGTGGCGCCGAAGGATCGTACTGCGCGGCCGAGGGCTGAGGGGGGCTCCCCTCAGCCCAGGAAGGATGGTGGGTCACCGAGATCGGTGTACTCGGAGGTGTATACTCCAAAGAAGTCTACTCCACCTCCTCCTCTGCTACCTAGAGGCCCGCGTCCAAGGAATCCTACCCCTCCTCCTTTGCCTCCTCTGCCTGAAAAGCCGCCACCGGTTCCGCCGAGGTCGGTCTCCCTGCCGGATCTCCCGACCCCTCCTAAGAAGACTCCGAAGTCCAAGGAACCACGTCAGCCCAAGTCGGCCACCCCGGAGAAGCCGGTGGACCGGCCGAGGCCCAGGAGATCGAAGTCACGCTCCAGGCGGAGGGAACGGTCGAGGAGTAGGCACAGGTCCTCCACCCGTTCCAGACGGCACCATAGGAGACACAGATCCAGGACCGATACGTCCTCTAGGACCCGCTCCTATTCCCCTACTTTGTCCGACTCACCGGAGACTAGGGTGTCTCCTATCGATGACATCGGCACGTTCCAGGAGGTTCTCCTGAGGGGGGCTGAGAAGTTGGGTATCACGGTGACGGCTCCTACACCTACGACGTCCGTGATATTCGAGACTTTGCACAAGAAGCACCTGTCTCGCCCTCTGTTGCCCTTGGTTCCGGGTCTGGTTGAACCGGCACAAGAACTCTTTCTTACGCCGGCGGTGGTGAAGGCCGCCCTGTCTAGACTTCTGAAGAAGTACAGGGCGCCGGACGCAGACCCTGCCTTCCTGAGGATGGACCCGGTCCCCGACTCAGTCATAGTTACGGCGGCCAGGAAACAGCACTCTACCTCCCCGTCCTCCACCGTGCCTCCGGACAAAGAGAGCCGCTGGATTGATTCGGCGGGAAGGAAGGCATGCGGGACTTCTTCCACCACGATGAAGGCTTCCAGCGACTCGGCATTACTGGGACGATATGACCGTGTGCTTTGGGATTCCATGGAGCAGTTTGCGGACCTTGTGCCGCGAGACAGGAGGGAGGACTTCATGGAAATTGTCAAGGAGGGGATGCTGGTCTCGAACTAGGCCATCGGTGCCGCGGCGGATATCTCCTTGTTGGCTGCGCACGGCTACTGCCACGGTATCAACCAGCGCCGCCATGCCTGGCTCAGGCTTACGTCTCTCAAACCTGAGGCGCAACAGCGAGTGGCCAACCTGCCGTTTTCCGGGGACACGCTCTTCGGTAAACACGCAGATGACGAGATGGCCCGAATGAAGGCCGAGGCAGAAACCCTGACGGCGGTGGGCTTGGAGAAGCCCAAGGACAAGAAACCCTACCGCCAGTTCCAGCGGCGGTTCGGCTCGCAAGGGAAAGGTAGAGGACAGTCTTCGGGACAACAGCAGCAGCAACAAAAGCAGCAGTTCCGAAGACCTTTCCAAAAACGTCAGAGGGGTAGAGGTGGACAGCAGCCCTCTACCGCGAACAAGGGCCCGGCCGGGTCTCGACCCTGAGCGGTTACTTCCCCGTCATCCGTTACCCACTCCGGTGGGGGGAAGCGTTCAATTTTTTCTGGCAGAGTGGAGAAAAATTACTCAGGACAAGTGGGTGCTGAATATTGTTTGCAATGGATACAGTCTTCGGTTCATCAGCCCTCCTCCAGCGATCCCTCCGGTCGGCTCGCAGTATCAACTACGCGAGCTCCAGGTGGAGGCCGATATTCTGTTAAGGAAAAGGGCGATAGAAGACGTACCTCTGTCTCAAAGAGGAAGAGGTCTGTACTCCCGGTTCTTTCTGGTTCGCAAAAAGGACAAGAACGAGTTCAGGCCCATTCTGGACTTGCGGCAGGCAAACAAGTGGATTCGCAGAGAAAAGTTTCGCATGCTGTCGTTGCATCAGATCTATCCTCAGTTGCAACAGGGGGACTGGCTTTGTGCCATAGACCTTCAAGATGCGTACTTCCACGTGCCCATCGCGCACAAGCACAGGAAGTTTCTGCGGTTCCAAGTCGGCACCAATCATTACCAATACACGGTGCTGCCTTTCGGACTGAAATCTGCACCCAGGACATTCTCGAAGTGCATGGCAGTGGTAGCGGCACACCTGAGGAAAGGCAAGGTGTTTGTCTACCCGTACCTGGACGATTGGTTGATCAAGGCCTCCTCCTTCTCAGAAGCCCAAGCGGCCTTCCGGAAGACGTGCGTTCTCTTGAACAAGTTGGGGTTGCTCATCAACATGTCCAAGTCTGTCCCGATCCCGGTCCAATGTATTCAATACTTGGGGGCCACCATCGATACGCTGTCAGCAAGCGTGTCTCTTTCGGAGGAGCGATGGAGATCGATCCTTCGGAAGGCTCAGGCTCTTATGACCGCTCCATCTACAACAGTGAGGACGGTGTCTTCTCTACTGGGGTCGATGGCCTCTTGTATCTTCCTCACTCCTCATGCACGGCTACACATGAGACCTCTGCAGGAGTGCCTGGAGGACCAATGGGAACAGAGGAAAGGATCTTGGGACGACAAGATACGACTGTCTCTGCATGCTCTTCAGTCTCTGACGTGGTGGTGTTCAGCGGAGAATCTCCTCAGAGGAGTTCCCTTCCACAAGGACATCCCTACTCAGACGATCGTGACGGATGCTTCTCTCCAGGGCTGGGGAGCGCATTCGGGGGACTTACAGATCCAAGGCACGTGGTCTCAGACGGAGTCCACGTATCACATCAATTTCCTGGAACTCAGAGCTGTTCACTTGGCGCTGAAGGCCTTTCTTCCGTCCTTCCGGACCAACTCTCTGCTTGTGCAGACGGACAATACGACCACGATGTATTACCTCAACAAGCAGGGGGGGTCGAGATCGCGCACCCTGTCTCGGGAGGCGCAGGCGATCTGGCACTGGCTTCTGGCGAGAGGATTGACGATAACGGCTACCCATCTGGCAGGTGTGCAGAATGTTCAGGCGGACGCACTGAGCAGGCTGATTCATGAAAACCACGAGTGGGTCATAAACGACGACGTGCTAGGAGAAGTCTTCGCAAGGTGGGGGACTCCAGATGTAGATCTGTTCGCCACCGCCGAAAACAGCAAATGCCAAGACTTCACCTCCAGGTACTACCAGCAAGGGACGCTGGGGAATGCACTCTGGATCAACTGGTCGAACAGCTTTGTTTACGCTTTTCCGCCCATCCCTCTGATTCCGGCGGTGCTCGTCAAGCTGTCCCGGTCCAGGGCGGGGATGATCCTGATTGCCCCGGAATGGCCCAGACAGTGGTGGTGCCCGGACCTTCTACACCGGTCCCTCCTTCCACACATTCGGTTGCCGTGCAGGCCGGACCTTCTCACGAAGTTCGGGGGGCAGATGGTGCACCCCAACCTCTCATCCTTGAGTTTGGCGGCATGGCTCCTGAAGTAGTGCAATATGGCCATTTGAATCTACCAGACGATTGCATGGACATACTGAAGGAGTCTAAGAGGCCCTCCACTCGGACGTCGTACGCTTACAAGTGGAAGAGGTTTTGTATCTGGTGTGTGTCCAGGAACTTCGATCCTACGACGTGCAAGGAAGATGTCATCCTTCCCTACCTTCTACATTTGGCGCGATCTGGCCTTAATGTTCACTCTATTAGGGTTCATCTCGCTGCATTGACTGCCTACAGGAAAAGCCCTTCACAGACTTCCTTCTTTCAGATCCCTGTGATCAAAGACTTTTTGGAAGGCTTGAGGAAAGTGTTCCCTCCTGTCGGGCTTCCTTCGCCTTCATGGGAATTGAATGTGGTGCTGTCCAGTTTGATGAAGGAGCCTTTTGAACCCATTCATAAGGCTTCGTTGCAGCACCTGTCCTGGAAGGCGGCGTTCCTCGTGGCCATTACATCGGCCCGCAGGGTGAGTGAAATTCAGGCGTTGTGTTGTAATGAACCTTATACTGTATTTCATGCTGCTAAGGTTGTTATGCGTACTCACCCTAAATTTCTTCCCAAGGTTATTTCTGACTTTCATGTCAATCAAACTATAACTTTGCCTACGTTTTTTCAGAATCCTTCATCTCCAGCGGAAAGGTCCTTACATTCCCTGGATGTTCAGAGGGTGTTGAAATTTTATCTGGATAAGACTAAAGATATTCGTAGGTCAGACCAATTGTTTATCAATTACGGATCAGTCAGGACGGGTCTTGCGACCTCTAAGCAGTCCATTTCTAGGTGGATTGTGTCCTGCATACAATTATGTTACCAGAAAGCTAATAAGACCTTAGGGGGTAAGCCTAAGGCTCATTCCACCAGGGGCAAAGCTGCCACGACAGCCTTGCTCCGTAATGTGCCGATTGCAGAGATTTGCAAGGCCGCCACTTGGAAGTCGGTTCATACCTTTGCTAAGCATTACTGTCTGGACGCTGATGCCAGAGCAGATGCTCAGGTTGGACAGGCTTCGCTGCGGAATTTGTTCGCACAATGGTGGTGTTGGTTTCTTTTCTCCACCGCCGTTTTGGTGTGGGGATGGGCTTGCCATTCTATTCACTAGATTATGACTATACACAGAGATCCCCTACTACAGAAGGAGTAGTTTCTTTTCTGTAACTCCAGTTCTGTAGTAGGGGTATCTCTGTTATAGTCATAAGCGCCCGCCCTCCTCCCCGGTGGAGAGATGTTCATGTAAAGAATGCTACAGGTCGGGCGTGTTACGCCTTCAAAAAGAACTGAAAGTAAGGGAGACCTGCAAGGCATTCTGGGATACTGTGATGTTCTGGAAAGTTCTCTTAAAGGCACAGTATCCTATTCTGAGCCACATAATGGCAGCCTATGGGGCTTGTCTGTCCATGCCTTCCTCTCTATCTTCCAGAGGGGTTTGTACTGAAGACAAAGGAAATCTGGACAGGCTTTGCTGTTTTTGTGGATTTTTGGTGGAATTTCTAGCTGAAGTACTGGACAGTGTAGCCTTTTATAGGCTGCATTATATGTCTTTAAATTCTCTCTTAAGTGTCTGTGCAGTCCTGCTTTTTTTCGACACTTTAGAGATTATTTTTGATTGCTCCGGGGTCCACGCACATGGGCGGGACTATTCACTAGATTATGACTATAACAGAGATACCCCTACTACAGAACTGGAGTTACAGAAAAGAAACTACTCCTTCTCTGTTCTCGCCCCCACCTTTTGGAATACCCTTCCTTTTTCCATTAGGGCTTCTGCCTCTTACCTCGAGTTTCGCAAAGCGTTGAAGACCTTCTTTTCCTGCAAGCCTTCCCGCTTTAATGCCTGTGCCCCGCTCCCTCTGGGTCCGCACCCCTAGCGCCAAGAAACCACCCGGTAGCCGTGAGCTTAACAAGTATTTTAACTTCAACTTTTAACTTCAACTTTTCCCTTGAGGCTTTATCTAGGGACGCCGACTGATGCTCACCTGGGGACGCATTGGGATGAGATTCAGTTTGCGCTTGCTGCGGCTTACTCTTTGTTCTCCCTTAAGCCTGTATCCAGGGACGCTGATTGACGCTCACCTGGGGAAGTGGTGGGATGAGACTCGGTTTGCACTTGCTGCGGCTTACGTGTGGTTCTCCCTTGGTGCTGTCGCCAGTGCCGTCGGTCTGCCTAGATGTCTGTCTGGTGTCTTTGGAGGTGTTCTTGGGTTGTGGTGCTATGGTTGTACTTTTTCGACCTCTAACACAATTCATGCAGCTACTCTGCCCACTGTAGAGGGCAGCCGGTGAGCCGAGACTTTACTGCAGGGAGGGCTTGTTAATGCCCGTTCACTGGGGAAACACAGGTATGAAATAGCCCAAGTAATTGAAAATATGAGGCTAGACATGCTTTTCATAACCATAACAGAAACATGGGTCGATGTGGCTTCAGACCCTGATTTTATTACCGCCACCCCAGATGGATACAGTTTTGTTATGATGGATAGGCCTATGGGTAGGAGAGGAGGAGGAGTAGCAATTATATTTAGAGATTGCTATACTGCTACGGTCCATCCTATTCAGTTCTCTGGTTGTCAAGCACTACATTTCACTGCCAAACTTAGTGCCAATCTTTCATTTAAGGGTATTCTTCTGTACCGGCCACCTGGGGCTAAAGCCATGTTTTTAAATAATCTTGACGAAATGCTCGAAACAGTACTAGCTAACAAGGAATTCACCATTTTGGGCGATTTTAATTTTTATCTAGAGGACCCTGCAAATAAAGAGACTGCTATGCTCCTGGACACCCTGGGTGCAGCAGGGTTGGCTCAACTGGTTGGTGTTCCCACTCACAAAGCAGGGCACACGCTGGATGGGATATTCTCTTCTTTTCACGGGCTTAAAGTTATAGAAGGGATTCCACTTCCCTGGTCGGATCACTCACTCATTAGTTTCACTTTCCCTAAGAGTTTTCGCCAGCAGTATAGTAAGGCTACGCTTCAGGCAGCCCCCTGCAGAGCCTGGAGTAAAGTGGACAAAACTGCTCTCCTAACTAGACTGTGGTGTTCCGTTCTCCCAGGCTGTGCTAACATGGACAAAGCAGTCAACAATTACAATAGCTGGTTATCCAATGCCATTAGCATAGCGGTTCCTATCAAGTACATTTCGGGCAACCGGGCGGCGCCATCCGCACCCTGGTTCTCTGATCTCCTTCGAAATGAAAAACAGAAATGCCGTGTATGGAACGCCGTTGGCGTCTGAATTACCATGACTCTGACAAACAGATTTACAGGACAGCCCTCAGGTCCTATAAAGCACTTGTGATCATAGAGAAAAGCATATATTTTAAATCTCAGATTGACTCTGCGAAATATTAGTCAAAAGAGCTGTTTGCAGTTATAAATAAACTAACGGTTCCCAAGGCTTTGAATAAACTGCGCAGTCAACAGTTTGTTGATGATATGGCGTCCAATTTCAAAAGCAAAGTGCTGGATATTGTCTGCAATTTTAAAGACGGCTTAGGTGCTCAGTCGTTCCCTAATACGCAGGCTTTAGTTTTACCCTGTGTCGGCTGACACAGTGAGCCATTATATTTTGGCCTCTAAATCAGGCTCGCCATTGGACCCGTGTTCGTCAGCCTTTTTGATGGAACTAGCAGACCTGGTGAGTCCTGTGTTGGCAGACGTTTTCAACAGGATGTTTTCCTTAGGCAGTTTTCCTACTAGTTGGAAGGAGACCTCTGTTCTCCTGCTTCTCAAGAAACCCACCGTAGACGCATCTATGACATCGAATTATCGCCCCATTGCACGCCTTCCTCTTCCCGCCAAAATTGTGGACAAAATTATGAACGTCCAATTAACTCAGTTTATTGATGACAATGGGTTGTTGGACCATTCTCAGTTTGGCTTCCGCAAGGAACACAGTACAGAGACAGCACTCATTAAGGCGACCGCAGAAATTAGAGCGGTTATGGACGGTGGAGGTACCGCAGCACTAATCCTACTTGACCTCTACGCCGCGTTCGACACTGTTAATCATACTCTCCTGGCTCACTGATAAAAAATTTAGGTGTGGAAGGCATGGCATTGGCTCTGCTTGCCTCCTTTTTGCAGGAGAGGAGATCAACGGTGTCGCTCGAAGGGTTTGATTCGGAGCCTTACGTGCTGCCTTGTGGGGTTCCGCAGGGAAGCTCGTTGAGTCCACTGTTGTTTAATGTCTACGTCACTGAACTGGCGTTGCTGGTCAGAGATTATGGCTTCTCATTAACATCGTACGGAGATGACTCTCAGATTGTGGTTGCAGCTCATAAAAAACAGAGCTCTCCTGCTGTGCAATTCCATAACTGCATGGCCGTTATCAACATCTGGATGAGTAGTCACTGCCTCAAATTAAACTCTGAGAAGACGGAAGGGTTGATTTTTGGCAATCTACAATCTTCCTGGAGCAATCTTTGGTAGCCTGCAGAAATGGGCTTGCCGCTCATTCCAACGGCAAAGACTAGAAATTTGGGCATTCTGATTGACAACAGACTGACGTTCATTTAACAAACTAATGCCATTGTGTCTGCTTCCTATTTCCTGAAAAAAAAAATCAAGAAGGTACTTCCCTATATTCCTGAGGAACCCAAGAAAGTGGTCATCACTTCCCTCATACAGTCATGAGGAACCCAAGAAAGTGGTCATCACTTCCCTCATACAGTCTAAGTTGGATTATTTCAACGGGCTCTATTTGAATGCCCAGAAGCAGTGCCTAAGGAAACTTCAGGCAGTTCAAAACTCAGCGGCTCGCCTTTTGCTGAGCCTACCCCGGCATAAATCCATCTCAGAGGAAATTCGGAAGCTGCAATGGCTTCCAGTGGTGCAACGGATCAAATTCAAGGCGCTTTGTGTGGCCTTTAAAGCCTTGACACAGAAGGGTCCGATATTTCTGCAGGAGCTTTTCATGTGGTATCAGGCAGGCAGATCACTCCACTCTACGGGTGCAAAACTACTAACAGTGCCGAAAATTCGGACCTTGCATTGGGGAGAACGAAGTTTTCAGTATGGTACTTCTAAGCTGTGGAACCTGCTGCCACCTGAGATTAGGAAGGCTAGCTCTCTTTTGAGCTTTAGAAAAAACTTGAAACCCTGGTTGTTCCAGTGAGGGGTATCGGTCGGGGTTCTGCTCATAGTTCTAGCGCCGAGACACCATTTTCGGTATTTGCCTGCTTTATAAATATCATTATCATTATCATAAGTCCTTGGGCTTCTCCTCTCGCTGTCTTTGACGCACCTACGGGTGTCCTGCTCTTCTGAGTGACACGATTTCTACTCTTCTTCTTCTTCTGGGGCAGTGACATGCCACATGTTCTAACAAGGCCAACTGGCCTATTAACTTAAATTGTCTCATGATCATTCAGGCGAACCTTCAGTCGCTCTTCTCGGCTGTATGGCGGGCAGTCACTCATCTAGGGTGCTCCTTCTTCAGGGAGTAGCTTCCACGGGCAGTGGTGAGCTGTGGTGGCGGCTGGCCACTTGTGGTGTACGACTCAGATCTTGTCAGCCTTAGATCACGGACGACTTCTGCGTGAGGCGGTGTGAGGGAGGACACTGTGCTGCGTTGTGCTCCTTCCGGGCTCTGTTGCTGCTGTTGAGATGTATGAGATCTCCCTGCTGATTCTAGCAGTGCTTCTTTTCTTTCGGAGAGATCCTTTTCTTGGGCATGCACCTGCGCTGTTGCGCTTCTGGGTGCATGCATCACGAACCTCGGACTGCGCACTCTTCTTTGCTGGGACACCCTCTTCTGGCACTGGTCATGCCTGCTCCTTCATTGCCAGGGCGCCATCTTCTGGCACTTGCCGTGCCTGCTTTCCCTCCTTGCAGTGCTGCTCGTTGACTGCCAGGGGCATATGGCGCTCTTCTCACTTGTGGTGACGTTGTGCTGTTGCCGGCGGAGCGCTCTCTGCACCAGTCATTCTTGCACTTTTGCCCGGGTAGATTCCTTTGAGCTGGTGTCCGACCAGTGATCACTTTTTCTGAGACTGATTCTTGTTGACGTTGCTGCTGTGGACTTTTAGTGCCCTGCTTTGGCTGGAGGTTGTGGGGTGGCGCCTATGCAGGCTTCATGCAGAATGTCTGCAGGGTGAGCAGTCCGTCTTTGTCAAACTGACATGCAGTCTATGGGGGCCGATGGCACTATTCTGATCAGTCTATTGCTGTGACGTCTTGAGGAGTTGCTCAGTGTCTCCCACTCTGTCTTTCCTTATGGTTAGGCTGTGCTGAGATCAGTTCAGCAGGTGTGCGCACCTGCTATTTCCTCTCTTGTTTTGTTTCGCTCTGGATGCACTGTTGTGTTCACCTCTGCCAGTTGGCTGCATTGGACTTGCAGTCTCATGGTGCTGTGCGGAGTGTAAATGTATAGGCATTTATATAGCGCACTACTTACCCGTAGGGTCCCAAGGCGCTTCGACCGCTGCGAAACCCTTCCTGGCTTCCCTGAGAGATGGTCCCTTAATGGGTATCTCCAGGGTGAGACCAGGCATCCCCGGCGGTCTGGTGGGGCCGTTAGTGAAGATGAGGCAAGCTAATGCCCAGAGTTGCCGAGTGTGATCGCTGATCAGAGTGGGCACCGAGGCGAGAGAATTATCGAGTCCGCTGACCCTGGTCCAGAAACCTGCCGCGCCGGGAATCGAACCCTGGTCCCGGGCCGTCCTCTGCTCTCGGGTCTGCCGCCTCTAACCAGTGAGCCACACTACTTCACTAGCCCTCTATGCTGGACTCTCTGTAGCTGCATCTTGCTTTGAGACGTGACTGGGGCAGCTTAGGGCTACGTGAGTGCTCTCTGCTGTGTTTACAGGCTCTCAGTGCTGGGACAGCACTATCCTCATCACTGCAATGTGTCCGCCTGTTGGCTGATGTGTAACCACTTCCGGTTTTCTTCCCCCCCTTGATAGCTCTCCGGGCTTTGCACTGTACTTGAGGGCGTTGTGCTTGGATAGTTATGACACTGTCTCTCCCTTTACAGTTCTTGGTTTACAGCAGCTATCCTCATGCTGCCAGCCGTTTTTATGGGACTCATTTGACTTGTACAAGTGTGATGGGCCGAAATGTCCACTAGGTGGCTCTCACTGTCCATGGTTATTTGGTCTTTTTTATTTTTTTATTTTTTTTATTTTATTTAATGCAATTTTGTATAGCGCAAACTTTACCCGAAGGTGTCAGAGAGCTTCACATAAGAACCAGTTTCAAAACATAAGGACTAAGAATTACATGCGTTACATAAAAGATAAAAAAAAGAAAAAAAAATTGCAAATGTACAAGATGTAAAGTCACAGAAATAAGAGAATGACGATTAGAGTTCTCTATATACATAGGGAAGGGATACGACTGGATATACTCTAAGAGTGACATAGGAATGGTAGAGAGTACAAAGGTTTTCTGCATATACTAGTGATTAGAGTTATCTCTATATACATAGGGAAGGGATACGAATGGATATACTCTAAGAGTCACATAGGAATGGTAGAGAGTACAAAGGTCTACTGCACATACTAGTGATTAGAGTTATCTCTATATACACAGGAAGGGATATGAATGGATATACTCTAAGAGTCACACTGGAATGGTAGAGAGTACACAAGTCTACTGCATATACTAGTGATTAGAGTTATCCTAAACTAATAGGCAGCTTTAAGATAACGGAATGCAGCATAAATGTCCTTTTGGTTTACGTATTTTGTGGCAAAATGCGAGGATGAGTGAGTATATTATGCTTAAATGTGGCTATTTCGCTAGGTAACTACTAATAGGGAAAACCTTAGAAAGGGGGGAGGTAAACATAAGGGCTAAAATTCTTAAATTAACGTTCATTTGTGTTTGTTTCTATGAAAGTTCCCATTTTGACTCGTGAAGCCTAAAAGAAAATGGAGTCACTCGATTATTGTGGCCATAAAAGAAGTTCGCATGCGCGAGCATAATCCGAGTACGAATGCGAGCTGCTTCTGCCTGGAGTGACTGAGATTCAAGGACAATGTGGCCTGGAAGTATAGATGGCTGCCAAAATGATGAGCGCAATGCTTCAGAACATGAGAATATTCAGCAAAGTTGCGAATGGAGAACAGGACTAGGCCGGACTTGGGCCAAAACAATGGACCCATTAGAAACTTGCAGACGGAAGGAAAATTAATATTATGATGATGAGTTGATGCTCATCCACCACAAAATTGTCCTATCAGAACTCGAATTTAGGCTGGAAGTTACACTTTTAGATAGATATAGATAGTCAAAAGGGTATAAAAAGTGCTGATTTTATTGAAGAAAAAACTTCTTTTCGATTTCTACAAGAGATGGTGCTGGAATGCTGATTTTCCTGAGATGTAAGACGCTGAATAATTTTCTATTTCCTTTGACAGGGAGATGCACTTTAGTTGAGGGTTTAGTTAGGGAAAATAGGAGAATAAATGATTATTTGGGAACTATCTATCTTTGCTAATATTTGTATTATAAAATCGAAATTGAAAATGTCTATTTCTGATTTTTCTTATAATAAAATGAATTTAACTGTTTTGAATTAAAATCCTTATTCTTTAAAATGTCGATTTTGAAATAAAGAAATAAATAAAGTGAATAAAATTTAGACATGCTGAATTTGCTCTTAATAAAAATTAGATAAATGGAGAATTAAGCTGGTCTTGAGTTTTCCTACGCCTAATTTTTTACTAGCAGATTCCCTAAAGGATTCTACAGAGCACCTACTTACTGGTATAGTGTGCTATTGACCCCCTGGTCCAGTTAGTCCTCAACAACAGGCATTAATTGATATTTTTTATATTATGTCACTCACTCATTCCAGAATGATTATTCTGGGATATTTTAATTTATGGGCAAAAAGGAATTTAGACCCAGCATTTAAAGATCTTCTTCAATCATGTGAGAACTTAAATCTACAACAGTTGGTGACAGAACCGACACATCAGGGAGGTCATATACTAGATTTAATCTTCTCTGAAAAATAAGTTACAGAAGTGAAAGTATTCTATCTTTATGCTGGACTGATCTTTTCCTTATTAAATTCTTGGTGTTTAACCCTAGAATGAGTAAAAATACAGGCCCCATGGGAAACAGCCGTCAAGGCAACGAATGAAATAAATTGCTGAAAATAACAAAACAATCCCTAGCGTTCACTGAGAAAGATTCCTTTGATGCAAGTAAATCGATGGATGAAAACTATCTGAAACTCTGTGACAAAAAAACAATATTCTTGATCAGATTGTCCCAATGAAAAAACTAAAAAATACACTTAGGCCGTCAGCTCCGTGGTACAATGAGGAGCTAAAAAATCTTAAGAAGGGTTGCAAACAAGCAGAGAGATAATGGAGGAAGCTTTAGGAGGAGGAGGATAAAACAGCCCTGAAGGCAGCACTTAGTAACTATAAAGGGGAAATCGCCAAAGGGAAAGCAGAGTATTACACCATTTTAAGGGCGTCTAACAGCACTAGAAGTATATTTAAAATAGTGAACGACCTCTTCAATCCCGACTGCATAAAAAATAAGATCATTGCGACTCAAGACCTATGTGATAGCTTAGCGATTTTCTTTGAGGAGAAAATTACTAAAATTATTGACAGTCTACAAATGAACAAGGCGGATAAGATAAATGGTGAAATCTAAGCAACTGATGGAGGAGTGGGTAGACAAGGACAAGTCAGCGACTATAGACTACTTTGAGATTCCAACAGAGGAGGATTTCAACAGACTTGCTCTGAGTATTTCATCAGGGTCCCTAATGGATTCTCTCCCACAAAGGGTATGGAAGGAACTTAAGGAAGAGCTCTTTCAGCAGCTCCGACAGATTTGCTGCCAATACCTGAGTAGTGGGATAGTACCTGAATGTTGGAAAAAGGCAATGGTGACACCTCTGTTAAAGAAAGCTACGCTTGATCCCCTGTGCCCAAATAACTACAGACCCATCTCTCGTCTACCCTACTCTGTGAAAATTCTAGAGCGTTTAGTTAGTAAAACTCTCTCGCAATTTCTAGAAACGAATCACAGGCTAGAAGATGCACAATTTGGCTTTTGTTCAGGTCATGGAACAGAGACTGCATTAGTAACAGTCTTGGATGAACTTAGATTGCGAACAGACAAAGGACAATCAGTTATACTGATCCTACTGCATATGTCTGCCACATTCGATACGGTCAATCATAAAATCTTCTTGAGGAAGCTTATGGAAATTGCTATAGAGTGCATGGCATTGAAATGGTTTCAATCATACCTGGCGAATAGACAACAGGCAGTGGCCTTGACCCCCCTTACTATATTAATATGGTAACCTCCAAGGATAAGCTATCAGTCAGATTCTGTTCAATATTTATGAGTCCGCTGGTTAAAGTTTTTAAATCATACAAAATCAACTTGGTGAACTATGGGGATGATACGCAAATCTTTATGTCATTGGAGGGGAATCAGTCAATACTACTTGAGAGTTTTCACGAGTTTATGCAAAAAACTGCAAGATGGCTCAGAGATAACTTCCTGCAGTTTAATTGAGATAAAACAGACATTCTGTATTGCACGGCAAAAAAAGTCCCTCTCCCGTCCCTGACCAACTTCTGGCCTATCCCTACAGACAAGCCACTAACATCCCCCAAGACAGTGCGCAATCTAGGGATAGTACTTGATGATAAATTGAGCCTTGAAACCAAAGTGAATAAAACGGTTGGAACTTGCTTCTCCCTTATCAGAACATTACGGAAAATACTTCCAATGCTACCAACCTCAGCCAAAGCACTTGTGGTGAGAAGTGTCATTCTGAGCCGGTTAGATTATTGTAATGCACTGTTACTAGGTGCCCCACACTCTTTGATTAAGAATCTGCAAAGAATCCAGGCAATAGCTGCAAAGCTAGCTTTAAAGAGACCACCCAGTTCTTCTGCCTCTCTGTCCCCAATGACACAGAGGGTACAGTTCAAATCGCTCTGCATTGTATTCAAGGCCTTGCATGGACTTGGGCCCATGCCACTGCAGAGCAAATTTGTGTGGCATGCCCCGACCAGAAGCCTCCGTTCTTCAGCAGCCAATTTGGTTAGCAAGCCCAGTTTCAGAACAGCAAGGTTTGGAGGAAGAGCATTCAGCTCTGCAGCTGCTCGACTATGCAAGGAACATCCGCCCAATCTCAGACAAACAGAAGACTTTTTACACTTCAGGAAGAAGCTTAAAACAATGCTCTTTCCAAAGGTGTAATGTAACTAGCCATTCTTTACGAATAATTAAAATCTTTACGGTAACATGTACGAACAGTGGAACTAATGTTTTTCAGCGCCAGGATACCCGTGGGGTGATAGTGCGCTTTATAAGACTATATAACATAACATAACATAACAGGCAATAAAGATGTATTCTTGCTATGTTGCAACCCTATCTAGTCAGGAAAGTCCTCGAACTTCCGGCTTTCAAATTAAACAAGGAGTCCTAATTCTTAGACTTACCAACATCTGGTATTGCATGTGCCTAGAAGACTTTGTTCAGGCCACGAATGTCCATGTCAGTTGAGGTGTTCAGCACTGGGTGAGCCACAGGTAACCTGGAGTATTAGTCTGTTACTACCAGCGTTGCTGACCCAACACACACAGTCTGTAGAAGTCAATGGGAGCTTTCTCCCAAACAACGTCAAAATGATGTGCCCTTTCCAAGCAGACTTCTCTTAAAGTGGCGTAGCTTCCCTATTCCACCTACCACCGCTTTTCCATTCCTTCTCACCGCTCTTTTGGCATGAAACTGAAAACACCTTTCTTTTGTCACGCAGTCTATTCACTGATTTGCCAGTGCCATGAGCCCCTTGGTGTTTACACGCTCTGCCAAAAACCCTAAATTAAATAATATAAATTATTATATTAAATTATATAAAGGAACATTCAGGCTGGGATAAGATGTTCAAAAATAGACTTCCATTGAGATTTGTATACATATCTGAGCTCATGGTTACCTACTTATAGAATACTTGTTCCAAATCACATACAGGAAAGGGCAGTTATGCCATGCGAATGGCAAATTATGCACTACAAAAATGGTACCAAGGTTGTTACTACAACGGTGGAAGATGCCCAGGTGCTCTTACTTAGTAAAACGAGTTTCTATATATTTGTAGTTCATAACAGTCACCTTCTTGGGCCTCTCAGCCGATTGAATGGTAACATGTTTTTTGTTACCTTCTTCAAGGATAATTGACCTTTAAAAGATGAAAGGCTGAGTGGATAAGGCCACTAAGCTACCAAACACAACTTGTGCACTAAAAAACTTTAATGTCCACTTTCACTATTGAAATACCCTCAAATAAATTGTGCGCGCTTCTAAAAGGGACCCTAGGTTTACTCTGCTGGGACAGAGAGTTTGACCAACCGAAACGTCCTCCCCGGGATGCACTGCTAGTGCAAATATTGGTTTACCAGCTCAAAAGGTTAGCCTATGGCTGCACAGCTAGTGTAAAAATGATTTTACCAGTTAAAAAATATTTCATGGCCCAGACTGTTTTCAAAGTTTCTAGGAGGAAGACCCCTGTGAATCCCTTTCAAGGACATTGGGATTGTTCTCTTTGCTTACTAAATTGGATCTAAGGTATGTACTTTTGCCTCATCACTTTCCAAGTTCACCAGCCGCCACTGGATGGAAGGTTGAAAGGATGAATGGATAGAAGAGGCATGAGAGCTCTAGAGAGGGTTTGGCTCACTTGCTTCGCTTGCTTGGTGAGTAAGTAAGTAATCGTTATTGTCCAGATAATAAAACCTTACAATAAGTAGAATAGCAAAATTTAAACTTATCACTTTAATGAAACCCATCTTTCTTTCCTTACGTATCTCTATGCAATCGACCTTCCTTAAAATCGTGATACCAGCTTGTATTATTAACACAATTATACAAAAAAGCTAGACTGGATACTGTGAATTAGTGTTAGTGACATTACTCACGGATTGCTGCCAAAAGGGGTGGTATAATCGTAAAAAAATCGCTATTCTAAAAAACACAGAGTAAAAGTACTTAATGCATGATATCAATTACAATACATGACACAGGGAGTACTGGGCCAGAGAAAGTGAGGAAGGAACAAAAGGTAGGGACTTAAGCATAATATCTTTAAAAGTGCAGATACACTAGTTAAAAAGTGCTTAGTGCTTTGATTAATTTAATTTCCTTATACAAGGAATACTTGATCAAGAGAACGTAATAGCTTTAGTGGTGTAAATATTTTGGGATAAATTGCTTTAGTGCACTGTCTTAATATCATTCACTACATGGGCGTCCGCAGGGGGGGGGGGCAAGGAGGGGCGCTTGCCCCCCCTGGAGCGACACTCCTTGCCCTCCCCTGCGGACGCCCATGAAAACCGTGACTTCAAGACGGGGGTTTCACTCTCTTTCCCCTCCTTTCTTTTATTCGCTTCCCGAAGCTATTTTTGTTTTCTTGTCTTTGTTTTCCCTGGACTTGGAAGTAGTGCACCAATCCTGGAGGTGCGGCAATGTGTGGATCGGAAAACAAAATGTGTGCTGCGGCTCTGCGTCTAGGGATGTGGTCTTTTTACCATACTGCTTATGTTTTGTAAGGATATAAGCAATGGCCATTGAAATGGGTCCATTCAGGGCCCTGTAGTCCTGTCCTTAACTTTTCAGGCAAAAGCACTCTCTGATTTCTGAATAGTGAGTGTAAAAGCATTAAGGTAACCATGTTGTTCCTGCTTACATTTCTCATGGTTGCTAAATTTTGCATTCCCTATAAGTGTTTGCTTTTTCCAGGATGTTGTTACTTTTTTTTTTGTAGTCCGCATATTGCTCTTGTCTAATGCATAATTTCAATTGAGTTGCATCCAGGTGTTTATAGCAGGTAACAATTAGGTTGTAGTTGAAGACAGTGGGAGTTTTTCTCAGTGGGGCAGTACGGTGTTCAGTGGGGGAGAGGATGTGTCACTATGGTCAGAGCTGCTGAATTTGGAACTGGGAACCCGGTTCAGCCTTAATAACCAGTCCACCAGATCACTCTCCTGCGAGAGCACAATCACATGCTAGACCTTAGAAGGCTTCGCGACACGTCTCAAGTCCTGTTTTTTTCACACAAGCAGGTGGACCCTAGCATGACAAGTGTAGGTTAACCTTCAAGGCTTGTCCACTACTATCCATAGTAAAGTTCACCTCCAGTATTGTGGGCAGGCCTATGAAGCAGCATACCCTAGAACAACAGTCACTGAGGTAACAGGACCCTTGAGAAGGGCCAGCTCTAGGGCGGTGCAACCAGTGTGACCGCACCAGGTGCTGACTTTAGGTGGAGGCATCATGTTTGCAAGTATATTATGGTTTTAAAAACGCTTGCTGCCTCCTTCCTGGTCTCCAGCACTTTTCGGCAACAATAAAAACGTCATGATGACTCTGGTGATTAATGTTCTTCCAAGAAAGAGATAAGAATTTTGTCTAGTGGAAGTTTTGACTCATGGAAAGGTAGCTCAGAGGGTTAATGTACCGGCTGCAAAGATAATGCACCTTGCAGATCACAAAGTGCACATAATGTAAATAGGTCAGTGGGCTACTACTTTTGTCAGAGAGATCCTTTTGTTACTTGCAGTTTAGAAGGTAAAATCCTAACTTAGAACAGTGAGCTATTAACTGTCATCTAAGAGCTGCATACAATTTGCAAGGTATAAATTAGAGCGTTATGTCCCCCCCCAGTCTTTGATTATCCTAATGTCCCAAAAAGTGTTTTTTTGGACAGAAATCTATTCTGATTATTAAGGAGGACCCCCAACCATGGTATTACATTTTAAATTCCGGGTATTGTGTTTCTCCAGACCAATCACTATAAAACTATACCGGCTACTAGTATGGTTGTCAAGTGACTCCTACACCTTGTAGTCCTTAGTCTTATGTAACATTTTCTATACCGTGATTTACACACATATTGATTGTCTGTGTAATGTGTGTAAAGTGCTCTGACACGCTACAATGGTATGAGTGGCGTTGTAAATCAAATTAAATGAATCTGAGAGAGAGTGGTTATGGAGACTTGGGGGGCACAGTTAAAGGGTGGTAGTGGGGGAATCCATGGCAGAGGTGGTCTTTGGGGGCACTAACAAACATTAAGGCACAGGACACCACCGGTGCTATGGCTGGCCCTGCCCTTGAGGCCAGTCTGCCTCACCGATAGGTACCTCCATTGGCCTTGTTTCAGCAGCAGTAGCTGCAACTCACCATGGATTGGCAATGCAGGATTTGCACGCACACCAAACTAAGTTCGCAAACTTCACAGTCTCCCTGCTTCATTCACAAGCACTTTTAACATGTGCTCCCTGCAGTGGGGCCACTGGAATTAAGTATGCAGCAAAGGATGACAACATTATGCCGTAGTGTTGACTAAATTATTTATTTATTTATTTATTTTATGATTTATAGAGCGCCTGGTGACCCGTAGGCATCCCCGCGCTGTAGAGTTGTGAGATCCAGGAGAAGGAGGACCGGGTGAACTATTTGGGGAACAGGAAGGTTTTTAGTTTTTTCCGGAAGAGGGCGTGACAGGGTTCCAGACGCAAATTGCGAGGAAGTGCGTTCCATCCTGCGGAGGCTTTGACCGAGAAGCGACGGCCACCGGTGCGAGCCTTCTTAAATTTTGGAACTATGGCCAGATGTTCGCCGTCAGAGCGAAGGATTCTGGGGGCTTTGTAGGGGGTGACCAAGTCTTTCAGGGCGGCTGGGCCAACACCATTGATGAGTTTATGGCTGGTGCACAGGGCTTTAAACTCTACTCGCTGGCGGACGGGAAGCCAGTGCAGAGCCTTGAGGGCCGGTTTGGCAGAGGCTCTGGGAGGGAGGTTCATAATGAGCCTCGCCGCAGCGTTTTGTGCCCGTTGGAGTTTGGCCAAGGTGAATTCCGGTGCGCCGAGGTAGACGGCGTTACTGTAGTCAAGCCGGGCTAAGATGAGCCCTTGAACCAGAAGTTTCCTGGAGAGGGGGGGAAGGAGAGGGAGAATCTTGCGAATTGACCACAGGAGGCCAAAGCATGTTCCAGCGGTCTTGGCTGCCTGGGTCTTCATGGAGAGGTCCGGTTCCAGCCAGACTCCTAGTGTTTTGATTTCTGTTTTTGGTGTGGGGATATCACCAAAGGCGTCCGGCCAAACTGATGGGGGGATGGAGGACCATTTGTTGCCCAGAAGCATGATTTCGGTTTTTGCACCGTTCAGCTTCAGGGAGGATTCGCACATCCAGGTGTGAATATCCTGGAGACAGTTCAGCAGGCTGTCTGGGTGTTTATCCAGGTGGGAAAGAGAGACGACAAGTTGGGTGTCGTCTGCATAGTTTACTATTTTTATCCCGTAGGGGGTCACAACATCTTCAAGAGGGGCCATGTAAACATTAAACAGGGTGGGACTAAGCGAAGACCCCTGAGGAACTCCACATGTGAGTGGGAGGGGGTCTGAGCGAGAGTTGCCGTCCCACACCTGAAATGAGCGACCGGATAGGAAGGAATCAATCCATGCATGTGCAGTTCCCACAATTCCTGCCCTGGCCAGGCGATGGAGAAGGACACGGTGATCCACCGTATCAAAGGCGGCACTGAGGTCCAGGAGGATCACTGCCACTGATCCTCCTGAATCCAGGATGCACCTTGCCTCCTCGATGACGGAGAGGAGGACAGTGTCCGTGCCCTGGCCGGGCCGGAATCCTGTTTGAGATTGACGCAGGATTTTGTTGGTCTCAAGGAATTGGGAAAGTTGCAAATTAACTAATTTCTCAGCCATCTTGCTGATACAAGGAAGGAGGGATATGGGTCTGTAGTTGGCCATGTCGTCCGGGTTCAATTGGGGCTTTTTCAGCAGGGCCTTGACGACCGCGTTCTTCCAGTTGGGAGGCACTTTGCCTTGGGAGAGAGAGGTGTTAATGAGATCCCTGATGATGGGGGCTATGCTGGGAGACACAGTTTTTAAAAGTCTAGTCGGGGCCGGGTCAAGGGGAGATCCGCTTTTCATTTTGGCCAGCGTGGAGGTGACCTCACTGAGGGAGACTGCTCTGAAGGAGGACAGCCGCGGGCTGTTAGTGCAGGCCTCTATATCAGCGTGATTATGAGGGCTGATAGTAGGGAGGGAGTCCAGTATCCGCGCAATTTTTGAGTCGAAATAGGTGGCTAGGTCGTTACTTCTATCCGGGGGGTAAGCAGCGGAGGCCGTAGGAATATTAAGTAGTTCCTTGACAATCAGGTAAGATTCTTTCGCAGAATTAGTGGCATTTTTTATTCTATTATCATAGAATGCGGCCTTGGCTAGTTTGAGGGCCGATTTGTAGCGTCTTACCGAGCTGTGGTAAATATCTTTGTTACTGTGGAGCCAGTCCTTTCTCCACTGTCTCTCAGCCTTTTTACACTCTTTGCATTAAAAAAAAGGTTGCAGCGTAATGCAGTATATTTTCAGATATTTTATTATTTTGACGTGTGTACACATGCTAACAGTCTCTGGAAAGATTTTGCCTTATTAGTACCAGTGTAACATACAAACGCAGCAGAGAGAAAGGTGACCAGTCAACCTTTACAATAGGCCATCCACTCCGCAGCAACACAAGTCACATTTTATACTAACTTTTGATATGTTTGAGCTACAAACAATTCATTAGTTTAAATGGTCAGATCATGCAGCAGATCTTGCATTATGAGGCAAATATGACAGAGCCATCATTTTAGAGAAAACATTTGCAAACTAGGATATTTTGCCATTCATGTTTGAACTGCTGTTGTGGGAAAAGGGAGAAGTGCTAATGACAGAAACTCCATGGTTCAGAGACAAATGGCTTGTGTTTCCACATTTTATCGTATTTGGTACATTCTGTGATTGGAAGCATATCCCACTTAGTGAATATATTTTAATGTCAATAACTCATTATAACCTTAAATATTCATGTGTATCCGTTGCTTGATTAAACTGAGCAGTGAAATGCCAAACAAATACTAAAAATTGGATGTCTGCGCATTCTGGCCACACCTCTGGCTCCACCCACAGATCCAATCCTTGGGTTATTCCCGCCCTCTGGTTCTCCGCCCACTGTTCCCCTACTTTTTTTCCCCTCTTCGACCACTGTGTAAGACTCAGCATCCCTGGACCTGTGATGTGCCGCCGCTGAGGGCACCGCATGTGCCACACATTTACGGTGCAGGGTTTCCGCATAAGGGAGCTGGCCATTATTGTATCCCTAAACGTGCGCACATTGTCAGTTTCACATTGACTACACGTAGAGGGACTCTAAGTTTCTTTTCAAAAATATAGCTAACATTTGGACCTATACATTTTATTTTGTATAAATTAATTGAATGCGTGTAAAATATAGCAATCCCTAGGGAATTCTAGTAAAGGGAGCACCCATTGGCGAATCACTAGAGTGTATGATTGCTGCATTATTTATTACTAACTTTGACGTTGTGCTTTAACTTTGGATAAAAGGTATCATGAATTCTAGCACCAGGAAGCCGATATTGGTGAATATGTGTGCTACAAATAATCCCTACCATACACTGTGCATACAGTATATTTAATCTGGTACTTTAATCATAGGTTGTTTTAAAGTATTCTGATAAAAATCGAATTGTGCTGAAGACAGCCTTGATTGGTGTTGGATCGAGGACCCGGAAGTCTGCACACCTAGCAGACAAAGATAAAGCACCTTGTCAGAAAGTTTAGCGTTTTCCCTACAGGCGGTGTTTGTTGGCCTGTGGCAGGGTCAGTCACATGTCCTGGATTTCTGTCATTTAATTTAGTCTGTTCTATTTCTGCGCCCCACCTGGCATGCATCGTGTCAGAGGATGGTGATGACGTTAACATTTTGCCCCCCCCTGGAAAAATGTCTGCGGACGCCCATGATTCACTATCAACATAAATACTCCTAATAATACAATACTCTGGAAAAAGTGCTCTGGTGCACTGGCGTAATATCATGGATCTATGACAGAATTTCGACAGACAGAATTTCGACCTACACAAATATCGGCGTAATTATATTGATTGCAAAAATATCGACACCCTATGTACAACATGGTAAGTACCAAAATATCGAAAAAATAATATCGATGTTAAAAATATCGTTGTCAAATCTATCGTTTTTTTGGGGGTTTAAAATAACATAAAAAATACTGTAAATAATACTTATAAATTACTTAAACATATTTAAATATATTTAATAATGGTAAAAAAAAATAATAACACATATTTAATAAAAAAAATAATATTTACAAATCATATATAATATATACTTACTTAACAATAATTACTATTCTGACTCCAGTGGGTGCAACAGTAGGGAAAACTGACCCTGAACCCAAAAAATATCCCTTTACCCAAGAACTGAAAACTGACCCTGAACCCTAAAAATACCCCTTTACCCAAAAACCCAAAACTGACCCTGAACCCTAAAAATACCCCTTTACCCAAAAACTGAAAACTGACCCTGAACCCAAAAATACCCCTTTACCCAAGAACTGAAAACTGACCCTGAACCCTAAAAAAACCCTTTATCCAAAAACTGAAAACTGACCCTGAACCCTAAAAATACCCCATTTACTCAAAAACTGAAAACTGACCCTGAACCCTAAAATACCCCTTTACCCAAAAACTAAAAACTGACCCTGAACCCAAAAAATACCCCTTTACCCAAGAACTGAAAACTGACCCTGAACCCTAAAAATACCCCTTTACCCAAAAACTGAAAACTGACCCTGAACCCTAAAAATACCCCTTTACCCAAAAACTGAAAACTGACCCTCAACCCTAAAAATACCCCTTTACCCAAAAACTGAAAACTGACCCTGAACCCTAAAAATACCCCTTTACCCAAAAAACCAAAACTGACCCTGAACCCTAAAAATACCCCTTTACCCAAAAACTGAAAACTGACCCTGAACCCTAAAAATACCCCTTTACCCAAAAAACTAAAACTAACCCTGAACCCTAAAAATACCCCTTTACCCAAAAACCCAAAACTGGCCCTGAACCCTAAAAATACTCCTTTACGCAAAATTAATTAATAGTACAAATAAATTACTTCCCACCCTATTCCCCTATAAACCCACAACCCGCTCCAGTAGTAAAACATATAATTTAGTTAAAAATATACATAAATTATCAAATAATTATTCAATTAATCAATTAAAATAATTCATTGCCAATTAATATTTAATTGCAAAATAAATTAATCATTAAAAAATAATTATTTAATTACAAATAAATTACTTCCCACCCTATTCCCCTATAAACCCACAACACACTCCAGTAGTAAAACATATAATTTACTTAAAAATATACATAAATTATCAATTAATTAATCGATTAATCAATTAAAATAATTCATTGCCAATTAATATTTAATTGCAAAATAAATAATCATTAAAAAATAATTATTTAATTACAAATAAATTACTTCCCACCCTATTCCCCTATAAACCCACAACCCGCTCCAGTAGTAAAACATATAATTTACTTAAAAATATACATAAATTATCAATTAATTAATCAATTAATCAATTAAAATAATTCATTGCCAATTAATATTTAATTGCAAAATAAATTAATCATTAAAAAATAATTATTTAATTACAAATAAATTACTTCCCACCCTATTCCCCTAAAAACCCACAACCCGCTCTGGTAGTAAAACATATTATTTACTTTTATATCTTTTTTATTTATAAAAACATATTAAACACATATTATAACAATTAATTTAAATACTTAACTAAAATTTCTAACACATATTAGTAAATCGAAATTACTTACATCGATATATATGCTATCGATATAAGTAATGTCGATATTACTTACCTTAGGGTCGATATTCTGGCCATCGATATTCTGTCCCTTCGATATTAGCAACTCGATATAAGTGTAAGTCGAAATTAAAGATCCGATATTTTGAGTGTATACCTAATATCATATCCCCCCAGCGTAGCTACTAACTCAGGGATATAGAACAGCAAAACATAATCATAATAATTAGACGCTCTGTTATAGTTCTATTTTAGGCAACTTAGCATGTGGTACACATATAAACGTCAGACATTTACCATTGAACATCGTATCCGCTCCTTGCAGGCAGGCTATTATCACTTGCCGGCAAGTGCATATGCAGTTCCTATTAAAGAACTGTCTCATCAGACCTTTTCATTCCATCATTAGCGCAAGACAGGTAAAAACAATATTGCAAATGACCTCCTTCGTATAATTTCAAAGCCGGCAAGTGATCTCAGTGGGGCATCGCCTCCATGTCGAAGAATTATTATGGATTTGGAATTCTCCCAATCGAAGTTGCAGCAATCTGAGCTTAGGTTTTAGCCCGAACAGATCCCCTAAATACAGTTGAGGCTTTAGGAGACCGTATAAGTATATTACCATTCAAACTTGAGGTCTCTTAGATAGTGCCGCTTTATCTTCTAGAGATGCATTCTTTTTCCCAGTTGAGTTTATAACTTTATTAAAAGCTTGTTGGGAAAGGGTTAAGGCCCAAAGTTCCTCTACCTAAAGGTGGTTAACGCCAGGTTTAAAGAGCCATGCGCCTTGATGTTTCTTAGATCCCTTATAGCCTTCCACACGATACTACTTAAGGTAAGTCTGAATTCATTCATATACCTGTAGCAAAATTTGTAAGCACTATCAATCAATCACTCAATCAATCAATCAGAGTACTTGTAGAACGCGCTACTTACTTGTGAGGGTCTCAAGGCGCTGAGGGGAGGGGGGGTTGTTGCTTCTGCTCGAAGAGCCAGGTCTTGAGGAGTCTTCTGAAGGCGAGTAGGTCTTGGGACTGTCATATGTTGGTAGGATGGGTGTTCCAGGTCTTGGCGGTGAAGTAGGAGAAGGTTCTGCCGCCGGAGGTCATTCCTTGGATGCGGGGGACAGCAGCAAGGGTGAGACTGGGGTAGCGGAGCTGGCGGGTGGGGGTGTAGAAGCTGAGTCTGCTGTTAAGGTAGGCTGGTCCGGCATGGTGGAGTGCTTTGTGTGCCTGGGTGAGGAGCTTGAAGGTGATCCTCTTGTTGACGATCAGTCGGGCGGAGGCCTTTTGGATGCGTTGTAGTCGTCGTAGGTGTTTGGCTGGGATTCCTGCGTAGAGTGTGTTGCCGAAGTCCAGTCTGCTGCTGACGAGGGCCTGTGTCATCGTTCTTTTTGTTTCGGTCGGGATCCACTTGTAGATCCTGCGGAGCATGCGGAGGTTGTTGTAGCAGGAAGAGGAGATGGCGTTGACCTGCTTAGACATGGAGAGGGAGGAGTCGAGGATGAATCCTAGGTTGTGTGCATGGTCAGTGGGTGTTGGTGCTGTTCCTAGTGTGGTCGGCCACCAGGAGTCGTCCCAGGCTGAGGGGTGGGTCCGAGGATGAGTACCTCCGCCTTGTCCGAGTTCAGCTTCAGAAGGTTGCTCCTCATCCAGTCGGCGACGGCCTTCATTCCCTCGTGGAGGTTGGTTTTGGCGGAGTGTGGGTCCTTGGTGAGGGAGAGGATGAGCTGGGCGTCGTCGGCGGAGGAGATGATGTTGAGGTTGTGATTGTGGGCCACTTGTGTGAAGGGGCCATGTAGATGTTGAACAACGTCGGGCTGAGGGATGAGCACTGGGGGATGCCCAAGATGATGTTGGTGGCTTCGGACGCTCTGGGTTCTGCCAGAGAGGAAGGACGTGGTCCAGTCAAGGGCCTTCTCTTGGATTCCGGCTTCTAGGAGGCATGTCTTTAGAGTGCAATGGCAGACCTTGTCGAAGGCTGCCGACAGGTCCAGGAGGATGAGGGCTGATGTTTCCCCGTTGTCTAGTTGGCACCTGATGTCGTCTGTGGCGGCGATGAGGACTGTCTCGGTGCTGTGGTTTCGTCTGAATCCAGACCGGGACGGGTCCAAGAAGTTGTTGCCTTCCAGGTGGCGGGCCAATTGCCTGTTGCCGATTTTCTCGATGACCTTTGCCGGGGACGGGAGCAGGGAGATGGGCCGGAAGTTCTTGAGGTCCTTGGGGTCCGTCTTGGGCTTCTTGAGGTGGGCAATGATTTCGGCGTGCTTCCAGCTTTCCAAGAATGTCGCTGTTTCGAAGGAGATGTTGATGACCTTCCGTAGTTGGGGTGCGATGGCTGCGTCTGCTTTGTTGAACAGGTGGTGTGGGCACAGGTCTGACGGAGATACTGAGTGGATGGAGTTCATCACCTTGCGTGTCTCGTCGTCGTTGACTTTGGACCAGGAGGTCAGGCGGATGGCCCTGGTGGTGTTCACAGGGGAGGTGGAGTCTGGCGTAGTCGGGGTGGTCGTGGTGTTGAAGCTGTCGTGGATGTCAGCGATCTTGCGGTGGAAGAAGATGGCTAGTGAATCGAACAGTTCTTGTGAGGGCGGGATGTCATTGCCGTTGGCGCTGGGGTTGGAGAGTTCCTTTACGAAGCTGAAGAGCTATTTGCTGTCGTGTGCATTGTTATCAAAGCTGTCTTTGAAGGAGGATCTCTTGGCTAATCCAATGAGGTGGTGATGTCTATGGGTGGCGTCCTTGTGGGCTGCGTGGTTGTCCGGTGTGCGTTGGTGGAGCCATATTTTCTCCAATTTCCGGCATGAGCATTTGGAGGTCTGGAGCTCGTCTGTGAACCAGGTGGCTCTCTTGCTGGCGTGGCTTTTGGAGGGTTTCTTGAGCGGGCGAGGGTGTTGGCGCAGTCGTCGATCTGTTAAATATTGCATGAATTTGTTAGCATGAGCTGAAAGCCATTTTGTATTTCTATTCAGAAAAGGGGGTGGTGATGGACAGAGTATCTGAATTAAACAGAACACTCATACCCAGTCAACAGATCAGGGCTTGATCCATCACCGTTTTTTAGCTCACTGCACCATCCCAGCTCAGAACCTTGCTACATGCAAATTAGTCTGTCCCTGGCCCAGTGCATCATGGGAACAGGGCAGACCAAACTACCAAGCCAATTCTTATATTGGGAAGGAAACAAGCTTCCGGGGACCGGTTTCTGGCAATACAGCCGTCTTCGGCCCGGCTTGCTTGAATCCTGATGGTGCCATGAGCAAGGGACTCACATCTGAGTACACCCTTCCACGCTTATGGTGGACAAAACGATTCATAAAAGGGGGTGGTGATGGACAGAGTATCTGAATTAAACAGAACACTCATACCCTTTATACTTGTTTCCTTTCCAGTAAATGAATTGGCTTGGTAGTTTGGTCTGCCCTGTTCCCATGATGCACTTGGCCAGGGACAGACTAATTTGCATGTAGCCAGGTTCTGAGCTGGGATGGTGCAGTGAGCTAAAAAACGGTGATGGATCAAGCCCTGATCTGTTGACTGGGTAGGAGTGTTCTGCTTAATTCAGATACTCTGTTCATCACCACCCCCCTTTTCTGAATCATTTTGTATTTCTGGCAGCCATCTTGTTTGCCATGTGCTGCCACATGCTCGCCATGTGCTCTGTCCTCCCTCAGTGTTGACTGCTCTTGTAATCTGCCTAGAAACAAACTATATTCAGCATCTTCCACCTTCGCACATGCTCAGTTGAGCTTGCAGCTGTCCTTGCAACTGTTCCTAGTATGTAAATGTCAGGATGTGTTTGCCAAAAACAGCCACTGTTATCTCCTCCCACTTTGTTGAGCAAGCAGATCTTTCATGCCCATCTTAGGCATTTTGCATGCTTACATGAGCCAGGACTGCCCCTTGGTCTTATGCTGACTGTGTAACCCTAAGCATATATAAGGCCCCCGTTTTCTGTACTCCTTAGACTGCCTCATTCATTTGCTAAGGCTTCTGTGTGACGTAGTCTCCCTCATCTGAGGTTTAATAAATATGTATTTTATATTTCAGCTTCTGTGCCAATTTCTTCTTTGTTGGTTTAAAAGGACCAAGAATCAGTGGGACCCCTGAGAAGGTTTCTTGTTTTCAACAAATGGCGCTCCAACGTGGACCTCATCAGAGAAGTGGCTATCTGAGGGAGTGATCTTGTCAGGAGACAGAAATATTCTGACAGGACAGGACTCTACTAAGAAAGTACTCTGTGCACGGAGATTCTGGGGATTCTCTGTCTCTGCAGCCCAGTATATTTCTGATCTTCCTGATTTTGATCCTCCACATGAAGTCACCCCTGACTGAGAACCTTTTTGGCCATGAGTATTCTAAAAATGACCGTTAGGTCATTCAGAACTTGGCAGTTAGAATTTGGACAACCATTTGATTGGTAAGAGTCGTTCTGCGTCACTTGCTGCTGGTTTTGATGCCTTGGATTGGTAAGGTAGTTTAGTAACACTTACTGTGGCTTAGATTTGTGTTGGCCAACTTTGGATTCGTATGGGATAGATATACGAATTGCAATTTGTGTAGGCAGGTAATGAGGAGATTTTTCTCGTTTTGAATGGTTTGAACGGCGCAATGTACGAAGAGTACCTTAAGCGCTACTTTGATTATAATATTTGCATTTTCTGCAATATTTTGGGCATGCCTGTTTCAGCACACATCGAAGAATGTGTTGCTTTTTGGAGGTATCATAGTGAGATGTGAATTAAATTAACCGGCTCCCCTTAGGGAATACCTAAATAGGTTTAGGTATAAACATATTTCTCCCTTGGTGACTTATCCCCAGGGAATTAAATTATGACAAAATACAAACAAGGATCCTTTTTCTGCCAATTTTATGAATGGAGATATGCAGAGCAATTTTTTGGTGTTCTGCCAGCCAAAGCTAGTGAATGGAGTGTATTTTGGCTTCTTGGAAATAAAACAGTCTGTTGGGCTGGTTTTTTGCAGTCTTTTGGAATACTATTGAGAAGCTCTTCTTGTACATATAACTTACAACTCGTATTTACAAATGGTTTGGTGTAAGTACAGTCTGTGGGCTGTCATTTGTTTCTGTCTTAAGTGTTGATCTGTGGGTTAAATGTGTGTTTAAATGTCTGTGTGGTTCGTGGTTTTACATTGCAACTTCTGTGAGTAAATAGTGATTGCGCTCTTCGTGTAAGGATTGGTAGACTTAAGCGCGCTGTATTATCTGTCCTGAGTGTATGACCCCTTCTGTATATGTCTGGAATTAGCTCAACGTGTTTGTTTGTGTTTTCTTGCTGTCATCAGTCTGTTATGCAAAATGTCATTTAATTAATAATAAATAAAAATCCAGAAATGAACCATATGATATGCTAAATAATTATATGTTACTATTTAATTTATAGAGTAAGCAATTATGTACATGTAAAAACTGACAAAGCTTAAAATATAAAATTAGAATTCACATTGAATAGGAATAAAGTAGGCCTAAAAAAACGAAATTGTGTGTTTTGCAATAAATGAACAATTATAAAAATATTACAGTATTTTCCTTAGCTACATTGTGTAGATATTAACAGACAGGCAAATACATCATCTGAGTAAATTTAAGCAGAACTAAACACATTATAGAAAATGCATTGAAATGCCTCAGTTTTAAATAGAATGTCCCCATGCTTGCATTTCAACACTAAATAAGCTTTCCACCAGCTGTGTTTTTACTGCTGCTGAGCAAACAGCTGTCATTTTTGTAGGCCACGGAGAGACAGGAATGTTGATTCAGCAAGGATTTTCTCAGTGCTAGCATGGTGTAAAATCCTGCATTTCAGACTGCTGTTTTAAAAAAGTTACAAAAATCAGGTTCATTATTTTAGATACCAGGAAAACATTTAAGGTAGGGATTTCCTTTCTTAAAGCCTTTTTTTTTTACATATGCACATTCTTGGTTCTGATGTTAAAGAATGACTGTCCTTTTAAAAAAGTGGCGCAAAACTTTTCATGTTTCAAGTTAGGCTTCTGTGCTTAGGCTTATGAACGAATGTGTCTAAATATGATAGGCAAGAAATGCAGCTTGATTTTCCTATATGTAATTATCAAAATGATTATGAAAAAAATATTTAAAAAATACGTGCTTTTAAATTTGTTTTTTTAATATTTATAAAGCTTAAAACTCATACTGTGACCTCCTAGCATCAAAATTTAATTTAAGTTGTATCGCATAATTAGGAAATTTGCATATGAAATATCACTCTGTGCAGGTGTAAAATAAACCTCATTTTTATAAGGATAGATATGATTATTTTAATATCCAACTCCTGGGCTATCTAGTAAACATTCAGAGGATGACTATTATACAAAAAGTTATATGATATTCATTTTTAAGTGCCCCAAATAGCAAAGTCGAAATTGGGTAAAATTCACTATTTAAACAGCATTTTTGCCATTTAGAGCAGCTTTTAAACTGCCTTAGGCTTCAGTAAATGCATACATTTAGGTATAATACAAATAGCTGACTTCTATATTGTTAGACAAGTATATTGCACACTGCTTACAATTGAAAATATGTATAAAACACAGCAGAAGTTAATAAACAACAAACAGGGGAATGGGTCAGCTTTCTGTTTTCAGGGTGACTTTGAATAGGGAAAGCTGCATGGAATACTTTGCAAACAGAATAGGACAGCTGGGAAGAGTTAAAAGTCAGTTCTATATTTAGAAGCCTGGCAGGGCTACCAGAGCAAGGTCTGCTTTGACATTTTGACATCTGAAAATTTTTGAAAGACAAGATGGCAGCGCAGGGAAAAAGGAGAAGTTTTACATTTTTTGGGGGCAAAAAACAAGCACTTCATGCACTCATGTGATAGCAAACGATATAATGGTTATGTTATGTTATGTTATTGGTTTTTTGTAAAGTGCATGAATCACCCAGGGGCATCTCCGCGCTAACCTAGTCCAATTACCGAGAATAACGAAAGGCCAAGAGAAAATATCAGTATAAGAAAGCCTTCAGCTGTTTCCTGAAGGTGAGGTAGGAAGGGGCCTTGCAAAGCCCTTCTGGCAGGGAGTTCCAGTATTTAGGACCTACATATGAAATGGCTTTACCTCCCAGGTGGTTCCGTTTGATCCGGGGTATGGCTAACAGGGCCTTACTGTTAGATCTTAAATTACAGCGTGAAGTCTGTCTACAGAGTCTATTTTGTAGATACTTTGGGCCAGTGTCCATCAGAGCTTTAAAAACTAAACAGCACGTCTTAAAGAAAGATCTCTTTTTAACTGGCAGCCAATGGAGTTCCTTCAATAAAGGAAGCGATGGTGTGCCAGGGGGACGGTTCAAGACCATCCGAGCAGCAGTACTTTGGATTACTTGGAGCTTTGCTTGCTGTGTATCACCTACTTCTGCCAGCAAAGCGTTCCCATAATCCAACCGGCTGATCACTAAGGCCTGTACTACCGTTCTACGGTGGCTCACGGGAAGATATGGAATAATTTTCCGCAGCAGCCGAAGGCTATTATAACAGGAACTTATGATATTGCTAACATTTTTATTCATAGACAGGTCTTCCTCAAGTTGTATTCCTAGGCTTTTCACTGCGATCGAGGGCACTGGTGCGGTGCCCAGCTCTACTGGCCACCAGTCATCCAGTACCAGTTCCTGTCTTTTACCCAGAAACATTAACTCTGTCTTTCCAGGGTTTAATTGGAGGCAAGACTCTGCCATCCAGTTGGCTATAGCCAACATTCCTTGGGTAAAACGTCCTCTTTCCTCCGCCAGATCTCTCCCAATGGGGAAGATCAGTTGAGTGTCGTCTGCATATGAGACGACCTCAAATCCATATTGCCGCACTATTCTGGCTAGCGGGGCCATATAAACATTGAAGAGGGGCGGGCTAAGGCATGAGCCCTGTGGAACCCCTCTCTCCAACGTGTATTTATTTGACCTGAAAGGGCCCATCATGACCTGTTGTTTCCTGCCGGCTAAAAAGTGAGTCAGCCACTCTAGCGCCAGTTTCCTGATTCCGCAATCCTGTAGCCTCTCCGCAAGCAGTGGATGTGAAACGGTATCAAATGCTGCAGAGAGGTCCAAGAGGATGAGCATCACCGATCCCCCTCCCCATCCAGCGTCCGCCTGATGGAATCCGTGACTGATAGAATGGCCGTCTCCGTGCTAAATCCAGGCCGGAAGCCGGACTGTGATATGTCAAGGATGTTATTAGACTCAAGGTACTGGCTCAATTGTGTGTTGATGTGAGCCTCGAGTATCTTTGCTAACAGAGGAAGTAATGATATTGGCCTATAATTACTTAGGACTGCGGGATCAGCTGATGGTTTCTTGAGAATAGAACGCACATGTGTTTCTTTCCATGCCATAGGGATATGGCCACTAGCGATTGAGGAGTTGAACATTTTCTGAATGGTCGGCGCTCAACTCTCTACAATCTGGGCCATAACATAAGATGGGCAGATATCGCTCGGGTATCCCGATTTGGATGCTTTCAGATGACGAATTACGTCTTGTTGTGCAATGGGCTCAAACCGGTTGAGGCAGCTCTCCGGCGCCCAGTAATTGACGCGGGGTTCAACTGAGCTGGGGCTTTTGTTTTTTGGAAAGTTCTCATAGATCAAGGAGATCTTGTCTTGAAAATAGGTGGCTAGAGCTTCACAGAGCTCCTGTGTTTCCACCGGTGATTGTTTACAGGCCTGCGGGGAGGAGAAGTCCTTCACGATACCAAATAGTGTCTTTAAGGAATTCCCAGCCTGTTCAATTTGCACCTGGATGAAGCCACATCTGGCCACTTTGATATTGTGATGATAGCCTGCTAAGGATTTTTTATAGCTCTTTTTATCCTCATCACTTTTGGATCGTCTCCATTGCCTCTCCAGAGTTTTACAGGTGGATTTTTCAATTTTTAGAGCCCCTTTTTTTTAGTACCAGGGTGCTGAGACTCGGCGAGGTCCTGACTTCATGTTTTTTCCCGGAATAATCGTGTCTAAGGTTTGAGCCAGCGCCCAATCAAAGTTGTCCAATAGCGTCTCAGTATCCATGTCCCTTAATTCCTTGATATGAATCTCAGGGGTCTGAAACTTTCCCTCAAATGCCTCTGCAGTGAGCTTCTGCCAGGCTCTAGCTTTCTGAGGCTGTATTAATATGGACCGATGTTCTCCTTCCTTTTTTGTTATCTCAGGGCACCTGAAAGAAATCAGATGGTGATCTGTCCACCTCAGCTGTTGGGCATCTAGGACTTGTAGGCTTTCAATATTTGAAAATAGCATGTCCAATGTGTGTCCTGCTGTGTGTGTTGGACCAAGGACATGTTGCACCGGACCCATGTCTGATAGTCCTGAAAATAATTGCACCACTACCGGATCATTGCGGGCTTCTCCGTGATAGTTGAAGTCCCCCATCAGTAAAAAACTCCTCAAGGCCACCACCTGTGCGGCAATGAACTCCGTCATCAGGTTGACATAGTTCACTTTGGAGCCAGGTGGACGGTACAGAAGAGCACCCTCCCAAGTCTTGGTATGTGGGGTAGTGACCCTGAAGAGGCCTATCTCTAGTTTCTCACTACTAAGCGTGTCTAACCAGTGGACCTTTATGTTCTCTTTAAATGCTATGGCAATCCCCCCTCCCACTTTCCCCACTCTATCCAGGTGGATGAACTTATATCCTTCCGGAATTGCGATATTAATTACTGGGATACTGTGGGGGGTTAGCCAAGTTTCTGTTAGGAAACATATATCTGGTGCAAGTGTGGATAGTATATCCCAGACTTGAATGGTATGTTTTGTCAATGAACGGATGTTACATAGAATATAACTCGGTCCTTCATGTGGTACCTCCTGCTGGGTATCAGGGTGGGCCTCCCCTGTTTCACATTGGCTCCTGCAGGCTCGACAGTCTACCGTCCCTTCTAAAATGGTTGGTAGTTTGGTGGAGCATATAGGGACTTTCTCTTGATTTTTCACGGTCCTCTTCTCCATATCACGTAGGACATTGCTCGTGTATATCGGTACGTTAGTGATCACAGGATCAGAGTCCGTTTGGTCAGCATTGCCCGTCCCCCGTCGCGACCCGGCGCGGACGGGCGCAGACGGGCTTTCCTGTGGCGCACCTTCGGGGGTGAGGCACCATTTTATCCAGGAAGTCAGGTGGTCTAGATGGCCAATGAATAGCCCGCTAACCCGTCCTACGAGCAAGATGGCGCCTACTGTTAGCGCTGAGGTAATGCACCAATAAAGCAGAGAGCACATAAATCTGCCCTGCCAGCAACTTTAAAAACAAATATCAGGTGACTATAAAGTGAGGTACTATTACAGTGAGTTTAAAAACGAGCAACTAGATTCCCGGCTTTTCGCCTCAGGAATCGAACTAGGATATGTGAACTTTGATTAACAGATAAGCTTTGCTATATTTATACAGCATAAATGCTTAAAAGCTGAGGCAATGAAATTTAGTTTCACTTCATGTGCCCTCATGTTACATTTGAACATTTGCTAAAAGGGTTTGGGTATTCATGTTTTTTTAGCCCTCTCAAAAGTGCTATGTACCTCCTATAACTTTGTTTATGCCCAGTTGCTACACATAGGGGTTGATAGTGTTGACAGAAGTGAAACCTGTTTCAGGTTTCCTACTGTCAAAATGGGGAAAGGAGGCTATCTCCTCTACAAATTAATTGACAAAATCAATCCTTGTTCAATCATTTAAACATTCCAGAGCAATTCAGCCGAATCTGCTCCAATTCTAATCAATAGTCTTACATGAGAAAACACAAAGCAAGCCACTACGAACAAAGGCAGAGATACAATGTATTTAATTCATTGTCTCATATTTGGAAATCATTTTATACATTAATGTTTCAATAAATAAAACCAACGGATAGGTTGCCCAAATGGAGCTTGCAAAAAGAGAGTGATCAGAGTGTTAAGTGAATAAGAGAAGAAAGGAAAATTCACAGCAATAAATATCACAAATCCAAAATATTTTATCTATCAATAACGGTGTTCTGGTTTGCCTTATTGAGTACCTGGTCACATAGAAATTACTAAGGAACTATTATATTCAAGATTTTAAACAGTGACAGAACTTAGTCCAACAAGCCGATAAAAGTTTCCGGATTTCATCATCGGAGTGCGGAACAGTTCATGCACACAGAGACCAGGCGTAAAGTCAGGATAATGTACAGGATATCGCGGCGGGTTACGGAGGTCGGCGGAGCCGGGAGCCTAAGCAGCCATCTTGTTTGCTGACGTAGCTCCTCCTCCGCTAGCTGGTATCTTAACGCACTCTCGCTATTTGGCCACTTCGTGAACTAGCTCCTCCACCTTTTGCTGCTAGGTCCCTCTGTTGCCTTCCAATGCTTCGTGATTTCTCGTTTTGCCAGTATAAGCCCCATGTCCACAAATGTGCTCGTTATCTTATTCTTGGATTTGCGGGGGAACCAGTGCAGGACGCTAGTGGCCATATCAAACACCAGTAGTCTCTCTGTTATCGCATTTAGTGTGTCTCCCACTTCATCCCAATATTGCATAGTTTGGATCATGAAAAGTAGAACGCAGGGAAAATGCCCATGTGATCCTTCGCAAAAAAATGTTTTGAAGGAAATGTTGTTTTAATAGATAAGAGCCCCGATGAAATTAGCAGTTTTAGATTTTCCTGTTGCACCTATAACATGAGAGCATGATCCTAAGCGTACAATGTAGGTGCTTTTAATTAAGAAGAATCATTTTAGAAGTGTCTGCAGTCATGTACAAGTAATGTAAAGTTTATGAGCAAAAGTGTAGAACATTCCCTTTTTTTAGGGTTTTCAGATTAGTACACAGGAATACACCAATGTAAGGATTTATAGTATGTCTGTGTTGTTTTTCTCTTTTTCTCACAATTTAGAAAATGAATACAGACTTCTTTGGCTGCTTGGGATTGGGTGATGTATTACTCTTGTTAGTTCACCAAAGAGTTCCTTTTATACTTGCCAATAGGTCCAGGCTGGTGTTTTTTTTACTCTCACATAGATAGATGAAAGTAGTTCTTGGGTGCCTTGCTAATATATGAGGCGCCCCAAGACTAGGAAGTATTTTGACACTATCCTCTCTGTTGATAGACTGTTTCTGTGCCTTGTCTTAAGACCTTTTGTTCTGTCCACCAATAGATATTTGCTGCTTTACAACTACTACCAGAGGGGCCCGAACATCAGATTCAGCCTGGGGAGTCAGCGCCAGCACCAGTCCAGCTTGAAGCCAAAGTGAAGGTAACCAGCACAGGCATTGCTGGCAACTAGGACCTCAGTAACTGTGGAAGCCCTGTAATAAAGTATGTACCCCTGCCACTGTCTTGGGTGAAAGACGGGGTCCCAAATCAGAAAGGAGAAATTGTGGATGCAAATGTGTGGCCCCAATGAATGAGCAGTGCGCCAGCAGACCAATACAGGAGTTAAGGAAGTACTTGAGATTAGGGTACAGGTGCTGTGTCTCTGGTGCCTGTTAGATTGTTGTAAAGAAAACTGGTGCACTGCCTGAGACACTGGACAGGATCGCTAAGAGCATTTGCCTGGTGGGTGACTGCCCTATCCTGAAAGAAGAGACCTTTTTTCCTTGAAACTGTGCTGTGCTGTGATTCTTGAGTTGCGAGTTGTGCAGCTCCACCGTGAAAACAACAAGAGCCTGCATGTGAGGCTCAAACGGACACAGGGAGAAGACTCCCCTCTGGCTTGGTTGTACAGCGGCTTCAATTTCCCCAAGGACTTCTTTTTCTTGTCAATAATGTACCCCTTTAGTTGTCCCATTTTTGAGGGGAAGCAGCCCAAGCAGCTCTTCGTTCTAATTCCTATGGCCCTGTTTGGTCCTCCTGGTCCCTTGGAGCCAGGATTGTTTTTGTAATATTCTGTTTAATTGCTTTAATATTTGCATTGGTTATATTTATTATGCATGAAAAACATTTTTCTGAGCAACTGAAAAATGTGACTTTGCCCTTTCCTTGAATGTATTAAATTGATGTTCTAGCCCTTATAAAAGGAAAATGGAACAGATATTTTTTATTAGAGATGTCCTGTTAGCTATACTGAAATTAAAATGAATAGTTACTGAAATGCATAGGAGCCCTGAAAATGTTTACTAGATGATTTTAGGATTTGCTTGTGCTTAGGGTTGTGAAAAATGATAATTCTATTTGTAATAGTGGTCATTACTTTCTCCTGCTATATGAATGTTAATTATGACCTGATGCTCCGTTCCCTTTGTATTCCTGCTTATACCCGCTTAATGAAATGTTTAGAATGGAAAATGAAAAATGCCCACCTAGCAATGAATTAGGATATTGACAAATTTATGAAATTAATGTGCAAATATTTTCTATGTTCCTACTGGATCATAGGAATTTCTTTAGCTCATGCTAAAAGGACCATCTGTTAAATATTGCATGAATTTGTTATCATGAGCTGAAAGCCATTTTGTATTTCTGTCAGCCATCTTGTTTGCCATGTGCTGCCACATGCTCGCCATGTGCTCTGTCCTCCCTCAGTGTTGACTGCTCTTGTAATCTGCCCAGAAACAAACTATATTCAGCATCTTCCACCTTCGCACATGCTCAGTTGAGCTTGCAGCTGTCCTTGCAACTGTTCCTAGTATGTAAATGTCAGGATGTGTTTGCCAAAAACAGCCACTGTTAGCTCCTCCCACTTTGTTGAGCAAGCAGATCTTGCATTCCCATCTTAGACATTTTGCATGCTTACATGAGCCAGGACTGCCCCTTGGTCTTATGCTGACTATGTAACCCTAAGCATATATAAGGCCCCAGTTTTATGTACTCCTTAGACTGCCTCATTCATTTGCTAAGGCTTCTGTGTGACGTAGTCTCCCTCATCTGAGCTTTAATAAATATGTCTTTTATATTTCAGCTTCTGTGCCAATTTCTTCTTTGTTGGTTTAAAAGGACCAAGTATCAGTGGGACCCCTGAGAAGGTTTCTTGTTTTCTTCAGATCCACTGTCTGGGGTTGCGAGCTGCGGCGTCTGGGTTGGTGGGGTCGGTGGGTGGGTTCTTGGCGAGGGTAGTGATCAGCTGGTCTTGGTGACTTTGCTCCAGCAGCGGTGAGGCAGCTGTTGGGTGCGGTGGAGCGTAGTTGGTTTCTTGAAGGTGAAATGAATGCAGCGGTGGTCGGTCCAGTGGAGTTTAGTGGTGTGGTCGAAGTCGAAGTGGGTGCCTATGGAGAAGACGGGGTCCAGCGTGTGGCCGGCGGAGTGGGTGGGTGCGGTGACGAGTTGTTTGAGGCCGGGGTTGGCGAGGTTGTCGATCAGGGTGGCGGAGTTGGCATCGTTGGTGTTCTCGAGGTGGAAGTTCAGGTCCCCGAGGAGGATGTAGTCCGTGGAGGCGAGTGCGTGGGTGCTGGCGAGGTCGGCGATGGAGTCGCTGAACTGAGCCTGGGGTCCAGGGGGTCTGTAGACGAGTGTTCCTCTGAGGGTGGTGTTGGGGTCGGTGTGGATCCGAAAGTGCAGGTGTTTGGCGTTGTTGAGGGTGTCGTCTGCGTGGGTGGCGATCTTGAGGGTGGACTTGTGGACGATGGCTATTTCTCCTCCGGTTCCGTTGGCGCGATCCCTGCGGGTGATCTTGTAGTCGTCCGGGATGGCTATGGCGATGTCGGGCGCCGAGGAGTCGTTCCACCAGGTCTCGGTCAGGAAGGCCACGTCTGGGACGGAGGTGTTGAGCAGATCCCAGAGCTCGACGGTGTGTTTGCGTGCAGAGCGGGTGTTGAGGAGTATGCAGCGGAGGTAGTTGGGTCCAGTCCTTGGAGGTTTGGTGGTTCTGTCGCAGGTGAAGCTGCAGGTGCGGCAGGAGAATCGTCCATGGGTCCGTTTCGGGGTGGCCTGGAAGCAGGTGTTGTTTCGGCTGGCGTTGAGTGCGTGGAGGCTGCTGGCGGCGTAGTGGAGTCTGGTGTTGTGGCGTTCGCGGGGCCCAGGGGTTCTGGCGCTGGGCGTGGTCTAGGCACGGATGGGCGCAGATGGGCTTGCCTTAGGCAAGCCAGCGACGTGGCCGCACAGCCGCCGCCATTTTAAGGGGAGCTGGGAGGGAGGAGCAGCTGGGAGGCGGGAGGCAAGGGTTAGCGAATGGGCACGGGGGGCGGGGCTGCAGGGGCAGCAGTGCTGGGAACAGTGAGCAGTGGGCACGGGGCGAGGAAAAACAGCGCCCAGGAATGGGCAGCAAAAACCAAGGATGCAAGGGCACAAACGCTGGTGGAGCTGCAGCGGGGGAGGAGCGACCTACCTGGCAAGGTCAAGGGTTGACCTGACTTTGGAGCCTAAACTCCAAACGTATTTGAGCTGGAAAGGCATACCAAGGAAGATTAAACATGTGACATCCCTGTTATAGCTTTATCAATTAATTTATCACCACTTCCTCTTAGCGACCCTATTCTATACGTTAGAGAGGGCGTATGTTTAGTGGCCATAACTTGTCAAAGTGGCTGTAGAGACATTCCTTTTTATAGAGTTTCTTAGGGAGCAGAAGGCAGAAGTTAAAGTATTTTTTCTCCTTAATATGGCACTGAACTACTTGATTAAAGTACCCCTTAAAAATGTTTACACCTTTTTCTGTTCTGAAAAAAAAAAAATGTTTACACCTAGGTGTTTGTGTTCCGACACAGACTCTAGGGCTGAGCCATCAGGATATAATGTTGCTGTTACACATGTTCTCAAGGTTACTAGCATTGTTTTTGTTTTAGAGAGATTGACTCGTAGGCCATGGTTTGCTGCATACTGGGCCATTGCAGTAATTTTCTTCGAGATCATCGAAACTTTGCCCAGCCTTACAATTGTCCATGTATCAGTGTATAGCAGTTGGATAGCTCTTAGTAAAAGAGGAGGAATGCCCAGCTTTGCAGTTTGGCCCTTAAAATGTTACGCTGTACTGTCATCAGAGCTTTAGGTCAAAGTAAGGGGTATTTTAATTTTCTGGCAACTCCCTTCAAGCAGATTCATTCCAATAAAGGACTGGATGGAAGAGAAGCACTATGACTTTATCAGTCTATCCTCCCCCAACTTTCTAAGTCTACCGTAGATGACTTTAGTACTTGGCTATCTAACCTAACACAGCATTACTGTCATAGGCAGAGATTTTAACAAAATCAAAAACCGGCTTCCCTGGTGTAGGTATCCTGGTTCCTGGGGTATCCACAGGTGGGGTGATTATCCAACCTTCCAGCTTTCACAGGGTTTCTTCGGGTTCCACTGGGAAGGGTCCTTTTTCTTTAAATTTGCAACCACGATTTAGCCATTGACTTGTGTTGATCACGTAGTCGTGTTCACGCCCTGCACACAGGATCCATGGGATTCCTGGTACATACCTCGGGTGTTTCCTTAGGTCCCAAACACTTCTACGTCTTCTGGGTCCATTCTTGACTTGAGTGATGGTTTCCATTCCACTATTTTAGTATATGGTTTGGTCTCCCCCTGGAGACCACTGTGTATTTGTGCAACTTACATGCTCTATTTCCTAAGTATTGTGTGTATTGTGTTTCTGTCTCCGGATACGAGATACTACAATTGTGTAAGTGAGTGTTTGTAATAAAATACATATTTTTATAACTACACTGTGTTATTCTTTTTCACATAAGCTATACCATATGAATAATACTGGGAAAACAAGCTGCTTTACACTCCTTCTGGACTAAGCTTGAAGGGTGCTATCCACAGCTACCACTTAGGGAGCTTTCTAAGGTTTCGATGGTTGCCTGGATTAGTGCAGGGTGCTACACTTACATAAGAGACGCCCCGGTCTACACTGCGAGAGGAGTTTACTAAAGGTAACACTGCCATGCCGCTCCGTTCCACGTTTGTTCCCATTTTCCGAGCCCAAGAACCTAACGCGTTCTTCCGGTTTCTCTTTCAGCCAGCGGCTGTAATTTGCTGATCGGCCACCCTATTCAAACTTATCCGAATCGGATTTTGATCTACTCTTCACACTCCAGAGGTACTTAGCGCCACATTATGATCTTTGAGCATTCGCTCAGTGAGACCTTCCCCTCACTGTAAACAGCTTATGGTGCCTGTGTTTTCACGTTCACAGCCTTCACTCAGAAAGCGCCCTTTTGTGATGGCTCCCTGACGACACCGACTCAACGCAGCCCCACTTGGATTAAGCATCCGATGTTTCATAACACTTTATGCAGGTACTTTCTTGTGACCGTATGCCCCCCAGTTTTCACCTCATTAGACGACTGCAGGCTCGTTATATATTACTAACCATAGGCTAACTCTCTGTCCACAGCAACCTGTCCGTGACTTAACACTGAACACACACAGGTAGGAGGCTTTGTTTGGCTTTGATGGTCGCTGTTCACACTCTTTATATTAAGCGCAATATACTAAAGGAAATCTTTTCCTTTTTTCAGATTTTCTGGTCCTGATGAGAATCGGACAAAGGGTCCGATTCGAAACGCGTCGACCTTGTGTACCTTTTGTTGTTAGGTTTTTGGTCAGAAGGAATTGTACATATTATGCTTGTCATATAATTGTTGTGATATTAAGTATTTTTCAACATTTTTCGAGTGGTTCTTCTGATTTGCTCTTGACTCTGCTTGTTTGACCTTCTTTCACCTCCTTGTTTGTCTTATTTCACATGCACAATGTTCATTATGGTATGGAAGGAATGTGAGTGTGAATGTGGAATGACTGATGCGTGAAAGATTTTTGTTCACAGCACGGACTGTCTGTCCTACTTTGTAATTTATTTCCTTCATCTCTTGTCTGTCTTTTTATATATATATATATATAAATACAAAAAGTATTTTGCTAATGTCTGCTTGTTTATACAAAAAATAAGGTATATCAAAATATCAAAATAAATATATTTGATTTATTTCAACAGCCGACTAGCAATTGATTCATTGTTAGTCTGGTTCCCAATTGAGTTGTTCGTTGTCTGTGAAATCAGTCACAGTATTTGCACCTCTTTTGTTTACACTTACATAAGTGAGCACCATATACTAAGCCAGCCTCTCACATGTACCCAGTCCACGTATGATGGTGGTGTGGGCATGGTAGATTCTGAGCACTATTGCTGGGCCTCACAAATCCTGGTGCTGAATAACTGGCTGTATAGTGGACATGCAGCCTAATCATTCCGCTTAGAAATCTCCCTAATTAGGAATACAAACATACGGAGATCCTTTCCTCGGTTTTCTTCCTGTAGTAACCTTAAGCTAGCAATCATTCCTCCACTGGGTAAAATGTGACAAAAAGCCTGTACTGTAAACTCCTCAAAAGCAGGGAAGATGGCGTCTTCATAATGCCTGCATGAAGGGTTTTGCATGGTGGAATCTCAGACAACTGAAGGACCTTTGGCAGGGAATACATATGAAATATTTGTAGACCCTTCAAGTCAAATGTGAACTCCTCAAACCACAAATATATAAATACCTACAACTGTGGCTTGCACTCTCATACTAGCACAACTCCTTGACTAATATCCCTGAATATAGCCTGCTAGTAGCCAAATGTCCCATGCATATACGAATCCCAATTATAAATGCCTGTGATTTGTTACAGGTACTCAAAGAGAGCTAGGAAACCTGAGTGGGCCCACTGGCTGAAAGTGATTGGACGGATGAAAGGTTGCGCCTTGTGAAACTAAATTACTTATGCACTACCTATTTTACCCCAGAAACTCTGGACAGCTGGCAAGGTTTCCTTGCTACTGTGCTTTTGATGCACTGACTTATATAGTGATTTTTTCTTCCATGTGATTTGTAAATGCCCTGTCATAGCACAAAATTGGTCAAATATACTTACCACTCTTTCCAGAGTTATAGGAAGGCCTGTTGAACCCTCTCCCCAAGTAGCTTTAGTAGGAACTTTAGAAGACTTGGGGGCTGCAAAGGAGACTTAACCTGGTGGGGATGGGAACCACGATCTCCAAAATACACACTGTTGTGCTCCTATAACAGATTGTAATGCTGGTTTACAAGCAGAGTTGATACCAATTATATGATTCACACCGACTGAGATATTTAGTTGAGGACCTAAGCATGTGCGTTGTTCCTTTCTCAGTGTTGATTACATTTTTTATATAAACCCAATGACATTTCCAGATGATGATTCCAAAATAGCTTTTTTCTTACTTGAGTGGGCATGCTGCTAATTGCAGCATTTCATCCATTTAAAATTAAAAGCTCTAGCTACATAATTTTTCTGCCCTCTTTGAACAAATGCAAAAGCTGCTAAGTAGGAAATCACATATTTTTTCTTGGACAACAAGTTAGTGAATTTTCCATTAGAAGATAGATTGCTCGACGGACATTTTCCCGATAAGGCCATATCATTAACCTACAAAACACTAATATGACAGACCCACTCTGACCACTACGTGAGAAATGGGTAAGAGATGGCCTTGAATTAGATGATAGGGATTGGCAGGAGGTGGTGTTCTCACCTAGAGTAGTGGCCATTTCAGCGAGGTCTAGGCTAGTACAACTTAAAAATCCTGCACAGAGCTTACATCACAGGGCCTACTCTAGTACGAATGGATAGATCTGACTCGGGTGCTTGTTGGAGGGGATGTGGATGAGAAGGGTAATTTTTCCACATGCTATGGGAATGTGAATATATCCAAACTTACTGGCGCAAGATCCATGAAGTACTGAGTGTGGTGCTCTCAATTGTCCTCTACCCTGAAACAAGGAGATGCCTCTTGAATGTTTGGGAGCCCACCGACCTTAATGTTTGTCATACGCAATGGGCCACACTTGGACTTATGGTGCCAAAAGGAACATAGCACAAAAGTGGGGGGCGCTGCAGGCACCTGAGGTAAACGCCTGAAAAGATGATCCTGACTGGTGCATGTACAGAGAAAAGACAGTCTTCACGGCTCGAGGCTGTCCCAAAAAATGGTGTAGGCCGTGGGAACCCTGGAACGCCTACAGAGGGTATATCTGCACCCCCCAGACACTACTTGACCCTGACAAACCCCCAACCCCATAATCTGTACTCATTGTGCTCCTACACTATCAGTTATGTATCACTGATGACCCCCACTCTGTGTGCTGTCGGTGTAGGGTTTCCAATGACGGAGCTAGCTGAGGTACCACTGTTGAAACACGATAGTCTGCTCGACTCTAGATACTGCTGGTGGACCATCAGTTTGGGAGACAGGGTCCTCTGGTACTTTGCTACGCTTGTAGCATAGTACCTTGGCTGCCAAACTGCAAATCAGGCCCAAGAACACTTGGGCCAGAAAGAAGAGATCCACTTTATCTTATCAAAGATTACGTAGTGAACTAAAATATGTGCAGGCCTAAATGGATAGGCCTCCAATGAAGTGTGAGATACTCATAGATTTGGTGGTATAAAACTAGATCACCACTTAGCAGAGTGACACTTGGACAAAAATAGGAATGATA
This sequence comes from Lissotriton vulgaris, assembly GCF_964263255.1. NCBI lineage: Eukaryota > Metazoa > Chordata > Amphibia > Caudata > Salamandridae > Lissotriton > Lissotriton vulgaris. The sequence goes on along the minus strand of NC_141685.1, from coordinate 541,468,724 downwards.
CAAAAATGTTTGTAGTACGTTCTAAACTTGAAGAGAAAAGAAACACTGAAGGTTCAGAGCCCAAGCAACTAAGTAGTGTAGATGGTCTGTTTTTCAAAGAAGAAAAGAGAAGAAGATGTGTTCAAAAGTTATATATGTATCATTTTTTAAAAGACTGTCAACATAAACCCAAGACTCCTAGGAATACAAGAGCAGCAATCACACAGACTGGACATGTACAATCATCAGAAAACTGGATTCCACAACAATGAAAGGAGCTGCTATATTGAGAAAAGAATTCAAGTCAGTACTGACTTGCGTTCTCAGTTGCTCATATGATAGTTCCTATGACAATGATTTTGCCTGACAGACAAGAAAAAAGGTTATTTCAGGATTTTTGTATTCAGGAGCTTCAGAAAATTACATGGACATAAAATTTACTCAATTAGTACAAATAACTATTATTAAGAAAACAGGTACAGAAGATGTTAGCACAATAGACGGTGCACGGTTATATTTAGGTCCTTTTAAATTTCATACACATATTATTCCTATGATGTGTTTGTGTGGACACCTTGAAAAGGCTATTTTTGATTTGAATGATGCACCTCAATTTAAAGTGGCCTTAGGTATTCCATGTTTGATGATTGTAACACTTACTGTTTGTCTGATTATGAATTACCTTGTAATCACCCCTCAAAGTCTATGAGGTCGCAAACACAGTCAGGGGGAAGGTATCGTATTTCAGCAATCTAAAAACTTCCCTGTAGTCCCTAAGGCCCATGGACTTACATAATAAAATGAGCCATTTTGCTCTGGCCTTGGAGTAGAAATGGCAGAAGAGCAGAACGTGCAGATCTGTCTCTTCGCTACCTTCACACCCAGGGCAAGAGCTGGGAACGAGGGGTGCGGATGACCACTTGTTTGTCACTGCCCTCACTGAAAGTGTTCCATATCTAAATTGGATATATATTTTCTTTTGCCAGTGGGGCTGAATGTCGTCCAGGAATTTCTCAAATAGGTAATTGTCCTTGACCGCCAGAAATCTCTCGGTCAACCCACCCAGAGATGAGCTTGCTGGTATCCGATCCAATCAGTAATGCTTGAGTATGTTGACCAACAGCCTCCTCAGGGTCACGGGACAAGTTTGCTCAGGAGATAACCACATGTCACCCCTACCTAATAAATAGCAGAACTGCTTGACATGTTTTAGCCAGGGGATTTTGCCCACACCCCTTATGGACAATAGGTCCCTTAAATCCTCTCTGTAGCTTAGCAGCTCTGGAGTAGACCAAAGACGCCTCCAGTACAGCAAGGGGCGGTTCAATATTACCTCCTGAATCGGGGGCAGACCCAGATCTAGCCTTAACGGGGTCAGGGGTGTACTCTGGGGGAGTCTCAATAGGCGCCTGAAGAAGTTGTTCTCAGTAGTAGGCATAGAGGTGGAGTTGGTATGGCCCCATAGCTCTACACCATAAAGCGCGCCCCCCCCTCGCGCCTGAGCTCTATAAATTTCTAGTGGTGGACCCAGGGTTTTATGAGAACATTCATTATAGACCTTTAAAATACCCCTAGTGGCTTGCACCAGCTTCATGTTTGTCTTGGCCGTGTGGGACCCCCATTCCATCTTATCATTTAGGGTTACCCATAGATATCCAAAAGTGGAAACTTTTTCCAACCGCGAGACGTCTAAGTGGGGATGGGGGCAGTTGGGTGCTTTAGCATTAAAAACCATATATTTGGTTTTGGAGAGGTTAATCTCCAACTTTCTGGTACTACAAAAAGAGCAGAACGCCTCCAATGTTCGCTGAATACCCATGGAAGATTTTGATAGCAATAGGGTATCGTCAGCGAACATCAGGGCTGGTATCTTGCGGGCTGCTAAAGTAGGTGAATCTAAATCCCTCGCACCCAATAGGTGGTCAATCAATCCGTTAAGGAACAGAAAGAAAAGCGTGGAGGCCAGTACGCAGCCCTGCCTCACACCCTTTTCCACCAGGAAGGGGCCGAAAGCTTCCCAGTCTGTCCATACCTCACCCTCGCATATGTGCCTTGATGTAGTCGCTTAAACAGTTGACACAAGTAAGCTGGGGCACCCATTTCTAACAATATGGCCCAGAGCTTGTCCCTTTGTACCAGATCAAATGCAGATCGGAGATCTACAAAGATCAGGTAAAGACTACCAGCCCCCATAGTCACCCTCTTCCAGTAGACCAATTGCACTCTAAAGAGTTGGCTCGGAAGCCCGCTTGAAGGGAGGTCAGGATGTGGTGATCGTCCATCCAACACTGCAACCTTGTTAGTAAAAGGCGGGCAAACAACTTCTGCAAGACCTCTATGAGGCTGATGGGGCGATAGTTATCTGGGTCGAGTGGGGAGGCCTTTTTATGGATAGGAATAATGTCTGCCCCCAGCCACGTTTGGGGGATTTCCATGCCAAAAAGACTGGCGTTAAAATATAACCACATATAGGGAGCCCATATTTTCTGCTCACTCAGGAATAAATCGCCTGGGATTTTATCCAGTCCCGGGGCCTTCCCAGGAGCCAAGGTTCTAAGGGCCGCCTTGATTTCCAGCATTGTAAAAGAATGGTGATCGGGGACCTTTGTATCCAAAGAAGTTGGAGCTGGAGGACTATTCGTGGCTATAGCTAGGTCTGACGAAGTTGGAATAGCGGTGTGTGAAAACAAGGGATAACCAGACCTCTTCGCTCAAGTTGGGAGATAAAGCTGAGGTCCCCTCAGTGGAGCCTGATCTAACTAGATTCCAAAACGCCCTGTAATCACGTCCGTCCAGGGCTACATTTATGCTTGCCCATCTTGAAGCCTCCCAATCTGACTTGGACTCCGCGATTACACTTCTATAAGTGAGTCTGGCCATTCTAATACTCAAAGCCAGACTTGACCTCCTTGACGAGTGCAGATTTGGCCCTCCTACAGGGTTTATTAAACCAGTGGGCCTGTTTTTTTGGACAAGATCTCTTATTGGCTACAAGATAAAAGTAGCCGGCCAAAGTGGAAAATAAGTTGGAATGAATATGCTCCATCGCCTGGAAGTAAGAGGGATCGTAGTTGGCGGTCGGGAGATCGAAAGCTTCTTCTAGGGAGTGAGCCGAGTACTGGTATAGCTCCGCTACTTTATCGGGAGCTAGCACAAACTTGGCCCATCTAATACGTCTGCCACCCGCCACTAGGAGTAAGTTTGGATTGGCGAGGGACTCCCTCTCTCCCAGTCTATCTTGGTATCTCAGGGTATTTTTTAGTTCTAAGGACAGAAGGTTATGGTCACTGTCTACCCATCGAATTACACTGAAGGCCTTAATTTGGGACCAGAATTCTACATTCACCATTAGGTAATCAATGGTTGAAGTTTTCCCCACTCTATTATAGGTTCTTTTACCAGGGGCGTCGGGAGAAAGTCTGCCTTTACAGGCTCTGAGAGAGTGCAGTACTAAGAGCTTGTTAATTTGCAGTACAAGTGGCGTCAAGCGCTTAACCGGATACATTAGGCACTCCTGTATGTGCCAGATGGAGTCCTCATCTAAAGTTACGGAAGGGATGCCTGCTAGAGGTTCAAAGTGGCAATTGAAATCTCCCCCCAGGATCCTATGTATTGGGGCAGAATAAAATGAGAGAAGTTCATCAAGGACCTCTAGCGTAGATAACCCCATCGAGAGGGGGGAAGGTCGCAAATAGATGTTAAAAACCACCACCATTGAGCCATCAAGATAATTAAGGGCGACACAGAGAATGTCCGGAGAGTGGGAATCTATTACTATCACTGAGCACCCCAAATGTGTGGCTACCCAGATGCACAGTCCCGCAGAGGGTCTACCCCTGGGGCCCTGTACAGCTGGTATAAAGAAAGTTGCGAAGCCCACCCTTGTAGGGGCAGTCAGCATCCAGGTCTCTTGAAACAGACACAGGTCATACTGGTCCATCAGCTTGCCCCAATCTGGGTTAGCTATCTTAGAACCAAGCCCTGCTAAATTCCAGGACCCAATTAATGATTTAAGAAGATCCGCCCTGGGGGAAATTCTATTGGGAGTATCCGACTCGGAACCATCACCTGTAGGACAAGGGACTAAGTTTGAATTGATGGGAGTTCTTAATACTCCAACTACTTTAGATCCACAGGCCGCCTGGGGTAAGCCCTCCTCCGCCCCTTCTCCTACCTCCATAGGACACCCGACTACTATGGGAGCCAAATCGTTTAGACTAGGTGGATGGGATAGTCAATCCACAGAATTCAGGGGGCTAAATCTATTGGCTGTATGTATATTGTAATCTGCCTCCTGGCCACCTTGGTGGAAATAAGGTAGGCCATAACCCCCTAGTGATAATTTCTGTGGATAGAAGTACCCCAAGGGGAGTGGATTGATTGCTCCCAAATGATAAGGTCCTCCCTAGTCGAGGATGTTATTGACCGCTCTGGGTCCCTGAAATTGACAATCCCACAGTCCCCACCAATGTCTTTATGTTTGGTCCCCAACCAATTAACTCTTCTGGCGAATAGAATTTCTCCCTGACCTGAGCTTGTTAAAGGTCTATTTTTATTCAGCCAAAAAATGACTTTATTCTTCAGCTCAGGAAATGTTTCACCTCGGTCTCCTGACAGCGAGGGGACTCCCGTTAATACCACTACGTACGGGGAGGCCTCGGGGGGTAACTGGGGACAGGGAGGTGAATGTTGGGTTCCCCTACAGTGGGGATTAATACCCGATTTTTGATGCACCTACCTGTATTCAAGCTTCTGTTTATTACTAACTTTTGAACTTACTGGTAGATCTCGGGGGGTAAGGGTAGGTGTGCCCGAATGCCCCCTAGACATAGTAACGGGGCCAGCAACAGTAGTATTAGAAGTGTGGATACCCGTAGTCAATACAGCCGGTCCTTGCCCCAGGTTTGCTGGCTGAGCATCTTCACTGAGGCTGGGACCTTGGTTTGTCTGTAGTGAGTTACCTAGAATCAGTTTCACGGGGCTATTCCCAGAGGATAAGTATACCAGATCTCCCCCACCGTTCTTGTTATTCATTAGAGAGACAACTTTATCAATTCTATTCATCAGGATTTTAAAATGAGAATTGATCAACTGTTCCATTTGAGCCTGCAAATCAATTAATAAATGGCTGGCCAAGACTGGAGGAGCCAGATTAGAAAATTGGGAGCCTAGGTCAACCTGGGGGTCGGGTAGGGGGGCTGTAGTTGTCTTATGTTTTTTTGTAAATTTTCGGTTTCTTGGGTCTAGGGCGACCCTTAGATACCTTTTTAGCCACCTGAAGAACTGTGGGAGGTGCAGGAGTGCTAGGGGAGCTGCCGTCTTGCACAATCTGCGCGCATGGAAGTTCGGCAAAGGAGGATGCTGTTGTGAAGTTAGCAGACCAGTAGTTGGGAGTGGGCGGAGATAAGAGGCCAGGGGAAGAGGAGGAGCGGACACAGGAAGAGGGCAGTTAGAGTAGGGACAGGGCAGGAGTAAGAAGTACTGAATAAAGCTCCAGTTTAGATAATTACATGTGTCTGTGTTTATTGTAGCAGGATGCTACAACTGGCGACGAGGGTGGGATAGAGCTAGCCCCACTCTGTGCAGAGCCCCACAAGGACGCCCTGTCCCGAGCAGCTTCGAAAACGCTGCTGAATGGAACCACGCTGCCGCCTGGAGGTCGAGGCCAGCAGCTGTCAAGAGTGACCCCCAAAGTCTGTGAGGGAGCAGAGGGGCCAAAGAAACGAGTGCTGAACAGCTCGAAAGCAAAGCAGTCCGTCGCGCTGAAAAGCGCCTCACGCTGGAAGCGTGTGCCCTGGGTGAAGAGCCTGTGTGCAGGAATCGGGAGCCCACTCCGACCCTGTGGAGTGCCCAGAGAGGTAGAAGAAGTGCCCCAGAGTTGTGGACGGCGTCCGCGACGTGCCGCCAGCAAGCGCTGCTGAGAGCGCTGCAATCCGAGCCCGGGCGCCATCGGACATCGGAAAACCTCACGCCTGATGCGTGAGGTTTGGCAGGTCATCGGCGCGAGAGAGAGCGGGAACTGCAAAAGTGAGTCGGGAGCCCACCCCAATCTCACCTGATGTCCACGGTGGCTGAGGAAGAGTAAATCCAGGCGTGGACTGCCCCAGAAACCGACCGCCGGTGAGTCCTGAGTGGCCGTGAATGAATGAGTCTCGAGAGCCAGCCTTGTGTGTGCCTGCAGTGACTGCGGCCATTTTGAAGTCAGGCGCCTGGGAAGGACAACCCTGTGCAGAGTAAAGGCGGCCATCTTGAAGTCAGGCATTGGAGAAGAAAACAAGCATTGGCAACAAAACAAACAAGCATTGGCAACTGAAATAAAACAAGCACTGGCAAACAAACAAGCATTGGCGACAGAAATAAAACAAACATTGGCAAAGGAACAAGCATTGGTAAATAAACAAGCATTGACACCGAAAGTCAAACAAGCACTGGCGAACAAACAAGCATTGATAAGTAATCAAATATTAGCAAGGACACAAGCATTGGTGAAACCAAGTGAGATTGCTGCAAAATGTCCGACGAAGATAACGCTCAGCCTCCACCAAGTGGGTCGCTCCTGTGGGCACCCGCGCCTCTCAAGGTGACAACTGGAGGGAGCATGGGTCCCAAATGGCAAGAATGGCTGGAAGAGTTTGAAGATTACACTGAAGGTTCAGACATTGTAGAAGACAAAAAGAAGTTGATTGCTCTGCGCAACCTGGCGGGGCGAGAGATAGTTAAAATACTCAAAGACCTTCCTGCTACGGACGTGGATACTTACGTCAAGGCACGTGAGGTTTTGAATAAAAAGTTTCTTCACAAACGAAATGTAGATTACGAGCGCCACACATTCCACTCCGCTCGGCAAGGGAAGAATGAGCCCATGAGCGCCTTCATGATGCGTCTCCGGAGACTAGCCAAGCACTGTGAATTTGATAATTTCTCTACAGATGACGCTATCAAATCACAAATAATAGACGGATGTTATTCTGATCAACTCAGGAGGCGCCTGCTGAGAAAAGTACGTGGACTGGATGAAATAGAGGAAATGACACGAGTTTATGATCAGGCGGAGAAGTACGCAGCCGATATTGAAACGGAACACAAAGGGAGTCATGAACAGGTGCGACGTGTGCACGTCAAAAGCGACAGTCGAAGAAGCTCAAGAGACAAACAATGGAGGTCGCACACGTCTTCCCGTCAAGAACAATCAAGATATCAACGACGAGAACCATGGAGGAAGGAGAAAAAATCGGAAAGAGTGAGAAAATGTTACCGATGTGGGTATGATTACCCTCATGTGGACAGCTGCCCTGCCATGGGCCAGAGATGTCGGAAGTGTGGTCGAACTAACCACTTCGAAGTGATGTGTGGGGACTACAATAAAGAGAAACAAAGTGGTACCACAGGGACAACACGGTCTGACACACGAAGCAGAGCCCCAAGAATGTCTCGGTCCGACACTCGAAGACACCACGCGCGAGCTGTCCAAGATCAGACGGAACAGTCCTCTGGATTGTCACACTCTAGCAGAGAGTCACGTCGGTCCAGGTGGGAGCGAAGGTCACCTTCCAGAGAATCCAGACCGTCGTCCCGAGACTCAGCATACACCATTGAATATCTGAACTTGGCGGCAGATCTGGACCAGCTTAAGAGATACCCTCGGCTGGATATCAAAGTTGGAAATCACGACACAAAGTTTGTACTAGACTCTGGTGCATCCTTAAACTACATTCCAGTCACCGAATACGAAACAATGAGCCCACGACCTCCTCTGATATTTGCACCTGTGAGGGTTTTCACATGGATGGCCAAGAAGCCACTTCCCTGCCTGGGGAAGTTCTCGACGACCCTTACACACGACAACACAACTATATCAGCGGTCATCCAGTCATCAAGGGCCCCGAAGCAGACTGTCTTTTGAGCTTACCAACCGCTGAACGGCTTCACCTGGTAGAAATTCTTTTCAAGGTCAGCGACAACCAAGATGTGACTCGCCAGTTTCCCGGATTGTTTCAGGGATTGGGCAAATTGAAAGACTGTCAGGTGCGATTGCATATTAATGAACAAGTCAGGCCCGTCGCCCAACACCCTCGACGGGTACCATTTCATCTACAGACTGCTGTTGAGGAAGAACTCCAGGATTTGTTAGCTGCGGACATCATCGAGCGCACTGATGGCCCGACCCCATGGGTATCACCAGTAGTTATTGTCCCAAAGAAGGGCACGGCCAACAAAGTCAGACTCTGTGTGGACATGCGCCTGCCCAACACTGCAATCGAAAGAGAGCGACACCCGGGACCACATTTGAGCGACATGATCGCAGCGCTTAATGAGGCCACCGTGTTTTCCAAGTTGGATTTGAATAAAGGTTACCATCAATTGGAACTGGATGTGGGGTCCAGATATATCACCACCGTTGCAACCCATCTGGGGTTGTTTAGATATAAAAGACTGAGTTTCGGAGTTTCCTCAGTGGCCGAAATATTTCAGGAAACACTTCGGCAAGTCATTCAAAACATTCCTAACACGCTCAACTACAGTGATGACATCCTTGTCTATGGCTCTGATGTCCGAGAACACGACATCGCGCTCAATCGGGTCTGTCATGCCCTATTGGCGGCAAACCTGACCCTGAACAAAGAGAAGTGCGAGTTTCACCAGGCCACACTAAAGTTCTTTGGGCACATCTTTTCTGGAGCTGGCATGAAGCCTGACCCCGACAAAATTGTGAGCCCCCATGATGTCAGCGAACTCAGGTCGTTCCTTGGAATGGCCAGCTATTGTGCTCGTTATATCAGGGACTACGCAACGATCAGCCATCCCCTCCGAATGCTGACCAAACAGGGTCAACCGTTTGAATGGACTCCCCAATGTGAGCAATCATTCAAGGCAATCAAGAAAGCGGTGGAGTCAGCGGATCACCTGTCATACTTCAACCCGAAACGAAAGACGGAGATAACCGTGGATGCCAGCCCCGTGGGGCTTGGAGCAATCCTGGCACAATATGAGAATGACTCAGATCAACGCCGTATCATTGCCTATGCGAGTCGGAGCTTGACTGACCCGGAACGGGCCTACTCGCAGCCCGAAAAGGAGAGTTTAGCCGTAGTATGGGCATGTGAGCACTTTCATGTCTTCATATACGGCAAACATTTCACTTTAATTACAGACCATCAAGCTCTTATCACCATCTATGGCAACCCACGATCTAAGATGCCCCCGAGGATTGAAAGGTGGGGCCTAGTGTTACAGGAATATACGTTCACCATAATCCACAAACCGGGGAAGGCTGAAAATCCAGCAGACTACATGTCCCGGCACCCGCTTCCATCATCAACTTCCATTTCATCCATCGCGGAAGAGTACATTCACTTTGTGACGGACCAAGCTCTACCTCCAGCTATCCCCATGGACACCATTCGGGAGAGTACAGCACAGGACATCATCTTGCAAAAAGTCCTTCACAAGGTCCGAAACAATCGATGGAGACATGACTCTCAAGATGAGAATACCGACTCCTCTGTCCAACGTGAAATGCAGGCTTTCCGGCATGTGAGTGGTGAACTGTCGGCTACCACGGATAGCATACTGTTGCGAGACCAGAGGATTGTAATCCCCACTCAATTGAGACAAGGAGTGGTTGCTCTTGCACATGAAGGGCATCGGGGGATTGTGTCAACCAAACGAGCACTAAGGGAACGAGTGTGGTTCCCATACCTCGATCAACTAGTGGAAACCACTTTGAAGGATTGTCATCTCTGTCAACTCACTAGCAAGAGTGATCCCCCTGCGCCATTACACATGACACCCCTGCCCAGTGGTGTATGGCAAGAGGTTGCTATTGACTTCTATGGACCCCTGTCATCGGGCAAACATGTTCTGGCCATTATCGATGAATATTCCAGATATCCCATTGCATGTTTTGTACCGTCCACAAATGCCTCCAGTACTCTTAAAGTACTTGATGAAGTCTTTGCGACGTGGGGGGTTCCCAAGACAGTTAAATCAGACAATGGGCCCCCGTTCAATGGGAAAGACTTTGCAGCCTTTGCAAAACATCTAGACTTTCATCACCGCAGGATCACGCCCCTCTGGCCACAGGCGAATGGGACAATTGAGAGATTCATGGCCACGGTCAAGAAAACCTTTCAACATGCTACCGTGGAAGGCAGGGATCTACAAGCAGCCCTCAATGAAGTCCTCCGAGCGTATCGCACGACTCCTCATGCAACGACTGGCCAGTGCCCAGCGACCCTCATGTTGTGACGTCCCATGAGGAATCGCATTCCAACGTGGGATGGGGCCTTGGAAGCATCCTCATCGGCAAAGGACACACATGAAATGAGAGCAACTGGCGAACGCAACAAAGGGAAAATGAAAGCCTACGCCGATCACCGGAGAAGAGCGAGGTCACTATCATTACATGAAGGGGACCACGTCATTGTCAAGCAGGAACCGCAGAAAAAGACTGACTGTAAATTCAAGGATGACCCCTTGGTGGTCACGAAAAGGAAAGGAACTATGCTGACGGCGGAGTCCGAGCAGCGGCGAGTCACGAGAAATATCTCGCACTTCAAGAAGCTGTCACCATATATCTCCAGAACCATGGTGAGTGAAATGGACACTCCCAGTTCAGAAGAACTGCATTCTGATGATCGTGAGAGCACTGCTCCAATCAGTGAGACACTGAGCACTCAGAGTCCGACAGCCAGGTCGTCACAACCTCATCGGGACGTACGTCCACCCAAGAGACTGATCACAGAGATGGACTGAGAAAGTCAGTATGTTTTGTTTGTTTTGTCACAAAGGGGGGAGATGTTGTGAAGTTAGCAGACCAGTAGTTGGGAGTGGGCGGAGATAAGGGGCCAGGGGAAGAGGAGGAGCGGACACAGGAAGAGGGCAGTTAGAGTAGGGACAGGGCAGGAGTAAGAAGTACTGAATAAAGCTCCAGTTTAGATAATTACATGTGTCTGTGTTTATTGTAGCAGGATGCTACAGATGCTAGCATCGAGTCTGGGGAATTAACAGTGGCTAAAGAAGGATTCCCAGATGGCGAGAGGGGGCGCATCGCAGGTGTAAGGGAAAGACGTCTTTCAGTATTTTCTATGGCCGAAGCAACCACCCCTATGGTTTTTTGTAACATTTTATCTATGGCTGTTAGACTCGGGACAGAGTTTGTCAGAGCTGCTTTTTAGGTTTAAAGTATTTTATTAAGGCATAAAAAAAACACGGGGAGGGGATCAGGAAGTCAGGTAAACATACAGTACAAGAAGCAAAACGTTGCAGCGAGTCAGAAGAAAAAGAGGGAGGCAGGATGCCCCAGAGGGTAACAAGGCAAAGACATAAGGCGATAAGGCATTGTGAACGACCCCCCTGTAGGCCCCCACTCCCTAGGCAAGGCCAAGCCAGAATAGGACTCCGCGACACAGTAAAAGAGAAGCATACCGTTCCACCAGCCCCTTGACCCCAGAAAAGAAGGAGAAAGAAAAGCAAAGAAGGAGAGGAAAGAAAACAATACCCCAACATCCCCGTCCGAAAGTCAGCATTAGAAGCATATAACTCAACTTCCCACCCCCGACCCTCGGCCCCCAATCCGCACATTCACTCCGCCGCTGGCGCCGGCGGCGTCAGCCTAAGGAGGCGCAAGTACCGTGGACACGTAAGCTCGCGAAATTCCGTGGACAGCAGTGCCAAAAAGGGATGCCAGAGCTCCTCAAACTGGTCAACATTCCCAGCCACCGTTAGCGACATCTTCTCCATGCCCAGTACCTGCCAGAGCCTATGCAACCAACCAGTGATAGAGGGGGCAGTGGGGGTGCGCCAAAGTACAAGTATGTTCTGAACGGCGGAGCCTAGCGCAATCGCAATCTGCCTGCCCCTGCGGGATTTCAGCGGGTACATCAGGTCATTGGGGAGGGCAAGCAAGACATACGCGGGGAAGCGCGGAAGCTCGATCTCAAAATGCCTATCCACCTCATCTAAGACTTCCTTCCAGTAGGCCGACAGCACCGGGCACTCCCAGAGAATGTGCGTGAGGGTGCCCTCCTGTCCGCAGCCGCGCCAGCAACCCTTATCGCCTATTTTGCGCATCTCGTAGAGCCGCTCCGGGGTGTAGTACCAATAGGTGGATACTTTAGTGAAGGTTTCCGTCAGCCCAGTGTGGTACGCAGAGTGCCTCGCCCGATATGCAATCTTGTCCCACTCCTTGTGGCTCAGGGTCCTGCCCAGTTCCCTGTGCCAGCGCTCCCTCCCTGGGTTATGGTAATGAAACGGCGGGGGTTGGAGAAACTTATACAAATCAGTGATGAGTTTGGTGTCCGAGGCCCGGGTTACCAACCATCGCTCATAGGGCGTAATCGAACGGGCGGCGACGTCACGCACTGGGGGTTGAAGAGCCCAGTGGCGGACTTGCATGTAACGCAGTCTGTCCCCTTCCGTCAGGCCAAACTCCTGTCGGAGCTGCTGGAAGGGGAGCACGCCCTCCGGCCCGTAGATCTGGAAAAGCGCTCTGCATCCCGCACTCACCCAGTGGGAAAAGGCCCCCGGCTCCAGACTCGGAGTGAAGTCCGGGTTGCCAGCAATGGGAGTGAACGGCGATGGAAAAGTGGTGAGCTCCCGAAGCTCACACACCGCGTCCCACACTCTTAGCGGGACCCGGGTGATAAAGGAGGCGTAGAGATTAGGCGGGCGATGAATGCGCCGCAGGAACGGGACCTCCTGGAGGGTACGGCCTGCAACTGCCTGGTCTTGAAAGAGCCAGTGTTTGTCCGATTCCCACCGGCTCCACTCCACTAGGTACCGGAGCTGCGCCGCCTGAAAGTACTTCCGGAGGTCCGGGACTCCGAGACCTCCCGCCTCCGGGGCAAGCATGGAGAGGACCCGCTTCATGCGAGGCTTACGGCCCTGCCACACAAAGCGGGAGATGTCTGCCTGCGTCTGCCGTATCCAACCCACGGGGGGCTGAAGAGGTAGAGCGCGAAAAAGATACAGGATCTGGGGCAGTATCGTCATCTTCACCGCTGCGATACGGCCCAGCCACGAGAGTAGGCCCTTGTTCCATCGGCCGAGTTCCTCTTTGATCTTTTTGCCCAGAGAGGAATAGTTAGCTGCGACCATGGCAGGCAGGGAGGGAGCAAGCAAAATGCCCAGGTAAGGCACCGTGGAGGAGGACCACTGCAAAGGGAAGAGACTTTGAAGGTCCCGCCTGGCGTCGGCAGAGAGCGACACATCCAGTGCAGCCGACTTAGCCATGTTCATTTTAAAGCCCGCGACGCGGGCAAAAGCGTTCAGTTCCTGGACGCAGGCAGGGAGTGACCGCCTGGGGTCATCTAGGGTCAGCAAGACATCGTCCGCGTATAAGCTGACAGTATGTGTGTATTGCCCCATCCTCACCCCAATAGCGTCCGGGTTGTCGCGGATCCTCTGCGCAAACGGCTCCATATAAAGGGCAAAGAGGAGCGGCGAGAGGGGGCAACCCTGTCTCGTGCCGCGCTCAATGGCGAAGCTGCTGGAGCTGTGTCCATTGACACGTACTGACGCCGACGGTCTCCTATAGCAGTTAAAGACCATAGTGCGGAACTTCTCGCCGATCCCCAGTTTCCCAAGAACCAGCTCGAGGTATGGCCAATGAACCCTATCAAAGGCCTTCTCCGCGTCGACCGATAGCAGCATCCGCTCCCCCGGGACGCGTGAGGCCTTTTCCAGCACGTGCGTCACCCTCTTCGTGTTGTCGACCGTCTGCCTACCGGGTACAAAGCCGGCCTGATCCGCCTCCACCAAACCTGGTAGGTGTAGACCCAGTCTGGTTGCCAAGATTCCGGTGTAAAGCTTGAGGTCCACATTTAGGAGCGAAATGGGCCGGTACGAGCCGCACAAGGTCCGGTCCTTCCCCGGCTTGGGGATAACCGACACAGTCGCCGAGAGGAGGTCCGGTGGGATGGCACCCGGTTCGGAGAAGGAATTGAACAAGCGAGCCAGGAGAGGAGCGACAGTGGGACAGAAGGCCTTGTAGAACAAGGCCGTGTAGCCATCCGGGCCCGGGGCTTTACCATGCTTCAGCCGTGCGATCGCGGAGATGACCTCCTCCACGTGAATGTCCCTCTCTAGGTGGTCCGCATGGGAGGGGTCCAAGGCCGGGAGGGTCACGGATTCCAAATAGGCCTCAGCCTCTCCCGGTGGGGAAGGTTCTGAAGCGTACAGTGCCTCGTAAAAGGAACAAAAGGTATCTGCCACCTCCGCGTCACCGGAAACCGGGATCCCATCTACTCCCACCAGCTCCTTCACCACATTGCGTTGCTGCGCAGCCCTGAGCCTATGGGCCAGGAGCTTACCGCACCTGTCTCCGCCGGTGTAAAAGGCATGTTTCAGGCGCAGCGCTGCGTACTCCGCCCGATCTAGATCCAACGCAGAGAGGAGTTTCCGTGCCGCCTTCAGTTGCTTCCAAACACGAGGTGCCCCCGTTCGGCGGTGGACCTGCTCAAGCTCCCTAACCTGCGCCGTCAGTTCCTCCCTCTTGCGCTGGCGTTCCTTGTTTTCCGCCGAGGAAATGGAGATAAACTCTCCCCTGACGACTGTTTTCAAAGCCGCCCACTGCGTAGCCAGGGACGTGTCAGAGTTGTTATTGTGGGTCAGGTAGTCCTGGATGACTTCCTCCACTCGCTTCACTACCGATTTCTTATGGAGAAGCATGTCCCGAAGCCGCCACATCCCTCTGGAGGGGGGGCCGCCGGCCAAGCAAAGACCCCGGAAACCGGCGCATGATCGGACAGGGACAAGACCCCGATGTCCGCCGCCGTGGCGGCCGAGCGAAGCGGGCCGCTCACCAAAAGATAATCCAACCGCGAATAAGTGCGGTGTGCGTGGGAAAAATATGAGTAGTCCCTAACGGTGGGATGCATGGTGCGCCAGAGGTCATGCAGGTCCATCTCCGCAATCTGGTCCTGTACCGCCTTAGAAAGCTCCCCTGTCTGCGGAAAGCGCTGGGCAGACCTATCTAGAGTGGAGTCGAAGACCATATTCAGGTCTCCCCCCAAGATAATATGGCGATCGGGCGAGGCAGTAACGTCCACCAACACTGATTCCAGGAAACGATCCTGGTGGTCGTTGGGGCTGTAAACCGAACCAACCGTAAAGGCAACACCTCCGAAGCGCATGCGATACACTAAAAGCCTCCCCTTCTGCTCAGCATGTTTATACAACACCTCCCCCCTAAAGGAGCTGGCTAGAAGAATGGCCACCCCAGCGGTCTTAGTCGCAGCAGAGGAAAAGAGTTGCGTGGGGAACTTGGCAGAGCGCAACCTATGGCAATCTCTGGGAAGTAAATGGGTCTCCTGCAGGAGGCAGATATCTGCCTGCGACCCCTCCAACAGGGAGAGGATCGCCCTACGCTTCACGGGGTTATTCAGACCCTTAACATTAAGGGTCACTACTTTCAGGGGTGGCATCGCCTCCAGGGAAACAACGCGCTATGCAGCAGGCGGGGGATCAGCGGAGGGGGCGCGCGGGGCAGGGGCGCAGGGAAGGCCAGAAGCGGCATCGTACACGTTCGGACAGCTTCGGACGGGACCCCCCCCACAACAAACCAACAGTGAAACCCCCCCAAAACCCACTTATGGCAACCAGCCAAAACAAAAAGCAGAAAACAACACCCCATAGTCTCAGTCTAGCCCAAATGGGCGAGTCTGCAGAAAACAGTCAAGTGGACGTCCAGCCACACACCACCCCCCTCGCCCCCCCAGCCCAGCATCGTTAAAGCTAAGAGCCTCTCCCCCCAGAGAAAAGTTAGGCCGTTAAGGCCACACCAGTAGATTCAGGCAAGTTCCTGGCCGCAGTCCTCAGGGCCTCCGCCATTTCAGCTCTGATGGTGGGCGAGTCTGGACGACTCGCTGGCGCTGACGATGGGCGCCTTCTCGACCTCCGTCGGCCCCGCCGCTCGGGGCGCCGCCATGCGGGTGTAGCCCCTTCCTCCTCCGTAGCAGTAAGGCCCAGCACTCCGCAGACATCTTGTAAGGAGCGCAGCTGATGCAGCACCCCATTCCATCGAAAGATAAGACGGAAGGGGTGACCCCAGGAATAGGCTGTCTCGTGCTCTCGCAGAAAGTCCGTAGCGATGCGGAAAGACCTGCGCTTCTGCAGTGTGATGGCGGACAGGTCCTGATAGAGCGCCACAGGTCTTTCTCGGAAGGTCAGTGGTTGCTTCCTGCGGGCCTCCGTCATGATGCGCTCCTTTAGGGGGAAATCCGGCAAGAATGCCAGGATATCAGGCGGGGGTGCCGATGACTGGCGTTGGCGGCCCACCCTGTGTGCTCTGTCAATGCGGATTGGGAAATCCGCTCCTTCCTCCAAGATGTCGCGGAACAGGTCCTGCAGATAAGCCACTAGGTCCGCACCTTCATCCGCGGATGGAACACCCCGCACCCGGATGTTGTTCCGCCTGGACCTGTTCTCGAGGTTCTCCGAGTGGGCCTGGAGCTCGACACATTGCTCCCGGAGGCGGAGGACGTCCTGCTGGAGATGGGTTATCTCCTCATCGCGACGTTGAGCCGCCGTCTCCACAGTATCGACCCGCTCGCCCAGGCCCTCGACTTCCCTGCGCACCTCCCAGACCTCTCCAGCCACTTCGGTCTTAAGAGTTTGAAATTCCTCCTTGAGGGAGCTGAATAAGTCCTCCATGAAGGACCGCGTGACCGGCGGCTCGCCCACAGTTGCGTCCGTTGATGCCCGGGAGGCCCCCGGGGACGGCTGCGTCGTGTCGCGTAGTTGCTGGGACCTGCCGAGCATTTCCGGCAAAGTGCGATCTCCTCGTGCCGCGCCACGTCTTCCAGTCATCTTGGGGCCCGGCAAAGCCCAGGGTCAGTTGCTGTAGGCGAGCGCCGCCGCTCGCGGGCACCAGACGTGAGGCCCTCGCCGAGGACAAGGGTAGTGCGTCACAGGCGACAAAATGGCGGTCCGAGCCTGGGCAAGACGGCCCCCAGGCCAGTAGGGCAGGCAGCAACGTCCGAAGTGTAGGCCTCCCGCCTCGTGCTCCCAGGGAGGGCAGCAGATGAGTTGGTGCCAGGACGAGCCGAGGCTCCCGTGTAAGAAGGGCGCGGGTCGGGGTCACTGGGCTCAGCCACACAAAGACAAGATGGCGGGAGGGTGGGACCCAAGAAGGCAGCCCTGGCCAGCAAGTCCGTGGGCGACTCTCAAATGATAACGAGTCCGGAAAGTATGAAACCGATGCCTCCCTCCACCACCAGTTGATTTGCCCGGCTCGGGCACTGCTCGAACTCCGCCATCCAGCGCCTCCAGGCGCGGAGTTCGCAAGTCGTCACCCTTCGAGACCCCGGGAGGGGGGAGACCGCCGGTGCAGGGCTAAGGTCCGTCGCCCAGCAATGGTGCCCGCCACCAGGGCACCGGCCAGGAAGCCACCTCACTCCGCGGAGTCCGTCTAGTCCGCTCCCTCGGGATCTCCGGCTTTCCGCTTTTCAGCACTCGGGCTAGCCGAGGCGCGCGGACAGCGCCGCACTACGCTCCGCCTCCAGGCTCTTCTCCTCGGGGCGACCCGGGCTCTACTCCTCGGAGCGATCTCCGAATAAACTTTTCGGGAACTTCCCCCGGGGCCACAGAAGTCAAAGTGGCACCAAAATGTGCCCCTCGAGCTCCGGCACAGTCCTCTCACCCGCGGTGCAGCCGCGGGGGGAGAGAAGCGCAGAAATCAGGGCTCAGGCTGAGCTGGGCCGGAGGAGCTACGGGAGGAAGCGTCCGCTCACCCCGCCATCTTGGCCACGCCCCTCCAGAGCTGCTTTTTGCCATGTCAGGGGGCGAGAAATAGGAGGGGTAGGTTTGCCCATGGTGCAGGACAAAGGGTCTAGGTATTTTAATAACGAGTGAAATCTCAGTTGCTTGTGTAAAATAAAAAAAGAGGACTGATCAGTTAAAATTAGGGAAACCCTACAAC
Source organism: Lissotriton vulgaris (assembly GCF_964263255.1). NCBI lineage: Eukaryota > Metazoa > Chordata > Amphibia > Caudata > Salamandridae > Lissotriton > Lissotriton vulgaris. The sequence continues at coordinate 541,450,825 of NC_141685.1, read as the reverse complement.
ACAACAGCAAATAAACTGTAAGACTTATTAAAAGTAAGCCTCACTTGTAACTGACTATATTAGAAATAAATACCACATTAAAGGGTCCCGGCTCTGTCCTGGGCCGACCAACCACGAGGGGTGGCCCAGCCCGGCCTCCCTCGGCCCCTGACGGCCACAGACGGCCCGCCCTTTGCCCGGGCTTAGCCTGTGCATGACGTCAGACCGCGTCATGTTGATTCATTGACATGATTGTACAGATGGCAACACAAGTACGCATGCGTGGGGACGGAGGGTGAATTTTTACCCGTGCCCACGCATGCGCACTTGTGTTTTGGCGGCGTTGCGCATGCCCATCAGGAGCCCTAATGGGCGTGCTGCGGGCGAGAGGGTACCTGTGCCCCTAGCGCCAGGATTGGCCAGGGGCGCTGTGAGCCTGTGACGTGTGCGGGACCGGCAGCAAGGTAAGAGTGTGTGTTTTTCGGTGTTCCAGTAAACTAGCTTGCACAAATGACTTGAGATAGTTCAGTGTGTTAAAGCATCTGCTGCAGAAATGTGTGCGTCTATTCCAGGTCACCCGGTTATTTCACGGCATGGGGTTTTGGAAATGTAAAAATTCTCAGAATTTCTTTTTTGATAGTTGCAACAACAGCCTTCAACAGATTTCATTTTATAAACATTTTCCAGAAAATGAGTTAACAACTGTCACCACAAATATAATGTACTCTTTGAACTAAGGTTATAAAATTTCAAAATGTTAACAAACGGTAGAGGCGGAATAGCATGATATATGCATTTATTATTGCATGCATGTTGGTGTATGTTTGTATGTGAATTTGTATAGTACATACCTAGGGCTTACAGGATGGCAAATACATGGGCGGTAGAAGGTTTCCAGCATAAAAAGGTAGGGGTGATGTAATATGTAAACTGGCACATCCTTCAACATCGATCCTAAAGGCTTGTTAGAGTCCATAATTTATTTTTATATGGTCATAAAAATACATGAATGATGGATGGATGCAGGGTGGGTGCATTAATGATTGTTCGGTGGATGGGTGGGTGAATGGGTGCATGGATGGATGCATGCATGATGGGTGGATGGATGCATGAATGACGGATGCAGGATGGATGGGTGGATGCATGAATGAATGATGTATGGATGCAGGATGGGTGGATGGATGGGTGGATGCATGCATGAATGATGTATGGATGTATGGATGGATGCATTGATGCATGCATGATGGGTGGATGCATGATGGATGGATGGGTGGATGGATGGATGGGTGGGTGCATGAATGATGTATGGATGGATGCATGGACGCATGCATGATGGGTGGATGCATGATGGATGGATGGATGAGTGGATGGATGGGTGGGTGCATGAATGAATGATGTATGGATGCAGGATGGGCGGGTGGATGGATGGGTGGATGCAAGAATGATGTATGGATGGATGCATGCATGATGGGTGGATGCATGATGGATGGATGGGTGGATGGATGGGTGGGTGCATGAATGAATGATGTATGGATGCAGGATGGGTGGGTGGATGGATGGGTGGATGCATGAATGATGTATGGATGGGTGCATGCATGATTGGTGGATGCATGATGGATGGATGGGTGGATGGATGGGTGGGTGCATGAATGAATGATGTATGGATGCAGGATGGTTGGGTGGATGGATGGGTGGATGCATGAATGATGTATGGATGGATGCATGATGGGTGGATGCATGATGGATGGATGGATGGATGGGTGGATGCATGATGGATGGATGGGTGGATGCATGAATGAATGATGTATGGATGCAGGGTGGGTGGGTGGATGGATGGGTGGATGCATGAATGATGTATGGATGTATGGATGGATGCATGGATGAATGCATGATGGGTGGATGCATGATGGATGGATGGGTGGGTGCATGAATGATGGATGGATGGGTGGATGGATGGATGGATGCATGAATGATGTATGGATGGATGCTTGCATGATGGGTGGATGCATGATGGATGGGTGGATGGATGGATGGGTGGGTGCATGAATGAATGATGTATGGATGCAGGATGGGTGGGTGGATGGATGGGTGGATGCAAGAATGATGTATGGATGGATGCATGCATGATGGGTGGATGCATGATGGATGGATGGGTGGATGGATGGGTGGGTGCATGAATGAATGATGTATGGATGCAGGATGGGTGGGTGGATGGATGGGTGGATGCAAGAATGATGTATGGATGGATGCATGCATGATGGGTGGATGCATGATGGATGGATGGGTGGATGGATGGGTGGGTGCATGAATGAATGATGTATGGATGCAGGATGGGTGGGTGGATGGATGGGTGGATGCATGAATGATGTATGGATGGGTGCATGCATGATTGGTGGATGCATGATGGATGGATGGGTGGATGGATGGGTGGGTGCATGAATGAATGATGTATGGATGCAGGATGGTTGGGTGGATGGATGGGTGGATGCATGAATGATGTATGGATGGATGCATGATGGGTGGATGCATGATGGATGGATGGATAGGTGGATGGGTGGATGCATGATGGATGGATGGGTGGATGCATGAATGAATGATGTATGGATGCAGGGTGGGTGGGTGGATGGATGGGTGGATGCATGAATGATGTATGGATGTATGGATGGATGCATGGATGAATGCATGATGGGTGGATGCATGATGGATGGATGGGTGGGTGCATGAATGATGGATGGATGGGTGGATAGATGGATGGATGCATGAATGATGTATGGATGGATGCTTGCATGATGGGTGGATGCATGATGGATGGGTGGATGGATGGATGGGTGGGTGCATGAATGAATGATGTATGGATGCAGGATGGGTGGGTGGATGGATGGGTGGATGCATGAATGATGTATGGATGGATGCATGCATGATGGGTGGATGCATGATGGATGGATGGGTGGATGGATGGATGGGTGGGTGCATGAATGAATGATGTATGGATGCAGGATGGTTGGGTGGATGCATAAATGATGTATGGATGCATGCATGCATGATGGGCGGATGCATGATGGATGGATGCATGAATGAATGATGTATGCAGGGTGGGTGGGTGGATGGATGGGTGGATGCATGGATGCATGCATGATGGGTGGATGCATGATGGATGGATGGGTGGATGGGTGGGTGCATGAATGAATGATGTATGGATGCAGGATGGGTGGGTGGATGTATGGGTGGATGTATGGGTGGATGTATGAATGATGTATGGATGCATGAATGCATGATGGGTGGATGCATGATGGATGGATGGGTGGATGCATGAATGAATGATGTATGGATGCAGGGTGGGTGGGTGGATAGATGGGTGGATGCATGAATGATGTATGGATGATTGCAAGGTGGTTCGGGCTCGCTCGCTGCGCTCGATCGCTGCGGAGCAATATGCAAATTAGTTTACGGCCCACCACTTTCAAATGTCACCAGCCGCCCCTGGATATAGACCCGGTAGCGAGGGGGAGGGGCGAGTTGAGAGGTGCCCGCAGCGTTCTGGACCTTGCAGTCCTCCTTGTCTCAGGTCCCCACAGGTGCGCTGGTCAGTCCCAAACGAAGCGTCTCCCGCAGAGCGGGAGACGCGAGGAGTAGATATAGCCCCCGGTAGCGAGTGGGAGGGGCGAGTTGAGAGGTGCCCCGCAGCGTCCTGGACCTTGCAGTCCGCCTTGTCTCTGGTTCCCACAGGTGCACTGGTCAGTCCCAAACGAAGCGTCTCCCGCAGAGCGGGAGACGCGAGGAGTAGATATAGCCCCCGGTAGCAAGGGGGAGGGGTGAGTTGAGAAGTGCCCCGCAGCGTCCTGGACCTTGCAGTCCTCATTGTCTCAGGTCCCCACAGGTGCGCTGGTCAGTCCCTAACGAAACTATTTACCAGAATGTTCCAAAATGTCCATGATGTTCTTGATAAAAAACAAGTAAGTATGTTAACTCTGCATAGGGATGATTGCAAGATTGATTTAGAACCTGGAGCTGTGATACCCTATAGTCGAGTGTATGCACAGCATTTAAGATAGAATATCTCAGGCAGTATATTGATGAAAATCTAGTCAATGAATTTATTACTACATCATATTTTGTGCCTGAGACAGAATGTAAATTGAGAACATTCATTAATTACAGCGTGATCAGTAGAATTACTATAAAGATAATACAGATCTGTTACCAGATATCAGTCCTTCTAATTCAGATCATACATGCAAAGATTTTTACTAAGCTGGGGTCATTGAGGAGTCTATATTTGGCAAGAGTCCCTGATGGTGATGATTGAAAGACTGCATTCCTTACTAAGGGCCTGGTTTTGAGCTCAGCAGATGGGTTATTCTGCCCCAAATTTGGTGGATATTCAGTTTGCCTTATTACAACTTCCGTAGGATACAGTGCACTTGTAATAAGGTGAATGGGATATCCATCATGTTTGTAGCGGAGTAACCCATCCGCCAAACTCTACCTCAAGCCCTAAGTTTGGTTTATGTGAGTACCTGCTAACACCTTTCAGACTCTGTAACACTCTGGCAACTGTTCAATGTTTTATTGCTGAGGTGTTAATAGGATATTTGTATATGTTTTGTATAGTCTGCTTAGACAACATTTTAATATACTCTGAGGTCTTGCAAATATATGTACAAAATGTTCAGCCAGTACAATAGAGGTTATATTTTTAAAACGTATGTGTGAATTGATGTAAGAATTTGCCTTACTTTTAAAACCAATCCCCTTGCAGCGCACAGGACGGCTGCTCTCTCAACCCCAGCTGATCCCCCCTCACTCCCCCCTTGCAGCCAATCACATTGGGTAAGGGCGGAGTTTTGGGGAGGAGCCAGAATACTTATGCAGCTCACGGCTCGGAGGCGCAGCTGACGCGCGCAGTGGGTGCGCCGGCGGCGCGCCAAAGGCGAGCCCGTCCGCGCCCATCCGGGACCAGGGGCCAGCCACTATGCCCGCCCGATCACCTACTACTCTGACTACCTCAAAAAACTTAATGTAAGTCAACTCCGGCCTCCGCCTGATATTTGCAGCTGGGCCACTAAGATGGGAATCCTTACGGAACGGGGTTCCTTCCCGGAAATCACGGGTCAACTCAATCTCACCACTGCAAACATTCCCAGGTTGGCTCAGTCCAGCCTCCCACCCCTAGCCATTTCCTACGTCAACACCCGCTCCCTTGTAAAACATCAACTAGACATTTTCCTCCTCCTGGTCAAGGATAAGCCTGACATTCTCCTACTGACCGAAACCTGGCTTACACCTGATTCCTCCCCTGACATCCTGGCAGCACTTCCCGCAGACTACTACATCCTCCACGCCGATCGCCTCCCCGGCAAACCTGGAGGGGGGGTCTGTCTTGGCAGGGTTTTTGGCTCTATTTAGCAGTGATATAGACTTTAATCTTGCTCACATCTAGGATAGGTATTCTTAGCTTGTGTTGGCCCTTTTAAGCCCTTTCTTCCAGACCTAGAAGAGGCCATCTATTGCCTATTGGCTTTGGCCTGTTATTTTTGCTTATAGTAGAGGTTGGATCCTGTGGTCCTGACTTTATATTACACATTGGTATGGTTTATGTAGGTATTCTGACAGAGCTAAGGGGTATTTCATCCTTCTTAGGCCTATAAGGCTCAGAACTAGAGAGACTCCATCTTGATGGAGTTGAGAGGGTTCAAGGGTAAAGGTAAAGTTTATAGTTAAAGCTGTTGTTCGCTTGGAGAGAACCGGCTCAGGCTGGCCCTTATCGAAGGAATGTATTTTTCTCCACTCCGAAGACACAACTTCAGGCTGGCCAGCTGGGAACGTGTCCTTGGTACGGGGAGGTACAAAAATTTGGTGGACGGCAGGTTACTGGCCGTAACTTTCCATGAAAGGACAAGCTTCCATATTAGCGAACTACAGGAGAGGAGGAGTGTTCATTCCAGCTTGTGTGCAGTCCAGCTTGGAGGTCAGCTCAGCTTGGAGAGAGAACAGGATGTCTGCTAGAGCTGCAGAATAGAGTGCAGTTCTGGAATGGAGAAAGAAGGCAGACGATTGCTGAAAATGAGGAGAGAGAGCAGTGCAGAGAGCATCAAAGAAGGCTGTCAGCTGGAGCAATTGAACCAGAGGCGTGGTGATGTGGTGACAGAGGGAGAGACAGAGAGAGCCCTGATCCCACCAGAGTCAGAGAGAAATCTTCCTTCTAATAGGTGAGGGAGTCTGAACTAGTCCCCTTTACAATTACACCTTAATCTTGTTCTTATTCCCTAGGCTATTGTATGTCTAATCTTTTCCCTTTCAGCGGTGTGTTAAAAGTTCCTGTTACCCCACAGATAAATTGTCTGTCTAATCCTTTTCTTTCAGCGGTGTGTTAAAGTTACTGCTAGTTATAGAGACCCCATAGTTTTGTGTATGTGTACTTTACAATAAACTTCCCCATTAATTAGTGAACTAGTGTGCATGAGTTTTTTTATGATAAAGCTAGCCTGTCTTCTAACCAGTTGCCGTTGAGCCACTGATGGATCAGAAGGGAGTAGGAGCGCTTAAATCAAGGAATAACTCAATCACATAGTGTGTATATCTTTGTCCCCACACAGTGAGGGTAATCCCATTTCCTAGTCAGGTATTACTGTTTGAACAGATGCTACCCCTGATCAGGTAAGTAATAGTGAATAATTAGGGAGATAGGAGACCTGCAACTAAGGGATAAAGTTAGTACACCATCCCATAATCCTGTAAACAGCGTCTTCTGTTCCAAAGCATAGGTAACCTTTTTCTCCTAGTCAGATGTTACAGCCAGAACAGATGCTGCCCCTGATCCGGTAAGTCTGAATAAATAGGGAGAACAGGGAGCCCTTGAGCTAGGGAATTGTTGACACTAAGTAATTCGGCCATCCCATAATATTATTGTAGTAGCAGACCCTTAGTGAATAGACAGAGAGCAGAAGGTACATTTTACAATTTGAAAAACCGTACTAACTTTCATTGTCATAGTTTTATCCCAAGTAGATAAATGAGAAGTTATCCCATAGGTGTCCATAGGAAAGTGGTCGTCGTTGATATACGGCGTTAATGAGAGCGCTAGGGAGGATACCAGCGTGGAGGTCTGCCGGATTGCGGGCCGTGTGTAAGTGAGAGCGCTGGGGGGGATACCAGCGTGGAGGTCTGCCAGATTGTGGACCGTTTGGAAAATGAGAGCACTGGGGCTGCAGACCCACGTGTGTAGACACGCCGGATTGTGTGTCATATCTGCCCCAGTGTAGATTAGTCTGGGTCTGAGTGGCCGCGAGACTATAAGGTATGAGTGTGGTGTAGGGCATGGATATCCTTAGTAATCAGTGAGTATTCTTAGTATCCCTATAGATTTAGTGGTGTTCCTGATAATATGAGCTTGTATATTGCGAGTTCCCAATCCTCAGGTAGGTACCCAGGTGCCTGGATAGATGGTCCTGAGGAGGGATGTGGTTACATTCTGGCTGGGTTAGAGGGGCCCCTAGGGGCTGATCCCATCTAAGCAGAAAATCCGGCCATTACAGGGTCGCAGCTATTAAACACTCCGAACTCAAAGTAAATGTCTTGACCTGCCTCAACCTCCCGGAGAACTTAGTAATTAAACTAGAATCCCTCTGCGACACCATTGTCTGTGTACTTGTATGCAGGCCTCCAAACCATATGCCGTCTTTCCCCCTCTCCCTAAGCGAACAGATCGCAAACCTGGTCATCAACCACTCCAAGGTCCTCCTTATAGGTGATTTTAACTATTGGTTCAATGACCCCGCGAAGGCCCACACTCTATTGAACTTACTGATCTCCTCACCAACCTGAACTTCACTCAACAGGTCTCCCTGTCTACCCACCACAAAGGGCACATCCTAGATCAAATCTGGACTAACTCCCTGTTGGTCACTGCCCCCGCTACGCTTCTTTGCCTATGGTCTGACCACTATCTACTTAAATTCACATTAGCCCACTCAACCATCAAGAAAGCCACGATGGTTGGAGGTGGCTTGGCTAGGAAATGGAACGCCCTAGATAAAAAGGAATTTCTTGAGACTATGACTGGCACTGTCCCGTCCCCTCACCCTGACATCAACATATGTGAAGCCAACTTCTCTAGCTGGTTGCTTGCAGCAAGCGACACACATGCCCCCTTAAGAAAGTTAAACTTGCATGACGTGCAGACGCCCAGAGATGGTTCTCCACTGAACTCAAATCTCAGAAACTGTCCCTACGCCAACTTGAGCGACAATGGCGTCGCGACTATGCCCCAAACACGAAGCTCAGATTCATCAAAGCCCGGAAAGAATACATGAAGGCTATTCTCTCTGCTAAAGCTGCCCATTTCTCTTTACGCATCCTCAACTCAAATAACAGATCCAAAGAAATCTTCACTATCATGAACGAACTAACCAATCTAGACAGTATCCTCCCCAGGGTCACCCCCACCCAAACTCTCTGTGACTCACTCAATGACTACTTCATTGAGAACATTTCGTCCATCAAAGCCAGTATCCCCAAACATCCCAACACGATCTCCCCCGCTTCCCTCAAAAACAAATGCACAATCAACAGCTTTCCCACCATCAGTCCGGAGACATTTCTAGAGCTCCTTGCTAAGGTCAAATCCTGTGCCCCCTCGGATAGCTGCCCTCCTCACATATCAAAATACTGCTTCTCTGCTCTCCCAGATCCTGCCCTCACCCTCCTTAATAACTCCTTATTATCTGGTCAAGTTCCTACAGCTTTTAAGGAGGCTATCGTAGTTCCACTCCTGAAAAAACCTGGGGCCGACCCCACATGCATGTCTAACTATCACCCCATCTCCCTGCTCCCCTTTTTAGCAAAGGTAATGGAGGCACACGTAGCCAGATGCCTATCTAATTTCCTGGAAGAGTCCAACTACCTCGAGCCCCATGAGGCAGGTTTCCGGCCTGCGCACTCGACTGAAACCGTCATACTAGCCGTATTGGACACACTTCGCGACTACGCAGACAACAGCTCCCCGCAGGCTTGGTACTCTTGGATCTCTTGGCTGCGTTCGACACGGTCAACCATACTATTTTGGTCGACCGTGTCAGACAAGCCGGCATTCAGGGCACAGCGGCCAGCTGGCTAAGCTCCTTCTTGGAGAACAGATCCCAGGCCGTCCGTCTCAATAATCTGGTAGCCCCCAAACAGAGAGTCACCTGCGGTGTTCCACAGGGCTCCTCCCTGTCCCCCTACTTGTTCAATCTTTACATTCTCCCCCTGACTTAATCCCCTTCCTGTGCCTGTTCAAGCTGCCCGCAATCTGGGCTTTCAATTTGACGCAGCTCTGTCCTGCAAGACTCAAATTAATAAGGTTTCATCATCCTGCTTCGGAAAACTCAGAATGATTAAAAAAATTACCCCTTTCTTGCCTTTTGAGTCTTGCAGAACAGTAGTACATGCACTAATCACATCTCATCTGGATTACTCAAACAGTCTTTATGTCGGCGCCCCTGCATATCTCATTAACCGTCTGCAAATTGTGCAGAATTCGGCGGCCCGGCTGATCTGTAACATTCCTTATCGCCACTCGATCTCTCCTCACCTGGCCAAACTTCATTGGTTATCTGTGAGATATCGCATTCAGTTTAAGGCCCTGGTCTTTGCCTTCAGAGCTCTCAATGGTCGTGGCCCGGCATTCTTAAGGCACAGAATCAGGCGGTCTCTTGCAACAAGGGATCTTAGATCCAACCATCTTTGCCTTATGTTTTGCCCACGCTTCCGTCTGACTCGCACAGGTGGTAGGGCTTTTGCCGTGGCCACTTCCAGACTGTGGAACTCACTTCCAGAGGAACTCAGATTCCTCTCATCTGAGGCTGTGTTCCGCAGGAAACTCAAAACCTGGTTCTTCTCTCGGATCTAGCCTGACAGAATTTTCTGATGGACCCTCTAGGACTTCACACGTTGCCAGCGCCGGGACACCCCCGTTGGGGGTAGCTGTTCGGGCTTTACAAGTGACTAAATAAATAAATAAATTCATTCTCTCAGAAATAGGAAGGTGACGGTCTTCAACTACGCAGACGATCTACAACTGCTCTTCACGATAGACAGCACTGAGAGCTCAATTACTGACTTTCAGTCCACCCTGAGGTACATCCAACTTTGGATGGACCAAAAGCATCTTAAGCTAAACCCTGGTAAGACTGAGCTGGTACTTACAGGGGACAGTTACAAGTACTCGGGCCCGCATTACTGGCCTCAAGAGATGGGTTCCCCTCCATCTCCCTCATCCTTGGCAAAAACACTCGGAGTCACACTAAACAGTGATCTTTCACTTAAAATACAAGTGGGTCTTGTAGTCTCCAAATGTTTTTTCCAACTTAGGAAAATCAGGAAGGTCCACCGTCTCCTCACGCTAGAAGCCCTCACCCAGGTGGTGATAGCCACCGTCCTGTCTCACCTGGACTAAGCCAACTCTCCATACCTGGGCATGCCTCTCTATCTGTGAGTGAGGGCGATAGATAGATAGGGTAAGGGCAATAGATAGAGTGAGGGTGATAGATAGATAGATAGAGTGAGGGTGATAGATAGATAGATATATAGATAGATAGATAGATAGATAGATAAATAGATAGATAGATAGATAGATAGATAGATAGATAGATAGATAGATAGATAGATAGATAGATAGATAGATAGATAGATAGATAGATAGATAGATAGATAGATAGATAGATAGATAGATAGATAGATAGATAGATAGATAGATAGATAGAGTGAGGGTGATAGATAGATAGATATATAGATAGATAGATAGATAGATAGATAGATAAATAGATAGATAGATAGATAGATAGATAGATAGATAGATAGATAGATAGATAGATAGATAGATAGATAGATAGATAGATAGATAGATAGATAGATAGATAGATAGATAGATAGATAGATAGATAGGTAGATAGAGTGAGGGCGATAGATAGAGTGAGGGTGAGATAGAGCCAAAGCTGCAGGCGGACAAATGGTGCGCACGTCCGGCGCACATGCACTGTGCCCGATCCGCCTGCAGACTTTGGGAGCATTTTTAAAAGTCCCTTACTAAACTCTCGCAGATCAATGCATGCGCGTTAGATCAGTGAGACCTAAAAATGGGGAAAAAGGAAACTGACCAAAGTATTCCTTTCTTTATGTTCCCTGCTATATGGACCCAGAGCCCGTAGGAAGCTGCCGCCAGTCCAGAAGGGAGCGAGTGAGAAGAGAGTCCAGGAGAGAATGAAGTCCCTACCAAAAAGCGGAATTTGAAAAAGCAGCCTCCTGAAAGTCTGACTTTTAGACGAAAAACAGTATTGAAGGCAATAAAACCCTCTTTGCCCCAACTTGGTGTCTGTGCTAGTCCCTTACCCACACAACAATTGGTGTCAGAAGTGGGATTCCCTGCCGACCCCACCTGTACCTTAAAGATGGATACCTTGATACAGCATCTCATAAAGGGGCAAGAAAAACTCGAATGGGTATTGAAAGGCAGATGTCTTCTGCACAAGCAGATAGAGACGCCTTTAAGGATACCTTCGCTGCACAGATGGAAGTATTACAGCAGATGTTTGGGACCCCTCAGAAAGCCACTCTGAAGGAAACCCAAAGCCTGCCCCATGGTCACGCCGGGATCGCCTTACAAAAATATGTCCCGGATGAGGACTCAGACGCCTTTCTGCTTAATTTTGAGCAAGTTGTAAGGGCATGTGGTTGGCCCGAGGATATGTGGCCATTCTTTTTGGCCCCACTGTTAACAGGAGAGGCACAGTCAGCATACCAGGTGGCCAACGCCACGGTCGATACCCCGTACAACGTGATTAAGGACGTGATCCTAGACCACCTTGGGTTAGACACAGAAGCTTATCGGGTTCGGTTCAGGAAGGAACGTGGGCAACCCGGAGAGAACCCTAAAACCCTGTACTTTCGCCTTAAGATGGCTGCCGATAAATGGTTAAGTACCAGGGAAGACATAATGGTTGAGGCAGCACCCCACCTGTCCCCTGAGGAAGCAGTAGAAATGTTCATAACCTTTTCTAGGGCTCAGCCACGCACCTCACCCTGGGAGAACGACAATAAAGGAAAAAACCTGTCCACTAAACAAGAGAAGAAACCTCGCCAAGTGGCAGAACAACTTAGACAAAAACCTGCAAAAATAGAGTCCACACCATTCCATGGACCACAATGCTTTGAGTGCGGTGACTGGGGGCACATCGCTCGGATGTGTCCAAAACAGAAGACTCAGTTGTCTTCATGGAAGTAGGTTACGTTCCTCGATCCATCTTATACACCACTGGGATGGGGCCAGTATTCCATGTAAGTGTACACATGAATGGAAGAAGGGTGAAAGCTTTGTTAGACTCAGGGTGTAGACAGTCAGTCATACGTAAGTCCCTAGTAACAGAAAAACAAAATGTCCCTAATACTGTGGTCCATATCAAATGTGTACACAGTCAGTCATACGTAAGTCCCTAGTAACAGAAAAACAAAATGTCCCTAATACTGTGGTCCATATCAAATGTGTACATGGCGATATTAAACCTTATCCTTTAGCGTTCATCACTATCTTTCCGCCACAAGGTCCCCCCTCCACTGTCCAGGTGGGGGTATTGGAAGCACTTCCAGAGGAACTCATATTGGGAATAGACAATCCTGAATTTCTTCAGGTGTTTACTCACACCATAGAAAGGGAATCTAAGGAACAAATTAAAAAAAGAGAACAGAACCCCTCCCATTCGGCATTGACCACCCAAGAGCCATGGGTGTTGAATAAAAGTTTTCGGTTCGCCCAGTCCAACAACCCCACGCTTTTCAATGCATGGGAGGCAGCCCATGTGGGTCAGGACACTCCTAACTCACCTTACCCTCGGTTCCTCATCAAAGAGGATCTGCTTTACAGACAGGGAAACACCTAGGACCCAGAACAGCTCGTTGTACTTACCAGTTTCCGAGAACAAATATTATTCTTTTCGCACTCGCACCTCATGGCTGGACATACAGGTGCAGAAAAAAACACTAAAAAACATACTTCGCCATTTCTATTGGCCCGGTATTTATAAAGACATTCGAATATATTGTCAAGCCTGTGAGGAGTGTCAGCGGAAGAACGTACAACGTCCTCCAGCCGTTCCGTTACAACCTCTACCTATTATCGGGAATCCGTTTGAAAAGGTTGGAATGGATATTATCGGTCCATTACCCCAAACCAGAAAAGGAAACCAGTACGCCCTGATAATAGTGGATTATGCCACCAGGTTTCCCAAGGCTTTCCCCCTGAAAGCTTTTACCTCTTCGGCTATTGCAGACAGACTAGTGGAACTATTTACAAGAGTTGGATTCCCTAAAGAGATCCTCACGGATCAGGGGACACCCTTTGTTTCACGGCTAATGAGGGAGGTGTGCAAGACACTCGACCTACACCACATCCGTACCTGGGTTTATCATCCTCAAATGGATGGCCTCGTAGAGAGGTACAACAGAACTATTAAAACCACCCTAAAGAAGATGTTGGCTGTAGAAGGCAAAGAAAGGGACCGGCTCCTACCCTTGGCGTTGTACGTCATCCGGTACCAAGTACAAAGCAGTTTGGGCTGCTCGTCCTTCGAGCTGCTGTATGGACATCAACCCCGTTCCTTATTGGAGATGACAAAAGAAGCATGGGAGCATGAAACCGAGGAAGAACATCTAGGAACCTTGGAATACACCCAACAGTTAAAATCCAAACTGTGGAAACTGAGAGATCTGGCCTATATTAATCTTGAGAAAAGCCAGAAGCAACAGAAGACCTATTATGACCAGGGAAAGAGATGGAGAAGCCTCTACAAAGGTGACTGTGACCTGTCAGAATGGTGAGGGCCCTACAAGGTGATAGAGGTCCTGGGGAAAACAACCTACCATACACAGATTACTCCATGTAGACAACAGACCTATCACATAAACCTACTAAAGAAGTGGCTAGGAGCCCCGCCCAGGGTGGTATCCCTGACCGTCCCGTCAGCTGGCAAAGAAACAAATACCTTGGATCAACTTGTTATAAACCAAGAGCTCACCACGAAAGACAAACCTCACTAAAGAAAACCTTGGAGCCCTTTTCTCCCTTGTTTTCGGACCTCCCCGTGAAGACCACCCTAATTGAACATCAAATAAATACCACTACCGGGAAGATAGTGAAGATAAGACCCTATTGCATACCTGCATCCAAACGAGAAGCCATAAGAAAGGAAGTTCAGTCTATGTTACAGTTGTGAGTTATACGCCGTTCCTCCAGTGACTGGTCATCATCAATAGTCATGGGGCCTAAACCAGATGGAACAACAAGGTGCTGTATGGACTTTAGAGCTCTGAATGCCATCTCTTCATTTGATGTATATCTCATTCCTCGCATCGATGAACTGATCCAGAGGCTAGAAGAAGCCCAATTTATAACAACGTTCGACCTGACCAAAGGTTATTGGCAGGTGCCCCTTAGGGAAGAAGACCAAAAGAAGACCGATTTTGCCACCGCCGAGGGTCTATATGAATTTAATATCCTCCTTTTCGGTTTACATGGAGCACCTGCCACTTTTCAGAGGCTCATGAATACGGTACTTCAAGCCCACTCCTCCTACTGTTCAGCCTACTTAGATGACATCGTCATATTCAGTAAAACCTGGGAAGAACAGCTAAACCACTTGCACACCATCTTAACCGCCTTGGAAAGAGCCGGGCTACATGTAAATAAAAAAAAACTAGGGTAGCCTGTCAAAAGGTGAGGTATCTGGGATACATGCTGGGACGGGGTCTCATAGCTCCCCAAGCAGACAAAGTAGAGGCTATTGTAGGAACCTCCTTCCCACAAAACAAAAGAGAACTCAGGACTTTTTTAGGCCTGATAGGCTATTACAGGAGGTTCATTCCTCAGTTTGCGGATATAGCCACCCCTCTTACCGACATGCTACGTAAAATCAGTCGACCCCAACAATTCCAGCATCCCACTGAACCCATGACACAGGCTTTTCACACCCTGAAAAAAATAATCACCACCAGCCCTGTCTTAGTTTCACCAAACTTCAACAAACCATTCCTCCTACATACCGATGCTTCCAACCACAGCCTAGGTGCCGTCTTGTCCCAACTGTCGGAGGAAGGGGTAGAGCATCTGATCCTGTACATCAGCTGCCCGTTATTCCCTCGAAAAACTAAGTATTCCACCATAGAGAGGGAGTGCTTGGCGGTTAAGTGGGCGATAGACTAGTTGAGATACTATCTAGAAGGGACTACATTCACGTTGTACACGGACCATGCCCCCTTACAGTGGATGTATACCAATAAATTACAAAATCCCAGAGTAATGCGTTGGTTCCTGGCCCTTCAGCCCTTCTCATATGTACTTCGTCATAGAAAAGGGAAAGACAATGGCAGTGCAGATTATCTATCAAGGGTTTTCCCTCTCCCCAGTCGGGAGAAACCAGGGGAGGAGGTGTGTGACATGAGGAACTGTGATATGACAAACTTAACTAATGGCATAGATAATCAGGACTGGTGGATCGCAAAACATCCCTCTGTGGCTTTCGTTTCTTCCCGACAGGATCCCTGGACTACCAAGACCAGAAGCACATCCTGTCTCGACGATACGCTGGAGGGAAGTACCTACGAATGGGGAAGCACGGAAGACGTGCCTCCACCCCGTGACGTCACCGCCTACGGGTCCGTAATCCAGAGGGAATCCTGGAAGGAGGTGTGGCCCGATCCCGAAGAAGGAGACGTGACGGGATGCGAGTCGGTGGTGCTGTTCAGAGATGGCAGACATGGGAAGAAAGAAGAGGACGTAGAAGTTGGGAACCAAGGCCGTCCGGAGAAGCCAGGAGGCAAACGACCCCACGAGCCGCCCAGCCACGCTCCTGGAGGAGTGTGGCTTGTGCAGGTACACAAGTGTTTCACAGGCTGGGTGGGGATGAGGGACAGAGCACCCCCGTAGCTCCAGAAGCCGCGTCCTCACCATTCTACTTTTTCGTTTTATTTTGCTTTCATTTTGGGCACATCCGGGTTTTGAGCACAGCACATATCGCCTATCAGAACCAGGTCACGAGCAAATCACGTGTGTTCGGGTGTTCCCTCACTACCCTCCCTTGCAATTTAAAAACGGGGAAAAAGGAAACTGACCAAAGTATTCCTTTCTTTATGTTCCCTGCTATATGGACCTGGAGCCCGTAGGAAGCCGCCGCCAGTCCAGAAGAGAGTGAGTGAGAAGAGAGTCCAGGAGAGAACGAAGTCCCTACCAAAAAGCGGAATTTGTAAAGCAGCCTACTGAAAGTCTGACGTTAAGACGAAAAACTGTATTGAAGGCAATAAAACCCTCTTTGCCCCAACTTGGTGTCTGTGCTAGTCCCTTACCCACTCAACAACTATAGTCCTCCATGTATTTAAAGCTACGTGAGATTTTTGTAATTACAGTCCATCTGTAATTTTTCACGCTCGTTGGCAGAAGTATAAAATTGAGGGCCTTGGGTGTAACATATCTATGATTCTATTAGAGGACCGGAGGCTTCGGATTATGCTTCTCTTTCTTTTATTTGCTACTCACAGCAGCCAATGAAAACGTTTTGTATGCAAATACAACTACATTTCTCATGATGCTTGTCCATACATCACATACTGTATAGCCCAATAAGAACCACTGTATCCTGTTTCTCCTCCTCTTTCTTTGCTGCTCACGCAGAGAGTTAAGTGCTCGAAAGTTACGCTATGAGTACTGTCTAATATTGACTGTTTAATTGGCTTGTAGTCATTATTGCAGGTAGTGTCTGCACGTTTATATGTGCTTAAAAGTTACATTATGATTACTATCTATATTGACAGTTTAGTTGGCTTGTAGTCATTATTGCAGTTAGTGCGCGCGTGTGTCCCGCTGGGTTTTACTGTTGCTTTCACATATTTGTGCGCGATATCGTGCTCTGTGCCCCACGTGCTTTGCACTGGGTTGCGGAGTACTCTGACGTTAGCGCTTATCTCATGCTATGATTATTGAGCCTCCGGCAGTGAAAGGCTCCTGCTGGGAGCAGTTTAGTAATGCAGATGCGCTCCCTGCTGGGAGCGGTGAATTTCTTTAACCCCTTAAGTGCTGCCTCGGTGCATTGGCCGACGGCAGCACTACCTCCCCAGTGCTGCGCACGACCATTGGACGTCCATTCAGCACTAGTTCCAATGGACAGCGCAGCACTGGGGAGGAATGTTTAATAGCATCTATGAGGTTAACGTGGGTGGCCCGATCAGGCTTAGTTTTACTTCCCGCTGATCTCAAAGTACTGCGCTGCCTCGGCAGTTTACATTCACAGTTTTTTCTCCAAAAGCTCCTCTCACGTTTACGAGCTCAATGGTTTGTGACGAGTCAATGTGGCCTAGGGGCAAGGGGGGACCCGGGGAGAGCCGTGCGCGAGCCGGTCTCTCCCCGGGTAGATTCGCGCGTGTCAATGGCCACGGCAGGTGGGTCCTGATTATCGAGGGTCAGGTGGGGTAATTAGGGTCAGCGCAGGGCAGGGAATCATTGCGCACTAGGGAGGCAGGCGGCGAGGTTCGTATTTGTTCCCTCCGGAGTGTCGGGCCCCCTGCTGCAGGTATGTCCTGCCCCTCGTGGGGCTGCTGACTTGCGTGGGGGAGGCCCCTGAAACAGGGGAGTGGCGTTTTTCTCTAGCAAGGCCCCTAAGCCTGCATTGAATGTTAGAGGTAGGCGGGGGCGGAGTTTTGCTCATCCTGTGAGCCCTGGGTGAGGTCTTCTTCTGTTCCTGCCCCCACTACAGGGGTGGAGTCCCCAAGCCTGGGTTAGAGCCCTTCTTAGTGCTGAATGGGCAGCGCTATCTTTTTTCGCCTGCACCATGTGCTGCCACTGGGGTTCCTACGATTTCTGCTGTGTTCCCTGGTCCTGTTGAGGTTTTTGGTGGGGTAGGTGGCCTGTTTGCCCAAGGTTTCTTCGACCTTTGCCCAGGGTTGTCAGGTTGACAGTGCGGAGCTCCCCCCACATGCTGTTCACGTGAGTGGGGTTGCGCAGGGGCCTCCAAGGGGGGATGTTGGTCCCCCCTTTGCTTCCCGTTGTTTTTTCCCAGCCTTCCGGGGGTGTGCATCTCGTTAGGTACGCCTCGGCTGCCCACATTCACCCCCCCCTGTGTCCTTCCCCAAGCCTAGGGGGGCGCCCCTTGATTTTTCTGACCGGCGGCATGGGACTTTGGGTGGCGGCCGTTGCGTGTGGTTGGGCGGTGGTGGGGATTCAGCGGTGTCTCCTCTGGGTGCGGATGGGGGGTTAGGCGCTTCGGTGACGGCGCGGTCCGGTTTGAGCGGCCGTAGGCGTAAGGCTCCTACTACCGCATGTCTTCCTGTTTCAATACCGAGTGGTTTGCGGGCTGCCCCAACGGCGGTTTCTGGGGAGGGGAGAGCGGAAGGGGTTTCTGGAGCGGATTCCTCTTTTCAGCGGCAGGGCGCAGTGCGCATTGATGGTATCCAATGGGAGTCTTATGATGGAGGTGTGGGAGATGGGGAGATTCCTGGTGGAAGTGGAAATTATGTTGAGGATGATGTCTTGCATTTGGATATTGATGATGATGATTGGGAGGATGGAGAGGTACGTGCTGGGGAGGTTGGTAATGTTGCACCGGTTTGGACACGCCTTTTTTCCCTTGTACAACACAGTATGCTTCCTCTCACATTTTGTTTGCCTTTGATACTTGCACAGGTGCCCCCATTGCCTACGTTACGTTAATGCTGGTGCCTGGTTGTCTAGCTTATATTGCAGTATAATACCTCTACTTGTTCTTGGTTTCCTTTGTAACCTGCACATTTGTCACTTTTTCCTTCTGGCGCTTTTGCTACCCATGTCTTTTGTTTTCTCACAATTGTCGCTTTTATCTCATGTTACTTAACGTCTGCTTTTGTAATCTGTTCACGTGTAATGTTCTCCTCATGTATCAGTCTGTTCTTTTTGGGGAGCGCTCTGGCGCCTTCGGGTGGGGTTTGCGCTTTCTGGAAACGCGTGAATGGCTGACTAACTACATACATATATAACTTTAAGTTTTGCATGAGTTGCAGGGGGGATGCTCAGAGGGAACTTGTGAGGGTGCAAGCTGTAGGGTCACACAATGAGGAGGCTGGTGCTTATAGTTATCTCCGTATACCTGGGAAGGGATACGCATGGGTATTCTCTATGTGTTACTTAGGAATTGTAGAGTACAGATGGCTAATGCATATACTAGTGCTTAGAGTTATCTCTATATACATAGGGAGGGGATACGAATGGATATACTCTAAGCGTCACATCGGCATGGTTCTGGGTACAATGGCCCCTCCTCGTACCCCTGTTTCTCCGGTGTGTAGTGGGGCTGGCCAGGTTTTCGCTACGTCTCTCCCATTAATTGGCAGGGCTTATGTGTGAACCCCTCTCCCAGCAGTTTCAGCCTGGGGCCCTTGGCTCAATTGTTTCCTCCGTCGGTTTGTTTGGGGCATGGGGGTGTGTTGCCATCGAGCTACGCTCCTTTTCCTTTGGGAAGCAAGGTGGTTGGGCCTGACTCTATGCATGCTGCGGTGTCCTTGTCCGGGTGCCTGCTCCAGGTGGCGATTCATGCGTGGTTGTTTCCACTGCTGCGGCCGGGGTTTGTGGGTATATCAGTACGGTGCAGTCTGGCTTGAGCGGCTACAACGGCAAGGTTACAGCTACAGTGCGTCGGTCCTCGGCTGACAGGACACAGTTACGGGCTGAGCAGGAGGCGTTTCAGTCTGGGGTGGAGGGCACTGGAAGGGGATCTGGAGCGGATTTCTCTTCTGGAATGTGAGGCGCAGTGCGCAGCGAAGTTATCCAATGGCGTTCTAACGTTGGTGGACTCGGTGATGGCAAGTTGCCTAGGGGCTGTGGGGTGTATGTTGGACATGATGATGACCTTATTTTGGATGTCTCTAATGATAACCGGGAGGGGGGTGAATTATGAATTGAGGATGTTGCACATTTCAAGTCACAAATGAGAGGGGTGGGTTGGGGCAATCTGTTTCTCTCAATATTTTGCAGGAGTACTGTGCAAACATGCAAAAGTTCAAGTCTCATCGTCAATCAAGTCGCGTCAAGGGGACCCTGAGTGGTTTCAACAGAGAATGTCGCGGTGTCGAAAGGTAAGGAAGGCTGGTGGTCTGTTTGACAACAAGGGGAGAGTCTCCCAGTTCCGTACTAGATCTATTGGTATTGGGGATGAGGTTGTTGGGGAGCAAGTTGCTCTTCAAATGCTGCTTGTGCGGCAAGCTGATGTGAATAATAAGTTTGGAGGGGACGATGCCGCAATTTCACGTGAGCGGACAGGGGACTATGTTGCGGGCTGCCCCAACGGCAGTTTTTTGGGGAGGGGAGAGCGGAAGAGGTTTCTGGAGCGGATTCCTCTTTTCAGGAACAGGGCGCAGTGCGCAGTGATGGTATCCAATGGGAGTATTACGATGGAGGTCAATCCCATGTCGTTAGTTTTTGCAGGAGTCTGGTGCGGACCACGCAAAAGTGAGAGTTCCGTCTTCAACATAGCCACGGCAAGGAGATTTCTGCGGTGTCTCGACAAAAGTTGGTGCAGTTGCCTAAAGGTCAAGAAGGGTGGTGGTCTGTGTGGCAACAAGGGGAGAGTCTCCCCGTCAAACGTACTCGTTCTCTTGGTTGGGGATGGGGATGTTGGTGAGCAAGTTGCTCTTACCAAGCTGTCTGAGCGGCATGCTGCTGTGAAGTAAGTCAAGGGGATGATACCGCCATTCGAGCGGGGCGGACAGGGGATGATGCTCACACAATGCCTTCAAGTGAAGGGGACCAGTCTTTTCGCAAAAAGTTGCCTTACTCTGGAATTGGTATGCCGTTAGGTTCACACGTATCGGAGAAACCTACGTCTGGGATTTGGAGTAACGAGTTTGTTGATGTTTTTCAGTTGCCATCCCTGGCAAATTGGAGGGGGTCTCTTTTTATGGGCTGCTGCCGTGGGGAAGAGATCCAGGGGGGGAATGGGGGGAGGGGTGTTGGTCAAGGTTTTGAAGGGCCTGGGTAGGCTGCAGTCTGTTTCCAGGTGTTTGCGCCGCCCGGTCACTTTGGATTGCTCCAACAAATGTTGTTTCAATTAAAGGGTTTGCTGTCATGATGAGTTTGAGTATTTCAAATTTAGGTTGTGTTTTGTGTGGTTGTTTTTTCGGGGGGGCCTTTCGGGCCTTTGAGGTTTTGGGCTTGCGCACTAGGGTGGGCATGACCAGTGAGGAAGTGGTTCTTGCACCAGATAGGTTGCGCATCTGTTTGCGCGCTTCCAAAACGGACCAGCTGGGTAGAGGTAAGTTGGTTTTCTTGGTAGGAGTGGTGTTGAGTGGGAGTGTTTTTGAAGTCTTGTGCTTTTTCGTCTGGTGTAATCTTTTGTCACGCTGATGGCAGTCCCGTTACAGTTGTCTGGTTATTGGCTGTGTTACGGAAGGTATTTTTAGCTCTGGGATTGGAGCTTTCACAATTTGGTACCCATTCCTTTTGGATTGGGGCGACGACTGAGGCTGCCCGGCAGGGGTGGGACTGGTCTCAGATCTGGAGAATTGGGAGGTGGAGGTCGGGGTGTTGCGAGCAATATGTGAGAAAGTAGCACATCTTTGCTTCGTTAACATTTCCTTTTCTACTAGGTCCCTGGCTCTGGCTGGCTGGCGTAAACCGGAGGGTTTGGATTATTGGACACTCCTTCGTGTCGTGGGCCGCAGTGGCTGCAGAAGGACAACTTTGTGGGCGTTCTTTGGGGCTCAGCAGTTTAACACACAAGGTTGTTTGGCATGGTATTGGAGGAATGCGCTGGGGGGGGGGGGGTTGCTTCAGTTGCTGGCTACTCTTTGTCTTCAGGGTGGGGGCCCGCCTGACCTGCTAGTCCTTCATCTCGGCGAGAATGACCTGGTCTCTTTATCTGGTTTAACTTTGATTCAGACAATGCAAATGGATCTGGAGGTCTTCAGAGAAGCATGGGCGAGCACCATTGTGATCTGGACAGAATTTGTACCTCGACTTCACTGGACTGGTGCAAGGAAGGATTCTGCGATGGAGAAAGCACGGACGAAGGTGAACCGTGCTATGAGACTGTTTTGTAAGGATTTATGTATTTATGCTTTGGCTCACCCTCATTTGCAGGTTTCGGAATGGCACCTATTTCGTGCGGATGGTGTCCACCTTTCTACAATGGGTCAATCCTTTTATCTTTTAGAGTTACGTGATTTAATTGCCAAGGTGCTTGATGTTCAATTGTGGTGCTCTCAGCGTTCAGTTTAACTCTTTGGGTGGGGCAGGAAAACTCTAAAGGTTTTCCTGGGTGGCAGATTTATAGTGGGGGGTGGGCAGCCTGGAGCGGGTTGGTCCATCCTCAAAAGGCAGTTGTAGTAAAGGAAGGGGTATACATAAGAGTTAGGGGCTTCTGGTTTGTTTAGGGTTAACTTGGTGGGGGGTTTATCAGTTGGTAGGAATGATCTGTTAGGCTGAGAGCTGTTTGAATTAATAATTAATTAAATAAATAAACAAGTTGTTTGATGTGTTCACACCTGTCTTAATAAAGTGGCCTTTCTTGCTGACTAAGAAGTTGTGGACAATGAATTATATTTCAGTTTCCCTTTATATTTAAATTTAAGTACATATTACAATTCAGGCTTGATGTTTTCTGACGAATGTTGTCAATATTAATACTGCACTGGCTTGTGTGCGCGCCATAGCGCTCTTAGTTCAACACGCCTGAGCCCAGAATAAGGTTGCTCCCACGGGAGCGGAGATGTTGTGATGTTAATTGCCTGCTGCATATCTGATTGGGCCTGCAATTGATCTTCACGGGGAAGACTTGGCACGGCCACACATAGAATCAAATCGCTCTCTCAAGAGCGGAGATACCACGGGGGCGTGGCTTGGATGACGGAGGGACTGGCAGCGTGAGCCCGGAGCTCCGCGCCTGATCCCCGCTAAAATCCTGAAACTAAGAGTAATATCCCGCGGTAATGTAGCCATCAACACGCTAACATACATCGGAATGGTGGCGGCACCCCGGGGGCCATAGCAAACGCTTCTACGGCGGCACACTGGCTCGGACGAGGAGACGACTGGCCTTGCGGACGGGGCTGCCCAAAATTGTTGTTCTTCTAAATTAGGAACCTGAACCATTGTTACGCTAATATTGTTTATTAGCCCCACGTTTGGGTTACAGGGCTGCCCCTGTTTGTTGCAATCATTGCAATATTTAAATGGCTAACACCTTTAACTTCTAAGTCTGTGCAAAGTGTCTTCAGCTTTAAACAAGCATTTACAATGCAACGGTTTCGCCTTTGGAAAAAATTGAGCTATTGGCATTGTGAATGGCAAACTTTTTATTTATGTGTTGGTTTTGAAAACAGATAAATAAATGGCATTGTCATTTACAATGGCAATAGCTTAATCTCTCGCAAATGCGATTTGTATTGCAACTATTTCAGTTATCATTTTGCACTACGATGAAAACTGGCTTGTGCATTTACTCCTGCAGAAGAGTATCAAGAGGAGAGTCAGCAGGCGTCCCTGTAGGACTGTGCAATACAAAACATGCTCCCTTCCCAACTCACTTGGTCTCGAACGCCCAGTCATACACTGCACCACCATACATTGCGACACAAATCTGGACATACATTAAAACGAAAAACCGCCTGTTTGTCTATAGTTGATTGTACTCGGTGGCCTTGAGAGAGGAGGCAGAACTGAGGTGAAACTGCTGGGTTTGTGTGTACGAGGGAGGAGAGGAGTCGTAGTTGTAACAGAACTTCTGGGTGTGTTTCGACATGCTGCTGGCAGGGGTCACTCTAGGCAAAGCACACACCCCCAAATATTTCAGCCTATACTTTTACATTTTGAATTTGGACGAATTGCCTCTAGCTGTGACGTTTCTAGTGTGATACAAAACGGAATGATGACGTTGTGGCACAATGCACCGAGCCAGTAACAAGTACAGTATTTTCTAAAAAAAATCCGAAAAATATTGTAAGGAGTTCGTAAAATGCTTTCAAGATAATATATGCAGCTTTTGCAAGTTGCTTACTGAGTGGCGTGTACCTTATGCAAATCTAAAACGAAACGATTTCTCAAAATGCCAGTCGCATATTACTCTGCTTTCTTGGCATCAAGCCAATTACACCTGCGGATATTGCACTTAAGCACCAGTTTCGTGGAGATGGCTGTATAAATAGAAACAGAAATCACTTTGAAATTTCGGGCATTTCGAGAGAGTTTATTTAATCACTGGGAACATTATGGGAGAGATGGCCAGCCACTGGCACACATATTGTAATTTATGAAACGTACAAAACTATTTCCCAGTAATATTACACAGGGTGTAAAACCTTGACATGGCTTCTACTTTCTTTTCAATGGAATTTAGAAATCCCTTACCAAAAAGCAGTACTTCATTAACATAATGTAGGTCTTTTCCATAATGTAGTTCAATTTTCAACTTTGATGGAATGCATGGCCTTTGACAGGGCAGTGCGGCACAATACTTTGGAGATCTCCGCAAGAATTACATTTACAATTTTACTGCCAGGATTTTGTGGGAAGCAATTTAGAATTGTAATACAAATAATAAAAATGTATGAAGTGAGGATTATACTTGAACCGTGACTGGAATGAGACCAATCATTTAATGTTATTGCCTTTCTATTAAAGGCCTTTTTTCTCGTGCATGTAATCCTTCCTACCTACATGGATTTATTTTCAGCTGTTTGCTTTTGGGTGCAATTGTTCTTTTACTGTTGCTTGCGCCAACATCAGCAAAACAAGCAGCCATTTTGAGCATGGCTCAGTGGCAGGCTGCCACTCTCAGCTTAATTTATCTGTAAGGTCAGGTAGCTTGCAGAGGACAGGTTCCCTGCAGTATGAATGAATAATACTATATTGACTCCAATGCGAAAATCTCTCTGATGGAGTCCTCGTGCTATAGTTAACCGGAAGTAAACGATAGAGCGCAAGTGTGTTCTACACGTGATTGATAAGCATCCGTGGTAACATAGCAATAATCCACTCTGGATCCAGGGTCAAAAAATGTTCATGGTCTCATTAACAGCCTCTCTATCCCTTTTCTCTCTGTACCTCACTCTCCAATCTCGTTGTTTCATTTATTTGTCTCCCAGTGTTTTCTCTCTTATTCCCTCTCTCTGTGACTGTTTCTCCATGAAATGGTCGTGGAACTGTCAAGTGACACTTCCATGGCCCTGATAGACGTCCGGCAGCACTGGCCAGTTTTGAAACCTTTTGGTTCCTCCAGAACCACTCATTCGTTGTTTACATTGCGTGGCATCCACCACAGTTCTGCTCACTGAAGGACAATCTCACTCGCCTTCTCGTGCCCCTTCCTCTGCTCGCCATTTCCTCCCCCACCCCCTTTTAGCACTGCACGCTTCCTGGTAAAAATCACCAAGGTCAATATTAACAAATTACTTCCAGCACATGTGAGAATCGTTATCGAACCAATGGTTTAGGGTAGTGGTGAGTAGTACATTTTCTTTTTACGTATATAGGGTTTGAAGGGGGCAGCAGGGATGAAGATTATCAGCGACCTTTACGTGGCTGGTTTCCTCTCGATAAGGTTCTGTGCACCATTCCATCGCTGGAATGCGAGTCACCGGAGAGCCCAGACAGGGGTAATAAAAAGCGTACTTTTGTCTTGCGTCAGATCACATTCACAGGGCCTACGAACGTTATTAAAAGATCACAGATTGCGCCGAGGGAGTTAAAGGTCCCCTCTCCTAGGCTCACTTGTCTAAACACACATCTAGCTCACAGACAGCCGACACTTTGTCCTTCTCTTATCTCGTAGTTTCACTCCTGAAATTCAGAAGATGGGGGATTTCGATGTTCAACAAGCCACATAAATGAGTGCATTTAGAACAAGCCCCTTCGTTGCCGGGTGTTGTGAAAGCATCTACTACACGGGGTAACTCTCAGAGCTGGCGCCAATCCCAGCTCAGCTTGGTACTGACGTCAACGGAGTCTGGGCCCGGTGAAGGCAAAACAAAGTGCTCTCGCGGCTCCCGGGCTGGCGGCGGTGATCGGGGGCACACAGCGCACGTTCAAAGTGATATGCGCGACTAAAGATCTGCATTTCAAAGCCACTCTATAACACGCTGCATAGGCGGGCACACGCACGGCCCCGGAAGTCTCCCTCGCATGGCACTGCTGTACAAACCATAAAGAGCTCGCTTCTGCTTATTTTCATGATGACAAAAAAAAACAACATTCGATTCTGCCCCACAACGGCGAAGGCACGGACATCGGGAGGGAGGGGAGGGATAAAGAAGGCACAACAACGGCAACTCCTTGTGGGCGTGTTTTTCGCCCTCTCCCCTTCCCATTGGCTGGAAGGTAAAATTCCAGCCAATGGGAAGAGGAGAGGGCGGGACTTAAAAAAAGACACGGAAACGCCCCCGAATCGCGTTCCGACGGGGAAAGAATGATTGACAGCCACTCTCTTCCAATGGCTAGCCTCCATTTATGGAGCTAGCCAATGGGAGACAGAGGCGGGACGAAGCCCCATACTGTCTCTAACATTAGATTTCGCCCTGGGCGGAGCACCTGCTTCGCAGGTGCTACGGCTAGGTCGAAACCTAAAAAATGTTGTAGACTGTTAAATTACCAATTTTCTGAGATTGTTAACCCTTTTACTAAACTACATTGTAAAATTGTTTGTTTAAAGTCAAATAGGCCGATCAGGGTTGTTTTGAAAAAAAAATGTTATGAGCTCATACTTTACAGCATCCAAATGTAGAACTCTCATTTATTGTCTATACGGATATCATAACATTCCGGAGGAAGATGTCACAGAGAAATCATGTAACTGGACAGAAGCATCCTACTTTTACGGGTGTTTTCTAGAGATCTTCTGAGGAGAGGTACCTATTTTTATTGGGAGCTAAACATAATGTAGAGGCCAACACAGACCATATAAATTTCCATTTTCCAAAATCGGCTAGGGCGTTAACTCCTAGGTATCTCAGGCTAACATGAGTCTTTTCTTATTATGATTTGTTAATCCATTTTAAACCTGGTCCAAATAATGAGTGGCAGATGCCTTATCTCAGTTAATCATAATGAAACAGAAAATTTCGGCATTAGTGAATCAATCTCCTTTGGTATTGCCAAACACCTTCATTCCATTGCATTGAACAAAGTGAATGCATTTTTAACAGATGTTCGTACACAGTTAAAATGTGTTAGTGAGGTAGCATGGCTTAGAAAAAAGGATGATAAGAGTGATAAAGACGAATTTTTGTCATAAGGAGTGACAGTATGTGTCTTCTGCACAATTAAAACGTTAGGCTATGAGTCAATCAATCAATCAATCAATCAATCAATGGGTTTGTAAAGCGCGCTACTCACCCGTGAGGGTCTCAAGGTGTTGGGGGGCAGCAAGAGCCAGGTCGTGAGGTTCTTTCTGAACGTGTGCAGGGTGGGGGAGGGTCCGATGTTCACAGGGAACTCGTTCCAAGTCTTGGCTGCGATGTAGGAGAAAGCTCTCCCGCCTGCCCTGTTTCTGCGAATGCTTTGGCTTCATAATTCTACAACTTGCAATTTGAAAATATTTTTGGTGTTCACTGATATATGCAGGCATTTGTTATCTATACCAAGATTAAAAGGTCACACAAAAAGCCTGTGACACCTTTGATACCTTTATCTGTTCCAACTTAACCTTGACATTCAGTAGCAAGGGATTGTATTGTGGAATTACTAAAGACTGAAAATTGCATAGTGATACTGGTTGTTGATTATATTTGACTAAGAGGGGGCATTTTTGCTTTAACTAGGTTACCTTCCTCTAAGGAACGAGCACAGAATTTTGCAAATCATAGTACTGATTTGCTTGGCATTCCACAGGGTTTGATTTTTGGCAGAGGTTCTCAATTTGCACCAAATTCTTGTCTGTTTGAATAAATAATTGGATCATGAAGTTCATCTATCAACTAGTTATCATCCTGTTGTGAGGTAGGGGTCACCATGGATAAAACGAGTTCAATGAGATTCATAAAGATTAGCGAGAACTGCAATTTTCATAGTCTTCATTTCTGACTTTTTAAGTTTACTTGTTTTCTTTTCTTATTATTTTAATATACTCCTCTCATGTCCTTGTTTTCTCTTCCAGGTATCCTAGTCAGATCACTAAGAAAATCTTTGTGCTTCGAGGAAGCATAAATAAGCATCTATAAAAAAAATACTTAGAGCTTGTGTCTCACCTCTACACGTCCCCTTCTCCTTTTCTTTTCTTGCTTTACTAAATCATTTTCAGGAGGAGTGTGTAATATGGATGCTTACACCGATCACATGCCTGACCTTGAGCCTCAATACTAGTACTTAACTTTAAATAATCCCTACACTTAAGACTTTGGGGGAAATAGGGAAGAAGGCAGGGAAGGAAGAAATACGGGCGACGAGGTCTCCCAAACCATCGATACCCCTAGCAGAGCCCGTGATCCTGGGACTGATGGGCTATCTGGCACATTTTATAAGGCATTCAAGCCATTTCTTCTCCCTCATCTACTAGAGGTCTACGCAGAGTCCCTTGTGAACGGAACGCTTCCTCCCGCGATGCGAGAGGCCGTCATATCTCTGCTCTTTAAACCTGGCAAATATCCATCTTGCTGCGATTCTTATAGGCCGCCCTCTCGATTAAATCAAGACTATATGATCCTAGCTAAGGTTCTCGTGACTCGCATTTCCCTTTTAGTGGATAAAATTATATCGCCGTTCCAAACTGGATTTGTCCCAAATTGCTCCACATCGGTTAATCTCTGCACAGTAGTTGCAATTAGCAGGAACAATCTCTTATGAACAGTGTTGTAAATTCCTCAGAGGCCGATGGGCCTGAACTGATTTTTGTAAACAAATTTTACTCATTTCCTTCAGATGCAAATACATCTACAATCGTATTATAGAATACGCATCAGATTACATTATTTAACATCTTGGACACATGTTATGTCATAAACGCAATCCGTTCAGCCTCATTGAGGCCCTCATTGCCATCCACAGTCTCGGAGCTGTCCACCCAGTCAATATTGCTAGGATGATGCGACCTCCTATACCAGTTAGGTCGTCCAAACTTTGCCGCTCCAGGCTTGATCATAGTCCGGTCACCCCGACATTCCATGTGTTTACTTTAAAACAACTCCACCCCTTCCCCCCTCCAGCCCTACCCACCCCCCTCCCTGTCAGACATGTCGATCTGCCCCGCACCTCACAATGTCTCACCTCATTCACTCCTGCAGTCCAATCGGAAACATCGTGTCAGAAAGAAAGCTTCCGCTTAGGGGGATGCTCTCCCGCCAATCTCACTATTCACCAAAGGCAATGTTCCAAGTCAGAGGTGCGGGTCCCCTCTTTGTAGAAGGTCAGTCCCCATCGTCAGACGGGCTCTTGAGCAAGTCCACCATCGCAACCCATGCCCTGGCCGCTTCCAACTATTTGCCATTGTTGGTTCTCTGAGCCATTTGTAGTCTGAAAATCCCCTCACAGTCAGACCACTTTATACATTCCCTCAGCCAACGTGAGGCACTAGGTGGAGTGACCGCCTTCCAATGGCTAGTAATCTCTCTTTTAGCCAGGACTAATACTAGATCCATAAATTTCCTGGTGACCTTATTGGGGGCGGTGTGGAGGAACCAGCGTAGCAGGCAAAAACCTGGGGTCTGCTGAATCTCCCTGACTGTTAGGTCATGACCTCCCCCCAAAACCTGTGTAAGAGTGGACTTTCCCAGAGCATGTGAACAAATTTGGCATTTTCTTGTTTGCACCGCGGGCAGGCTGTGGGGGACCTGAAAAACGTGTTAATTTTGTGAGGGGTGAGGTACGCTCGATGGAACACATAAAACTGTATTAGTTGAAATCTCGCGTTTCTAGAGAATTTCCATGCCCGCTCCATCAACATTTCCCATGGCTTTTCCTCTATAGGTGTCCCCAGGTCCGCTGCCCATTTAATGCGCAGCCCCTCTAAAGAAGTTCTGAACCCCTGCGTAATTCGCCTATACAGACAGGTAATCGCCTTGACCTTACCCGCTGAAGAGACCACGTATTGACAGGGGAGAAAGGTCTGTGGTTTCTCCATCCCTTTCTTCCAATGTTTACGAATTGCTGCCATCAATGCCGTGTGTAAGAGAAAGTCTTGTCTAGGTATTTCATACCTTTCCATAAGGTCTTGAAAGGGCAGAAGCACACCATCTTCATAAAGGTCCCCAATATTTTAGATCCCCAGGTCTTCCCAGTCCCGCAACCTCTGCCAATCACCTCCATGCGGCAACACCTCACAGAGCTATAATGAAATCTCAGGTGCATACAAGGGCCCCACCTTATTTCTCCTAGTGGAGCGATTCCAGCATTGACGCACCATCCACAGGTCCCTCGGAACCTCCGGCTCGCGCACCGGCAGCTTGAGGAGAATACAAGAGAGCTGGCGGAGGCCCGGGTCCATATCCCCTTGGTCCTCATCTACTTCCAGCCTCCCTGCCATCCACTGCGTGAACCATTGAAATTGGGCCGTGTGATAATATGCCTCAAAATCATAGGCTACCAACCCTCCCTCCTGCCTAGGACGCATCATAGTGTTCAGCGCCACTCTATGCCTACCAGGGCCCCATAGAAAACCCATAGCCAGGGTGTTTAGTTGGGGAAAATATTTCCCCGGTATCCATATTGGCTGTGAGCCAAAATAGTAAAGTAGGAGGGGCAGGGTTACCATCTGTAGCAACGCCACTCTCCCCGCTGCTGACAGAGGCTTAGTCCCCAAAAATCGAAGTTGCTCTTGGTAGCTCTCAATACCCGTCGTATATTGCCTTCTGAGCCCATCCTATATTGCCTTCGAACAAATCAGAAGGCTCATGATAAATTCTAACCCCTAAAAAAGGCAAGCAGCTGCTTTCCCATCTCACATCCAGTCCTTCTGGGGGTTCAGCTCTACCCCTGCAGACCGGGAAAAGGCATGTCTTATTCCAGTTGACTCTGAGCCCTGCCATCCGCCCCAAACTAGCCAGCAATTCTCGGGCACCTTGTAACTCCTCAGCAGCATTGGCGAGTAACATTAAAAGGTCGTGGGCATACAGGGCAATGTAGTGTGCCTGACCCATCCCATCCAGGCCCCTGTAATACCGCCCCAATCGTGCATGGACAGCCAGTGGTTCCATTGCCAGAGCGAACAGGAGGGGAGACAACGGGCAACCCTGCCTCGTCCCCCTGCCCGTGCTGCAGGCCTCTGAAATCACGCCTCACGTTCAAACCCTGGCAGTCGAGCGGTTATATAGAATCTGCATCCAAGCCAAAAATCCCTCGCCCAGTCCAAATGCCCGCAAGACCCTGAACAAATATGGCCACTCTGGACTATCGAAGGCCTGTTCAATATCAATCGATAGTATGCACGCCTCTCCCTTCTCCCCAACCGAGCCATGTATTAGCTGACACAGCTTTTGTATATTCATAGCCGTATTCCGGGAAGAAATAAACCCGGCCTGGTCCCCATGCCCAGTGCAGTCATATGGACCATCAATCGACTGGCCAAAATACTACGTAAGTTCTTATAATCAAGGTTAAGCATTGTGAGAGGGCGATAGGCAGTGTGATCCCACTTAGGTTTATCCGGCTTGAGGAGCGGTATAATTACTGCTACCCTAGTTGAGCTAGGCAAGTAGCCATCTTTCTTTGATCGGTTGTAGAGGGCTAACACCTGGGGGGCCAACAAATCCACATACGTGGCATAGAACTCAACCGGCAGCCCATCGATGCCAGGGGTTTTGTTCCAGGCCATACGCTTTATGGCTCCTCGAATCTATACCAGCTCCACTGCTTGACCAAGGACCTCTGCATCCTCCGCCTCAATCTGCAGCAGTTCAATGTCCAGGAATCCCCCCTCGTCTAGAACTCTGGGATCTAGCTGACTATGGTACAGTGTAGTGTAGTATGCCAGAAACTGCATGTTGATAGCCTGTTGCCCATAATATGTTGTGTCACCCTCGCCTCGCAGCTCTAGAATCAGTGTCCCCCTGTGCGTCGGGTTGGCCAGCCAAGCCAATAGTGCACCAGATTTGTCCCTCTCTGCGTGTGCCCGTGCTATGTATGCCCTATAGTCGAAACACCTTAACCGCTCTACCTGCACCAGTAAGGTTTTACAAACTCCCACTGCCTCCCCGATGCATCGACCTTGTATCACTACTTTAAATGCATCTCACTCATTATGTAGGCTAGTGGACGTGTTAGTGTTGTTCTGGAAGTACTCCTCTATAGCAGTACCTATGGTGGTTCTAAAGGTCTGGTCTTCCAGTGTTTCCGGGCGAAGACGCCAGCTGGGGATAGTGGACATAATTCTAACCCAATTCAAGGACACCAGTAACGGGTTGTGATCAGATGTCGTCCTGGCTAAGTACTCACTCACCACTACCGTCATATGCACATCTGGGGAGCAGAGGATAGAATCCAACCTTACATGCAGCTCATGTAGAGCTGAGAAATAAGAGTAGTCTCGTTCCCCCGGGTGATGAGCCCGCCAAGTGTCTGTCAGTCCCCAGTGCCGATACCAGTCCCGTTGTGCTTCTGCAATCCTACGGGTTGGAGCGTCAGGGAGCGGTGGATGGGAGCGGTCTAGGTCCACAAAAGTAACACAATTGAAATCTCCCCCCAGGAGCACAGGACCCGTTAAGACCGTTGCTAGTTTCTGCGATAACTGTGCAAAGAAAGCAGGTTGTTCAATATTAGGGGCATATAAGCTTCCTATCGTAATATCCCGACCATCCAGGCGCCCTACCACTATTGTGTATCGGCCTTCGGTGTCATGGGCCTGAATTGATGACCAGTTTGTTAGAGTACTTCCAAGGATAGCTTTGCTTTTGCTGCACTCATAAACCGAACAAGGCTACAAGCCAGCCGGACGTTGCTGCCCTCGAAGCAAACCTTTACCGCCTGCCTACACAATCGTAACTGGCTTTCGATCAGGCGCTGCTTTAATAGCTGTCTTCGTTCCGCTCCCAAGCCCTTGCAAATGCATAGTAGCTGTAAAACATCCACGTTGGTGTCGCCGCATAATCTGCAATGGTTTGAAGTGTATGTGCGTTTCCATGGTGGGTTGTGACACTTTGCTTCCAGCAGTGGTGATATTACTCGATGATGAAAAAGCATTCAACTCCTTAGCCCCAAAAACTGGGAAGCCCCAAAAATTTCTCTGACCGTATCCTCCTATTATACACGAATCCTGTTGCTCAACTTCATATAAACTGCAGGTTTACAGATAAATTTGAGCTTTCACGGGGAACCAGGCAGGGTTGTCCTTTGTCCCCACTGCAGTTCATTATCGCGATGGACCCCCTTGTTCGTCACCTGTAAGAGCTTCACTTGCAACGCGGGCTCCGGTTTTCACCATTGCCCCTTATTGGCTTCACTATATGCAGAAGACGTCATACTATTAGTTTGGGACCCTGAAACTAATCTTCCTCCTCTTCTCTGTGAGGTTGTGAGGTTTGGGGTATTTTCTGGGCTTGTCATAAATTGGGCCAAATCTGAAATATTCCTGCTAACGGATGCCACAGTCCCTTTTACTCTGGACTTCCCTCTGCGCTGGTGCACTGACCCCCACCCCCCAAATATCTTGGTATTGTTTTTCAATGTAATGAAGCGGATGTGATTCAGCTTAACTATGGACCTCCTATTGGCCGTTTATTGATGCAAATTAATAGATGGATCACCCTTCCTCTGTACATTGCCGGAAGAATTGCCATCATTAAATTGGTAGTTCTCCCTCACTGTCTTAATTTTTTTCTTAACATTCCCATCACACTCACCTCTAAATTATTTGACACACTGAGGGGTATGCTTACTAGACTGATTTAGGATGGTGGACATCCACGCATCAGTTGGCAGACATTGACAATGCCATATCAGAGGGGTGAGTTCGCTGTCCCGGATTTTTATTTGTATTATCTGGTTGAGCAGGCACATTTTGCGTACTACTGGTACCATTCGGATGCCAGACTGCAATATCTAAAGCCGCAGTGAACCCAGGCTCGGCCCCACTCTCTCTCAACTATGATACCTCATGGTCTACCTAGATCGCCTTCTGAAATACAGACCCTCCAGCCAACATATTGGGCCTGGACAAGACTATGCCAATATTTGCGTTCTGATCTCCTTTATTCCCCACACGTACCGCTCCCAGACAACTAATGGCTTTCCCTGACTATTGAGACCTTGACCAAGAGAACCCTAAGTTGGTGCAAGTTGGACACCTTTTCCATAATGACCGATTGCGACCGTCTCAGACCTTGTGGGGGGACATGCTGTGTCTCATATGGACAGGTTTCTGCTGCATAGGACACGCGCCTTGGTGGCGGCCACACTTCGGGTTTCTGCTGCAGAGCTGGCAGATTTCCCCCACTTTCACTTGTTATTACATCTACTTCTAGCGTGCATCTGGTCTCTTGACTGTACCATTTGGGTCTTATACTTCGAACACAGGTGGCCAAGGGGGCACACTCGGCTTGTGAAAATGATCTAGGGCACCACTTGCTCGACAAAACCTGGACCTACTGATGCGAACAAAACAGGTTCATCTCTTGCAATCATCACCATAACATTTTGCACTTTATATATAGAGTGTGCTTTACACCTAAAACATTAGAGAAGATGGACCCCACTAAATCCCACAGCTGCCCACTATGTGTGGTGGAATCTGCAGACTTCTCTCATCTGGCGTAGAATTGCGCACCTTTATTAGCATATTGGGGTGAAGTTTTTCGCTACCTTGCTCTGATGATTGGCTCTGAACTGACCCCCCTCCTCCCGCCCCCCATTAATGGCTTTACTGGGTTATGTGAAACCGCTAAAATCTGATCTTCGTTGCTTTTCTGCTATTGCCTTACTTCTTGCTGAACGGCAAGCCTCTAAGCACTGCAGTAGCCCAGTAGCTCCAACAGTTAAGGCCTGGATGAGGGATTTAATACACTGCGACACCACTAGCGACATTTACACTTCCTTGCAACCCCTCACCTCCAGGCCTATAAATATTTGGCAGCCGCTCCGCTGTTATCTGCTGGTGCACCCCGAGGAGACGGAATGAGTATAAATCTTTATGTAACACAGTGGTGCTCTGTATGCGCGCAGAACGAGGATGTTGCCCCCTCTGGACTATAATTGAACTGTGCCTGTATTAATAACGCTCTAAACCGCATTGTAAATTATGTTGTTTGCTCCTATTGCTGCCTTGTGTTGGCAAACAACATATCCCTGTGTGTTCACGTCTTTTTGATGTGTTATTTTCTATTTCTTCTTTTCTGTATTATGGAAAACGCAATAAACAAAAATAAAAAAATAAAAAAGATGGATGCAGTTTCTGGTGTTTTGCTCATCCTGCTCCTGCTCATTGCCTCTTAAAAATCAATATTCCTCTGTGCATCTTTTCTGTCATGGAGTTATCGTGGAGCACAGCACATTGTGACACAATTGATTTTTATTGTGGGCATGATGTATCTTTTCAAAGGACTCTTCCGCTGGAAATCCCATTGCAGACTTGCTAGCATAATAATGCATGAGTATTTGTTTGAAAATGTTTCATAGTGTATTTTCATCTCTAGACTGTGGTTGCTGCTGAAGCTAATCGAAGATTTCCTCTACCTTAGAAATGGATTAGTGTTTTAGGAATCTTGATTCTGCTTTGTCCAATATGTGCTATTGTTAGTCATGCCATGTTGAATTTATAGTTTTGCTCATTGATTATTTGTAAAATGTTTATTTTAAAAACCTGGTTTTGGGGGTGAGAAAATTTTTCCCCTTTCCCCTAAAGATAATGTTGGTGTTCATTGCAAATCTGACAGATCTTAGAAAAATTTGATTTTCCTCACTGGACTCTATCCGTTTAGAAAGAGAATTGTCCTTTTCCCCAGGAAATGCTTTCAGTGTTCCTTGTGAATCTTACAATAGAATTAGAGAGACATTTCCTAATCTACTGGAATTGCTGTCTATTAATTTTCTGTTTTTTTGCATCCTATTGGGGCTTAGAATAATTCTGATTTCTGGCTACGTACTCTGTATCTGAGCCTTCATGGCATTTGCTGCACTTTCTCTGTAGCACCTTTTTTAGCATGTTTATAATAAACCTCTCTAACTTTTCATCGATCTAGTACTCAGTTATTGAGTGGTCCCTGTTACTATTTGATTAAATCTGCTAATTTTGTTGGGCCTGATCGTTGTAGTGGGTGGGGACTGATCTCTAGATCAAAGTTACTGGAGCCAAACCACATGAGGTACATTTTGGGATGATTGAAATTTTGGGGTTCAGCACGGCACAAGTCAAATGCATATGTGGATAGACAGTGTCACCCACTCTTTTCACAGAATGGATGCCGTCTACCCTGACAAGACGTTGGGTCCCATTGAAATATGCTGAACTCGTCCTGGTGTAATTTTAAGACACAGGACACATTTAGCAGCGCCTGCAGACTGACTGCTTTCGTTCCAAGCATCAATGTGCAGAGGGGGGCTTTGTTATTTTAAATTCCAATTTAGAGTCCAAAACAACGGCTAAAGTTAAGTGGTCGTCAGGCTTCCTTTTGATGGAGTATCCTTGCAGGAAGCTATGTGGAGCCTCACACCTACATGCTGCTGCAGTGGAGGGGAAAATATGCTCACAAGTACTTAAGAGAGCCTTGCTTTTGACTTTGTTCAGTCCCTGTATATAAGACATATACATGCACTGTAAGAATGCCAGGTGTATTGGGCTGCCCCAGTATCTACACAAATAAAAATGTAAATACCACTATTATGTTTTATTTTTTAATAGTGCTACTCATCCAAATCCAGGGTGTTGGAGCACCTTATATCACACGTACACATTGCATTGACCATAAATCATATGTGTATAAATCAATGTTCAAGATGTGTTAGATAAGACAGCGGGGTTACAAGGTGTAGAAGGCACATGTTTTTCTATAGTTTAGTGTGCTATATTAGAAGGCTTACAATGTGTGAGGTGCAGGTAATCAACGCCTTCAGCAGCTGTAGACCCATCTCGCTCCTGCCTTTTCCAGCTAAAGTCATTGAGAAAGCCATTAAAATACCCAACTCACTGACCACCTAGAACTCCATCAACTCTTATACAGCTCTCAATCAGGATTTTGCACCAACCACAGCACAGAGACAGTCCTCTTTGAAGCCACGGGTGACATGAGAAGTATCTTTGACCGAGTAGAAACGGCTGCAATGATCCTCCTCAACCTCAACACTCTCTCAGAAGACACTGATAGAATGCTTCAGCACTTGGGTATCTGTGCTGGTTCTGCGTGGGGTTTTGAATAGGCAGAAAGATTGGTGCTCAAGCTGGTTCACGGCAGAGTATGAGATGCAAAGAATAGTTACGGTGCTGCCATGCCAGGGGAAAACCCAGATAACCCCTGAAAAAATGTGGGTGCGGACCCACACTGAAAACTGAGACCAAGTCCTGGGCACACGTTCAGAGTAATGTTTAAGAGTGTCAATGTAAAGTTATGGTACTTCATGTGAAAGAATTTTAGTGGTCGACACCAGTAGGTTCTTTATGTAGAATAATTTTTGGGGGAATATGTCAATTAAGAGAACCAGCCAACACCTGTTTCCTCACCTGGGTATTAACCAGTGACTCTTCAGGGCGCTAAACCGGTGATAATACCAACCCGGCCGAAAACGGGTTTCTTACGATCAGAAGTGGTGGAAAGGAGCGTAAAGGTGATTGGTTGGGGAGGACGGGTAGGTCCCTTCACCCATATGTTCAGGATCCAAGGGTAGTAAGCGGGCGGGTGCATCCGTCTTTTAGGGCATCCTGTGATGACAGGAGAGAAGTTCCAGGATCCGTCTTGCTTTCCGGTTGCGGAAACAGAACTCAATGAGCTATACTTCTCCCTTACACCTCAAAACCCAAGAAACTCATCTACAGAGTCCCTCAAAGATTGCCGCTCAGCCCTACACTATTCAACGCCCTCTACGTCAGAATCCCAGCCCATGGGCTATGCTGACTTCAAACCACCCAGAGCGCCGCTGCCAGACTCATACTGTCCATCCACGGGAATACCACATCTCTCCACAGCCCCACAATCTCCACTGGCTCCTAGTCCAAAAAAACATGCAAGTTCAAGCTACTCACCACACCTACAAAGCTCTTCACAACACCAGCCCAGCTTATCTCAACCACAGCCTCAACATCTACCGACCCACCACATACCTTTGATCAGTCCCCAAGGCAAGAGCACAGCTCTCTTGCATCAAGAAGATGAGAATCAGAGTACACTCTGTCTCATACCTTGCAGCCAAGAACCTGGAAAGATACACAGAAACACTTTAGAACCTCCCACTCCCTCATGAATTTGTGAAGGAACTTCAAGACATGGCTCTTCCAGATAAAACAGGCATTACCTTTTCCTTTCCCCTCAGGTCTGCCCTTATCAGCACCTTTATACCCTCATGGGTGATTAGCCACGCTCTACATAATAAATAGACTAGACAAAACACAGATCTCTCCAGCAGGTGCATTATCCTCCAGGGTCATCTTTACATAATTATTATCCCTTGAGATTTACTTGGCATACATAGATCTACGCAGCATTTGCCTCAACCCTATAAGATATTTTAAAATGCAGACTTTGAAACCAACTAAGAAGAATGGATTTACTGCCATGTTTCTCTTTATTGCCAATTTCTTTGTGGCAAAGTTTAAAAAAATTAATGTATAAATTGAAGCCTTGATTTTGCATCGACTGATTCAATTTTTTGGCAGCAATCTGATGCAAATTCTAATATCTTAACCGCATGCGCGCTACGGGTTTTCCCGCTGTGCGCTGACTTTTGAAAATCGCGCGGTTCGTGAGAAAGCCAGCTCGTCATCCGCGCAGCGCAGGTAACGCCCATGACGAGCTGGCTTTGTCATCCGCAGCGAAGGGGTTAAATACAGTAATGAGCTCAAATGTACTCATGATAGACTTGGTAAACATATGTGTGAGGGCTTAAGATCTGATGTCACTTCCTGTGATGTCACTTCCTGTGCAGTCATGGGTTGTAATGCCACATGCGAAGTAATTCGCCATGATGTCACATGGATACTGCCTAGCTTAGTTAGTTCCCCCACTTATTTTTTTAGGACCTCTTGTAGGAATATTCAGGTAAGAAAAATGCTGCAACAATTTTTATTCTTGAAGGCAATTTTTGATAAAGTTTATTTGATCATCATCATGCAGCTACGTGAAGAGGTAACAAAAGAATGTCGCAACTGTTCCTTTCCCCAGCATATACATTCCCTCCCACATTTAAACATATACCGCCTAGCTCCACCCCACGAGCGAAACGCTCACAGTGCCACATATGAAATAGGCACGAGCAACAACGCATTGTCACTCGTAACTACTCCATAGAACAGAGTTCCTCAATCTGTGGGGCGCGCCCCCCTGGGGGGGGGGGGCGCAACACCATCCCAGGGGGGGGCGCGCACTCCACTCCAGTCTTTCCTTTGTTTTTGCGAACTCTGGTATGGCTGGAGGGGGGTGCGAGGGGAAATCGATGGGGCACTACGTGCCCGTCCTTTTGTCTGGGTAATTCTCCCAGGAGGGGGTTAATTCACGGAGTAGACAGCTTCATGAGGCAAGGAGTCTCCGCTGCTAAAAACGAAAGCAAAAAAACAGACACGCTTTCGGTTTTAGCAGAGGAGACCCCTTGCCTCCCACTGCAGCTGAAGCTGTCAACTCCGTGAATTAACCCCCTCCTGGGAGAGTTAGCTCTTCCCATAAAGGACCAAAGTTTCCAGAGAAGTTTTAAGGCATGGGCAAAGTGGGCTCTGGCCCAAGGCCCCAGCCTTTCAAAGGGGGTGGGAGTGAAGGGGGGGCGGGGTGAAAGAGCCAGCTCAGTTCTACAGAGTCTTGTCCTCATGACCTTGAGTAATTTTTAAACACAATGTTGTAAATAGTGTTTTTCACCATTCATATTTAATGTGTATTACAGACATTTTGCAGACAAAATGTGTTATACAAGGAAGCCATAGTTGCTGCTTTTTCATTTTATGCAACTAACATCCATTGACAAAGCCTTTTTTCATGGATTGTTGTAGGTCTAATGGTACTGGATGCAATGATAGAAACAGCAAAATACCAGTTGCTGCACATTATGCTCAGAACATATTTTTAGCATCAGTGTTTTAAGACACGCCCTTAATTACATCAGACAGGCCCCTTGGAGAGACCCCCAGTTTTTTCATCCCACTTAAAGCCATGGAAACAACACCATGACACAGTCACCTGAAGTCCTGCCACTGTGCATCATGCATGACTCATGACTTCCAAGTTTTCAGATTGCCTATGTTCAGGGGCATAGTGAACCCTCCCCCCACCTCACCCCACCCCTTGCTTTAGGAAATACAGCAGGGGCTAAGTTCTCGATGGGCCTCTTATGTCTGCAACTCTACATACAAAAGCTTAGCTCATAATTAATGTGAAAAGGCGGGTGAGTGAATAAGTGAAAGAATGGGTGAATAGCTGGATGGATTAGTGAAAGTATGAGTGAAGGGGTGAATGGGAGGATGAGGGAAAGGATGGATAGATGAGTGAATGCGTGGAAGGATGGATGAGAGAAAGGGTAAATAAATAGATGTATGAGTGGAATGGTGGATGTATGGGTGGAATGGTGGGTGGAATGGTGGATGTATGGGTGAAATGGTGGATGTATGGGTAAAAGGGTGGATGGATGAGTGAAAGGATGGATAGATGAGTGAAAGGGTGGATGGATAATGAGTGAAAGGGTGAATGGATAATGAGAGAAAGGATGGATGGATGCATGAGTGGAAGGATGGATGAGTGTAAATAGATGTAAGTATGGGTGGAAGGGTAGATGGATGGGTAAAAGGGTGGATGGATCAGTGAAATTATGGATGGATCAATGAAAGGGTGGATGATGGACGAGTCAATGGGTGGATGGATGAGAGAAATGATGGATGGATTGATGTATTGATAAGTGAAAGGGTGAATGAATGAATAGATGGATGGATGAGTGAAAGGGTAGATGTAAGGATGGATGAGTGAGTGAGGAGGGTAGATGGACAAAAGGATGGATAGAAGAGTATAAGGGTGGATGAGTGGTCAATGGATGGATTCATGAGTGGATGAGTAAATGGATGAGTGGGTTGATGGGTGGATAGAAGGATGGGTGGCTAAGTGAAAGGGGAATGGAGAGGGAAAGGGAAGATGGATAGATGGATGAGTGAAAACATGGATGAATGATTGGCAGAATGGATGGGCAAATGTGTGCATGGATGAGTGAAAAGAAGAACATAAAGATGGATGAGTCAAAGAATGCATACATGAGTGAAAGGGAGGGTGGAGAGCAGGAAGAAAGGATGGATGGATGAGTGAAAGGTTGAATGGGTGGACGGATGAGTCACTGGGTGGATGGATGAGTAAGTGAAAGGATGGCTGGATGGGTGAAAGGGTAAATGGTTGCATGGATGAGTGAATGGGTGGAAGAGTGGATGGATGGGTGAAAGGATAGCTTAGGTGAAAGGGTAAATGGTTGGATGGACGAGTGAATGGATGGATGGGTGGAAGAGTGGATGGATTAGTGAAAGGATGGATGAGTGAAAGGGTGGATGGAGAGATGGATGAGTGAAATGATGGATAGGAGGATAGATGATGGATAGGTTTGCAAATGGTTGAAAAGGTTTGGATATGGATGGGACACAGATGGAAGGACAGAATGAATGGTGAATGAATTAATAGATGACAAAATGTACATGATAAATGGGGAGGGTTGTGATGACTGCCTTTGCTCTCTTGGTGCCATAAGAGCTGTAGTTCAGAGTGGGAGGTATTTAAATTGTCTGGCTACTCCCTTGCCTATGTGTTACTATTCTGTATTCTATGTGTGCTCATGTGTGGGATCAATACATCATGCATATGACATTTTGCGTGACATCCAACTGCTACTTGAATGCAAAGCCCCCATAAGCAAAGTCAGGTTCCATATTTTGAGTTCCACTTAATGAAACACCCATAATGTGTTCCCTATAGTGGGTTCATCACAGCAATACTCCGTTTAGTTCACTTATGCATGGTGCTTTACATCTTACAAAGTATTTATTTATTTATTAAGGAGTTTGTGAGATTGGGTTCTCAACACTTGCGGTATTAAAGACTAAGTACCGTTCAAGACTGGATGTGGAGCACAACCTGAGAATGGCAGTAGAAAAAATCCACCCACAGATTGATAGTCTAAATGTGGCTAAACACCGGCACACCCGTCACATTCATGTTGGTGGTGTTATTATTAATCTATGTCCTATGTAAAACAAAGCATCTTAGTAAAAAGAATTTGCGCACATTTTATCTTGGAAAATTATGTTTTGGGCTGTGTAATACGCCTCTGTCATTTCACCACACCCACTCACAAACCTGTAGTTTACTAAACACTCTTATTGTGTTGAACATTTTTTGCCGGATATGGCCCGTAATATGCGCGTAGCAGTCGATCATGTAGTGTACCAGATTCCAGAAATTTCTGTCAGGAGGTTGGGGGGCCCAACATCTAAAAAAATTCAGCTGGGGGTGCTCAACCGAAAAAAGGTGGAAGACCTCTGCCATAGAAGGATGCAAAAGTAAACAGGAAGAGAGAGTGGCAGTGCTAGTGGAGACCATGAGACGCAAAGCGCCCGCGAAGCTCACAAGACACCACACTTATGACCTGGGGTACCATGAAATATTGACTATTCAGGATCCCACACAGTCACCTCACCTGAGTCAGTGGTCAGAGCAAGACCACTGACTCATTGTCAGTGAAATTGCTCTCCCACCATCGCAGCTCCACCATTAAGTGAGGTGCCCCTGCCCCTGCACTCTTGAGTGTTGGTGATCGAGGCCCTCCTCCACCCGCAGGTTTCCCTGCGCCTCATCCCTGGTGGTCCAGTGGACCTCTGTCTCCTTTCTTTCTTTCTGCTCCTTCACTCGTTTTTTAGGTCTCGCCTTTACCATTCCGCAGGAATGGGAAATGGGGAAAATTCAAGTCGGCTATTTTCTCTTCAAACCAAAGGGCTTTCAGCCGCGGTTTTCTTGCAGTTCACGTGAATCACGTGAGCAAACATGCACGAGCATTCACTCCTCTCCTAGCAGCACTCCTCCCACA
This sequence comes from Lissotriton vulgaris, assembly GCF_964263255.1. NCBI lineage: Eukaryota > Metazoa > Chordata > Amphibia > Caudata > Salamandridae > Lissotriton > Lissotriton vulgaris. Next base: position 541,407,708 of record NC_141685.1, on the reverse strand, counting down.
CCAGCAACTCCCCCCTCCCACACCAGCACCTCCCCTCTCTCTCCCCGCAAACACAGCCTTGCCCTTTCCCACACCAGCACCTCCCCCCTCCCACACTAGCACCTCCCTTCTCTCTCCACGCAATCACAGCCTTTCCCTAGCAGCACTCCTCCCACACCAGCACCTCCCCCCTCCCACACCAGCACCTCCCCTCTCTGTCCACGCAATCACAGCCTTGCCCTAGCAGCACTCCTCCCCCTCCCACACCAGCACCTCCCCTCTCTCCAAGCAATCACAGCCTTGCCGTCTGGTATCTGCCTCATCATCCTTGTCCTCTAGTTCCAACTCTCCATTGAGGTGCGGAGGTTCTTCAAGCAGCGATTGATGCTGTTTCACTGCCGCCATGTTCAAGAGAGAGAGCCTAGGTCTGACCGGAACACTGTGGATCCTAAAACAACTCTGATTCAGGGGACCCGGGTTTCCGCTCTAACATCACTCTATGATTCAGCCATCACCAGTCAAAGGGGATGCCGGGACAGCTGCACACAACATTACGGAGCGCTCATCTGTAAACATACAAAACGGACTTCACCACTTTTTTTCCACCGAGGGCTCCTTATAAAAACACGGTAAAAATAACCAATTAAAAACAAATGACATCATATTTGTAACTGCAGCTCGTGAGAACCCATTTCAAAATGAGCTTTAAGTTTTCACGAGCAGCTGAGCTATACTATTTTCGATATGACAATCACATTGGAATATAGAGATCGTAATAACCATGCACGTATTCTGACGCTTTTAGCTAGTTAGGAATAAATTTTCACAAACACTTGGAAAGCTCAGAGTATTCGGTTCTCGCATTCACGCCCCCCACCAGGCTCTCCCGCCCCCATCAGGCTTCCCTCCTAATCCGCCTGCCTCCCCTCGCGCATTCACACCCCCACCAGGCTCTCCCGCCCCCATCCGGCTTCCCTCCTAATCTGCCTGCCTCCCCTCGCTCGCATTCCCGCCCCAGGCTCTCCCGCCGTGGAAAATAAAACCTGAAAACTTTACTTTTTTCTTTGTTAACACTTCATAGACTGGCCCTGCTATTCATTTTGTAATTCATGTTTTTCGGATATGAGAACATTAAGATTTACTTTTCGTCACTTTAAAACCAAAGCTCCCTTTAATCGTTTTGGAATATTGCCATTTAATGCGACACAGTGACAATAATCCCTAGCTGTTCTCCTCCCCTGCGCTGTCCCCCCCAGCATCTGCGCTGTAATCTCACACCAACCTCTGCCTACCTCCCCATAGCCACTGAACCTCCGCAGCCCCGTCTCCCGCCGGCTTCCAACTGGCCTCCAATTTGTCCCAAGATCGTATTGGCAGCAGGATCTCGTGTGTGTAAGGAATATCTTAACGCATGGACACGCAGTTGCCCCGGGGCGCGTGGGACAGACATGCGATGTCGCCCTTCCCTCCTGTTGTTTTGTATCCACAAGCGCTATGGGAGTCTGTGGGCAGCAGTTTGGACTGTGTTGATGCATATTTTGAAAGCCTGTTGCTCCCTGACTTTGCTGCTGTAGGTGAGCAGTCCCAAGTCCATTTAACCCACTATCTGCTATATTCCAGCAACTAAAAGCTACACATTTCCTGTGAGGAACAGAGACCACAGAGCCCCCACATTACGTTGAATTCGGACCGTTTACACCATGTTAATTGCACTCCCGCCCCCATCCGGCTTCCCTTCGGCCTCTCTCCAGGCCATGTTCCCTCCCCTGCCAGAGTCCACCCCGCCCCTAATTTATCTCTCACATCAAAGCCCCCAGGACCCCCTCCCCCGCTCCTGATCATCGCAGACTCCAAACAACCCCCCCCCCCGTCATCCACATCCTCGCGTTGCAGCTCTCTCGTCCCGGGCTGCTCGCCCTCTCCTTCGGTCCTTCCAGACCCCCTTACTGTCCGCCACATCCCCTTATCCCGACCACCACAGAACTCCGCCGTTTCTTCATGGACCCTTCTAACTACCCAGACTCAGTCATAACCCTTCCCCTCAGCCCTCGCTCACCCCCGCAAGACCTCCAGCTCACGGCGCCCCCCCTGCAGACTCCTGCAGTATCTTAAAACCCCCCTCCGCGCATCAAGGAACACTACGTTTCATTGCCAATACTACACCTGCCGTAGAGCCGATTCATTGTAAATAGAATGTTCCTCCCGCACTGGCGGTGCTCCTAATAACGATGCTATCTTATTTGACAAATCATTAATAAAAACAGTTTTCTTCCCAATACACTAATATTTAGTGTAAATTTAGTCCGCCGGTGAGTCAGCCCGGATCGGCTGTCCTCCCCCCACCTGTGTGTCTCAGGGACACCACCACACTACTCAGGGACACCACCACACCACTCAGGGACACCACCGCACCACTCAGGGACACCACCACACCACTCAGGGACACCACCACACCACTCAGGGACACCACCACACCACTCGGGGACACCACCACACCACTCGGGGACACCACCACAGCCCTCAGGGACACCAACACACCACTCAGGGACACCAACACACCACTCAGGGACACCAACACACCACTCAGGGACACCACCACATCACTCAGGGACACCACTACATCACTCAGGGACACCACCACATCATCCCTCAGGGACACCACCACACTACTCAGGGACACCACCACACTACTCAGGGACACCACCACACCACTCAAGGTCACCACCACACCACTCAGGGACACCACCACACCACTCAGGGACACCACCACACCACTCAGGGACACCACCACACCACTCAGGGACACCACCACAGCACTGAGGGACACCACCATAGCCCTCAGGGACACCACCATAGCCCTCAGGGACACCACCATAGCCCTCAGGGACACCACCATAGCCCTCAGGGACACCACCACAGCACTCAGGGACACCACCACAGCCCTTAGGGACACCAACACAGCACTCAGGGACACCACCACACCACTCAGGGACACCACCACACTACTCAGGGACACCACCACACTACTCAGGGACACCACCACACCACTCAGGGACACCACCACACCACTCAGGGACACCACCACACCACTCAGGGACATCACCACATCACTCAGGGACACCACTACATCACTCAGGGACACCACCACACCACTCGGGGACACCACCACACCACTCAGGGACACCACCACACCACTCAGGGACACCACCACACCACTCAGGGACATCACCACACCACTCAGGGACACCGCCACACCACTCAGGGACACCACCACACCACTCAGGGACACCACCACAGCCCTCAGGGACACCACCATTTTTTTTTTTTTTAACATCATTTTTATTGCATCACCAATATAAATGTTCAGACAATACAATTATCAGTTATAATACAGCATGTCCAGACTCAGTACGACCCAGTCGATCTCCATCCGGGGGGTCACCTCAGCCGTGTTGCGGGTGACCTCATCCCTGCCCATTTCTCGTAGCTCCTTACAATGTCCGATCGCTTTCTTAGGCAAATAACCCTGGGTTGCTTTTGTGGTTTTCACCCCTCCCCCTCCCCAAATTTCGGTACCCCAACATCCCTCCAAAACAGCCTCCTACCCACCCTCCCCCCGTGGTCGCTCTGCGCTGGACTAACAGTGTAAAAGTGTCCGGTGTGATGCAGGAGGAAGTAATCTTTCACTAAGGTGTGTTCTCCTGTGTAGTGACGGGGTCCGCCCCGCCCAGTTCGCTCTCGCCATCCTGCCCCTCATCGTCCACATCCCGGAGCGCCTGCACCATCACTTCCCATGCAGTCGCCCTTTCCAGAGCTTTCTCGTCATTCAACCTCCAGGCCATCTGGTACCGTAAGGTGCTTTCACACGCGGCCCATCTCAGGCATTCCCCATACCATCTTTTATACGTGGGCCCCACTTTGGACTTCCAGTTCCTTGTGATCTCCCGCTTGGCCAGAATAAGCCCCAAGTCTATAAATGTACTAGTCATCTTGTTCCTAGGCGTGTGCGGGAACCAATGAAGAACACCAACCGCTTTGGTAAACTGGATATCCCTATCCGTCGCGACGTTAAGGGCCCGCCCAACTTCCTGCCAATAGTCTCCCAGAGAGGGGCAATCCCACAGCATATGGCACAAATCCGCCCCAATTGCATTACATCTGGGGCAAGCAGCGTCGGTCGCCCCAAAATACTGTTGGATTTTCCCGGGGGTGAGGTATGCCCTGTGGACGATATAGAAATGAATCAATTGAAACCTGGCGTTTCTCGAGCTCTTCCGTGCCCGCCTGAGCAACTGGCCCCAGGTCGTGTCAGGAATCTCCACCTGAAGGTCCAGCTCCCACTTGGCCTTCAGGGCTGCCAAAGGCTGCAAGGCCTCCCGCTGCATCCTAGCGTACAGGCACGTGACAGCCTTAAAGGTTCCCGCCGCCATCATGGTGTACTGGCAGGCCATCGAGGTGCCCGGTTCCTGCAGCCCTTCCCCCCAGTGAGCTTGCATGGCGCCTGTGACTGCTGCGTGCAGCAAGTAGTCGCCCCTCGGAAGGTCAAATCGCTCCTGCAGGCCCTGGAACGGCAGCAACACCCCATCTTCGTAAAGGTCACCCAGCATTTGTATTCCCGCCTCCTCCCATCCTATTAAGCGCGACCAGTCGCCTCCATGTGGGAGGGCGGTGACCATCCCCAGCGGAATTTCGGGGGCATACATAAAGCGGACCCCCGCCCGCTTACGGGCCCGGTCCCAGCAAAGCCGGAACGTCTGCTCCTCGACCGTCAGGTCTCCCACCCGGAGCCTCTGGTGCAGCGTAATATACGCCAGAACATGTCGCGGGGTACCTTCCACTCTCGCGTCTTCGGGGCCTCTGTACACCCTCGCCACCTCCTGAGTAAAGGTTTGCAGTTGCGCGGCTAAGTAGTATCCTTCAAAATCCGGCACCGCCATCCCTCCATCATCTTTGGGGCGCAACAGGGTGTCGAGCGCTATGCGCCTCCTTCCCGTGCCCCACAAAAAGGCTATGACCAATGACCTTAGGCGTCTGAAAACAGAGCTCGGGACCCATACCGGGAGCGTCCTAAAATAGTACAAAAGCCTGGGCAGGGCTATCATCTTAAGCAGGGAGATTCTACCCGCCAGGGACAACGGCAGAGTTGCCCAGAAGTCCATGGACCCCCGCAGAGCGTTGATGCAGCGAGTAATATTGCCATCCAGTAGGTCGGACGGGGTGTGGTATACATAGACCCCCAAATAATGCAGGCAGCGCGGTTCCCACCGGAGTTCCTGAGCAGTGAGTGGGCACGGTTCACCCGGCCTCAGGGGGAACAGACAGGACTTAGGCCAGTTGACCCTCAGGCCCGACAACCGGCCGAACTGCCCCAGTAGCTGCCGCGCCCCCTGAAGTTCGGGGCCCGCATCGGCCAAAAACATCAGCAGGTCATCCGCGTACAGGGATATGAATTGCGGTCTCCCCCTAAAAGATAAGCCTGCGTAGTGGCGGCCCAGTCTGGCTTCCGCCGCGAAGGGTTCCATCGCCAACGCGAATAGGAGCGGGGATAGGGAACAACCCTGTCTAGTGCCACGTTTAATCGGGTATTGTCCCGAGATCAGTGTGCCCACCCGAACCCTCGCTACCGCCTCGGTGTACAGGACCTTGGTCCATTTTATATATCCGTCCCCCAGCCCGAAGCGACGCATCACCTCAAACAAGTATCCCCATTCAAGGCTGTCAAATGCCTTCTCAATATCAATGGAGAGGACAAATGGGGAGACGGCGTCAGGCCAGTCCGCTCCCATCAGTCTCGTGAGCCTACGAATGTTATGAGTGGTGTTGCGTGTCGGTATGAAACCACACTGGTCACCGTGAACCAGGCTTGTCATGTGTACCAGCAGTCTGTTGGCCAGAATTTTACTGAGGATCTTGTAGTCCGTCGTCAACATAGACAACGGACGATACGAGGACAGAGCCGCACTCTCTCTGCCCGGTTTCAGGAGCGGGATCATGAGGGCCTCGCACATGGAGCCCGGGAGTCGGCCCTTCGCCTGTGCCTCGTTGTACACCTCGCGCAGCCGTGGGGCAAGGTGCTCTAGGTATTTACCATAAAATTCAATAGGCAGTCCGTCGAGTCCCGGGGTCTTATTTCTAGCCATCTGCTTTACAGCACAACCTATTTCCCCAAGAGAGATGGGCCGACCTAGCTCTTCCGCCTCCGAGTCCTCCACTCGCGGCAACTGTAACCCGTCCAGGAACTCTTCAAGCTCGTCCGCCCCTCCCGTTCCACCACTCTTATAGAGCCCCTCATAATAAGCACGAAACTTATTCAGGATCCCGGGTTGAGTGTGGCAGGGCTCCTCCCCTGGCTCCTGGATCCCCATGATCGGCACACCCCTCCGGATGGGGTTAGCAAGCCAAGCCAGCATCGACCCCGCCTTATCACCTTCCGCATGCGCCCTTGCCATGTACTCCTTATGATCAAAGCTGCGCAGCCGCTCTAGTTCTACCGCCAGCCCCTCCCGTGCCCCGCTAAGCCCCTCCTGCAGCTCAGGGTGATTCGGGCGCCTCTTCTCTAAGTCCCTCAGCCGCGTCTCAGCCTTATCTAAGTCATCCAGCAGTGTTTTCCGAGCCCCTGCCGTGTGGCCAATGCAGTGTCCCCGCACTACCACCTTAAACGCATCCCATTCGACCGCCCTAGTGGAGGCCGAGCCACTGTTCTCCTCAAAATATCTCTCAATGCGCTCACCCAGGGCCTCCCTGAACAGCAAGTCATCCAGGGTGTCAGGTTGCAGGCGCCATGTTGGCACGCAGTTAACAGTCACCATCCATTCCAGAGACATCAACAAAGGGTTGTGGTCCGATAGCGTCCTGGCCAAGTATTCCGCCCCTCCCACCGCGGGGAGAACACACGCCGAACAAAGAAACGCATCCAGCCTCACATGCAGGTCATGTAGGTGCGAGTGAAAGGAATAGTCCCTAGTGGTGGGGTGCAACGCCCTCCATGCATCCGTGAGGGCCCAGCTTTCCTGCCATTCCAACCTACGCTTAGCGACCCTATGCACTGGGGACGCGCGCAGCGGGGGATGGGACCTATCTAGTAACACATCCTCAACCGAGTTGAAGTCCCCCCCAAGAGGACCGGCCCTGCCAAATAACCCGCCAATTTGCCCGAGATAGTAGACAAGAAGGCGGGTAGGTCTACATTAGGAGCATACACATTACAGAGAGATATCACCCTGCCTCTCAGCCTCCCCTCCACCGCCACATATCTGCCCTCCGGGTCCACCACTGACTTCGAGACCTGGAAGGGGACCCCCGCCCGTATCCAAATCAGTGCCCCCCTTGCAAAAGCTGAAAATGTCGTGTAAAATAACTGCCCCCTCCAGCGCCTCTGCAGGGCAGCCCCCTCCTGCCTGTTAAGATGCGTCTCCTGCAGGAACGCTATATGAACCCCCCTACGCTTGAGGTACGCCTGGACTTTATGTCTGCGCGTCATGGACTGCATACCCCGCGCATTCCAGGTCACACATTTCAGCGCCCCGGTACTAGCCATCCCCCCCTACACAACCGGACCAAAGAGCAAAGAACATTGTCCGCAAAAGTCCCGCGACCACGGGTCCACCCACCCACCCACTCCAAACAGGAAGCCGAACCCCTCCAACAGCAACTACCCCCCGAGCAACCCCAACTGCTCGCTTCTCCCACCCCCCCAGGACAGGCCCCCCCGCAACTGGAAGTACCCCCATCCAAACCAACACTCCCAACCACCCCTCAAGGAAAGGCGGTAACAGTCGCAGTCCCCACTGCGGTGACCTTAGGGGCCAGTAAGGCGTGGCTCAATGCAATGTAACCTCAAAACAAGTCAGCCCCGTGCACTCCATCCCACAATCCCCACCTTACAGCTCCCCAAAACCTCAATCAATAACGTTCCATTGCTGCGGGCCCAGTGCCCCGGTGTCCAAACAACGAGTTCACTCCACCAGTTCAGTTCAACACGCCTCCAGTATCTCCCCCGAAGTCTGCGGCGTCACGATAGGGCCCCGGGCTCCACCAAATTCCGACTGTCCCGTCTCTGAGCCCGTGCCCGGGTCTTCCGATTCCGTGCCCTTCCCGGACCGACTCCTGGCGGTCCTAGATAAGTCCACTACCGCCTGCAGTGCCGCCTGCCTCTCCGCCTCCGTCTGCGACACCAATGGTTTTCCAGTCCTCTTGCGGTTCCTCCTGATCCGTTGGGATTGCCTGACCGGTTGCGCCACCTTAGCCTCCTCCTCCCTGGCCTTAGCACCATCCGTGCCCGCTTTATAAGTGTCCCACCAGTCCCAAGCGTCTGCGGAGGTCGTGAAGAATAATGTTTTCTCATCCACCACCACTCTTAGCTTGGCAGGGAACAACAGGGAGTACTTGATGCCTTCCTGGCGGAGCTCCCGTTTGAGGGACAGAAAGTTTGCCCGGAGTCGCTGCGTCTCAAATGTATAGTCCGGGAACATGGTGACTCTATTGTTATCCACTTGAAATGGCCCCGCTTCTCTCGCCCTCTGTAGGAGCCAGTCTCTGTCCCGGTAGTGGAGCAACTTAAACACCACTGGGCGAGGAGGAAGGCCCAAGGCTGGCGGGCGCGCTGGAACTCTATGTGCCCGCTCCAGGGAGAAGAAGGGGGACAATCCTTCCGGTGCCACCTCCGTCCGCAACCAATTATCAAGGTAGCCCACCATGTCGTCGCCTTCGATTTTTTCCGGCAGGCCCACTAGGCGAACGTTGTTGCGCCTGTTTCGGTTTTCCGCATCTTCGGCCCTCCTTTCTAACACCTTCAGACGGTCCATCACGTCCGCCATCTGGGCCTTCATTGTGGCTTGGCCCGGGGCTAATTCTTTAACCGTGGTCTCCACGGACTTCACCCTGTCCTTAAGCTTGTCATGGTCGGCCTTCAGGAGGCCCAAACCCGTCGCCACCTGAGCTATATCCTGCTGCAGGGCGTCCTTTGTGGTGGCGATGGCCTCCAGGATACGATCCTGCATCCGCTGCAATGCCGCTTGGTCTCGCTCCGCTCCCTCCGCGGCCTCAGTATCGGTCGCGCCATCTCCCTTCCCTTTCGTCTTCCCCATCTGGGCCGGCTCGTTCGGTGGCCTCCGGGTACTTTCCTGGCCGTCCTCCGTGTGCCGTTGGGTATCGCCCTCTGGCAGGGCTCCCGGGCCCGAAGTTATCTCCAAAAAGCAGGAAACACTGAATGACCGCAGCCCGGCCGGCGCCAGTCGTGCCAGGGGCCCAGGGTTCTCGTTGCTGGGTCACTATCGCACTGTCGTCGCCCCTACCAGGGGGGGTCCCCAGTCTCCGCCCGAGGGCGCGCCCAAGGTCCGCTCGGCACCTGGGGGGAGAGGCGCGATTCAGCCGTCAACACCCCTGTGTCGCCAGGGAGCAGTCCTTTGCAGGTCTCCAGGCAGATGTCTCCGTCGCTTCAGAGTCTCATGCCCTCGCCGCCATTTTGGGATCCGCGACTTCTCGCCTGGGTCCAACTTTCAAAGCCGAGGTATCGCTGCGGAATGGCTCGGTGTCGTCTTCCGTGGGCCCCGGGCCCTCCGCAGTGCCTTCCAGTACCGGATGATACTGGTTACACCGGGGTCCGATCAGATATTCAGGATATTTTCCGGGATCGGGCACGGAGCTCCGAGCTCACGCTGCCTACCTCCTCGGCATCCAAGCCACGCCCCCCTCAGGGACACCACCATAGCCCTCAGGGACACCACCATAGCCCTCAGGGACACCACCATAGCCCTCAGGGACACCAACACAGCACTCAGGGACACCACCACATCACTGATGTACACCACAAAATCAATCAGGGATACCACCACACCACTCAGGGACACCACCACACCACTCTGGGACACCACCTCATCACTCACGGACACCACCTCATCACTCACGGACACCACCTCATCACTCACGGACACCACCTCATCACTCACGGACACCACCACATCACTCACGGACACCACCACATCACTCTGGGACACCACCACATCACTCACGGACACCACCACATCACTCTGGGACACCACCACATCACTCTGGGACACCACCACATCACTCTGGGACACCACCACATCACTTTAATACACCACCACATCACTGAGCACCATAACAGCATCACTCAGCACCACAACAGCACTGTCCTTGCTGGCTAACAACAAGCATTCCCATAGCCAATAGGAATCGCATTAGGAAAGTGTAAGCTATTGGCTTTGTAAATAACAATGCTATTAATTTATATATTTTCAATGCCAACACATATTAAAAAAAAATAATTGTCATTTACAATACCAATAGCTCACACTTTCCTAATGTGAGACCTATTGGCAACGCCAGTGCTTGTCTCCCCTTTCTATCTTTCACCTTTCTGCACCTCTGCTCTTTTGTGCCTTATTTATGCCCATTTTCCCTTTCTCTCCCTCTGCTCCTTCACTCGTTTTCACTTGTTTTTCTACCCTTTCTATCTTTCACCTTTCTGCTTTTTTCTGCATCTCTGGTCTTTGGTGCCTTATTTCTGCTTATTTTCCCTTTTTTCTTTATCCCTTCTTTCCTCCCTTTACCTTTCCCCGCTGCTGCTGCCCCCGCGGGCCACCCCCAGCGCGACCGGCCCAATCCAGCTCCCCTCCCCGCTCCCGCCTCCCAGCTGTCCAGCCCTCCCCGACCCCTACTTAATGGCGGCCACTGCGGGGACAGGCGAGCAAGACCACTGACTCATTGTCAGTGAAATTGCTCTCTCACCCTCGCAGCTCCACCATTAAGTGAGGTGCCCCTGCCCCTGCCCCTGCACTCTTGAGTGTTGGTGATCGAGGCCCTCCTCCACCCGTAGGTTTCCCTGCGCCTCATCCCTGGTGGTCCAGTGAACCTCTGTCTCCTTTCTTTCTTTCTGCTCCTTCACTCGTTTTTCTCCCCTTTCTATCTTTCACCTTTCTGCACCTCTGCTCTTTTGCGCCTTATTTCTGCCCATTTTCCCTTTCTCTCCCTCTGCTCAATCACTCGTTTTCACTCCTTTTTCTCCCCTTTCTATCTTTCACCTTTCTGCACCTCTGCTCTTTTGTGCCTTATTTATGCCCATTTTCCCTTTCTCTCCCTCTGCTCCTTCACTCGTTTTCACTTGTTTTTCTACCCTTTCTATCTTTCACCTTTCTGCTTTTTTCTGCATCTCTGGTCTTTGGTGCCTTATTTCTGCTTATTTTCCCTTTTTTCTTTATCCCTTCTTTCCTCCCTTTACCTTTCCCCGCTGCTGCTGCCCCCGCGGCCCCCCCCCGCGCGACCGGCCCAATCCAGCTCCCCTCCCCGCTCCCGCCTCCCAGCTGTCCAGCCCTCCCCGACCCCTACTTAATGGCGGCCACTGCGGGGACAGGCGAGCAAGACCACTGACTCATTGTCAGTGAAATTGCTCTCTCACCCTCGCAGCTCCACCATTAAGTGAGGTGCCCCTGCCCCTGCACTCTCGAGTGTTGGCGATCGAGGCCCTCCTCCACCCGCAGGTTTCCCTGCGCCTCATCCCTTGTGGACCTCCTCGACAGCACCACCCCAGATGTAGCATTCTTCACCGAAACCTGGACCAACACCACCTCGGGACCGGACATCGCCATCCCCCAAGGATACAAGATATCCAGGAAGGACCGCCCCACCCACCCAGGAGGAGGAATCGCCATTGTCCACAAATCCAGCCTCCGCCTGAGCACACTCCCTGACAAGTCCACAAAACTGATGGAACACCTTCACTTCAAGATACTGGCCAGCCCCACCGCCGCCCTCCGAGGAACCCTCATCTACCGACCCCCTGGACCCCGCGGACCCTTCGCCAACTCCATCACGGACATTATCTCCCCGCAGGCCATCACATCCACCAACTACACCCTGCTGGGAGACCTCAACTTCCACCTCGACAATCAACTGGACCCCAACACCACATGCCTCCTGGACAACCTCCACAACATTGGACATCGCCAGATCATGACCGAGCCCACGCACTCAGCAGGACACACCCTCGACCCCCTCTTCACTACAGGAAACTCCATCACCTTCAGCCACACCACCAAACTCCCATGGACCGACCATCATTGCGTCTACTTCACCTTCAGAACACCCACCATCCACAGACACCAGCACCTGCTTCCACAAAGAAACTGGATCAAAATCACCGATGACCAGCTCACCTCCTCACTCAACAACTCCACCCCAACCATCGCGGAAAACGACGACCCCAACACCGCAGCCCGAACCCTGCATAGATGGATCTCGGACAGCACCAACACCATAGCCCCCCTCAAGAAAAACAACAATACCCGTGCCAAGAAAGCCAGATGGTTTACCACCGAACTTCGAGAGTCCAGGCGCACATGCCGCCGCCTCGAAAAGACCTGGAGAAACACCAAATCCACAGAAGCTCACAACAACTTCAGAGCCGCCACCAACGCCCACTATCAACTCATCAGAAAAACGAGGAAAAAAGCAATTGAAGACAGAATCTCCACCCACGCACACAAGAGCAAGGAACTCTTCAGCATCATCAAGGAGTTCTCCCAACCCACCAGCGAGTCTACCGACATCCCTCCCTCACAAGACCTCTGCGACAAACTCAGCATCTTTTTCCACCACAAAATCAAGAGCATCTACGACAACTTTGACGAAGACAACCAACACACTGAACGCTCACCAACCACCCCCGACACCCGGAAACCAGCGATTGATGACTGGACAGCCCTCACCACCGAAGACACACTGAAGACAATGAAGTCAATCCACTCAGGGGCCCCCACGGACCCCTGCCCCACCACAGCTTCAACAGAGCCGCCAACACCATCGCACCCATGCTCTGCCACACCATCAACCGCTCCCTGGCGACCGCCTCATTCCCCGACGACTGGAAACACGCCGAGGTCAACCCCCTCCTGAAGAAACCCTCAGCGGACCCCACTGACCTCAAAAACTACAGACCCATCTCCCTGCTCCCGTTCCCAGCGAAAGTCATCGAGAAAGCCATCAACAGCCAACTCGCCACATTCATTGAAGAACAAAACATCCTCGACTCCTCCCAATCCGGCTTCAGAAAAAACCACAGTACGGAAACCGCCCTCCTCGCCGCAACAGACGACATCCGCACCTTACTGGACAAAGGAGAAACAGTAGCCCTCATCCTCCTCGACCTATCAGCGGCGTTCGACACAGTCTCCCACCGCACCCTAATACGCAGACTCTACGATGCAGGAATCCAGAACAAGGCCCTCGAATTGATCTGCTCCTTCCTCTCCGGCAGGACGCAACGGGTCAGACACCCCCCTTTCCTCTCGGACCCCACACCTACCACCTGCGGAGTCCCCCAGGGCTCCTCCCTCAGCCCGACGCTCTTCAACGTCTACATGGCTCCACTTGCCCCCATCGTCAGAACCTACGGACTCAACATCGTGTCATACGCAGACAACACCCAGCTCATCCTCTCCCTATCCAACGAGCCCAACACCGCCAGACGCAACTTTCGAGAAGGCATGGAAGCCGTGGCCAAATGGATGAAAAACAGCTGCCTACAACTAAACACCAACAAAACAGAAGTACTCATCATGGGCCCAAACCCCGACGCCTGGAGCGACACCTGGTGGCCCACCGCCCTCGGAAACCCGCCAACCCCCACAGACCACGCACGCAACCTGGGAATCATCCTGGACTCCGAGCTCAAAATGGACCACCAGATCAACTCTGTCTCATCTTCCTGCTTCCACACCCTCCGCCTCCTCCGTAAGACCTTCAAATGGATCCCCCTCGAACACCGAAAGACAGTCACTCACGCCCTGGTCACCAGCAGACTCGACTACGGCAACGCACTCTACGCCGGAATAAACAAAACCCCTCATCCGCAAGCTACAGAACATCCAGAACGCCGCCGCAAGACTGGTCCTCAACCTGCCAAAACACTGCCACATCTCCCAGCACCTGCGCACACTCCACTGGCTCCCCGTCGAGGCGAGAATCACCTTTAAGATGCTCACCCACGCACACAAGGCCCTCCACGGCAACGGACCAGCATACCTGAACAGCCGACTCAAATTCCACGCACCCCAAAGGACCCTACGATCAGCCCAGCTTTCCTACGCCGTGGTCCCTCGCACCAGAAAGACCAGATCGGGAGGCCGTTCCTTCTCCTTCCTCGCGGCCAAAGCATGGAACGCCCTTCCGCTCCACCTCAGACAGACAACATTGCTCCCCTTCTTCGCAAGAAACCTCAAAACCTGGCTCTTCGACAGACCCCCTCCTTGATGGAATGGAACCTGCACCCCCTCCCCCCCCACCCCTAGCGCCTTGAGACCCTCACGGGTGAGTAGTCGCGCTTTAACAAACTCCTGATTGATTGATTTGATCACCTCAAATGTAATAACGACAACAAGGGATGTAGTAGAAGACATAAACATTACCAGTATGTGATGTGGATATCAACCTAACTCGTGATTTTGAAACATAAAAAATCATACACCTTTTTAGTTACAAACCATTGATAAGAACGATCGTAGGGTCAGCCAATCCCCTGAGCCAACCTCCCGATTACCACCTCCTCTTCAAAATCCTAATCTCCTGATGATGATTGATCCGCTGCAATCAGTCAAGATCCAGCTTCACCAAGAAATTCAGACTCATGGGAACATGATGGGTATTTTTTTAAATGTTCAGTACCGATTACTGCTGGTCCAAATGCCAATTTGTTAGTGCTCTAGGGGCCAGATGTACAAAATTGCGTGTATGCGATTTCCTAATAGCACATTTTAACGATTCGTTATTAGGAAATCGCAAACTGCAATGTACAACAGTGTATTTGACACTGTTAGCGATTTGCAGTGGGTTGCAAAAGGACCTGCCTCATCAATATTCATGATGCAGGTCGCAATTAGCGACCCATTGTGAATGGCTACAATCAGAGGAATGATGGCCTGCTGGGGGTCAGCAGACCAGCATATCTGTGATTACTTTTTAAATAAAGTAGATTTTTTATTTGTTTGTACTGCAGCTCGTTTTCCTTAAAGAAAAACGGGACGCATTTTAAAATAAATATGAAAAGCTACCTTTTCGTCTTTTAAGACTCTACATTACGTTCGCAAATTGCGTTACCATGTTTTGTGACAAAACATTCATAGGTACCAGTGCTATTCATATTCGGAACGAACACCCTAAACACGCCCCTTCCTAATAATGAGTTATCGAGTGGCATTTTGCTTTCTGTAATAGCAAAATGCCTGTTAGCCGTCGCAAAGGGTGACCAGTATAATACTTCCTACATCTGGCCCTAGGACTCCAACTCGTCTGCTGCGAGCGCAGATTACTTGGAACCATCAACATAGAAAGAGGACTAATCTCTGACTTTCTAGTACGGTGGCCGGCGAAGAATTGAGTCGGTGTAAGAAACATAAAAATAAATGTGAGTTTGTTTTGAGGACCCACGATGATCGTTGTATTTGAAATGTTAATTAAAGCTAATACTGTCGCAGGAGTACATTTAAAAAAAATGGAATCTAAATTATTAGATCTAAATAATTAATGCATATCCAAGCAATTGCCTTGTCACAAGGTCGTACAATGGCTCAGTTTACGGACAATTACGCCTTTCTTCTTTTCTATGTTATTAAAGTAAATGCCATTACATTTGTATATTAGTCACATGTGACAAGATTTGAATTTGTGAACTGGCGTTCTGATCACCCGCATTTTTGCACTTTAACTCTGTGAGCTACCTTACCTTTTTCTGGCATTCTGCCGCAAGAGCAGTTTAATGTTTTTTTGTTTTGTAAACATTTCCAAAACGTGCCTTAGTGTTTCTGCGTAATGCGCTAGATAAATGATGATAACATAACATTCGCCTGACTCTTATTTCGCTAAGACTAAACTATGTCTTTGTGTTTCGGTAATGTAGCCGACTGATATCGTTGTGTGGGAAGAAACTTGTTTCGGTCTTGTTTTGTTGGGACTTGCGCCTATTTTATGTATTTCAAGATACATTGTGCTTGTTTTAAACTTCCGTCCTGGGGACACTGGTCTGGGAGCGCGGGGCGGCTGATGTATGTATTGGAGGCCTTCACCGATACCCCGTTACCGCGTGTGCCTTGTTCTCACGAGGAAGCTGAATGAGGCAAGAGAAGGGATTCAATTGGGTTAAAGGAAAGGGGAATACTGGCTGGCTGAAACCAGAATGAAAAACGGGTGGAGAAGGATAGTGTACCCGGGCGGGAGAGGAGGAACTAGATTATATGAAGTGGAACAAGGGAGATCAAGGCTGAAGGTGATAGGGAAGAGAGAGATACAGGGGGATAAATAATCAAATGGAAGTGCTTTCCTAGGTTGCGCATGCAATGGCTTGGGGGCTGCTGGGAGAGATGTTTGGAATATGGGTATTAGACTGGTAGAGTTACATTGGAGCTATATGAATGGAATGAAGCATCCTGTCTTACAAGGTCTGCATGCTCTGCGGAGTGGTGATGAGGGGTTGTGACCATCTGAATGGCAAGGATAGGATATGTAGAAAAAACAGGGAAGGTATAGTCACAAGATTTACATCGTAGTGCATGGGCAATCACTAAAGACAGCTTTACATTTGGTAAACATAGTAGTTGTCATAAACCGTGTTCCTGGACTTGTCACAAGTCAAAAACATTTCTTTCGGCACAGTTAACAAATGAAAACTAAGGGATGCCACTTTATTGACAGCAATTCATGTCTGTCCTTACTCCTTAGGATCATTCCCAGACATAGCCTTTTTGTGGAGTGATGCTCCTCTCAGCGGGTACCAGTGGGACTTTCTCCAGTCTGGAGCCCCAACAATATAGAGACAGCGAAGTATAAGATCCTGCACTGGACTGTCATTCAAACTCAGGAGTAGTAATCGAAGACACAAAAGGAAAGGCCCTGTGTAAAAAGTTCTGCACCTTACATAAGGAAACTGCAGTCCCTCCCCTCAAACTTGCCATATTCAAACAATGCAGTGCTCTGGGAAACCAGTAATCAGTAGCCCTTCTTTTACAAGGCCCTCACATTTGTAAGAGGACTCCCCCCACCCCACCCCCCTCCATTTTCCCTCATCTAGTCTCAACCTTCAAGCCACAGGAATGCAGTTCATACACTTCCACTCAATGGTGAGGCTGTCCTTTCTCCACCCTGTGTCGTGCCAAAGCATGGGCTTCCATAATTCACCCCGCTTTTTTTTTTATTAATTATTATTTTGACCCATACTTTGAGGGTAAATATCTTGTAACATTAATTCCAGTATGTTCAGAATCTCATCTCGGTGTTGCATTTGTTTACCTTGTTTGTATTTAGTATACTAATATGATCATGAGGTTACAGCTTCTTTTGAGCACAGCCTAAAGCTCTCAATATTTTCCTATATATGTGGTCTGCCATTACTTCACACTCAACCACTGATGGCATCAGTTGCCCTGGCTGAAGAGGTAGCCTTGCAGTGGCCTAGCAGCAGACAGACTGTTTGCCTAGTTCTAATCCCTATCTTGCATGCAAATACAGTTGTTTCTTTTTACAGGTTTGCATGCAAACTCAAAAAGACTTTACAGTATTCCTAAAGATCCTTCATAAAAAACAGACCTTGACTTAAAACTTTCAATTGCTGCCGCCTTTTTTCTTTCAAGTGCCTCTCGCCTTCCTTTACATTATCTGCATGCCTACTCTCTGAACACCGCCTACTCTACATCACATGTATATTTGCCTTATCCATATTATTGTATTTCTGCAAATTGCCCTCACCTCACTTCAAAGATCACAACTTCTCCTTCTAAGATAATACCCCTGTAATCTAACAATCCTTAATCTCCTGTAACTCATCTATTAATGTGGTCAACCATTGAATGAATGCACAAAGCCCCCTACCTCTAAAGACCACATGTAGCGTCCATTATTGTAACGTACCACATATAAACTGTAGTACATGCTTGGAATGGTTTCCTTAAAAGCACTAGACTAATCGCAATAACTAAAAAACAAAACCTCAAACCTAAGGCTTCAGAGCTGGGTGCTGCCCACCGTAATGCGCTTTTATTTGTCGTCGAGTGGTAAGCTATATATAAATACAATTACTGTACAAGGAGGCTGGGTTACATGGATCAAGGAAGGACAGTATTAAGAATTGGGAAAAAGGGAAGCATGGGTGCTCATAGATTAAGATGGGAAGGTTTATGGAGTGATAAGTTGGACATGTATAATGAAAGGAGAAACCGTATTTGAGGAGGTGAGCATACGCGCAGATTGTCACAAGACAAGACCACTAGGTAAAGTGGTGTCATTGTGATGAGTGTCAGAATTGGCTATGTGACGACAGATAAATATTTAATATGTAAACACATTTTAATGACTGCTGCTCCATAACTGTAAATTGTAAATTTATTTATATAGTGCTTACCACACCTGACGAGGCGTTGAAGAGCTTTTCGTCGAGTAGCACATTACACCGGAACTCAAGATTAGTAGTTAGTAGGTGAGTACAATTTTTTTTTTATCTTATATGTTAGTAGTTAGGTTTGTGCTCCTTGATTTCATGTGTGTTCAGTAGAGTTTGGAGTAGGGATAGAATGTAGTAGAATAGTAGTCAAAGGTTTGGGACATTCTTTCTCGGGGGCTTACCTGTGGCTGACTGCATCTCGCCCTCCCCGACCGCCCAAGTTGCTGCCTTTTTGTCTCCCTCCCTCCCGCCACCGCAGCCTCAATCCTTAGCGGCCGCTGTGTGGAGGGGGATGTGGACTGGAGAACTGCAATCCCCAGACTCCCCTGCGGCGGAAGACGCCGCCGCCCGCATTCCTCGCGCAAGGAAGGGGCATAAGTAGCATCACAACGCCGGTGGAGCGGGGGACATTTTTTTATCGGGGGCTTACCTGTGGCTGACTGCATCTCGCCCTCCCTGACCGCCCAAGTTGCTGCCTGTGTCTCCCTCCCGCCGCCGCAGCCTCAATCCTTAGAGGCCGCTGTGTGGAGGTGGACGTGGACTGGAGAACTGCAATCCCCAGACTCCCCTGCGGCGGAAGACGCCGCTACCCGCATTCCTCACGCCAGGAGGCGCAGAAGTAGGATCACAACGCCCACGTCGCGATATCGCGCGCTGGTTGCGCCGGGAGAAGCCCGGGACAAGGGCGGGACAGTTTGGGGCAGGACGTGGCTGGGCTGGGCCACAGATCTAGGTCATCGCAGTGGAGGTCACCTACACCCGCCAAGTGAGACTTTTGAACCCCCTGTGCGTGTACTAGCATTATTTGGGCTATAAAGCTTTAGGAACTTGAGCGGATTGAGCTGACATAAATTTTTATCACTACTGTGTTTTGGAATTCATGATAGCTTTCGTCTTTTTTAATATAAATAGACTCCTTTTCCCGTCTCACTCAATGGGGAAACTCCATTAGCATCTTTTCAACAACGCTCCTGTCCCGAAGAGATCAGGTAGCGTTCTGCCGTAGTTGCAGACTTGGACAAAACTCCTAATTTTCAAAGTGTTCCGCAACGCGGTAAACAGCCGGTACACTTTGGAACTTAGGAGTTTTGTCCAAGTCTGCAACTACGGCAGAACGATACCTGATCTCTGCGGGACAAGAGCATTGTTGAAATGATGCTACTGAATCAAGTTTCCCCATTGAGTGAGACAGAAAAAGGAGTCGAGTATTAGAATACGGCTGGTTGGAACCACGATCAGCATATCTCGATGAATGATTGAATCATCTTTTTGAAAAGGAGTAACTCTCGGCTGACTAGGAGGCATACGTTGTGTAGCCTTGTACCTTTGGGGTCATCTTTAACCCTTGGTTGCCCCACTATTGATTGTCCTGATGAAGACTCGCACGGTCCAGGTTTAACTCACCAGATGACCTTAAGTCGAGTCGAAACGTCGACGATACTAACTCTACCTTGGACCCATCTCTGCTATATATAAAAAAGTGCACGTATTTGACATGACTGTCTGTATTTAGTTGATTCAGATATTAGGTGTTATTAACTTTCATGTGGGCCAGGTTGTTTTGTTACGGAAAATTTAAAGACCGTAATTACAGAAAATCAATGTGAATATTTTGTCTATTTTCTTTGAATTTCCTTTCCTTCTTGATTCACTGCACACAACAAAACTTTGTGGAATATCAACCTTGTGATTAGAGACAATGAATTAAATATTGTTTTCTCTTTTTTGATATATTGTTGTTGTAGTGATATTTCTTTTGCTCAGAGTAACTCAGTTCATTTATGGTTTGGAGCGTATTTGTGAGGAACGCCCATGAACATATAAATGCTTGAATATGCACTGATTGAATCAGTTTATTAAGAAATAGGTTCTGAACCACTGTTTATTCTTATCGCATTATACCCAGGTCCGTATCCTTTTGGGTTGCCCCATTTTCATTAATGGTTATTTGGGACTCCCAGCAGACAGAGTCCAGGTACAGGGGTCAAGATGGTTGGAACCTTTCCTTCCCATGAATCTGGGAAGCATTTATTTCCAAGCTAACTGAAGTAAAAGCCAAATAGCAAATAAAGTATGCTGCATCACGTAACTTTAGAAACACTTTAATTTTTTAAGACATCTTGCAACAAACGTTTAAAATTTTAAATTCACTTCAAAATTCAACATGCAGAAGGGTTTCACCTTAATACCTCAGATTGTGTGAGTGCATCGAGAAGTATTTTTTTTAAGGTGATGGTTTTAAAACATGAACAAAGAAACATTCATTCCTAATCCTCCACCCCTTACAACAATGCCAATAGTGAACTTCAAGACAAATCAGTTGTGATGTCAAACCCTCTGGGTGGCCTGGGTGTTATTCTACATGGCCAACATTATATTTTGTTAAATCAAACACCAGTGGTTTTTCATGTGATAATGAAGAAAAATGAGGCACAGTGAAATAAAACGATTTCCAATAATTACACAATTTGGCCAGATAGGGAAGCTGGGATTGATTCGAGGTTTCTGGTTTCAATGTGTGCAATTCTGTTCCATTTCAATCATTAATGAAGTTACTACTTTTGTTTACTCTTGACTCTCCCATGGTAGTGCTAGCAAATAGGCTTAAGGTGCGGTAGAGGCATAGCCATTAAAATATAGCATAACACAGTATTATCAAATCTATGACTCTTTTAGAGAATAGGGGCTTAATTTAGAAGGCGGTGTGGAAGTAAAACCTCAAAATAGCTCCATGACTCACTGACTACACCATGTACTTGCTTCGCTCCCCCCCTCGCCAGCCTCTGCCTCTCCCATCCCCTCTAGCAGAGCCTCACTCCCACCCAGCTGGCATCAGTGCTGCCCTCTGGCAAACTGAAGACCATACTTTGTGGCCCCAGGCAAAATGTTTGGGAGTATCCATGCCCTAGACCCTTTCAATATCCCCTCATCTCTATTGCCACGTACATAACAGAACGTGTATTAGTAAAGTGCACGTTCACCCAAGGGTATCTTGGCGCTGAATAACAGATTTTTATTGTTAGCCAACTCAATAAGACTCCTCTTATTGACCTCAGAAGGGTGAGTGGACAGCTGGGATTCGAACCTGTGACCATGAGGTTGAACACAGTCCTCTACAGTGGATGCATTAGTCTACTAAGCCACTGGACCCGGCCACATTTTTTTTATCTGTAAGCTTCACACTGAGTGCCCAAAGACTCATCTGCCCTGTTTAAATTGTAATTGTTGTGTCTTGTAAAGCGCACTGCTACCCGGAGGTCTCGTAGCGCTATAGACCGCTGGGGAACCCGTCCTGGCTTTCCCTGTGAGATAGTCCCTCCTGGGGGTCTCCAAGGTGAAACCAGGCATCCCCGGCGTTTGTGTGGGGCCGTTGTGGAGATGAGGCAAGCTAATGCCCAGAGTTGCCGAGTGTGCTCCCTGGTCGGAGTAGGCACCGATGCGAGAATTATCAGTCCGCTGATCCTGGTCCAAGACCCTGCCGCGTCGGGGATCGAACCCTGGTCCCGGGCCGTTCTCTGCACTCGGGTCTGCCGCCTCTAACCATTGAGCCACACCTCTCCACCAGAGACGCTAGTTCAAACTCTTCACCTGCAGTCGTATTGACACATCCATGTTAGAGCCTTAACCTGACCCATTTGCATAACATCTTTTAACTCCCGTTCTTGTCCTGTGTAGCATCCTTCCTTCCTGCCTAGTGTTTGCTTCGATCTGGTACATTGAGGCACTGTTCTGCATATTCTTTATATCCCTTCTGCAGTGCCCTGTACAGATATACCTTTGTAATGGCCCATCCAGCCCCGGTTATTCACTTGCTCTCAGTCTATGACCGCATCTGCATCATCCAGATCGCTTGGTAATATCCAATTTTTTTGCCCTCTCCCCTGTTTTTGAAAAACCCTTCTCATGCCTTATTCCTTCTAAACTCTTCTGAACTGCTCATCCAGACTCCATTAGACAAGACCTAAAACATCTACTCGCTACTGCCCCTTAAGTTGACCTCTGCAAAGTCCCTTCCATACCCCACTGCAACAGAAAAATGTAAAAGTATGTTATTGCATTGTCTACATACAGATGGACACTTACACTCAAATCATCCTCCATTTTCCACAGTGTACACCTTACCCCCTCCTCAGCACTCTTTCAGTTCCCCCTCCTTCAAGACTGTCTATCCTGTTTGAAAGACTTTCCAATCCATTGTAAATTTCAGGGAAGGCTCTTCTGTAGATCCTCTAGGTACAGATCTCACAGCGCTCCTTTTCATGTCCTTCAGCACTTGCAGTACCTATTCCATCTAGACCCCACTAGATTGTCATACTCAGACCATCTCTGTAAAGCATCCTCCACACCTTGTTCACTCACATCCAGGACCCCTCTTGGAAACTCCACCTTCAACTCCTGAGCCCCATCTCACCCACATAAAAATTCTATTAGGCAAGCCTGTTCGGACCCTTCAGGACTCTTCTTGTATGGACTTTTTCCTCTCGATAATCGTAGATCCAAATACTCTAAGACACCTCTATAGCACTATCCTGATGCAGACTCTCCCATCCAGAATCTCTTGGAATGCTGTTCCCAGAGGCCTTATACTGGCCTTCTCAGCATGATGGTATAAAGCTTCCCCCAGGCTCATCTAATCACATACTCCGCAGCCATGTAAGGCCATTTGTTCCGGTCCGGTGCTAGCAGATAATCACAGGTTGCGCTTTGTGCTTTTTAAGGACTGTTTTTACCTACATCTTTAAAGTTGTATATCTCTGGTACTGCTAAATGCATTTTCATCACTTTGGTGTAAAAAAATGTATTACATTTTAATTTTTTTATAAAATGTGGGATTTTTCTACTGTTGTGATTTCACTTTATTATTGTTTGTGTGCTTTATTTTACACTTATACTTTACACATTACCTCTAAGTTAAGCCTGACTGCTTTTGTGCCAATCTGTTAGATGGTTAAGCATAGGTCTTTTAGCATACACCAACCAGATTGTACTAGGTTGCCCAATGTGAACCCTCGGAGTGGCACTCCCAGACCCACTTTGCCCCAGTTGCTCATTTTTCTGCAGCTGCTGTATTCGGATCTCCTTTTCGTGATAACACCCTTCCTCTGTTAGTGTCTTCTCTAGGTCCCTCTACAAATCTACATCCAGAACATCTTCTTCAGCATTGACCCATCCACATCCAAGTAGGCTAACCCACTGAAACTCTTTTCAAACCCATATGAACAACACTCCATCTCTCGACCCCACCGACCCTGCTCCCACCAGGAAACAGCGTTCCCAAGGCTTGTATCCAAACCTCCACCGCACTGTGTAACCACACTGTGTAACCAAAGTGCACTAGACCAACCTACGCGGAACGACTCTAAGGCCCCACTGCCACAATGTCCTACCCTAGTACAGATTTATTCTCTTCATATGGCAGTCTGTGTTGCTCCCTTTCAACATTACCCACTGCCACACATTTCGTACACATATACAACTAAGGACCTAAGAAGAAAAGAGCCTACAGGATAGTCACGATTTTTGTTGCATTGTTATTTATTACATAGAATAGAAATTATCTTGTAAATTGGGCAGCATCACTCCCGTGTTTCTGTTCTGGGGGGAAAAAAAGCAATACGGCAGCGCACTGTTGCGTGCAGTACCACATAGACAAGTTTTCACTTCCCGCGCTATGATTGACAAGCCAATAATACGGGACCAACGCGAGGGTGAACGTGGCGCGGGTCACGTGATACAGACGCAGTCACTCCTGGAAAGCAGCGAGCGGCTATTGTTCGTTTCGGTGGCTTCCTTAATTGCATCTCTCAGCTGAGTAACGGGTGCCCCAGTCTGACAAGTGACTTACTGCTCAACTTTAGGATCAGATTAAAGTGAAAATAATACATTAAGCTGGATGTAAATACTCTCCCTAAAGCATTGGACCGTTGTTAACTTGTATGTGATCAGCAGTTTAAAGATTTTCATTCTGTGGCACAGCACCGTCCAGGTGGTCGCCCCTCGGCGCTTCCAAATGAAATAAAGAACTTCCTTGTTTAAATAAACAAGCATTTACAATGCAATGGTCTCGGCAATATTATAGGTAGAGCTATTGGTATTGCTCATTATTTTTTTTATCTTTTTTGTATCCCTAAATAAATGGCATTGTCATTTCTATCGGCATTAGCTTTTTTTGCATATGTGATACCTATTGCATTAGCAGAGAGAGAGTGAGGTAGTGAAAGAGAGAGAGTGAGGTATTGAAATAGAGAGAGAGTGAGGTAGTGAGAGAGAGTGAGGTAGATAGAGAGTGAGGTAGTGAAAGAGTGAGGGAGGGAGAGGGATGTTGTGAGGTAATGATATAAGCATAGAGTGATGTAGTGAGAGAGAGAGAGGTAGTGAAAGAGAGTGAAAGTGAGTTATGTTATTCTAAACTTTTTAAGCGCACAACACCCAGGGGTTTCATGGCGAGTTAGTGAGATAAAAAGAGTGAGGTAGTGAGATAGAGAGTGATTGAGGTAGTGAGTTAGAGAGAGAGTGAAGTTGTGAGCTAGAGGGTGAGGTAGTAAGAGAGTGAGGTAGTAAGAGAGTGAGGTAGTGATGTTTTGAGAGAGAGAAGTTGTGAGATAGTGAGGTAGTGAGATAGAGTGGTGTAGTGAGGTAGAGAGAGTTATGTAATGAGAGAGAGGTAGATAGAGTGAGGTAGTGAGAGACAGAGACTGAGGTAGTGAAAGAGTGAGGTAGAGGGATGTTCTGAGGTAGTGAGATAGAAACAGGGAGTGAGTTTGTGAGGTAGTGAGATAGAGAGAGAGTGAGGTAGTGAAAGAGAGTGAAAGTGACTTAGTGAGATAGAAAGAGAGAGTGAGGTAGTGAGATAGAGAGAGAGTGAAGTTGTGAGGTAGTGAGATAGAGTGAGTTAGTGAGGGAGTGATGTAGTGAATTTTTGAGGGAGTGAGTTGTGATATACTGAGGTAGTGAGAGTGAGATTGAGATAGAAATAGAGTGAGCTAGTGAGATAGAGAGAGAGTGAGATAGAGAGTAAAGTTGTGAGGTAGTTGTGAGCCAAAAAGAGGGAGGGATAAAGCAGCCCTGGTTGTAATGCAGTGGTTGTAATGCATTCCTATATGAGCCACAGTATTGCCGCCTGATTGTCTGACTTTATATAAACTCTGCAGAAATAATCTGAAAACAAAGGGGAACTTATAGTAACGCATTCGTGTTCGTCACCAACAGACTGCTTTGTAGATAGATGACAGGGTTAAGACGCCTGTTGCACAGATCTAGTCTAGCTGCAGTAAGCTTCCGGGCACTGTACTGGGGAGGTATGTCCAGCGTTAATGGACTTGCTCTGGTACCACGATTGAAACAACGTGAAGCAGCTCAGAGTGTTGATGTGCCTGCTGCAGGGGTCGTCTTGTGACCTGCTGGTGACACGTGCCAGGTGTGGTGAAGTAGCTCAGTGGGTGAAACGCTCACTGCAGACAGCGGCACGTCACCTGTATGACGTCAAGCAAACTAAATATGTCACACAGCAGAACACTACTTCTAAGCTTACATACACATTACTTAACTCAGTCGGTACAACTTGTACTAGAAGGTGTATTTGAATCAATTTAATA
Organism: Lissotriton vulgaris; assembly: GCF_964263255.1. Taxonomy (NCBI): domain Eukaryota; kingdom Metazoa; phylum Chordata; class Amphibia; order Caudata; family Salamandridae; genus Lissotriton; species Lissotriton vulgaris. The sequence goes on along the minus strand of NC_141685.1, from coordinate 541,381,692 downwards.
AAGCCAGTGTTTAAAAAAAAAAAATAAAAGGACATACTTGTTGAGGTGGGACGAAGTAAAAAAATATAAAGAGCATCCAAGCCAACACAAGTAAAAACTATAACGATGTATCGATACGCAAAGCGTAGCATTTTAAAATAAAAAAATAACAATGGCACATTGTACCATACTGTAGAAAAGAGTAGCATGGCAACCAGTCCATCCCGAAAGTTGTACTTGATAGCGCAATAAATGTGTTATTACATAGCATTCAGATTATTGCTAGATTGAAAAAAAGATTCTCAACCCCTGAATTATGATGCAACGCTCATAGTAGAGGTGAGCCTGCTATTTGTGCCAGCATCACATTCGAGGAGACACTCCACACGTCCATGCCCAGTGGTTGGGACGCGTCCCAAAAGGACTGCATCACCATCATATGCTGGGGTGGGTGCTAGCTAGAGTGCAAGAGGAGCAGTTTTAAAATATGCCCTAGGACGAAAAGGGGAGCAAGTACATTTTGCATTGTTAGGACTATAGGGGACCCACGAGCTTACTTATGTAAAACAGACGTAACCACAATATGCTAAGCACAGAAATAATTTAACAGTAAAATCAACAGAACAAAATTCTGAGCACAGAAGTGGGGCAACAGTAAAAAAAACAGTAAAATACCCAGATGACCGGTGATGCTGGGTACATCAGCGCTCAACGTGAAACACACAGAAAAGGCAGTGCGCATCAACGCAATAGAAACAATTGACAGATGAAGCTGTGTGCAACAGCCCCGAAACTACACCGGCAAATGACTGATACCTAGCTGAGCACAAAATACAGAGAAGGCAGGCAAGGCTGTACGCCTCGGCGCACGTAATTAATTCGCAGGCAAAGTTGTACAGAGACAATTAGCAGGTAAAGTTGTATGCGTCAGCGCTGAACAAACAAAAGCCCAACGAGGCTGTGGGCATCAGTGCACAATGTGAGCTTCGTGGGCAAGGCTGTGCACATCAGCGCAGGGTAAATCACTGAGAGCAAAACTCTGTGCACCAAGGGAATTATGAAGCAAGACTGTGAGCATCAGCACAAATGGAATAAGAGGTAAATGAGGCGGTGCGCATCAGCACAAGGTGAAATTCACATGGCTTGATTGACATGATGGGTCCAATTACAGATGGGCCACCACTACCCTCGATGCAGAGCAGGACGACGGGGGGCAGAGCAGGACGACGGAGCTGCGGGGGGAGGGAAGGGGGGGGGGGCAGAGCAGGACGACGGAGCTGCGGGCGGAGGGAAGGGGGGCAGAGCAGGACGACGGAGCTGCGGGGGGAGGGAAGGGGGGGGCAGAGCAGGACGACGGAGCTGCGGGGGGAGGGAAGGGGGGGGGGGGCAGAGCAGGACGACGGAGAAGTGGGGCAACAGTAAAAAAAAAACAGTAAAATACCCAGATGACCGGTGATGCTGGGTACATCAGCGCTCAACGTGAAACACACAGAAAAGGCAGTGCGCATCAACGCAATAGAAACAATTGACAGATGAAGCTGTGTGCAACAGCCCCGAAACTGCACCGGCAAATGACTGATACCTAGCTGAGCACAAAATACAGAGAAGGCAGGCAAGGCTGTACGCCTCGGCGCACGTAATTAATTCGCAGGCAAAGTTGTACAGAGACAATTAGCAGGTAAAGTTGTATGCGTCAGCGCTGAACAAACAAATGCCCAAAGAGGCTGTAAAACACAAATGCCCAACGAGGCTGTGGGCATCAGTGCACAATGTGAGCTTCGTGGGCAAGGCTGTGCACATCAGCGCAGGGTAAATCACTGAGAGCAAAACTCTGTGCACCAAGGGAATTATGAAGCAAGACTGTGAGCATCAGCACAAATGGAATAAGAGGTAAATGAGGCGGTGCGCATCAGCACAAGGTGAAATTCACATGGCTTGATTGACATGATGGGTCCAATTACAGATGGGCCACCACTACCCTCGATGCAGAGCAGGACGACGGGGGGCAGAGCAGGACGACGGAGCTGCGGGGGGAGGGGCAGAGCAGGACGACGGAGCTGCGGGCAGAGGGAAGGGGGGCAGAGCAGGACGACGGAGCTGCGGGGGGAGGGAAGGGGGGGGCAGAGCAGGACGACGGAGCTGCGGGGGGAGGGAAGGGGGGTGGGGCAGAGCAGGACGACGGAGAAGTGGGGCAACAGTAAAAAAAAAACAGTAAAATACCCAGATGACCGGTGATGCTGGGTACATCAGCGCTCAACGTAAAACACACAGAAAAGGCAGTGCGCATCAACGCAATAGAAACAATTGACAGATGAAGCTGTGTGCAACAGCCCCGAAACTACACCGGCAAATGACTGATACCTAGCTGAGCACAAAATACAGAGAAGGCAGGCAAGGCTGTACGCCTCGGCGCACGTAATTAATTCGCAGGCAAAGTTGTACAGAGACAATTAGCAGGTAAAGTTGTATGCGTCAGCGCTGAACAAACAAATGCCCAAAGAGGCTGTAAAACACAAATGCCCAACGAGGCTGAGCACGTTATCTACGGGTACATTTCCATGCCAGTCAGCCCTGTGCACTTTCAGCTCCAAGTGTACCTTGTTACGACACATTCCCGAGTTGCAGCAGCACTCTGCATTCAAGATACCAGTTGCATATACTTTCCCCCAAAAACAGTGATTATGTAACCGCGGTTACAAGACTTAGGGTGTGGTACAAAAGTGAATAACGAAGGCTGTGAGCGTGAAATGAGGGAATAGGTACGAGAGATTAGCACTCCAGCTGCCCATGCCCCTTGAGTCCCTCGGACTCGCCCCCCCCCCCCCCCCCCCATCTTCCCGGATTACTGTGACCCTTGCCCCGTTTCACATACCACGGGGGCCGCAATTCTCCTGAGCTTCGGCGGCGTTACAACGTCCTCCGGGAGTGACCACCACTCTTCCGTCCACTCCTCCTGCTCAACACCGGCTCTCTCCGCACGTCATTGGGGTGCCTCGTCTGCTTCTCGTCCTCGCTCCTCGATGAGCTCATCTGCTTCACGTCCTTGTTCCTCATTTGGCTCGTCCTCGTTCCTCAGGAGTGCTCCGGTCTGTTCCCTCCGTCTCCCGAGTCCTGAACACGCACACCTCAGCGTCCTGCAATTATGGTGGGCGTTCAAGATACCAGTTGCGATGAGATCCTGTGCGGGCGGGACAGGACCAGCGGGAGGGGGCGGGAAAAAAGACGGCGGGAACCAGACAGCGGGAGGGGGCGGCAAAAAAGACGGCTACCACTGAATGATTTATTTAGCGGGAGGGGGGCGGGAAGAAAGACAGACAGCGGGAGGGGGGTGGGAAAAAGAATACAACAGCACAGCGGCCGACCTAATCAGCGGGAGGAGGGCGGGAACAAACACGGACAGTGGGAGGGGGGCGGGAAAAAGACCAGGCAGGGAAAGAAAACAACGGCCGACCGATTCAGCGGGAGGAGGGCGGAAACAGAGACGGACAGCGGGAGGGGGGGCGGGAAAAAGACAGCGGGAAACGAGGACAGCAGCCTACCTCATCACAAGAAGACTTAAAATGGCGGCCACAAGCTTCAGATTTTTTTTCGGAATTGGGGGCGTATTTTGCTGTTCTGAGTGACGGGCGACGTCACTGTCTAAAGAACAGCAAAAATGACGCCCCCAAATCCGAAAAAGACGGGGCTTCTTTGGAGGGATGGCTCTCTCCTCCAATGGCTGGCCTCCATTTAGGAAGCCAGCCAATGGAGAAAGAGCAAAAAGAGGGAGGGATAAATGCAGCACTCTAAGAATCATTAAATCTCCGACTTCCGGTTTCTGCCTTACGGCAGAACCGATAGTCCTCGACCTAAAAAAGTTGTAATCCATTCAGCTAAAGCCATTGGCCACCACACCAGAGTGAAAATGCGTGTTGTTTAGTTTGAAATGCCCAGAGGGAAAACAGTATGCAAGCTGCGTTCTTTTTCACTCTCCAACTTGTATGAAATGCATTTGTTGAGGCCAGCATTGCCCCTCAAGTTTTATAATTTTTGTTGTATGGCATATCTGATGATATAACTGCCCGTTTCATGCGTTTCCCGCCTTATTACCACGTCTCCTTGTCTACGCATCGTGGGGTGCATTGGTTGACACTGTAAACCCTTACACCGGCTCTATTTGCTTGCATTGAAATTGCTGGGGCGTTTTGTAGGGTTTCTCCTGCACGACTTCGTACTATACAATTAGGACTTATTGATAGACCGTACTCCTTTTAAACCGTTTGACAGCCCCTTCTGGTGTCCATTGCCTTTTACATTTAAGTGATTAAAATGAGGCAAATGCTTCATGCTCCTTTAAAATTGATCCGGGCCCCACGCTTTGAGTTGTTGGAAATGTGGTTGGGTGTGGTGTGAGTACCGCACTGCGCCTCTTTGATAAGACCCGAAATGCATCTGGTGTTCCTGTGCAAACAGGATGTGGCTTGGCAGTTAAGTAGGGACAGATCTTCTAGGTTTAGATCAAAATTGTTTTGCATATGGCCACCCACTTTTGCATTCCTTTTAAGGAACTAAAATGATGAAAGGGCATGCCACAAAGAGGAATATCACGATGAAAGGGGTTCCATCCATCACCTGACCTATGTTGAGTAAACCTGTTGAGACACTATTGGAAATAGTTGTCCATCAATCAAAAGCTTTATTCGGCTAAAATGATAGCCACAAAGTACTTGCTAACAACAATTAATATTAAGAATTTAAATTAAAGTACAAAAAATGTGTAAGCATAAAAGCACAATTAAAACATTTTACACTGACTGTTTTGCCCTTGTTAAAATAAGCGCCTTTATACCCCCCCAAAAAAATAAGACAAACATCAATAATTATATACACTGCTATGTCTGGATCAATCATCACATGGACACATGGGAAGAGTTGTAAACCATGACCTTTCAATGGCAAATGCCAGCATAAAACTAATAAGATTAAGGCGCAGCCTGGTGAGGAGGCATCTATACCATTCATTTGAAATGAGTGATCAATAAGCCTCTCAAGACTGACTTACAATTGCATTCCAAAAGGGGCTTGCAGGACTGCCTGCATATGATTTCTCCTTGCGCACATTGTGGCACTAATAAATTGGCCTCTCCGAAACCATAGTAAGATGCAAAGTGTTGTCTGGATTTGTATACAGCTCAGCGATTCCCCATATCACTGAAGGCCTGTTTATCAAATGCCATCCAGGGAATGTTCAATACACTGTTCAAGGCAAGACAATCCAATATTACAGTCCTAGTAAAGTGGGCTTCCTGGTTTCTCCACACTCTTAGCAACAGCAGTGGGGGTTGCAGTTTGATGCAATCGTCCACAAGCCTAAACACACCTCTGCATGGCAAGAAATGATGGGTGAGGATTGTGGTAAAGCCTAAAGTCTACCAAAAACGTGTTTCCGACCTCTTGTGTGTGGCTAACATCTATGTACCCCAACACTCCGGCTCCATATGTACCTACCGAGAGGAATTTGCTCTTAAAAATTTGAACTATCTCCTTCACTGGCTTATTTATGCCCCAGCGTTTATCGAAGTGAAAAATAGATTTGACAACCTCTGAAATTGGAGGGCCTTATTTTTAGTAAAAACTTCAAATTACTTACTATATCCATAGGGATTCCCAAGTAGGTGAAGTTTTGGACTGGCTACTTCCTCTCCAGATGAGGTAGGTGAATGTCTTGAATTTAGAATACTTTGGCCCACATTACACTATAAATGATTTAGATAGGTTTGTTTTCAGCCCAGGGTCAGTCATAAAAGTGCAAAAAGCATACCCGTTAACAGCTCTATCTAATAACACTGCATCATCGGCTTATAATATTAATGGGACAGAGCTGGAACCTATCTTAGGCAGGTCTTTCCCCATTGAACACAATTCCCCCCCCCCCAACATATTTATGTAATTTAATGAGAAAGGGGGCCATGAGATAACCTGCCGTACCTCAACAGTTGAATTTATTTTGGGAGATAATTTACCCCAATACTGTATCGTATATTTGCTGAGGTATGCCAGTGCAACTGACGGAGCAAATCTATGATTGGCTTGTCTATTCACATACTCTCAGTTATATCCCAGAATTTGGGTGTGTTACACTGTACCGAAAGCACATGTGAGGTTCATGAAGGCTAAGTGCATAGTCCTTTCTTTGCCCTGATGTATTTTTGGGTGATTAGATGCATATTAAGGAACTGATCTACTGTGCCCAACCCAGGCCGAAACCCAAACTATCAATCGGACAGTGCCCTATTCTCAAGTGACCATTCTTCAAGTTTTGATAGTATTACCCTACGTAGGATTTTAACGGTGCTGTCTAACGGCAAAATAGGGCGATAGCATCTAGGAAGACCTTTGTCACCTTTGTTGAAAATTTGTGCTACTATTGCCTCCTACCATGTTGGAACTAGTGGGCCTACAATAGCAGCTCTCTGGACTTTTGTAGTTATGGGGGCCTTGAATGGAAGATATGTCATACATAAATCCATGGTATTCCATCTTCCTCCTACTGTCACTTTGTAGTGCTACGCAAATGATGAACGGAATGCTGATTGAATCATACATTCACCCCCAGTCAAGAGATCTGGGTTAAATCCATTGTTCTTTTGCTCACCATGCCAACCCAGTTTTGACCCAGCCATATGCAAATCAGTCTTGACCCTGTGCCTCATAGGAACAGTCCAGACCGAACTGCCATGCCAGGTCCTCCCTGGACCCGAAACGAGCATCCTGGGACCGGTTTCAGGGTATGACATTGTTCTGCATTCTGTCCATCAATTGTTCTTTTTGCATTTGTCACTGTGAGTGGTATGGGTGTTCCCAGACGTGGGTTCCATACTCTCCATGCCACTGGAGTCCAGCTATCCTGGCTGATGAGGGCTGAATGCCCGAAACCGGTCCTAGGATGCTTGTTTCCTGTCCAGGAAGGCCCTGGCCTGGCAGTTCGGGCTGGACTGTTCACATTGGGCGCAGTTTCAAGACTGATTTGCATATGGCTGGGTACAAACTGGAATGGCATGGTGAGCAAAAAAACGATGGATGTAGGCCCAGATCTCTGTACTGGGGTGAATGTATGACATTGTTCTACATTCTGTCCATCAATTGTTCTTTTTGCAACTGCCACTTTGTAAGCTTTTCTGGCTGAAGTTACTTTATTCTTATCGTGTGAGTATTCCCCTAAAGCTGACCTAAGACATTTATGGGCTTGGGAACAAGCATGATTGAACCGACCAGTTTTAATTAGGTGAGGACCTTTGTGCATTGTTAGTGTTGAAATGTAGGCACAGAGGGAGTTGTATACGTGGAGAATAACATGTGGAACTCCCTCCTGCTGAACACTGTCTAATTGCTTGCTGATTGTTCCTCGCAAAATTCCCCCAAAATTTGTCCCTACCCACCTTATCCCATTTGATTTCCACACCATTGTACTTTGAATACTCAATTGCCCTATTTGAGACCTGTACTTTCTTATTGGTGAAATCGATTTTAAGATGCAAACTAAGCTGATTATGATTGCTAGTACAACTTGCCAATACCTCATACCCCTTTTAAATGGGAACCAAATCAGACGAAAGTCTTATATAATCAATAACACTACAGTTTCCTACACCATTAAATGTCAGGAGTGAGATGGTAATAATTGGCTTATAGTCTGGCACAAATACCACATTATTATACAAAATTATCCTATTTAATGCATCCCTGTATGAGGTGTGCCAAAAATCTGTGATTTACAGGATGAATCAGACTCTGTGATCACACGTCATTGCAGTTATGGAATTATAGGTATGGGTGTTAAAATGCCACCACCCCCTTAAAGGCTGTCTCTTTTTTTTTTTTTTTCCCTTTTGTTCTGCCCCCAAGTTTGAGGAGGGGGTCTTGAGCCCCCACCACCAGTACCACTCTCTATTGGGGACTTCAAGCCCAGTACTACACTGCGCCTGGAGGTGCCGACGGCCACCTGGAGAGCAAGGGGGCGTGGCTTCCTGCTATGCCGCGCTGCAATGATTTGACATAAATCCCACTGTGTGGGACACACTGGGACCAATTGTGTGTGTGGGGGGGGGGGGGTGACGGGGGGGGGGGGGGGAATCTTGAGCCAAACCACCAGCACCACTCAATTGGTGATTTCAAGCTCCATATTACTGTGCGCCTGGAGATGCTGACAGCCAGCCAGAGAGCAAGGGGGCATGGCTTTGTGCCATTCTGCACTACAAAGATCTGACATCTATCCCGCTGTGCGGGACGCGACCGGGCAAAGAGTGGTCCTGCCTGTGCCAGTCAGAGCTTGGAGGAGGCTGGGCTGGGCTGGGCCGGGCCACCTCTCTTGGTCCCAATATCTTTGACTCTTTAAGGTCCTGTGCTGTCTAAATTATTCTTAGTTACTGCTATTGCGTCCTACTTTATGATGGTAAGGGACAAGGCCCTCACTACATCAAAGGCTGGATCCAATCCAACTGCTCTGGTTGGCTATATTAGAAATGCCGAGGGCACCTTAAGCAAGGACATTGGACACGCTGAACGCCGCCGATCTGCCACCATTTCATTGGCCACCAGACTATCGTTCCATTCTGAGACAACCTCCCAAATTGCAACGGACTCCACTCCCATAACTGTACCGGACTTCTGTTAGGCCCAGCCCCCTCAATTCTTGCATGCAATGTCTCCTGCAGCTGCTGCTTCTGTCGATCATGGCCAGGATAACCGTTTGTTGTCAGCATTGCCTCATTTAAAAAAAACATGTTTATTAGCATTTGAGTATACAATCATTGAGTTGTAATAGCATATATTTGAACAGGTACTATTTCTGTAAGCCATTATCGATCACTTATCCTGGTATCAAACCCAAGCCGTAGCATCCTGTGAATTTTAGATCAACATCTTAATAAGTTCAACAATAATGACGCTGCAGGAGCATGTCTGTACAGGTATGGTTAACTGGATACACTGGGTTATTGAGTGCCTTGGGCTCATTCGTTGTTTATTTATTGCTAGTGAGTACAGTCTGGTAGGAGAGAGGGGGCCACTGCAACAGGAGACTTGTCCTCATGATGTAACCCGAATGGATAATACAATAGGATGGAGGACCAAGCAAAGAAATTAACTCTAAACTGAGTAACTATGCAGGGTGGTATGTCAGTTCAGGTACTTTTCAGGTGGACGTGGGAGGCGAGGGGTACCCAGCCCGTGTGGGGGACCACCACTCTCAATCATAGGCATCCAACTATCAGCTTAATATGAGAGGCAAGAATTTCAAGTTTACACAAGATGGGGGAGGGTGGATGTAACTGCCCGGGAACCAAGTACAACATGATTTTCGTTCCTGTCCTACTAATCTGTGCTATCTGAATGGGAGCTAGGCTAAGTTTCCTCACTTGGGGGTTGGGATCTTTCAGGATGTTCCCAGTCCAGCATCACCTCCTAATGCCCCACTGGCGAAACGCAAAAGACTCCAGGGGGCAAGGAAATTGATCCCTACTTTGGATTCTAAAGCTAGTACCAACATTGCTAACGGTCCAGTCGTTTCTACAATATCATCAGCAGGGGATCTGGCCAAATTCCAGGGAAGACTTTTGGCCGCATACAGGGGTTGGTGAAAAGCTTACTTTAACCCATTACTGCACGACTGGGGAAGATTGAATACCTTTTGTGTAATTTTAAGATTTTGTACACTGCCTGTCTAAGCGCCCAACTCCACCAATCAGAGGCTGCTCAACCAGCTTCTGAAATACGTGCAAGCAACCAAAATATGCCCCCTAGCTGTGCTTAAGAAAAGTTGCAGGCAGCAGTGCTTTTGTGTTGCATCATTTTCGCCACACCCAATATGCTTCCGGCCATATGACACGGCAGGGCCCGCACTTCAGCGGGAGAGTTGACCCTGATTGACCAGCCCCAATTGAATGACTTTGATAGTTTGACGTGGAACTCGAGTGCTGTGCGATTAACTAATCTTTCCTTTAATGGCCCTCCCCAATCCCTAGGAAATAGAGTAGAGAAGGTCAAGAGGACCTCCCCAACTAGGTGATCATTAACTTACCCCCCCTGCCTGCTGTCCCTATGTGGCAGTAATGGTCAACCTTCCTTCCTTAACTCCTGGTACAACTGAATCTCCAGCCCAACTAAGGAATAAAGTCTCTCCTGGCTGCTCCTCCCCTAATTATTCACGGCCGGCCGGCCGGCCGTACTTTCACGGCTGGCAGGCCGTCTGCATCAAAGGCTTTCACGGCAGGCAGGCCGGCCGTGCTTTCAGTTTCACGGCCGCCAGGCCGTGTCTCCTCATTTAACTTGTTTTCAATGCTACACATGCTTCTTTGGGCATTAGTTGAATTTCCTGTGTCTTTTTCAACACCTTATTTCAGCTAGTCCAAATCGTAGTTTACTCCTTAAAACCAGGACAATGCTCTAAACAAAATCAGTAACTCATCACAAATCGATCATTCACTCTGATTTGTTCCCCGCCCTGGCTGCATATCAACTTCTTTTCTATGGCATTAGTGCTCAGCATTTTTGGCTGCCGTGTTAAATAAATAAAGAACCGGAAAGTAACTGAAACGCAACATTCTGTCCCATAATCTAATCAGTATCTCTGTGTTGCTGTTCAAACTAATGCTGTATTCATCATGTTACAAGGAGTCAAAACCCGACGTATGTGCCTTTTACAGAATACATATTTCCTCTTACATGATTACTTACCGGAACAATAGGATGGAAGTAGTGTGGCTCACTGGTTAGAGGCGGCAGACCCGAGAGCAGAGGACGGCCCGGGACCAGGGTTCGATTCCCGGCGCGGCAGGTTTCTGGACCAGGGTCAGCGGACTCGATAATTCTCTCGCCTCGGTGCCCACTCTGATCAGCGATCACACTCGGCAACTCTGGGCATTAGCTTGCCTCATCTTCACTAACGGCCCCACCAGACCGCCGGGGATGCCTGGTCTCACCCTGGAGATACCCATTAAGGGACCATCTCTCAGGGAAGCCAGGAAGGGTTTCGCAGCGGTTGAAGCGCCTTGGGACCCTACGGGTAAGTAGTGCGCTATATAAATGCCAATACATTTACATACATTTACAGTTCAACATTTCTAACTTTTTAACTGAACGTATTGTTTTATTCTCCAGTCCATCTACAGAGAAATCCTTTTATTTACTGCCTTTTACATTTTGTGCTCCTGCATTTCAAGAATTCCCTTCATAATGGTAGCTGTTCATTGACTCGGACACTTATTTTGGTACAAATGAAGCCATGATTCTACTCATGTTATATCTCCGTTAGCTTTCTCAGCCCAGATGTCGGGTTCTTGTTGGAACTGATATCACCAAATGGTTACAAGTCACTCGCTGACTAGAGGGAATTGAGGAGCCGTGTCCTCCAGCTAAATCCTCAGCACATCCATTTCTGTGGACGCCAGATAAGAATTGTCTTGGCTTCACTTGTAGAGAATTGCTCAGATGTTTAGAAAGTTCCTCTGCCTCACAAAACACAGACGCAGGAAGAAGGAACTTTATGACCACAGACCTCCACACACAACACAGTTCTCCCCATTGCCCCAGCACTATTGCAGTTAGTTGGTTATGGGTTGCCTGTGTTGACACTAATGTCTGTACCCAGCTATACCAGCAGCCTGGTGTAGAGGAAAGGAGCAATCTTTGTCATGTCAGTTGGAGTAGCCTTCATGTTTGCCTATGGTCTTGGGCACATTGCTCCTATAGTAACGTCTTCGACCAAATATTGTACACAGTTAGGTCTTTAGATTTTAGAATAGAGCAGAGCGATGACTTGCATATACATATTTCTCTTGCACTAGCATTGCCAACATTGCTGCTTGCCGATTTCTTCTGCTTTCAGGTGTGCATGTTATGCTTCTATAGATCCACTGAATTATATGTTTTACTAAAGTTAGTAGTTTGGCTAACATGTTTTGGGTTATTACGTTTTACAGAGATGTGTACATGTATTAGTAAATCAACGTGTGATTTTTATGGGTTAGCTGCTGCAATAAAGTCGCATGCGGCTGCAGATTTATGTGGCAATATTAAGATTAGTCTTTTGTTTAAGCGTGCAGTAGCGCCCTCTCTTAGATTGACACCTAACTGCCTGTCTGTGTGACCAATGCACACCTTAAATCGGTAGTCCATATCATGTCGAACATACGTTTGTTTCATTTAGATTTATGTAGGGTGACAATTTGAAGTTCTCCAATTAATAGATGGAACTCTTATGAAATCACATGCTCTGACAACATCCTAACATGTTTAATGTGGTCGGCAATATCAGTATTGTGTTACAAATAAGTAAAACATAAGGTATGCCTCTTTTTGAAGCAAGGCTTCCCAGTTTTCTATTTTTCTTTACCTCTCAACCCTCTCTCACTCCACTCCCTCACCTCTCCCTCCTTCCCTCTCGTCCTCCCTCTCTCTCCCTCCCCTCACTCTCTCACTCTCCCTCTCTCCGTCTACCTCTCTCCCTTTCCCTCACTTCCCTCTCTCCTCTCACCCTCTCCCTCTCTCCCCCCTCTCTCCCTCTATTTACCTTCCCCCTGCTCTCCTTTTTCTCCCTCTCCCCATCTCCCCTTCTGCCTGCTCTCCTCTCTCGCTCTCCCTCCCCTCTCTCTCCCCTCCGTCTTTCGCTCTCGTCCTCGCCTTCTCCCTGTACCCTCTCTCCCTTTCCCTCTCCCTCTCTTCCTTTCCCTCTCTTTTCTCTCCTCTCTCCCCGTCTCCGTCTCTCTCTCTTCTCTCCCTCTCTTTCCCTCTTTACCCTCTCCCTCCTCTCCTTTTTCTCCCTCTCCCCATCTCCCACTCAGCACCACCCCAGCATCACTCAGCGCAACCACAGCATCACTCAGCACCACCACAGCATCACTCAGCACCACCACAGCATCACTCAGCGCAACCACAGCATCACTCAGCGCAACCACAGCATCACTGATTCAAATATGTTCTTTCAGTGTTTCAAGCTGTTTTCAAGCTTTCAAACTTTATTACAAATCACAAAAAGATGTTAATATTTCACTTCTGTTCTTGGATTTTCGTCACAATGAAAAACACTGAACATAATCTTCACAAAAGTTATGTACAAAAGTTTAAGCTATTGACATTACAAATTAAATAAATTATTTAAGTATTAATTATTTTAAAACATTAAAAGCCATTGTTATTTGTAATATCAATACATCTAAGTCACGTAAATACAAAACATGTTGCATTACAAATGCTATAGGTGTCACATTTGCGAAAGTTATAACTATTAGCTATTTTAAAAAACACATAAATAAAAAAAAATCATTTATAAGACCAATAGTTCAAACTTTCCTAATGCGAGACCTATTGCATTTCCAATGCTTGTTCTTAATGGGCAGATGGTACTTCCAATGTATCGTTTCCCGCAATCAAATGTAATCATATAGACCACATAGTTTGTTTCACATGTTATCCGATGTGTGATGGTAAATTCTTTATTTCTTAAGTCTGTACGATACTTGGTGTTACTCCCAATCTTGCAGGCTTTGCACTGGTCACATTTGGTGAAGCCTCTCTGGAGATCTTATAGCCATGTCCCTTTTTTTTTTATCTTACAAAGTGACTTTGAATACGGTTGTCCTTGAGGATGGGGCCTTCCTGAACGAGAGTCAACATTTCTGCTTAGATTTGCTCCAATATGTATATCTTTTGTGACTATATTCCAATATTTGTTCATAATTTCTTATTGGACCGTGTTCTTTGTTGTATGTCATTATGAGCCTAATTTTATTGTTCTTTCTTCTTGTTTGTTCTGATCTTGTTTATTGGTTACTGTCTCCAACTGTGTTACATTTTCTGTTATTCTCTTTCCTTCTTTAATGTCTCATTTCTTGTAGCCTCTTTGCTCAAGTTTCATGGCTATTTCTTTAGATTTGCAGAAATTCCCCATATGGGATGCTCTTTTTTTAGTGTTAGAGGATGGAAACTCGTTCCGTGTAGGATGCTGTTAGTAGCGGTTGGTTTATGATAAACTGTATTTATATGCTCATTCTCAATGTAACCAGAGAGATCCAAGAATTGGACCTCATTCTCACTGAGGATGTGTGTGAAGGAGAGACCCATGTTGTTCTGATTTAGCCGTGAGAAATATTCCAGGAATTCACTTTCAGTACCATTCCAAATTACAGATAAATCGTAAATATATTGAAGCCAGAGAGGTGTCTTTTCAGTGTAGTTTTGATTGTCTTCTTCCCAAGCTATGGTCCTCTCCCTCCATCCCATGGTAAGGTTCACGTAGCTTGGAGAGAAAGAAAGTTCCATGGCTTTGCGACGTTTCGTTGTTAGTTGGTATTTCTTTCCCCAAATGAAGGAATGGATATACCGCGCTTGAACCTGTATGTACTACATGGCCTCACAGGTTCCGCACGCTGTGCAGTGGTTCGATCAGACTAATAACTGGGAGAAACCACTCTTGGCAGGTACGCATGGAGAGAGGTTCCTACCAGAACTCCTCGTGATGGGGGCTAGGGTGCCTGGATCCTACCCATATATTATTCAACATCTTGAGGCGATATGGGAAATATCAAATCAGAAAGTTGTTCGGGCACCCGCCCTGCGCCCCAGTTATGCCACTTTGGGTGGTGAAATCTTTTTAAAAAATAGATTCAATGTTTATTAAAAAATGGGTGGAGTGAGAATGCCATCTATATAGCAATGAACAATTCATACGAAGGGAGGAAGCTGAGCGCACAGTTGAACTAGGAAGAGGACAAATCCTACAAAATGCGAAAATCTCGGCAGTGGCCCAAGAACATTGGCCCACATTCCCAAAGGAGCCACCCAACACGTCGGTCCTACAAGCATTGCTCAGCCTGGCTGGAGTTCGCAGACTGATCTCGCATATATACAAAGCACTGTGAGACGACCTTCCCAAAAAAAACCTTCCAGACCAAGCGCAATGGGACGGGGCAATAGATGAGCCCCTGACCGCCCAGGAGTGGATAAAAATACATGTGGGAGCTGAACGGATGAGCTCAAATGCGAGATTTAAACTTATACAATACAACGTTATACAGCAGAGTGATCTGACCTCAAGGACTATGAGCAGAATTTACCCGAACCGCACAAACAAATGCCCCAGATGTGGCCAAACAGAAGTGCATACTATCCCCATTATCTGGGAAGGCTCAGCACGAACGCAATACTGGGAAGACATAGTGGACCGAATACAAATCTCCACAGGGTGGACAATTCCAAAAACAATAAGGGGAGTAATACTGGGACCACGCCAAAATTCTAAAAGCTTAGTAGAAGTTTTGTTCAGTTGGGGCTGGGGCTGGTTCTGGCGAAAAGGAGAATAGTGATTAGATGGTTCAGTCCAGATCCCCCAACAATGGAGGGATGGCAAAAAGAGCTCAGTGAATGGGAAACCGCAGAACTAGTCAGAATGAACTAGTCAGAATGAAGCATATCAAGAAAGATGAAATGATAGAAGATGATGCCCAGGCCTGGTCTCATTATGGCGGACGCAATTAGGACCCTATAGCCACAGATGGGGAGAAGAATAGGGATGGAAAGGAGGGGACAAACCGGGAAGAAATAGTAGGGTGAAGTGTCAATACAGGGTGCCTTATGTACACAAACCATGACTCACTGAGAGGGTGACACAATCTTTATGAGACCAGAGAGGACGAGGGAGGGGGCTTAAGTTATCAAACTGGCATAGACAGACTGAGAGACACATGCTTGAAGTTGAAACCTCAGAATGTGACATAATGTTGATATTTAGATAGAAAGACACAATAAGGGGTGGGAGAGGAACAATGAAGTTGATATGGTAATTGTAATTATGTCTTGCTATAATTCTTAAAATGCCAATAAAAACTTTTTTTTTAAATATGTTGTAGGAAATGAGATTGATGTGTGCATACCTTCAGCTTTGTTCACTTGCAGAAGAACACACCTTCAATGGGCATGAGGATTACAAAGCATCACCCGCCTAATTAGCTGGCCTCCTCCTGGACAATATCCCACTACATATTGGCCAGAGAACTCCGACTGTGTGCCCATTCAATCCATAGCCTCTTTGGAATTTATCTGCAGTCAGGAGTGCCAGTCCATACTCCTTGCCTTTCAATGCTTGGCCAGAAAGGATTGCTTTAAAATCACACTGCTGACCTTTCTCCACGCCCCTTTCAGTTTTTGGCCACACTGACATATCACTAAAGTGACCCTTCAGGCTAATCCTCATGCCCCTTACATTATGCACCTATTGGTTGATCACCTGAAATTGACCCTGCAAGTTATTCCCTAATTTTGCTGGCTGATTAGCATTGCTGAATCATAACCTATAGGTAACACTGCAACTTTTGTTTCTATGTCCATTCTAATCTTGGCTTCTCTATAACAGTATTACTTCAGAGGCGTCCTATACCTCGAAACATATGTTAAAATGTTTTCCAGATTATCTCCCACCACTGAACTATTCCTCTCCCTCCCACACACAAAAAAGCACCCACTTGTACAAGTAACACTTTCAACATAAAATAAAAGAATAAAGCATTCCCACCGTGCAGCTCTATGTAAAAAGTATTTGTTTGGTTACTAGATTTTAGTGGTCGATAATGGTCAAGGTAGATTTACAGTGAAATAGTCTAAATTCTAGAAGTCTTAACAGCTAAAGCAGAACAGAGACGGTAGGAAGGTCACAAAGTATACAATCAGAAGCTGCAGTGTTTTGTCCCTTTCAAACAAATCAATTGAATGACAGGACTGAGACAACAACCCTCAAACATTTGTAAAATGGAAGTGCCAGAGATACCCAAGGCAGCCGCTGAGATGGTAACAGTGGGGCACCACAAGTCATGCACAAAAACTGCATTCGTACTTCAATCTCAAACTTTAAATTTTTTTTAAAAATACGTACCAAACCTTTGGGGCAATAAAGTCAATTTTCTGTATGAATTAACCGAATTCCTCCCACGTGTAGTTAAAGCAATCTTTACTGGGCTCAGGATTAATATTCCTGGATTAAACACCACCTCTTCTTCATTGAATCTACATCCACCACCCAGAGTCGTCATAGACAACTTCAATAACTAGCATTGGCACAGTCAATAGGTGTCGATTGTGCGAGATCTATTGGACTGGTCGATTATTATTTTTTTAGCCATGTACAGCAGTGCAGATGCTGTGCACCATAGCTAAATAAGCATTTGCAATGCAATAGGTCTCGCATTGGAGTAACTGTGAGCTATTGCACATGTTAAAGATTTTTTAAATCTTTTTTTTTGAATGCCACTGCGCAATTCTATTTCCATATTCGATCTCAAGGAAAGAGTGCAGTGCCGCAGACTGTTACTAGGTGTCCCTGTTGAGTTGTAAAGTACTGCACCCTTAATGCAAATACAAATAGATAAAATTACAGCTGGGCATATGTTTCCATTTGTTTTTATTACAAGTAAAATTTTTGTTAACTTGCGTTTTACAAATGCATCATTATTTATTTAGCTTTATTTTACACGAAAAAAACAATTTAGTATTTTCAAAACGCAAACTAATGGAAATCTCACTTAAAACAGATGAAAACATATACTCACCAGCAATCCTGCTCTTTATAATTCCATTAAAGGTGCAAGTACCTTATATGTGGCTAATAGGTGTCCCAATTACAACTCCACAGGGACACCTAATAACAGCCTCTGGTACTGCACCCGTTCCTTCATTCCTGGAATTTCATTTATTATTACTTATGCTACTACTGGGATATTTTTACAACAAAAAAAACTGCAAAAAATCAATCTATACACCAGTATTTGCAAAGCCAATAGCTCCATGTTTCACTACTGCGAGACCTATTGCATTGCAAATGCTTGTTTAAACATGCGAATGGAGCACCCTCAGACATGCACATGAAATGCTATTCGTCCCAGAGAGCCACACACTACCCACATTTTAAGCTACAGGAGCAAGACTACCTCGAAAAGTGTAAATAATGAGACTGGCCCCTTCCAATCCCCATCTGTCAATCTCTGGAACAGTCCTTGTCCAGGTCTTGCAACATTTTTTCACCTAGTGTGTGTGTGTTGCGTTAACGAGGTATGTGCAGTTTTCCAGAGGACACGGGCAAGCAGCCAAGTGTGCTCCAGCGAAAAGAAACAAATGAGCCCCTAGAGCACAGGAGCCAAGCACGGTGGTTTTGGTAAGTGGTCGGGCACTGAATTTATGCAAGTCCTCTTGTAGATTTCAATGTGAACGTGTACACTGGTGAACACTCAATCAGGGACTTGTTAGTGCTCTACTCACCCGTGAGGGTCTCAAGGCGCGGGGGGTGGAGGGGGCGCTCCGTTCAGCCGGAGAGCCAGGTCGTGAGCGTTTTCCAGAAGGTGTTCAGGGAGGGTGCTGTAGGGGAGCAAGACGTCACTGTAGCAACTCAGGGCCACGGACTAACGGGGCATACATACACAACACAATAAGGGAGACCACACGCTGTCTATGGTGGTATGGACCAGAAGACACGAGCGGCGACCGTCCGTTTATTTCAAGCCTTCTGGCCACACCTGGCCAGAAGGTGCTACAATGTTTGGAGGTGTTTCCGGGTCTCAGCCGAGACCCGCGAAATACTAGAACGCCACATCCCTTCCCAACTTGGTATTTTGTTTTCTTCAGAAACAATCTTAAACAGTCAACATGCAAAATCGGCCAATCTTGAATTTGGCCTGGGGTTCGGTCGGAGGTAGTGACCGCTTCTTCCTCGGGTTGTCGGGAGTTCAGTCTCTGGCCTTATAGGAGACACTGGAGTGCCGACAGCCTCCTCTGTGCGGGTGGTGTTTTCTGAGGGTTCAGCAGTGTCTATGATCTGCCTTTCGCCACTTGAGGAATTTTCAGGCACCGAAGGGATGCGCTTGAACCATGACACATTCCGAGTGATTTCTTCCCCATCTTTTTGTGCTGTTACAGCTGTGCCCTTAGTTGCTTTGATTACCCACGGCTCAGTCTCATAGGGTGTCCAGAACTTCCCTCCCGGTCGTTGTGCTCTTACCAGCACCGTGTCCCCCGGGATTAGTTCCTTGTCTTGTGCCCTCCTCCTATGGCTTGCTCGTTCATTGGTTTTCCTCCTTCTCTCTTGGGCAGCAGCTGGCACGTAGGGTGCAAGCCACCAGTTTTCTGCCATGGGTAGCCGATCTCGCCGGGGTCCGGCGAACATTAATGACCACAGAGATCTCTGGGTGGTGCTGTGGGGGGGGGGGTACTTCGATATTCCCTCAGGAACAGTTGAAGTGCCATCTCCGGGTCCTTTCCTTCTACCATAGCGATTCTCAGAGTCTTGTTGACAGTCCTCATAAATCGTTCTGCTTCTCCATTGGCCTGAGGCCATTGAGGAGTGACTCAATGATGTTTCACCCCTAGGCTTCGTAGGAAGTCTTTAAAGTCATTACCTTGAAACGGTGGCCCATTGTCTGTTTTGATCCTCTGGGGGATGCCAAACATAGCGAATGTTTTACTGAGCAGGGGCTGTATATTTGCGAAGCTGGTGGATGCTGCTAACTCCACCACAGGGTACTATGTGTAACTATCTACCATCACCATCGTCACTCTTCCGTCAGGAAAACTACCAAAGTCCAGACTGATCCAGCTCCACGGTGATGGGGAGGGTTCCTCCGTGATAATGGGTGCTGGTGTGTCTGGTGCACTGGTTAACTGGCAAGCTCGGCAGTTCCTTACCACCCTGTCAACTTTCTCGTCCATCTGAGGAAACCACACTTTTTCCCTCATTCTTGCTTTCATCCTCCTCATTCCTTGGTGCCCCTCATGGGCCAACGGGGTCGCTTGGTCTTGGAGAGGAGTCGGGATCACTACACGTGATCCTCGCAGTAGGAGTCAATTGCTTGCTTTGCTCAGCTCATTGTGTACCCTCCAAAACTGAGACAGGCGAGTGCGGTCTGGTTCACTCCAGTCACTGACATTGCGTAAAAAGTTCTCTCAGGACCCAGTGTCTATTGCTGTCTTGACTCTGATAATAACTGCATCATTGTCATACTGACTTACGATGTCTTCCGCTGACAACGCTTGCGGACACGACAGTTGGGATACCACGTCTACGAATTCCTCAGTCAGTAGTTCTTGGTCATGAGCTGCCTCCTCTTCCACCGGAGAATGTCGTGACAGAAAATCCACGGGATTCTTTGCCCCAGGTCGGTAGATCAAATCCATTTGGTAGTGTTGAATCTGAATGGCCCATCTTTCGATTCGAGGCGGAGGGTGTGGTGCCGTTCCTTTAAACAACTGTATCAGCGGTTGATGATCCGTGACCATCCTAAACGACTGTCCGGCGATATATAGGTGGAAGTGATTGCACGCCCACTTTACTGCTAATGCCTCTCTCTCTATCTGCGAGTATCTTGCTTCAGTCGCAGTGAGGGCCTTGCTGGCAAAGGCCAGGGGAACCCACACTCCAGGTTCCGCATCTTGTGTCAGCAGCGCACCCAAACCTACAGGGCTGGCGTCTACGAGAATTTCCGTTGGTCTTGCAGTATCAAAATACGCCATTGTTGTGCTGTCCAGCAGGGCCGTTATAATCTTGTCAAATGCTTCAGCTTCGAGCTGGGACCATCTCCACGATGTTTCTTTTTTCGTCAGGTTTCTCAGAGGTTCCGCGATCGTGGATAGCTGTGGAATAAACCGGGCACAGTATTGTGCCATGCCCATGAAGCTTCTCACTTCGGAAGCGGTTGTCAGAGCCAGAGCACATTTAATGGCTAATGACTTTCGGGGGTCCACCTTGACTCCTTCTGAATCGAAGACATATCCAAAAAAATTCTATAGACTGTCTAAAAAACTGACATTTCTCCTTGTGCAATGTGACCCCAAACTCTGCCAGCCTCCGAAGCGTCGCTTTCAGTCTCTTGTGGTGTTCTTCACTGGTCTTCGCGTGGATGAGTATGTCATCACTGACATTTAGTACTCCATTCAGTCCAGATAACATCTTTCAAAATAGGATTAAAGAGATTTCTGCGGCAGAGGGGATGCCGAAATTGAGCCTTTTATACCTTCTCAATCCTAAGTGCGTCGAAAACGTCGTAATGTAACGACTCTCTTCTGCAAGCTTGAGCTGGTGATATCCGGTATTGAGGTCTAACTTGGAGAACCACTGTGCTCCATTCAGGTCTGTCAAGATGTCATCGACCGTGGGCGTCAGATGTCTCTCCCTCTTGATTGCCTTGTTCGGCATTCGCATATCCGGATCTTGCCGGGCTGTCGGGGCTTCTCCGCAATCACCATCGGAGATACCCATGGAGTCGGTCCAGTCACTTTCTCTATTACACCCTGTTCCTCTAGCTTCATCAGTTCTTGTTCCACCGCCGACCTTAGATGGAACGGGATTCTCCTATGTCTCAACGCCACCGGTTGTATCGCCTTATCAATATGTAACTGGACTGGTGGCCTTTTGATGGTGCCTAACCCTTGAAATAACAATGGGAACATTTGAAGGATTTCCTCCGTGTGTAGCGCTTTCACCGCATTTGCGAAAGCTATTAACTTGAGGTCTTCAGCAGTGTGACTCCCAATCAGCAAGTCTGCCTCCCTATCGATCATGTGAAAGGTGGTCGTCAGCTCTTGACCTTCTGCCTTCACCTGTACCGCCATTTTGCCTTTCAGGGGTAGCGGCGTTTTGCTGCCATACGTTAGAATGCGCGCTCTCGATGGCACCGGCTGTGGCCTTGGTTTAAGCGCTTTATAATGTTGACTGCCCATCACATTAATCGTGGCTCCCGTATCTATGACTCCGGTTACTGTTGACCCGTCGATTTGAATCTGACATTTAGGTTGTGGTCTTCGTTTCCTTTTTAGTTCACTCACAAATGACACGTAGTAGCATTCTTCTTCATCATCCGTTGACGAGTCATCTAACCGCTGAGTATAGTGGGATTGCGGTCTGCTTCCTCTCGAAGAACTAGTCTCCCGAGAGTCATCCAGAGTAAGTTGCCGTACTGCTTTGCTCAGGGTTCTCTTCCCCTCCCCCCCGTCTCTTGACCTCTGGGACTCCCTCTTGCACTACCTCGGCAGATGCTGGCGAAGTGGTTCAGCCCGCCGCATTTGATGCATGCCTTGCCACGTGCAGGGCAGCCATTTTGGTTGTGTTCATCGTACCCACATGCGCCACATGGCGTGCGGCGTTGTGTCCTGGTCGGCCATCTTCCTCTTCCTCCGCGGTTACTGCTTCGCAGGGCATCCACTCTTTCTGTTTTTACTGTTACTTCAGTGCTCGCGGACGGATTCATTGCTGCTTCCATCGCCGTGGCTCGAGCATCTGACAGCTCATGTGACCTGGCCAACATGAGTATTTCATCAAGTGTTATGCAGAGTTGTCTTAAAATCAGTGTCCTCAAGTGCTTGTTTTTGCACCCTTGAATTAACTGGGTTGTTACCTCTTTCGTTTGGTCATCATCCAGACATGTGCTTAATAGCTCTCTCAACCTTTCGTGAAAAGCGTCCATTGTCTCTCCCTCCCTTTGCCTAAATTTGAACCTTTCATAGTGGGGGTTCAACTGTGGATCAAAGTGTGCATTCAGCGCTTGCACCGCCGCATCATAGTCTGTTGCTAACCCTGTATTTGGTAGGTGTATAAACAGTTTATAGAGCTCATCTCCTCCGAAATGTAACAACAGGGACCTTTTTACCTCATTGTCTTTTTCCCGTGTCGCCGTGAAGTAGTTGTTTAGGCGGCTCAGCCATACTGTCCATCTCGGCGCTGCTGTGCTTGGGTCAATCAGCGCGCTGAACGGAGGGATTGGGTTAATCTGAGAGTGCGGCGACTGTTGAATCACTGGTCCCACTGCCTGTTGTCCCGCTGGTCCTGCTACTTGTGCTGGGGCTGCGACCTGTTGGGCCCCTCCTGCGGCTGCTGCATCCAGCACTGACATCTATGCAATGAGTGAGGGCTTACTCCAGCACTTGTGGCCTTAATTGCATGCTTGTACTCTTTCCTTCTTCTTTGTTTGTATGGTATGGCTGATGCCCATGTACACTCTCCTCTCGAAAGCGTGCTGTGTGCTTTCACTCCTTCAATTCAGTTAACTTTGTTGTTTTCCCCCTTGTTACAGTCCTCTTCCTCTTTTCCCTTTTTTTTTGATTTTGCCAATGCTTGTTTAACCCTTGCTGGCACTGTTGCCTTCGTCACGTGTGCTCCGATGTCTCGGGTCCACTGCACCGCATGTGCACTCACACCGGTCCTTCAACGAGCGGAGGCCTCTTCGCGCGTCCTTAGCGCTGGGGATCACCGTCACACCCACTGCGCATGCGCGCACCACTCGAGGCGTCAGCCGGGCCTCCTCTGCTTCACAGCCTGCCGCTGGTCGCGTAATCCACTCCCGCAGAGCTCTCGAACCGCCGGTCCCTTCTGCAGCTCCACTCACGCTGCTTACCGGTTCTTCTTCCAGCGGCGGCCCTTCCTTCACCGACACCACGGCGCTTGCTCCGTGCAGACCCATGCGGACGCCGACACCGATCAGGTACCGGCAGCTTGCTCCTTTGTCGGGAATCCACACACGTGTCCCCGCCCTCGTCGCCAGTGTAGGGGAGCAAGACGTGACTGTAGCAACTCAGGGCCACGGACTAACTGGGCATACATACACAACACAATAAGGGAGACCACACGCTGTCTATGGTGGTATGGACCGGAAGCCACGAGCGGCGACCGTCCGTTTATTTAAAGCCTTCTGGCCACGCCTGGCCAGAAGGTGCTACAATGTTTGGAGGTGTTTCCGAGTCTCAGCCAAGACCCGCAAAACAGTAGAACGCCACAGGTGCGAGTCGGATATCTGCAGGTAGCTCGTTCCAGGTCTTGACTGCAATGTGAGAGAACGATCTTCCGCCTGCTCTGGCACTGTGGATGCGGGAGTTTCAGCCAGTGCGAAGCTGGATGATCACATGTTTCTTTTGGGTTCGCGGGTGTTTATTCTGTTGTTGAGGGCTGCTGCATACACTGTCCTGGCTGTGGGTGCACAGACTGCACCACAAACCTTCTAGAATGCAACACGTCACCCTGAGCGCATTTCTCCAGGACTAGTAAAGCTAGCAGTATTATGCGGCAGACAGCAGTGGGGGCAGCATCCTCTGCCGAGAGATCCGATAAAGAACTGGCTCTCATGCACCCTGCTGTGGACCCAACGATAGGTGCACAAACCCCAATTGTAACACAAAGAATACTTCATCTCTGGCTTTACAAGGAAAGGAAAAAAAGTAAAAGACGCCACTGCTTGCATCATTTACATCCTCAGAAATACAATATTAGCATATTCTTTCTCCGTAGCAGGCAGCGCCGGTCCTGGATCCCGACAACATGGAAATCACACACTGTGTGTAAAGAGCTTCTAGGCTCTAACCCTAGTACAGCCTTGCTACTGAATAAAGATATCTTGCTCTGTGTTTTGAGCATGCACTGGTCGGGTGTAGGCGGGGAGCTGGTTTTCTGCAGAGTGGTGCGCTGCTGAATTGTGTGGTGGGGGAGGAGTTGGGATTGGGAGGGTTGGGGGAGCATTAGCCCTACACTCCTCCCAGGTCTGCTGCCCAGGCAATACAATTTTTTTTTCTTCAACTCAGCATGCGCTGCCTACGTGCACTTAAATTACCAATTAGTAATTGTAAGTGCATGCGTTGCCTAGACGCACTTGATTACTGATTACCAGTCACTATTTACATGGGTAAACATAAAATGTGCATAATTGAAACCTGCATAGAGCTGCTTTTATCTGGAGCCGTATAAAGCAACGCTGCCTGTAATTAAGCCGGGGGTTGGAAGGAGGCCTTTGTTCATGCAATGGCAGATAGGCCAAGCTTCCAGAAGATGCTTTGACTTTTATGGACGGAATCAAGCATCCAGGAATGAGAGAGGAGGAGGGACGGGGAACGGGGCGGGAGCAAAGGCAACATGGACAACTGGTAGCCATCGTGCTTGGAGCAGATTATAGATATGCATAAATCTGGGGTCCGTACCTCCATATTCTTTTCAACGCCATTTTAGGAGGTATGGCGGTCCCCGGCTCCTGGCGGGGGGCAGAGATAGTGCTGATTTTATAAGAAAGGGTCTCCTCTGCTCCCGGCCAACTACAGGCTGATTAGCCTGATAGATGTACCCCAAAAGCATTTTGCGCGCCTCATTCTTAACCATCTGCTAGATTGGGTGGAGGACAACGATATTATGAGCCCCCTGCAGGCTGGCTTTAGGAAAAACACGTCGACCATGGATCAGATTTTCCGCCTCGTCCTCCTTTACTGGAAGACGGTGAGGTTAGAGGGGGGAAGGCTGTACATGGTCTTCGTGGATCTGAGGTCAGCCTTTGACCTAGTCCAGCGTAGGAAATTGTGGGAGGTCCTGGAAAAGTTAGGAGTACCCCCTCAGCTACTCAGCATTATAACCAGGCTGCATGAGAACAACTATGCGCAGGTGAGGTGTGGGAGGGATGGCAAGCTTTCGTCCAGGTTTCCTGTCCGTCGAGGGGTCAGGCAGGGCTGTGTCCTGGCACCGACCCTGTTCTGTCTTTTTATTAATAGCGTTATACTACATCTAGATAACGTTAAGGACAATGATGCCCCAATTCTGGCAGGCAGGAGGGTTCCGGCAATCATGTTTGCTGATGATACCCTCCTGCTTTCCAAATCCCCCATGGGGATTCAGAGGATCCTGAACGGATTTGGTCTCTTCTGTCAACAGCAGGGGTTGGAGGTGAACACAGAAAAGACCAAGTTTATGATCTTCAATCCACCTAACAAAGCCAGACCTAATCCCACCCTGGGTACTGTTAGCCTTGAGAGGGTTTCTACCTTTATATATCTGGGGGTAACACTTCAGGAAAACCTATCATGGGACCGCCAGATAGCTAGATCTAGGGTTAAACTGTCCCAGCTGTCGGGTGCAATTTTGAAGGTGGCAAATACTTCCACCTTTAAGCCCTTAAGCCCGGCCCTAGAAACATATAGGACTCAAGCCAAGGCAGCGCCCTTGTATGGCAGTGAGCTATGGGGGTATAAGGCAGGTAAAGATCTGGCAGGAGTGGAAAACAGCTTTTTAAGGCGCCTATTAGGTCTCCCGCAAGGCACGCCACTCTTGCCACTGAGATTAGACATGGGTCTTCCCCCTATTGCTGAAGAGCTTGTGTCAAAGCCAGTGAAGTTCTGGCATCGGCTATGGTCCACTAATGAATTACACCACTATAGACAGGACCTTATTCATGTCATGAGCCTGAACCGCAACAGCAAAATCCCCTGGCTCGCTTTCGTAAAGAACGAACTGCTCAGTATGAAATTGTTAGAGCTATGGGACGATCCTGCTCGAGGTTGCCAAAGGATCACACGCAAAGCCTTGACCCAAATTTACAAGGACAGGAGCCTCTCACTCATGTTGAATGTCCAAAACAGCGGCACCCTTACTGTGCGATTCTTGGAATCCAAAAATTCTTATGTCTTTGAACCTTTTATGGATTTTATTTTTCCTGTACTGGCGAGGAAATTGTTTGTGCAATGGAGGTTAGGGACACTCCCTACCAAAACTTTTACTTGTAAATGGACTAAAGGGGGTGAGCAATTATGTCCATGTTGCAGTACCCACGAGGAAGATGACATCCACATTATGTTTGTTTGCCCTGCCTGTCACAGACCTAGGAAACATTGGATAGCGCCGCTCTGTAGGAACCTGGGGTTCAGGAAGTACACACAGGCATACAGAGTAATGAAAACTAGCACTTTGGGTCACATTGTGTTTGCCATATCCAAATTCTTAATGGCAGTATGGACAATTGGAAAGAAAAAACCCATTGAATCATGGTATTGTCTTGCACTCCCTTTTCCTCGCTGGACAAGAAGAGACTTTTTCATAATGTATTTAACTACTGCATTTTAAATGTATGTATTGTATTTTTACTGCATCTTTTATGGTCTATATGGCCGAAATAAAGAATTTTTGGATTGGATTGGATTGATATGCATAAAGGGAATGAGAGTGGCATGGGGCAAGCGAGAAATGGCGCCGGACCACTGAATGCCAAAGAAAACGAGCCTTTACAATGCAATGGTTTTGCCTTTGGAAAAGTTAGTTATTGGCATTGTAAATGACAAAATATGTATTTATGTGTTGGTTTTGAAAACAGATAAATAAATGGCATTGTCATTTACATTGCCATTAGCTTAATCTCTGCAGTCACTCTGCACTCTCTAGCACTCTCTAGCACTCCCTAATCACTCTGCCCTCCCTCTGCCCTCCCTCTGCACTCCCTCTGCCCTCTGCACTCTGCACGCCCTCTGCCCTCTGCACGCCCTCTGCCCTCTGCACTCCCTCTGCCCTCTGCACTCCCTCTGCCCTCTGCACTCCCTCTGCCCTCTGCACGCCCTCTGCACGCCCTCTGCCCTCTGCACGCCCTCTGCCCTCTGCCCTCTGCACGCCCTCTGCCCTCTGCACACCCTCTGCCCTCTGCACACCCTCTGCCCTCTGCACACCCTCTGCCCTCTGCACGCACCCTCTGCCCTCTGCACACCCTCTGCCCTCTGCACGCCCTCTGCCCTCTGCACGCCCTCTGCCCTCTGCACGCCCTCTGCCCTCTGCACGCCCTCTGCACGCCCTCTGCACTCCCTATGCCCTCTGCACTCTGCACTCCCTATGCCCTCTGCACTCTGCACTCTGCACTCCCTATGCCCTCTGCACTCTGCACTCTGCACTCCCTATGCCCTCTGCACTCTGCACTCTGCACTCCCTATGCCCTCTGCACTCTGCACTCCCTATGCCCTCTGCACTCTGCACTCCCTATGCCCTCTGCATTCTGCACTCCCTATGCCCTCTGCACTCTGCACTCCCTATGCCCTCTCCACTCCCTCTCCACTCCCTCTGCACTCCCTATGCCCTCTCCACTCCCTCTGCACTCTCCACTCTCCACTCCCTCTGCACTCTCCACTCCCTCTGCACTCTCCACTCCCTCTGCACTCTCCACTCCCTCTGCACTCTCCACTCCCTCTGCACTCTCCACTCCCTCTGCACTCTCCACTCTCCACTCCCTCTGCACTCTCCACTCCCTCTGCACTCTCCACTCCCTCTGCACTCTCCACTCCCTCTGCACTCTCCACTCCCTCTGCACTCTCCACTCCCTCTGCACTCTCCACTCCCTCTCCACTCTCCACTCCCTCTCCACTCTCCACTCTCCACTCCCTCTGCACTCTCCACTCTCCACTCCCTCTGCACTCTCCACTCTCCACTCCCTCTGCACTCTCCACTCCCTCTGCACTCTCCACTCTCCACTCTCCACTCCCTCTGCACTCTCCACTCTCCACTCTCCACTCCCTCTGCACTCTCCACTCTCCACTCCCTCTGCACTCTCCACTCTCCACTCCCTCTGCACTCTCCACTCTCCACTCCCTCTGCACTAATCACTCTCCACTCCCTCTGCACTCTCCACTCTCCACTCCCTCTGCACTAATCACTCTCCACTCCCTATGCACTCTCCACTCCCTATGCACTCTCCACTCCCTATGCACTCTCCACTCCCTATGCACTCTCCACTCCCTATGCACTCTCCACTCCCTATGCACTCTCCACTCCCTATGCACTCTCCACTCCCTATGCACTCTGCACTTACCAGTGCACTGCAGTACACCTAAAATGTCCGCTGGTTTCTCCACGAGCCCGGGTACATCACGTTCAGGGCAGAAGGCACATTCTTGTCATATTTACCAGCCTCGGCTCCACTTCACACAGTTCACACATCCATCTAGCTATTATGCACACAGTGACACAAATGTTCGCCATAAATGCATTCACAGAAGCACAGGTCGCCAGCCCCCTAGCTGACAGCACCTGCAGGCTTCCATAAAACGAGAACAGCAGAAGCAACTCGTGAAACAGGCGGTGTCCACCCCGAGCGTTAAACCGGGTTTGAAATAGTAAAACAACTTGACAAAAAGTTTTATGCCACGCATTTTATTTGTGGTTGTTTTCGTCATTTGGAACGAGATAGGCTGTCGGGAGAATGTGCAGAGGCTCACACTGAGTAACAACTGCCTGACCTCTCTGCCCTACTACCCGCCAGGCTCCAGGAATAGCGAAGTCTTCACCTTGCCTTGTCCTCTCGGTAATACACCCTGCAAGCAAAATTAGGCGTCACCATATGGCCATCGTCAGCTTGCAGTGTTTTAAAACGCTGATGCCAATCTTTACGGGCACTGTGTTTTAAAAGAAATGGTCACCTTGGCGCTAGTCCGTGGGGGTATACTATGCTGACAGACTTCTTGTGTTGCACATGATGAGCAGTGTATTGCTCCTCTGGAATCGGGATAGCAGTGCCTGTACTTAAAGTTGCCCATGTGCAAAGATGTACTAATCACATCAACGGGAATAGCTTACGTTTCTTGCCTCCATGCGGACTGCAAGGGGGGATAGAGACCGTGGCAGAGCGACCGACAGGCAGGGGGAGAGACGTGCACAGAAGCCCCGCCCACCGCCGCATGACGTGGGCCAAAAGAGAAAAATTCTCGGGAACGCCCACGAATCTGGTCCAGCCATGAGGGACAGATCGGTCTTCCAATGGCTAGCCTCCATTTATGGAGCTAGCCAATGGAAGACAGGGGCGGATTCAAAGCACTACTTATACTCATTACATTTCTCCTGCGCAGAAGAGCTGCGCACTTGTGCGCAGCTCTTCGCTTAGGTCGAAACCTAAAAAAGAGTGCACCGTACAAAGGATACATAAACCCGACAGTAAGGGCGCTTGTAACAGTGGCAGTCACCACGAACATGAAAACACACCTAAAGGCAGGATAAAGAACAAAAGAAACCAAATAAACCAATTTTGAAAGGTACACAAAGGAACAAATGGAAAGGGGTGGGTGTTGCATTAACTTGCATAGCAATTAAAACATACCTTGCAGAGCAGCGCATGCACGCTGCCTCTAGGCCTGACCTAAAAAGGGCTATGACGAGGTCAACACAGGCAGATTTATAGCGCCTTTTTAACCATGTTGCACAACAGCCACGCAGCTGTACACCATGAAAGCAAGGAACAGCTTCCAAGCAGAAGTGAAGAGTACACCAATTTTTTTGAGACCTGGTAAGACCAATAAGGTGCCATTACTCAGAGCAGAGCTGGATCCATGAAACGTTCTGTATTGTGAGTAGCTACGAAGTATGCAGACTAAATGGCAAGCGCTGTTTTGATAATGAATCACATCTGATTTCTATAACCAGAATTTGGCTGGACCGCGTTTATTGGGGTGCATTCTGTACATCTTAAAGATCAATTTTGTAGCGCGTATCCTGGCATGCCACATCTGAAATTAGTCACTTATAGTTAATATCTGTTCACATTCCTTTTTGAGTATCTCGATTGGCTGTAACAAGATACTCCAAAGCTTTCGTTTGCAGTTTAGTTATATCTTTTAACTTGCCAACTCGGGCCTTGAATCTTTTTTTCTGTCTATTTTAAACACACCTAGTAAATATTTGTTTTGATTAATCTTAATGTTCTGCTTTAAACAGTGAATGTAACTGACGGTCTCACAAGATGTCCTCGGCAAAATGGGTATGAGATACTGCATACATTTAAGACCGTGTGTGTCCCACAAAGGCTGGGCAACCAAAAAGGAGACACGGCCTGGCGGCCGTAAAACTGAAAGCACGGCCGGCCGGCCGTGAAAGCTGAAGAGAGAAAGAAGGAGCCATTGCTTGTGTGAATTATGTGGTGGTTTGGAGCAGTGGTACTGTCACGATCGAGTAGTAGGAGAAAGCTATGGCTAGGGAGGATATTCTGCCTGAAATAATGTTCTTGGTAAAAAAAAGGTAGTAGGAGAGAGAGTTCTGTAGCTTTATTTTTATTTTTTTATTATGATAAACACAACCAAGAATCAAAGTGGGGTCTGGTCCACAATGTCAATACCTGATCTGTGTCGGAAAACGGCAAAAGTGCTAGTGGCACCGTGTCTGTGAAAGAAACGGAAAAATAATTGGCACAGTCAAATTTCGAGTTTCTCCCAACACTACTCTGTAGAAATATCCAGAATCCTGATAAACTCACCTGTCTTCGGTGAAGGAAAGGCCTTACTACCCAAGCGGTGCTTTGTCTGAACAAAACAAAACAAAAGGCCTTACGTCAGTACTGGGTAATAAAAAAAAGCGTGACTGCTGTGGGTTGCTAACTGAAGGGGAGCAAACAAACACTTACCGCTACTCGCTGATTACTCAAGAACAATGCATGAACGTGGGAAACAAGCCAGCATTACAAAACTATTAAATAGTGCCGCCCGAACTCCCAAGTCCTCCTGTGACGTAGTAGATAACAGACGCTAGATGCTAACTGCATCGCATCATCCCGCCTGTATAGACAGGGGCAGACTACTACAGACGTGCCAACTACAAAAACTCTATGGTGTTAAGGAAAGGGAAACCCATTCTGCATCTGGTTTGATGAAACAATGATTTGAGTCAAGGGAGCACTAAAAGAGCAGGCTTGTGATTTGTCAAAACAAGAGGCCAAGACGGTCAAAATGTCAAATAGCACATTAATAAGGCTCATTGTGCGTAAAAATATGCCAAATGAACAAAAGGTAACCTAATCCGGTCAGAATGGCAAGTACGGTGCATTCCTAGGCATCTTACGACCTGAAAAACTCTGTTTAATTGCGTGGCAGAATGACAATGGTAACAGTGGACTGCGTCTTAAGTTAAAGAAGTAAGCATTGCGGCATCCGTGAACAAATGATTGAGGTAGATATAAATACATTTAAGTAAATTGTAAAGACATACTGACTGGCGGCAGCACCGGTAAAATATACTTTGGTTTAGATGGTAGTTGGATAAAGCTATCAATACATCAATGGTCATGCTTAAAACATTCCTTGTACAAAATGGCAATTAATGAAAAAAAAAGAAAAGGAAACCATGCCTGGCGGGCGTGAAACTGAAAGCACGGCCTGCCGGCCGGCCGTGAAAGCCTTTGATGCAGCAGGGGGTGGAGCGGGAAGAGCTGCTGGCGGCACCAAGCTGGGCAACAGATGGCTGGCGATTTGATGCTGTGCACGCGCATTTTAACTCATTGCGCTTGCGCATTGAGCTAAAAGCGCACATGCACTGCATCAAATTGCCAGTCTAGTTAAACTCTGTTTAAGCCCCTATAGTCTCGCAAGCTCAATGCACATGCGCATTGACAGGCGAGACCTAAAAAGGATACTCTAACACATCAGAGCAGTCTCGAATAATGACACCAACTATGCCATAACCAAACACTTTGAGACACATGACAACTTCACCTGAAAAAATATGAAATCATGTGGTATAGCGCGTGTCCCCATCCACGAAAGAGGGGAAGACAGGACACAAAAACTAAGACTGCTGGAATCCAAGATGATTATTCGATTTTGAACCAGGCAACCTTTGGGTTTAAATACCGACTAAGATCTTTTTGTACGCTTATGATTAGTATGAAGAAAATTGGATCTGACAATCCAAACATCTGTTAAGACGTACTCTTTTAAAAAGTACTAGTCTAAATCATGAAAAGAAACCAGATCATTAGAAAGGGCACTTAGGTTTATAAATATCAACCGATGAATAGTAATCTGGGCCAAGATAATCGTGAAGGAAGCCACTTAGGCGAAACAAAGCTGTTTGTTGTGGTTTTCTCTCTTGACTCTTGACAAATAGGTACACCTACTATTGAACTTTTCAATTTATAATGTCAAGGGCATTCCATATTATAGGAGAATGCATAGCCGTGAAGTCAGTCAGACTATCTAGGGGATACATCAATATGGTCTTGAGAGCAACAACACCTTGTCTAACAATGTTATTGGTTGAAATCAGTTACAATATAATTATCTACAAAAGGACAAAATAACCAATGGAACAACAAGGACATTAAATACAATTGTAAATATGTTGGTGTAAACTACCAATCCCACAATGCCCCATTATGGGCTAATGTGGAGATGTGTATAAAATGTCATAGAAGAAAGACTTACCCAACTGTGAACAAGCCCTTGTGGTGAAACACGTTGGTGATAGTGTGGTGGTAAAATAAATAACACTTCAAATGCATTTCTGGAGTGCAGCAGTCTTTTGGTTTTGATAATATTTATGTATAAATGTATATGTATGTATATATGTGTGTATATATAGCATAGGGTCTTTTTTGAGGGTTTAGGGTAATTTTACGGGGGTATGGGTTTTTGGGTGGTATGGTACTTTTTTCGTAGTAATGCTATTTTAAGGGGTTTAGGGTGGGTAGGGGTTTTTAGATGGCAAGGTGTTGATCGAGAGAGGTTATTTTTATATCTATCTATCTATCTTATTATCTATCTATCTTATTATCTATCTATCTTATTATCTATCTATCTTATTATCTATCTATCTTATTATCTATCTTATTATCTATCTTATTATCTATCTTATTATCTATCTATATATCTTATTATCTATCTATCTTATTATATCTATCTTATTATCTATCTATCTTATTATCTATCTTATTATCTATCTATCTTATTATCAATCTATCTTATTATCTATCTATATTATTATCTATCTATCTTATTATCTATCTTATTATCTATCTTATTATCTATCTATCTATCTTATTATCTATCTATCTATCTATCTTATCTATCTATCTATCTTATTATCTATCTATCTATCTTATTATCTATCTATCTATCTTATTATCTATCTATCTTATTATCTATCTTATTATCTATCTTATTATCTATCTATCTTATCTATCTATCTATCTTATTATCTATCTATCTATCTTATTATCTATCTATCTTATTATCTATCTATCTTATTATCTATCTATCTTATTATCTATCTATCTTATTATCTATCTATCTTATTATCTATCTATCTTATTATCTATCTTATCTATCTATCTTATTATCTATCTATCTTATTATCTATCTATCTTATTATCTATCTATCTTATTATCTATCTATCTTATTATCTATCTATCTTAATATCTATCTTATCTATCTATCTTATTATCTATCTATCTTATTATCTATCTATCTTATTATCTATCTATCTTATTATCTATCTATCTTATCTATCTATCTTATTTATCTATCTATCTTATTATCTATCTATCTTATTATCTATCTATCTTATTATCTATCTATCTTATTATCTATCTATCTTATTATCTATCTATCTTATTATCTATCTATCTTATCTATCTATCTTATCTATCTATCTATCTATCTTATTATCTATCTATCTTATTATCTATCTATCTTATTATCTATCTATCTTATTATCTATCTATCTTATTATCTATCTTATCTATCTATCTTATCTATCTATCTTATCTATCTATCTTATTATCTATCTATCTATCTTATTATCTATCTATCTTATTATCTATCTATCTTATTATCTATCTTATCTATCTATCTTATTATCTATCTATCTTATTATCTATCTATCTTATTATCTATCTATCTTATTATCTATCTATCTTATTATCTATCTATCTTATTATCTATCTATCTTATTATCTATCTATCTTATTATCTATCTATCTTATTATCTATCTTATTATCTATCTATCTATCTTATTATCTGTCTATCTATCTATCTTATTATCTATCTATCGTGGTTCTGTCATACAACCCAGAGGTTAAGTCTCCTGGCTAGCTCACAGATTGTCTGGTTCCTCATAATCCCTAAAGCTGTACGTTCTGTCATTGAACATTACTCTAAGTGCGGATGACTTCCGCATCTGTGCTGTGGCCCCCAACTTCCTGAAATCTTCAAAACTTTTCCCCAGCTCCCATGGTCTTTTCAGGGTATAGCTGGAGATGTCCAATCTACTGTCAAAAGAGACCCCTGCTCCTTTCAAGTTCAATTTCAGCTCCTTACTCAGGATGCTCTTTATTGGAGGATTTTTCACAGCTAACTTTTGCTCAGGGATTTTTTTAAACCGATCCTGGTGCAGGTGGGGGCGCGGGGGGGGGGTGGGAGGGGGTCAGTATTTACAGGGGACTGAGAGACATCTCCCCCCTCCCCTCCCCCCCCCCCCCCCCCCCATCACAGGTGCTGGTGAATACTCCTGCTGGGTATCTTGTGAGACAGGTGGTGAATTGGCGCTTGTGGAGTTGGGTTTTGTACCCTCCTCCCCCCGACTTCAGCACGGTTTCCCCCTCAGCTGTTCCCAAATCAGCTAAACACTGATATAGTTTAGTCCCTGAGGTATTTGGATGTGCCCGCCTTCAATCACTCTCCTCTAGACACTGTACCTCTGGTAGTGAAAAAAGATCTTGTGCAACCTTTGTGCATGAGGGGCCTCCCCTACTGCCCCCCTAATCTCCATTCACTGTGACTGTGTATGCCCTGAGCAATACCAGGCTTCCTGTCCTTGCCTTGTACCTTAAAGAAAGATCTGAGCGAAGACATAATCATTAAGATTTTGATTACTAAATGACACGTTTGTGAGTCTCCTTCTAGAACCCCTCAGTGCAGGGGGCTGGGTCACTGGCTTGGGTAGACCTAGGTGTCCAAATAAATCTGGGGATATTTCTTAGGTGTGAGGGGTACTAGCCACCTTACCCCCTCTAGACGCCTACGCTTTCAGATTAAGAGGCTCTACAATCCACTTTCCTTTGTTTGGGGGAGCTCTGTGTCTACCTTTCTCGAGTTCACCCTCTACTCCCCCTGCACTTCTCAAAGTATACCTACTTTTCTTGTTGGCGGTCCCCTTCATTAGCCGTCCTCCTGACCGCCCCCCCCCCTTGCCCCAGCAGTCCTCCTTCCTTCCTTCCTTCTCTCCACCAGGTATCGCTATAACCCTTCCTCCTCTGCCACATTCACACAGCCTTCCGGGCTTCTCCGTATCATGCCTCTTCCTCATTGCCTCACTATAGGAGAAAGAGTGCTCTGCAACCACCATGCCGATGCTTCCTCTGCCGTTCTTCCGCCTCAGTGCAACCCTGGAAGTTATTCTTTGGTCCTTCCTTACTTCCTGGCTGGCCCTAGACCACCGTTCCCCCCCCTCCACGTCGACAGCCTCCCTGAAGACTGGGTCTGTTTCTGCGAGTCCGAACCTTTGCCGCCTTACAGTCTGGTCCCGCCAGCGCTTCCTGGCTCCCATTCACTGGTAAGCTGTGGTCACTGCCTGACCTACAATCCCCTCACATCCTGGCGTATCCCATGGCCTACCAGTAGCTGGCAGCCTTGATTCTCCCCCACTATTACAGGCCTCCATTGTGTTGCTTGTTTTTTTTTTGTTTTTGTTTTTTAATTTTATTATTTTATTGCAAGGAAATACAGCGATACATAACAAATGCCATAAACTAGCAAACAAGAAAGAAAGACAGTCTTCATAAAGTACATAACATCTTATAACAGAGAAATGAATATAAATCAAGCAGACAAATAGCTTAAATCCATTCGGCAATTGGTGCCCAAATTTTCTCCTCCAGAGCTCTTTATTTTACCCCCTTCAACTTATATATGGCGGATTCAATATTATACATAAAAAATAATTTTTCACGCCACATAGAGAAAGACGGCGGAGCCAAGCTGATCCATTCCTTGGTAATACAAGACCTAGCTGCAGCCACGCAAATAAATAAAAAATATGAAATTGATCTTGGCCTGGTAACAGTATGATCAATACCCAGTAACAGCAGCTCCGCTGTTATCTTAACCTCATGTTTAAGAATAATAAATAAAAAAAATTCAATATGTAGGAACAAATTAGAAAGTTAAGGACAAGAGAAAAACATATGTAAATCATCAGCTGAAAATAGACCACTTCGACTGCAGTTCGTACCGGTCGTCGTGCTCCACTTGGCAACTTTACTAGGAGTATAGTACAAATTGTGAATACACATAAAATGTTGTGATTTCATCATCCCTGTTATTAGACACTCTGATGCCATTTTGATTGATAGCAAAATATCAACTTCCGGTATACCTAGAATATTGGCCCATTTCTGCTGACATTGTCCTAAATCAGTACCATATTCCTGAATTAAACTTATATAAATTGCTCCTATGCGGGGTTTTTTTTGCAAAAGTTCTAGCAGTGGAACTTTAGATTGGGGAGTAAAAAGATGATTTTGTAAGTAACTTCGTAACTGGAGAAATTTAAAGAAATCTTTTCTTCCCACAGCAAATGTGTTCATAAGCTCCTGAAATGACAGCATTTGATCATTACTAAACAAATCTCCCAGATAGCATATTCCTCTCTGTTGCCATCTATACATAGTTAAATCACAAAACATTTCTGGTAACAGGCCTTTTGATATAAGGGGGGTGTAAGAGTTCAGTTTACATAATTTCAGATGTTTTCGCATTGTGTTGCTTGGATGTATCATTCCACAGCTAGGAAGTCAATAACGCCATCATATAGAGATCTGAATAGGGTTTTTTTATCCTTCAGATCTCTGGGTTTTGATTCCTCAAGTAAATACAGTTTGTCTTGGATGACTTTAAGCATTTCTGTGGATAGCACAAGGGATAGAATTTGTATTATGTATAGAAGTCGAGGTAAGAAGTACATTTAAAAATTTTTTTTTTTTTTTGCACATACGTGGCCAAACTAGGAGATCTCTAATCTTCCCCTATCAGTGTAGGTCCTTCAAAGGGGCATCCAGCAGTTGTAGACTATTCGCCTTTAAATAAGCCCTGCTGCTTTGGGGTCAATTTGACTTTAGGTGTTAAATTAAAATTAAGGTTTCAGTGAAACCATGCCCATTTGTTATGATTCAGGGCTAAGCGTGTGCTGTCTATGTCCTGTTTTTTCAGCCGATAAGATCTGCACTTTTCCCGCTCCTTGCCTGGTCTTTGGAGTAGGACTATTTTACATTCCATCATAGTCTTTGTTGCCTCCTGGGGGATCAAGAAATGCCTGTTGATAAGGGTTAGCTAAGGATATTTCCAAATGCTGTGTAGAATGAGGCTGTAAATTGATCTGAACCAGGTGCTTTATTAATGGGTAGGTTCTTGATTGCCATATCTGCTTACCCTGGAGAGATTGGTTCCTCCAACTCTTCATGCTCTAATTTAGGGAATATTGTGTCCCCCAAATATTCCTTTTGGTCATTGTCCTGTATTGGATTGGGTCTCATAAAAGTTATGAAAGTCTTCCCCAGTGTCTGTGCTATTATTTAGTATTTGTTTTCCGCCACCCTAAGTGCTGCTTGTCTTTCCTGTGTCACTTTTAAAATCAGACTCTCACTTCGCTTGTGCCTCTGCTGTTCTCAGATGTGAAAGGCCTGAGATTATTATTGCTCACCGGATCAAATCCTTTCAGGCATCTGCACAAACCCCCCCGCTCCCCCCCCCCCCCCGAGCATACAATAATTATCAACTACTCAGGTCGGCTGTGGCAGGTCTTCTCGCGGCGATTCAGACAGGGGCCATAGCGGAGGGCAGCATGCAATCTGATTTTCAGCCGCTATCAGGCTCAGGGGCTACACTTAGAGGCACGCTCACTTTCTCCCCACGCAATGGTTGCGTGCGTCTCCGCAGCGTTTGTCACTCTTCCGTGCCCCCCCCGGAGTCGTGCGTCGGGTAGACGTTCTGTCCCGCTTATGTATCCCGTTGGTATTAGAGCTCTACGGCGCCTTGCTTCAACCCTCCGTTTGGCGGTGTAATCTTCTGTCGCACAGCAGCGCAGCCCGATATGTGTGGTTTTCGAGTGGGCAGTATTAATGCAGCATTCACGGATCACGATCGGATATCAATCCTCCGGACCCCTCTCCGGTTTAGCTGGTCACAGTATCTGAGGTCTTGTAGGCCTTGGTCGTGCAGCCAGGGCAGGCGCTGGGGGCATTTTCAGGTCGGCGGCTGCCTCTTCGGTCTCACTGTCCACTCTCTGAGCGTGTCTCACCACCCTCCTCCACTTTTCAAAGGCTGTGCTTATCATCTGGGCAGGCTGCTCCGCTACAAGATGGCGACTCGTGTCTCCAAGTAGTCGCCCTCCCGTGTGTCGCAGCCTGCAGTCCGGCTGTCCTTTACTGCGGTACTCCGCTCCGATGGGTCGCTCCGATCAACGTGTTTATTAGCCTGCGGTGCCACCGCCGCTTCTTCCAGCGAGTGCTGATCGCTTCCGGCGAGTCTCGCCCAGTGCACTGCCACTTCCTGTCGGGCATTCCAGAGGGGGCAGATCCCGGATCTCCACTGCTGCGCAGGCCACAAGGACGTTTATTGATAACTTCCTCACCCGGCGTCAGATTTTAACCGGGGTTGCTGCTGTCGGTCCTGCCCGGTCCTGGGCGTCAGGCACCGTCGCTGGAGCTCTTAGACTGGTCGGATGGGTGAACGGATGTGTGGAGAGGCCGCTCTAACTACGGAGCTCGTCCTCTATGCTGCCGCCATGATCGGCTGCTAGCCACCCCCCCTAATTGTTTTATTTTTTTAACCAACCGGTATCAAAATATACTGTTCTCAATGTGAGAGGTCTCAGATGAGTACTTTGCAGAAAGGCAATACATTTTGTAAACATAATAGGTACAGGGGTTGCAGTAGGCAATACAAGTCTGAACACAATTTAGCATTGAGCTCAATGGGTTTTTCTATATAAATGCAGCTGATTACTTTGTAGATTACTATGGTAGTTCCAGGACTGGACCCTAGATTCAGTCCTGGGATCTAAGCTGAAAACAGTTTAGTAAAAACG
Organism: Lissotriton vulgaris; assembly: GCF_964263255.1. Classification (NCBI taxonomy): domain Eukaryota; kingdom Metazoa; phylum Chordata; class Amphibia; order Caudata; family Salamandridae; genus Lissotriton; species Lissotriton vulgaris. Next base: position 541,342,086 of record NC_141685.1, on the reverse strand, counting down.
TTTTAGTTATTGCAGTGATTTTTAAGGAATATTTAGCTATTTTAAAAGTTCACACATAGCCAGATTTTAATTGAAAAGTTTCTATGTTATCCAATGGGAGACAATTTAGGTTGCAGTTAAAGTACGATCTCGTTACTTTTGTAATCCAGCACTGGGGTCTCAACTTAAAACAGGTAAGTAATTATGTTTCAGTATTTGGTATGATTTTTAAAGAATATTTCAAGTTTTCAAAAGTAGACAGAAGAAATTTCACAGAAAAGCACGCAATGGATTCCTATGGAGAAAATTCAAGTTACTAGTAAACCCGACTAGGATTACTTTTGCGGTTCAGTACTGGGCTACAAGATGCAGTACTGGCTTCTCTCCTGATCACAGATGAGTACTTCAGAATTTAGAATTCGGTTGATTTTATGGGAATAATTTAAGTTTTCAAAACTTCACACTTAGAAGATTTTTCGAGCCAAACCAGTCAATGTTATCCATGGCAGGTAAGTGAGTTAACGGTTTCCAGGTGAGTACTCGACTGGGGAAGTTAGGGTCCTTGGCATAGACTCGGGGTCTCCCAGGGTCAGGTAGGTACAGTTGGTTCACCCTCAGCGGCACAGGGGCAGCCGGGTGCAGAGGTAGTTAGGCCCAATGTTATCCAACGAGGGAAAGGGGGCCTCCGGTTGGTGGCTGCTGGCTAGCAGGCCACGCGGCTGTGGGAGCTGGGCTCCTGGTCACTTGCTCTGGGCAAAGGGGGAAGTAGGATAGGACAAAGGTTGCACAGCCAGAGGCACCCGGGCGGCTGGGTGAAGGGTGCTTTTGAGCCATCGGGCTCTCCATGTTATTCATTGGGAAAAGTAAAAAGGGAACAAAGGCTGCCGACTCGGGGATGGTGATTCTTCAGGTGCGACCACCACTTCGAGAGGTAAGTTGGGATCTTGGAGAAGAGGTAGGTACCCCAAAGGCAGGCACAGGGGGCTGCAGGGAGCCGGGTGCAGGGGTGTCTTTTGGCGTCGGGGAATCTTATCCTCAGCTGGTCGCGGTTGGTGGGGTCCCTGGTTCTGAGGCTGCAGGCGTCGTCTGGTTCGTCAAGAAGGGTCTTTGTGATCTTTGATCACTCTGGCACGGGCTGGACTCGGCGGGTGCAGAGTGGGCAGGTCTTGAGCTGTCTGGCTGGCACCGGGGGTGGTTGTTGAAGAGTAGCTTCTGCTTATGGGAGTCCCAGTCTTTAAGAGGGTCAAGGCAGGCAGGTCCTTTGGGTGTCCCAAGGTTGCTGTCCGCAGGAGTCGCTGGGATTAAGCAAGAGCAGGTTCCAGGATCGACAGGCCGGTAGGGCTGGGGTCAAGTCATTGAGTGTCGTCCTGTTGTTAGCAGCTAAACCGCGGGTCTTTTTCTTCTTGATCCTCTTTCTTCTTTTCTTATCGGGATCTGAGGAAGGAAGGTTCAGGGAGCCCCTAAATACTAAATTTAGGGGCGTTACAGATAGGGCAAGGGCAGGGACCAATAGGTCCCTGTCCTGGGGTGGGTACACCCCTTAGCCTGCTCCTCTCCTGTGAGAGGGGGGTAGGAGCCTAGCTGTGATTGGGCAGGGCTCCCCATCTTCAAGATGGCTGGAACCCAGGGGCGTGCTTCACCTCACCTCTCCCACCTGAGGGGTGGGGTTGGCACACCCTGGCACACCTCCCTTCCTGACGTAGGGTTTCCCGCCAGTCTTCCTGCCAGAGTGGGGGTTTGAACTGATGGGGGACAGTTGCTGAGTACAGTAAATGGTCTGGAGAAGCTCAGAGGCGGCATGCCTTTTGAAGCTTCCCCCTGCCCAACCTGGGGGAGGAGACCCAGATCCTCGCCCAGGATGTGCATTGTTGCAGACCCAGCAGAGCGAGGGGCTCTCCACCCAGGGGTCCAGCAACATGTCTGCTGTGTGGCAGCCTCTGCAGCCACTCAGACCAGACGTGGATTGTAGGTTAGGTTTTCTGGGGGCATCGCTAAGATGCCCTCTGGTGCATTTTACATTAAATCCCACACTTGCATCAATGCGAGTTTAATGTGCTGAGAAGTTTGGTACCAAACTTGTCAGTCTTCAGTGTAGCCATTATATTGCTGTGGAGTTCATAGTGACAACCTCCCAGCACCATATACTCTTAATGGCATCACTGCACATACAGTGCCCAGGAATGGCTCTGGGTACTGTAGGGGCAGAGGGCTCATGCACCTGTGCCCACACCACTGGCAGAGGGCAGCCAGCCAGAGGGGTGACTAAAGTATGCCAGGAAAGGTGGTTCTGTGGGCATGGCACACAGGGATGTGTTCCATGTCGACTCTCTGTTTAGGTCTGTACTTAGACACGCAGCCTGCAAAGGCAGTCTGTGGGTGTCAGGGTACATGGCCCCTAAGGTTGGCACAATACGTGCTGCAGGACTTCGGGGTCTTTTCTGGTCACCAGGCCCTGGGCACCTAGGGTACCTTTTACTAGGGGCTGATAGGTGGCCAAAGATGCCAATTGGGTTTTGTTTCAATACATTTTTATGGAAGGAACACAGGCCCTGGGTACCTTGTTGGCAGGAGCCCAGGACACACTCAGTTAAAAGCACATCAGCAGTTCAGCAAAAAGTGGGGGCGTACCAATGCGAGAAAGATGGCACTTTCTCACACTATAGAAACTAATATTTGAGATCTTTTTCCTACCTAGTGCTAATCTGAAGATAGCCTTATTAAGAAGAGTAAAAAAATAATCTATGGCGCAGCCATCCTTGGTACTGGGAAAAGCAGGTTTGGCACATTTTCCCTGTAAGGACATGTAGAAACTTTCACTACATATGCCCTACTTTTAAATACTATGCACCCTGCCTGAGGGCTGGAAAGGCCTACTTTATTGGTGACTTACTATTATTTAAAAGGCCGGTTAAAAGTCTAATTATTAGAATTGCCCTGCTAGGCTGCTTTAGCAGGCCTAGAACCATGTTTAAAATGGTCCCTTTAGTGGTGGCACAATAAGTGCTTCAGTTCACTAGTGAGATTAACTTACAGGACCTGGGTAAACTTAGTGCGATATACTAGTGACTTGTATGTAAGTTAAATGTGCCAATCATGAGTTTAAGCAATTTGACAAGTTTTTTGGGGTCGGAACTCATTCTCTGGGCCCTGGTTAACAGGGTCCCAGTGTACAGAGTGCAAAAACGGACACCATTGGTCCTAAAATTGGGGGCAATCCTGCAAAAAGAGGCACTTTGTTACAGACCGCATGATAAATCGGTGGCATCCTCCAAAGTTCAGCCTGGAAATGTTAAGGATCCTGTGAAACTAAAGAACTGAAGAAATAAGGGTTGGCATGATTACTAAGCAGCATTTACATAAACTGCAACCTAGGAAACCTGAGGGATAGCCGAGAGCAGAGCATGCAGGAAGAAAATTATACTGGGATATAAAAACTCTAGGATGCTGTTCCTCCAAAGAGAAAGAAATAAGGGAGGAGAATCGGTCGAAGGAGACTGGGAGAAGGGTTGATCTACTGGTACGGGGGGGGGGGATCCGATTGACCAGAAGTGATAGCACTCACCCACCTAGATGGGTGTCATGCTTCATCATTGGGCAGCTCATTATTGGGCCAGTGCTGCAATACCCAATGGTCCCCCCCTGAGGGGGCTCTTTGCCAGAGATCTTCCTAGTTGGTTGCTGTAATGGTGAATGCAAGTGAGGATATTGTCAATGTAGGGTGGTTTAGTGAGTGTCTAAGGGGTACTGAGGATGGCTTAATACGATGGGTCCCTTGACAAGAGTAAAAACAAACTAACACTGTCCTGCAAACCAATGAAAGTTTTTTTTTTTTTGTTTTTCAATTTTATTGCAATTGGAAACATTACAGCAGTGTTTAAGGACACGGCGGAATGACCATTAACCAAGAATAGTACACAATAGACAGTGAAACTTACATTAAGCCTTATTAACTTCCCTTGGCAAAGCATTCCATCTAACCTGCCTCAAAACATAATTCATCATACTCAGGATATGCAGTGAACCCCCCCACACCGCCCACCTTCATGGGAACCCTCCCTGTTAGATTAATCAATTGCGGAATCCTCACTGTCAGAGGAGGGGGGAAACAATGAACCTTGACAGCTTAAACTATGTGAAGTAGGGGAGCAACATGTTTCATGCCATGTGTGGCTCAACCGGATCTTAGGCAATTCGTCAGTACCTAAGACCTGATCCTTAACCTACCCTTGAGTGGCAATGAAGGTGTGTTTTTAGGTCTCGCCTGAGACAGTGCATGGTGTGCCTTCGAGACATTTAGTAAGTGGCTTTTAAAAGGGCCACCAGAGACTTTTGGTGGCCTAAATATTGCGTGCATGCGCGCAGCCGCCATCTGCCTTTCTGTCATGGCTCTTTAAGCCTCCTCCAGCCCCTTGCTGTCTGCTCTTACTACCCCCCTTAACTGCAGATAACAACCATTTAAAGTGACCTTCTACCACCTTCTTTCTGCCACTCTTCCTGATCTCGAATACTGATATTCTCTATGCTCGCAGGATCTCACGGGTCTTCATATGTGATTTCTGTAATTTCCATCAGCTCGAATGTTACTACTGTTCTGCAGACGTGTTACTTAGCATGTGTGCATATTTTGACTTTGGACTCCAGTTCCTCTACCTTTCCCTTCAGCATTATCTATATTTCTGCTGATCTCCATTAGACGTCCCAGGTTTTTGAGGCCCTTATTCACTTTTTCACTGATTTTGAGTCTTAGTTGGCCGAGGCACTCTTCTGCTGCCTACTTCGTAATGCCACGCAACCGGTGTGAGGTTTCTAGATTCCCAGGGACATAGGTTCTGGAATTATCTCCGCTAATCTCTCGCTTGGCTTTGTGTTGTAAAGTAATTCATTATGTTCTAAGATATAGAGTGTACATTCGTATGTTGCTAAATGTTTTATCCTACCTCGCAGTCACACATCTGTCGTAGCCTCAGTGTTTCAGTCAGACAAGTCAACATTGTGTTATCATATTCACTCCCCCGGTCACCTTCTTGCCCGTTTCCACCCCAACCAGATCGCCCTCACATCCAAACATGCTTTATTTATTTCAGCTTTATTTGCACTTCAACGCCCCTCACATCACTCAGGAACACACCAGCATCACTTTGCGTGACCACAGCATCACTATGCGTGACCACAGCATCACTATGCGTGACCACAGCATCACTATGCGTGACCACAGCATCACTATGCGTGACCACAGCATCACTATGCGTGACCACAGCATCACTATGCGCGACCACAGCTTCGCTCAGCGCCACCACAGCTTCGCTCAGCGCCACCACAGCTTCGCTCAGCGCCACCACAGCTTCGCTCAGCGCCACCACAGCTTCGCTCAGCGCCACCACAGCTACGCTCAGCGCCACCACAGCTTCGCTCAGCGCCACCACGGCTTCGCTCAGCGCCACCACGGCTTCGCTCAGCGCCACCACGGCTTTGCTCGTCGACCCCCACGGCATCGCTCGTCGACCCCCACGGCATCGCTCGTCGACCCCCACGGCATCGCTCGTCGACCCCCACGGCATCGCTCGTCGACCCCCACGGCATCCCTCGTCGACCCCCACGGCATCGCTCCTCGACCCCCACGGCATCGCTCCTCGACCCCCACGGCATCGCTCCTCGACCCCCACGGCATCGCTCCTCGACCCCCCCCCCCCCCCCCGGCATAGCTTCTCAACCCCCCCCCCCCCCCGGCATAGCTTCTCGACCCCCCCCCCCCCCCCCCCTCCGGCATCGCTCCTAGACCCCCCCCCCCGGCATCGCTCTATGCCACAACAGCAACACTCTTGGGAGCCGATAAAAGACAGGGGAATGATTATGTTCTGGAGTACAGAAGTGGGAATCCTAAACTAGTATGCTTGTTTGTATATATTTTACACATGAAATAAGGTAATAGATTAGTTGTTTAGCGAGCCCTGCACAGGGACAACACGTCTTGGTTCAAAAATTTAAAAAAATGTGATTTTGTATTTGGTTACAACCCAGGGATGAATACAAAATCCATATAGTGTAAAAGAAAAATCCTATCTATGGTGTGAGGTATTGTGCTTTGAATATACCACAGCATCACTCACCGACACCACATCATCACTCTAGGCCAACACTGCATCACTAAACAACACCACAGCTTCAGTCAGCACCACCACAGCGACACTCTGGGCCACCACCGCATCGCTCAGCACCACCACCACCACCGCATCGCTCAGCACCACCACCGCATCGCTCAGCACCACCACCGCATCGCTCAGCACCACCACCGCATCGCTCAGCACCACCACCGCATCGCTCAGCACCACCACCGCATCGCTCAGCACCACCACCGCATCGCTCAGCACCACCACCGCATCGCTCAGCACCACCACCGCATCGCTCAGCACCACCACCGCATCGCTCAGCACCACCACCGCATCGCTCAGCACCACCACAGCATCGCTCAGCACCACCACAGCATCGCTCAGTACCATCACAGCATCACACTAAAGCAACACAACATCACTCAGCATCAACACAGCATCATTCTGCATCAACACAGCATCAGTCAGGGCCGCACCACAGCATCAGTCAGGGCCGCACCACAGCATCAGTCAGGGCCGCACCACAGCATCAGTCAGGGCCGCACCACAGCATCAGTCAGGGCCGCACCACAGCATCAGTCAGGGCCGCACCACAGCATCAGTCAGGGCCGCACCACAGCATCAGTCAGGGCCGCACCACAGCATCAGTCAGGGCCGCACCACAGCATCAGTCAGGGCCGCACCACAGCATCAGTCAGGGCCGCACGACAGCATCAGTCAGGGCCGCACGACAGCATCAGTCAGGGCCGCACGACAGCATCAGTCAGTGCCGCACGACAGCATCAGTCAGTGCCGCACGACAGCATCAGTCAGTGCCGCACGACAGCATCAGTCAGTGCCGCACGACAGCATCAGTCAGTGCCGCACGACAGCATCAGTCAGTGCCGCACGACAGCATCAGTCAGTGCCGCACGACAGCATCAGTCAGTGCCGCACGACAGCATCAGTCAGTGCCGCACGACAGCATCAGTCAGTGCCGCACGACAGCATCAGTCAGTGCCGCACGACAGCATCAGTCAGTGCCGCACGACAGCATCAGTCAGTGCCGCACGACAGCATCAGTCAGTGCCGCACGACAGCATCAGTCAGTGCCGCACGACAGCATCAGTCAGTGCCGCACGACAGCATCACTGTGCACCACCGCCTCACTGTGCACCACCGCCTCACTGTGCACCACCGCCTCACTGTGCACCACCGCCTCACTGTGCACCACCGCCTCACTGTGCACCACCGCCTCACTGTGCACCACCGCCTCACTGTGCACCACCGCCCAACTGTGCACCACCGCCTCACTGTGCACCGCCTCACTGTGCACCGCCTCACTGTGCACCACCACCGCCTCACTGTGCACCACCACCGCCTCACTGTGCACCACCGCCTCACTGTGCACCACCGCCTCACTGTGCACCGCCTCACTGTGCACCACCACCGCCTCACTGTGCACCACCACCGCCTCACTGTGCACCACCACCGCCTCACTGTGCACCACCACCGCATCACTGTGCACCACTAGCACCGCATCACTGTGCACCACCAGCACCGCATCACTGTGCACCGCATCACTGTGCACCACCAGCACCGCATCACTGTGCACCGCATCACTGTGCACCACCAGCACCGCATCACTGTGCACCACCAGCACCGCATCACTGTGCACCACCAGCACCGCATCACTGTGCACCACCAGCACCGCATCACTGTGCACCACCAGCACCGCATCACTGTGCACCACCAGCACCGCATCACTGTGCAGCACCAGCACCGCATCACTGTGCAGCACCAGCACCGCATCACTGTGCACCACCACCACCACTGCATCACTGTGCACCACCACCACTGCATCACTGTGCACCACCACTGTGCACCACCACTGCATCACTGTGCACCACCACTGCATCACTGTGCACCACCACTGCATCACTGTGCACCACCACTGCATCACTGTGCACCACCACTGCATCACTCAGTGCCTCTTACACTTTTTAATTACAACTTCTCAGCATGCTGCACAGCAACCACACTTCTCTACTGCACAGCGTAGAAACATTGGCAAAGTTAATAGCTCCACATCAAACACTTACAAAGCCCCCAATGCATAGACAATAGGTCTCGCCTTTAGGACATTATAAGTGTTTAGTTATCCAGCACAATATCCTTGATTAAACAACATCAAGTGTTGCATGGCTAAATGCTTATAAGGTCCCAAAAGCGAGACCTATTGGCTATGCCATTGCTTGTTAAGTATATGTGCCCAATCAATATCTTGTCAACTATACCTGCTACGGTTCAAGACATCAGAAGTCTGACCTGTAAAAGAAAGAAAATTACAGTTGTAGGATTCACTCCTATTTTACCAATGCTTGTCCGTGTGTTTCCTCCTTCCCCGTGAGTGCGCGCATACTGGTTGAATGCCTTGACCATGTGGCATTTGGATGATTAACAACGTTGTGTTAGGCGTCAATTCACCCCTCTCCCAGTTGCACTGCTAATTGTGCTTCTTTAGCGTCAACTTTATAGTTTCAAACATTATTACTCATGTTCTCCTGCGTAATCCAAATTTTTTCTTGTCATCTTTTTAATTTACTCAATACAATCCACGCGCAGGAATGATATGCCATTTCCAAGGTTTCCCATGTTAAGGTGTGCCCTCCGGGCCTCTAACCAAAAACACGAACTGATGCAAATTCATCCAAGGCAATGTTTATTAAAAACCCAATGCATTTCGGGCTGACAAAGCCCTTCTTCGGGGGTAACTGCCAAGGCGTTAAAAACACTCCATCCTCCTCTCACCAATGTGTAACCAGAAAAGATGACAAGAAAAAATGAGGATTACGCTGAAGAACATGAGTAATAATATTTGAAACTATGGGTGTTCCAAGTCTTGGCGGCGAGGTAGGGGAAAGAACTTTCACCAGTTCTGGTCTTGTGGATCCTGGGGACGGAGGCTAGGGTGAGTTGGGCATAGTGGAGTTGTCTGGCGGGCACGTGGAGTGCAAGGCGGTGGTTCAGGTATGCTGGTCCTTCGTTGTGGAGAGCATGGTAGGCATTTGTGAGGAGCTTGAAGGTCATTCTCTTTATGACTGGGAACCAGTGGAGTTGTTGGCAGTATTGCTTGATGTGGCTGCGGCGGGGGATGTCGAGGACCAATCTGGCTGCAGCGTTTTGGACGTTCTGTCGTTTTTTGAGCTGTTCCTGGGTGACACAGGTGTAAAGTGTGTTGCCATAGTAGTCTGCTGGTAATGAGTGCGTGGGTGCAGGCAGAGAGTGTGGAAGCAGGCTGATGAAACTGCATTGATTTGGCTGTTCAATGTGAGCGAAGAGTCAAGTATGATGCCAAAGTTGCTTGCTTGCTTGCTCCATTGGCGTCCGGGGGATTGGGGGGTGAAATCACAGAGCGGCTGGCGACCAGGAGCCATCCCAGGCTGACTGGGTGGATCCCAGGATGAGTACTTCGGTCTTGAGGCAGCTGTCTTTCATTAGCATTTAGAGTGGTGTTTGTTTCCGCAGTTAAGAGCGGCCCTCTGCCCAATTCTAAGGGGCACAATCTGGTATGCATGGATGTAGCGATTAGATGGTATATGGTAAAAGTAGGTAAAGAGAAACTCTCCAAGTTTAGATTTGTCAGTACTCATGTGGTTCAACATGGTAATGCACCTGTGACCTACCCTCCTCTGCCGTCCTGGAGGTAATGAGGCTCTCGGGGAGAGGGTTTTTAGGTCTCGTAGAGAGACCTTTTGCCATCCATCCACAAAGCTGACTTTTTACGATGAGGATTTGAGGATTTTCAACAGTTCACGAGAATCCCAATCACGTGACCTGCTCTCATGCACGAGCCTTCCCCCTGCCAGCAGCCTTTCTCCCTTCACAGCCATCTGTTCCTCTCTCCCCACCCCCCGCCGTCACTTATTCACGGCCGCAGGCCATGCCTCGCATTTACTTCCCCGGCTCTGCTCCCCGCCCCGCCTCCTCTCTATCCCTCGCTCTCCTTCACCCTGCCCCCACCACCTCTCGATATTGCTGCTTGTTTGTCTGCTCCAGTTTCCGAACTTGAACGATAGTGCCCTGTCTACAGAGCACAATACTGCTGTTGTAACTTTTATACGCACTTTAAACTAAACCCTATTATTTATGTGTCGACTATGAAGGGTGAAATGCTGGGTTGGAGCGCCTGAGTTTGAAAGACGTGACTGCAGCCAGACCTTTAACTCTCAGAGCTATTCTGCCAGCTTGAGGGAAATCCAGCTTGATCTAGAATGTATTCATAAAGAAAAAATGTGCCAGTAAATAAAATCCGCCTTTTAATTATGCAAGTAATTTCGACGATCACCAACAACGATCTGCCTGTCCTTCTTACTAAACAAGAAAGCAAAACGTGTTCAAAATAAATTGGCTCCAAGTTTTTGCACGTGTGCGTTCGACTCGCACATGACACAATTGCCACCGAATTGTAAACTCACTTGTGAACAAGTTCAGAAGGTAGGGGAAATACATGAGAACACAACAATGATTTATTGGCATGCCTGTGGGTTGACACGTATTTCCAAAGCTTCACAGGTTCGAATGGTTGTCACAGTTTTACACGGGGGTCACAGATCTTTTGTTTTCTGCTGTAGAAGAATAGCTTCCAGGTCCGGCCATTCCCTCTGCTATTTCTCACCAAAGTGCTATGTACGAGCACAAAGGAGCAAGCCGGGTAATTTCCTCCTTCACACCACTGGAAAGTCAGAAACAAGGGGGCACAAACATTCCCAAGCCGTTTCAAAAAGTAAAAGGGTTCCAATTAACACGTGTGGAAGGAACAAGCCAAGGACCAGGCCAGGGGCACAGGACAGAAGCAGATTTTGTGTTCGATATGTTCCCACCTGTGCTGCACATGGCAGTTCTCTCTACACCCAGCACTGCATGGCCCATGAGATATCCATTTCTGATACAGTGGTAGCATTGCTAACAGTCGCAGAAAGACGTCATGGCAATAAAGTTGTTTACACTGAATTGAGCCCTTCCTTCTTAGGAAAGTCCTAAACAGGCCGCCTTCAACATCAAAGAGCTCCGTTGTTTAGGGCCGTCATTCTTTCCTGCAGATTATTCTGGCGCTTTGGGGGAGGGGGGCGGACACCCATCATCCCGCTGAGAAGATACTAGCATCTTTCCAAGCATTTTAAAGTACATCATTTAATTCAAAGTATCCTTAAGTACTCGGAGGATTTACTAGAAGTAAGTACTGCGAAAAATCAAAAGAAGTTACTTCCCTGTAAGCACAGTCCTCCAGAGTATCTCTCTGAAATTCTCACGTATGAAAGGTGTAATGCTGGTGTACTCGCCACACAAATCCATGCTAGCATTTTACTGGGGCGGGTAATCCTATTGTCCCTTTTGAGTTAGGTTACATTATTACCAGTGAGCTGGGTAACAGTAATATCTGCCATTAGAACTGATGGTTGCCAAATAATTTAGGCAACATATAAAAAGTGTTGAGAGTTTACACTTAGAGTGCTTAAAATGTGTGAACCTCGACTACCAGCGCCTTGCGGATTTATGTAGCTGAAGGCAAACCTGCCAGGTTCACAAAACTGCAATGCAAGGGGCTAGCTGTTAATAGTGCACAGCTGGAGTGGCACATGGGGCCAGTGGTTGCAGGGGGCCACTGCACCCAAATTATAGCTGTTTACTATCCAATTGGGAGTTAGATGAGCATATTTTTCTCGCTGCAACAGAGCCCATTGCACTGTTGCTGCACCACAGCTAAAATGATACAAATTCTATTGCAAAACACTAATCTTTCAAAAATAGGGATTCAGACACGCATTTCTTTTTCTTTCCTGGTAATATAATTTCGGAACCGTATCACACTTCACACAAAGGAAATCAAAGGCAGCAGGGTCTAAGTATCTTTACCCAGATAAGTGACATGCTATGCACTGATTGATCTACTAAGCTGAAGTTCCGCATTCAGAGCATTTTGGAGAGTGGGCCTCCTCAGAGATGAGAGGCTGTCTGGACTTCGTTCATGTGCCTTCAGGATAAGGTCGCATTGTCTCTCATCTCTATGTACATATTAACACCTCAATGGAGTTTAGGAATTAGGTCTACAGATATCTGTCGGTCTATTGCCCAGGGAACAACACATGGACACAGAGAATGGGCCTGTAGTTAAACCACAGTATTTACTACAGCAAGGCACTTCGGTTTCAAACAAACGTCACAGCTCCATTTCTCCTCTTGCACACATTCACCGTGCACGTATACAGCTCTCCCACACACGCCTGCATCAGGCCAAGTACTTCAAATACCGTACCTAAGGCACGATTTGGCTAGGAACTGTTTGTGCCACACATGTTGCTGTCTGCCCCAGTCAGGCCCAGCCTCGGATTGGTAACGCAGGCATTCGGGCAATGCCCGAGGAGCCGGTGTCTGAGTTCCTGCTGTGGGCTGCTTTTTTGAGCAGTCTGGTGGGCCCATTTGGGTGCTGTCTCTAGTGTTCGAACACAGCCAGGTGCCCAGTGGGTGTCTGAGTGGCCTTTCTAGAGGCAGATGGGCGCTCGTTACCTCCGTTTTGCAACAGCCTTTGTCTCGCTGGCTGGCCCATTAATGTGTGCACATACTGAGCGGGGCAGGGGGCCTGTGCAGAAGTGGCCTCACTTGTTTTCAGTGCGTTTCACTAGTGTAATCTAATGCGTGCATTTTTTTAAGTCCCCCCACCCCCTCCTTCTTTTTATAGCAATTACGCTGAAGCAGTGATTTGAGGAAAGGCATTATACAAATGGGGGCCGATTTTTAGGTCTCGTAGAGAGACCTAATGCCGTCCATCCACAAAGCTGACTTTTTACGATCCGGATTTTGACGAGTGCATGTGCTCTCGTGCACGAGCTTGCCCGAGCCATCTGCCTGCTTCCTGCCTTGAAGGCAATCTGCTTCTCCGCCCCCCTGGCAGCCAAACGCTCTTCAAAGGGTTTGCTCCACGCCCCCCGCCTGCACCACTCTCCATACTTCTCCTCCCACCTCCACGGCCGTCCTTTCTGGCCGCCTCGCACACCACATCAAAGCGTCCAGATCACAGCCTGTCCAGCCTGTGCCTTCTCTCCCTACCCTTAACCCTGCCCCCACCACCTCTCGATATTGCTGCTTGTTTTTCGTGCGTTCTTTCTATGTTCTGTTTTATCTCTGTCTTTGCCGACCTTTTTTACTCTCCTCCATCTTTTATTCTTTCTTCTCATCCACCCTCCTCTCTTTTCACTGTTATCTGCATTGTCCGCCCATATTTGCTCCTATTACCCGTTCTCTACTTCTGTTCTTTTTCTTGTTTACCTTTCACTGTCTGTTCACTTCTATGTCTCTGCAGTAAATTTGATCATAATATCAATAATATAATAAAAACGAATAGCATTACATTTTTGCTCTAGAACATTCCACGGTTTCTGCATCTTTGCACCTGTGTACATGTGTAACGGTTGTTACTGTTACCTAATTAAAGGGCCCTCTTGTTATATGTATTATTATCGTTATTAATGGTATCTAAGACGCTTCAACAATATGCCACCACAAAGCTCCAATAAACTATCAGCTGGGAAGGATATAGCCTGACGGCTAGGGCGGCCGAGCTCTAACCTGGGGAACCAGGTTCGCGTCTCGGCAATGACTCTCAACATTGTGTGATTCTGGTCAAATCCCCTGTGCCTAACAAAAACGAATGTGTCCTTGTGTAACGCAACTGGTGCTCATGTAAAGCGCTCTGATGCCGTCTTGTCACGTTTGTGTTATGTATAACTCCGGCAGAATATTTTTTAAAGCAACGTGGTTCTTTAGTTTGTTCTTTTATTTGTTTAGAAGCCTCCTAAGAATGAAAGTCAGAGGACAGAGCTATAGAGACCCCAAAGCTCTCCGAGCTCCCTGCATCCGCCGGCCGCTCATGGTAGCCTCCACACTGGCCCCAAAGCGAAAGGCACATATGCACCGTGGCAGGCGTCACAAAGAAAACTCATCAGTGACCCAGGACATGAAAGGCAGCAAGAATTCACTGGATGCCAGTCCTGCTGTGAGCATTCCAGGGCATTTCTTGGTAGACTGGGCAGTCATTCACCAGTGTATTGGCTGATGGAATATATCCATTTGCCCGTTTGCAAGTGCGATCAGGTGACAGTGGCCGGGATGGCGAGCATTAGTTACCCTTTGGAAACAATCTGACGTGCAGATAGCTGCAGGACCAATCCAACAGGCTATTTACGGGCTGCCCTTAACATACACACAGTTGCATGACCTGCAGCTATACACATTTCTTCTGAGTTAATTACGTATACGGTTATGAAAATATATGGTTAGTCATAAAATTGCCAACACCTCCCCAGCAGTGGTACAGCAAGGATGCTGTGAAACCAAAAGCAAGAAAGGAAACTGGGTACACTGGTTGGGAAGTAAAAGCCATTATTGGGGTGCAGTGGGGCCCTGGACCCACTAGCTTCCCGTCACACTGGACTTTCTGTACTTATATACTAGCCACCATGACCTGAAGTCTCAAATATAGACCACTAGTTTGGACAATACAGCACCACCACAGCATCACTCAGTGGCACCACAACATCACTGAGCTCCACCACAGCATCAATCTGTGCAACCATTCAACAACAACTGGTTCAAATATGTTATCTCAATGTTTCAAGCTTTATTACAAATGTAACAAAAAGATGTTAATATTTGACATATGTTCTTGGATTTTCGTCACAATAAAATACACTGAACATAATCTTCACAAATGTTATTTACAAAAGTTTAAGCTATTGCCATTATAAATTACAATAACTTTTATTTAAGTATTAATTAATAAAAAAAATTAAAAAACATTGCTATTTGTAATGTCAATACATGTAACTCACGTAAATACAACACATATTGCATTACAAATGCTATAGGTGTCACATTTGCGAGAGTTATAACTATTGGCATTGTAAATGACAAAGCTATTAATTTCTCAATTTTCAAAAACAAAACCTAAATAAAAAATGTGTCATTTACAATACCAATAGCTCTAACTTTCCTAATACGAGACCTATTGCATTGCAAATGCTTGTTAAAGCAAGTCGGAATCGGTCTCGGGTGCAGCCTCCGGTTATTTGACCTTCTTTTGAGATGTGGCCGCATTTTTAGGAGAGGTGGAGAAAAGCTTCTACAGCCCCGATCTCGTGAACATAATCAAACTGAACAGTTATTGTCTTTGACCTCAAACAATAAATCCCGGGCTTTGGGCTGTAGGAGTTCTGCAAGGTTATCTAACCCTTGGTGGAAGATCTGTGTGATTTTATGATATGGGACACATGCATGAGGATGCTGATTTCAAGTAATAAACTTTTTGAATGCCACCTACAGACAATGTGTGTTTGCTCAGCAATAGAGCATAATTATTTTAATCTGATTTCACTCGACAGTGTGAGATGTATAAATGTGTTCTAAAGGTATTGTATTTTACACTTTTTTTTTTACAGATACACTGTTGCTATTTAGCGCCATGTGGCGACCTATGTTCTTTAAAGAGAAGTTTCCGTGTAGAAGATTCAACTGAAGAATTTACTACGGTAAGGGTGATTACAAACATGTACAATCTATCTGTTTTAAAACAAAACTGTGATAAAGCAGCAATCTAATCATGGTTTTAACATTTTTAAAGTTATAACCTCAATAAATCGGAGTGTACTGGCATTCATAAAGAAAATATGTTCTGCCTTCTTAAACTCTTGT
This sequence comes from Lissotriton vulgaris, assembly GCF_964263255.1. Lineage (NCBI taxonomy): Eukaryota > Metazoa > Chordata > Amphibia > Caudata > Salamandridae > Lissotriton > Lissotriton vulgaris. Next base: position 541,326,274 of record NC_141685.1, on the reverse strand, counting down.
CCGACATTGTAATGCTATATTTTACATGTTAGAGCATTATAAAATTAATGTCTCCGTTTCTTATGTCATTTGTGATGTTAACAATTGGATGTGTATTTTGGTGATGATTGAAAATTTAAAATTGTGCAAAACCACTCTACAAACAATAAAGCGCTTTATGGAAGTCCCTTAAGAATGGATTTTAGTGCTTTGATAAGTAACCATTTCATATTTAGTTTTCATTCAATTGTCATTGGGTTGGCATTAAGATGCTGGGACAAGTAGACTCCACCCACCTACTGCACAAGCCGTGGCTGACAGTTCAATGTCACATAATAGTTAAGAAAAATAGGAATCCTCTGCTGCTACAGCAAGACATGCGTATATAAAATGTTCCAGATTCAATGGGATTCATTAATGCAAAGATTTTACTGTTAGGCAGAGTGATTAAGATGTTAACATTTGTTTATTGTAACTTAGAGATGGCTCTTTGTGTAGGAAATGGGTCAGCTGAAACCTACAATTTGCTGAAGCTACTTTAAAACATTTTAAGTTTATGGTGCAACAATAAAGACTGGATCACGTTGGTTTGACTGTACATTATCAGGAAAAAAGGGTATGGCATGTAGATCAAATTGGTCTAACTGTATATTACATAAACAAAAAAGCATGGCGGTACACTAAATTTAATGGTATTGGAGGAGGATTATTTGTCAAATATCCACGTTTTAAGCTGCTTTCTGAACGCTAGGTGGTTCTGGGTGAGGCGCAGGTAAGCGGGGAGTGAGTTCCATGTTTTAGCAGCCAGGTATGAAAAGGATCTGCCTCCCATGGTGGTCTTGTTGATGCGAGGTACAGTGGCGAGGGCTTGGCTGGAAGAACGTAGTTGGCCTAGACCTCCTCCTCATCTCACCTCCATCCATGCCCTCCCATCTCCTAAACCCACTCCCAAACCCCTCACCTGCATGCTTGTTAACTGCTGCTCCGCTGCCCGACATGCCATAGAAATCTCTGAAACCATCCTTAGCGAATCCATCGACATTGCGTTCCTTACAGAATCCTGGCTTAATGACCACTGTACAAGCATTCTTGACCTACTCTCACCCCCGGGCTACTCCATCATTAGGAAAGATAGACCCATCCCAAAAGGCGGTGGTGTAGCTATCATCTTCAAAGACGAACTACAGCTCTCCCTTATCAAGAACACAGAATAAGCCTCCTTTGAATACCTTATAGCCGAACTCCAAATACAGGGTTCCTCCCCATCCGCCTCCACAATATATATAATCCGCCTGGAAATCACTAACCATTCATTGACGAGCTATCTAACCTTCTTACCCAATCCTCAATTTCCAAATCTAAAAACATCTTCCTGGGAGACTTTAACCTCCATTGGAATGATACCAAAGATCCCTCAATCTCCCTCCTCTCTGACCTTCTCGAAATTAATGACCTCAAACAAATCTGTCAATCACCATCCCATTCCAAAGGAGCCACCCTTGACGCTATCATTACCAGCAAAGATCTAGCCCTCCTATCTAACATCATTCCCATTGACTGGTCAGACCATCACCTTATCCTGTTCTCCATAACCACCTCTGCCTCCCCCCCTCCTTCCAAAACTATTAAACCCATGAAACTGATCAGAAATCTGTCATATCCCTCCCGACTTACTTGAATCCAAACTTCATGCCCAGCTTCTCGCTTTCCCTCCTTCCCTTAACACAAATGAACTAACCGAACAATATAACAAAGCTGTCACTGCTACCCTTGACCTTCTAGCCCCTCTCAAACTCAAAAAACAAAGAAATATCCCCTCCAAATCATGGTTTAACACAGACCTAAATAATGAAAGACGTAGACTCAGACTGACTGAAAGATTATGGAGACAGCACCCCTCTCCCTCTAACCTGCCCCGCCTCAGACTTGCTAGATCGTCCTACAAAAAACACATCTTTAGACAAAATACTTCCTTCAGGTCACAACTAGATCGAGCTCAAAATAGGCCAAGAGAACTATTCAACATTGTGCGCAATCAAACTGTGTCCGCTTACCCTGTCACACTGGCCCCGACGACCAGATGTGAAGAAATAGCTCTCTTTTTTTCAGACAAAATTAAACTCATTGAGCAATCCTTCCTCTCTACTGCGCTCCCTACCACTAACCCGAACATCTCTCTAAATATCCCACCCTCCTTCATAACTCCCCCAACACCTACTACTGCCCATCATAACTCTGATCTCCCTCACCCCCCATTGCCCTCCATTTTCCTTGACTCCAATCATCCTAACTCTCTTACTAAAAATAATGGCACTTGGCTTAACTTCCAGCCAGTCACTGAAAGAGACGTCTTTAACATCATTTCCAAACTCAAGCCTTCCTCCTACACCAAAGACCCTCTCCCCTCCAAACTTGTCCAGAACCTAAAACACATCATCACCCCTTCCTGGACCTCTATTATCAACAGCTCCCTTGCCACTGGCTGCTTCCCCACTTCATTGCAACTAGGCCAAATGACCCCCATTATCAAAAATCCTTTGGCAGACCCAACCAACCTCAATAACCTTCGTCCCATCTCCAACCTTCCCCTTCTTTCTAAAGCCCTGGAAAAATGTGTTCTTCTCCATCTAGATAGACACATTGAACACTTTAACTTACTAGACCCCTTCCAATCTGGCTTTAGGAAAGGATGCAGCACTGAAACCGCCATGCTGAACATTGTTGACGACTTCCACCACTCACTTGACAATGGTGAATCTAGCCTTCTGATCCTCCTTGATCTCTCTGCAGCGTTTGATACTGTAAACCACTCTGCTCTTAATGTTCTTAGAGATCGTTTCGGCCTGAATGGTATGACACACAAATGGTTCGTCTCATACCTACAACACCGTTCTCAACAAATCAAAATCCAAAATTGCCTATCTAACCCTACCTCTTTCTCCTTAGGAGTTCCGCAAAGATCCATCCTCTCTCCCACACTCTTTAACTTTTTCATGGAACCCCTCACACTCATTCTTAAACTAGCCGGGATCAACTACCATCTCTATGCCGACGACACCCAACTCTATTATAAGATTAAAACTCATGCTGACATCCTTCACCTCCACAACACTCATCAAGATTCAAGCCTGGTTCCACATTAACTACCTCAAACTCAACCCTAAAAAAAACCTGAAATTATTCTTTTTTTTTTTTCACAACCAGTTTATTGATGAAGATGAGCATATGAAATAGAGTGGCAGCCCACAATCAGGACTACACCACCAGACATTACGATACAATCACAGCAGTTAACCAAGTGTCCAAGCAAGAAGATGATGCAATCAAGGATATCAGAAAACAGTTACCCCACCTTCACCTTATACCGCTACCTACCAACCCAACTCCCCGACCCCACCCTGGAACCCACCCGAACCCCATGCATGTGTGCACTAACTGTATCGACGTAAGATTGTGACGTGGGTAATGTGTGTGGACATGGGCTTTGCCAGCCAGTACGGGGCTAAAGGTCTTCTTCTTGCTCCACTGGAGGGTCCAGTGTCAGACCTCTATAGTCTGCCCACCTCTTCCAAATCTTAAAGTGTTTGCGGGGGCATCCTCGCGCCTCAAATATAGGTCTCTCCAGGCCCATACAGAAGTCCATACCAGCCTTCCATGCAGTCAGGGGGGGGGGCCTCACATTCTTCCACGCTCGGGCCAGGTCCCTTTTAGCCACCACCAGCCCCAGTAGGAGCAGGTGCCGCTTATAAATATTGCCACCAACCCCTTCCAGGACGTGCAACAGACCCAGACGGTGAGTACGGGGGAGGGTCCAGCCCAGCACCTCAGACAGACAGCCCCAAACACCCCTCCAGAAGCCAACCAGCCCAGAGCACGACCACATTGTGTGAAGTAGTGTACCCACCTCAGCCCCACACCGCAGACATTCCGGGGACCCAATCAGGCCCGCCTTCCACAGACGCTCTCGGGTATAGTATGCTCTATGGAGAATCTTGAATTGGATGAGTCGGAATCGCATTGCGATAGCCGCCCCCCTCGGGGATTCCAAGGCCTCTCGCCAGTCGTCCTCGTCCAAGGGGCCGAGATCAGCTTCCCAAGTCGTCTTCAGTGAGAGAAGAGTAGGGGAGCAGTGGGTGACCATGGTTTGATAAATGCGCGATACCTTCTTGTCCCCAAGATCGCCCATGAAGACCTTCGCCTCGATCGGGCTAAATTCAGGGAGTGAGTCAAGGTTGGCAATGCTGGGCGTCAGTGCATGTCGGAACTGCAGGTACCGGAAAAATTGAGATTGGGGCATATCAAATTCGGCACTGAGGGTCTGAAAGGATTTGAGTGACGTACCAGACATCACGTGGCCTAACTGCGAGATACCTATTGCATCCCAGCCATCGAAGCCTGACAATTTAGAGAGTTCAGGTAGCATGCCGTTCCGCCATAAAGGTGTTTCTGCGGTTAGTCGGCCCCACCAGCCCACGCGACGCAAGGCCTGTCGCCATATAGCAAACACGAGTTTAGTAACCCTGGGCAGCGAGTTACGCAGTCGGGGTGAGTATAGGATGGTATGGAGCGAGTTATCGCCCATCAAAGCACGCTCTAGGGCATAGGCCGGGTCCCCACCGTCACAGTACCACCATTCGTTCAGAATAAGGAGATGAGCGGCCTGGTAATACGACTGCAGATCCGAGGTGGCCAGGCCTCCACAGTAGGTGGACAAAAAGCATGTGCGCAGTGCCACCCGGGCAGAGCCTCCCGCCCAGAGACAGCGGCCCAGCACTGAGTTAACCTGTTTAAACCACCGAGGTGGGATAGGATACGGATGGTTTTGCAACTCGTAGAGTAGGCGCGGGAGCGCAACCATCTTGAAAATGGCAGAACGGCCAAAGATTGTCAGGGGCATTCGAGACCAAGTTTTGACGTCCGTCTGAACTCGTTCCCAGACGGGCTGCAGGTTACGGTCCCAGGCAGTGTCAGCCGAGTCTGAGAGAAACACCCCAAGGTATTTCAGCCCATTCGTGGCCATCAGTAATCCTGAAGCCCAGGGGTCTGTCACCGGGTCTCCTGATAGCACCCACAGGGTGGACTTGTGGAGGTTAAGATACAAGCCCGAGGCCTCTCCAAACTGGTGCATGATCTCCAAGACACGTGGACCCGAGCGTTGCAAATCAGTAAGGAAAAAGAGGACATCATCCGCGTACAACGCGATCTTGTCCGACAGGGTAGCATTCCATACAAAGCCCCGTATCTGTGCATCCTGGCGCACTCTCGCCGCCAGGGGCTCCATGGCCAGTGCAAAAAGATAGGGGGAGAGCGGGCAGCCCTGCCTGGTCCCTCGGCCTATGCGGAATGTCTCTGACACCGCCCCGGCGACCCGCACCGAGGCTGTAACATCAGTGTAGAGGAGCTTTATATAGGATAGGAAGACCGGGCCTAAGTTGAGCCAAGATAGTAAGGTAAATAGGTACGACCAGCCAACCGAGTCGAAGGCCTTGTTGATATCGGCCAGCAACAACGCCGCCTGGTCCCCCAGGGCTCCAACAGCGTCGATCGCCGCCTGTGCGCGTCTGATATTGTGTCGCGACGCCCTTTGGGGCATAAAGCCTGCCTGGTCCGAATGGACTAAAGCAGTAATGTGTGGAGCCAGACGGTTCGCCAGAGCCTTGGCCAGTATCTTAGCCTCAGTATTAATTAAGGAGATGGGCCTGTACGAATCATGGCTATCTGGGGGCCTGCCAGGCTTCTGAAAGACGAAATTATTCTTTTTTTTTTTTTTTTTTTTCCCCTAAAAACAACCAGCTCCCCATTCAGAATTGGATCTCCGACCTTAATGCCCTCAACTGCTCCTTATCTTTGTCCTCCTCAGTCAAATCACTAGGGATCTCCCTTGACAACCTCCTTACACTCAAGGTACACATCAATAATTCTTCCAAAGGAGCTCTTTTCACTCTCCGCCACCTAAAGAAAATCAAGCCCTTCATCCCTATCGATGATTTCAAACTAGCAGTGCAATCCCTTGTTCTTTCTCGCATCGACTATGGCAATGCCATTCTCACCGGAATTCCCAAGTTCCACCTAGCACCTCTTAAATCTGTGCTTCACCTTGCAGCTAGGCTTACCTCAGACTGAAGCGATTCGACCACATCTCCCCTGCCCTTAAAACCCTTAAATGGCTCCCCATTGAAGGTAGATCCACTTACAAGCCAGCCTGCATTACACACAAAATTCTCCATCAAAACACACCGACCTACCTCGCTAACAAACTCACTAAAGCCGGTTGCTCCCATTCTTTGAGAAGTACTAAAACCTTACTTCTTATCCCCCCCACCTTCTAAAAAAGAAAACCACCCAGTCTCGATCCTTTTCCGGAACGCTCCTTGCATTTGGAATGCCCTTCAAACTGACCTTCACTGCAACCCTTCCTACTCTAGCTTCAAAAAAGAACTCCAACTACATCTCCTCAATAAATACTGGGGACCCTAATCCATATCTGTTCTCTTCCACTGGCCACATCTGTCCGACCCTAGATGCATCCGCCCTCCCTTTTTTTTTTTTTTTTTTTGGAGCCTTACTCGCCCTTCCTCCTCGTCACTTCCCCCTCCCTGTTTGCCACCTTCACTCCTCCTTGCGCCCCCCCTTCCCTTGTCCACCTCCAGCCCTCATCCCCTCCAAACCCCCATCACCTCTGCCCCTCCCGCTTTCTTTCAAGTTGTTGCCTTTTGATATTTTCGATTATTCATATCTTCCATATTTTTATGTGCTTATTTCCCATATGTATCATTTTGAAATCTATCAGGCGGAGACTTAGATGTTGTTTATATACATTGATGCTATGTATGTCCCCTGTCTTATTGACCTTCTTGTCTCTAAAATGTAAAGCGCTCTGATACCCCTGGGTCCAGCTAGCGCTATATAAAACCTCTAAAATAAATAAATGGTTTGGTAGGAACGTTGGTTGAGGGGGTGTTGTTAGTATTACGTTTGTGATAAATAATTTGGGGAGTAAATGATGCAACTGTCTATCTTCTGAGTCTTCTGTAACACAGGAAGGCGGTTTGGGCCGGTGTTTGTGGTTTGTGATCAGTGATTGTTCTGTTTGAGTTCGTATTCAATATACCACATATGTTGTTTAGTTTAGGTTGAATGCCACTAGTATTGCCTCAATGGAGCTCAGGAATTGTTGAGTTTAATGCATTTGGGTAAATGAGCAGGACATATTTTCGAGAGACCAGAAGAGCCATTAAGATGCTGGAAGCAAAGAGTTTTCTTCTAATTGGAAAATGTAAAGCAGAAGAAGTGTGGTTGAGGATGCTACTGGACAGCTGCTTGGAAAAAGAACAAATGGATGAGAAAAACTGACAACTATTACTTCAGATGGTGGTTATAGGATAAATTTATGAGGATGGGCAGGTGGAGGAAGGCGGAAGAGCGTAGTGATGAAGACTGATCGTTTTCAGTATATCAACTTGTGAGGTCGTTTATGAAAATGAACACGTTCAGCTGTTGATTCAAGTAGTGTTTTTGTGAGGAGAACTCATCTGGTGCTCTTCTTGGAGAGCCACCAAGTTAAGGATCACAATTGTTCACTTTGGGTTACATAAGTGATCTTAACATTGGGCAGGTAAGCACGATTGATTAGAAGGTGCCTGGGGTAAGCTGAATGGTTCATCAGAATCACTTGTTAGCACGGAACTGCATGTAGGTGTGACTTTATAATTGTTATTGGCAGCATTCTAATACCTAAAAATAATGACGGTGATGTGGGCTGTGATGCTAAAAGTGTAATTGTTCACCTTGCTGCTGATTGTTTTGCCTCTGTCGACATCAAGAGTGAGGTTTAGCTCTTGCAGTGTATCAATTTAATGGCACCCGTAGTTCTCATTCGTGCACTTAAAGTTCCAATTTACTCAGAAATCGGCCAGGGCATACCTTTAATGTGATTTATTAATTGGAATTCTGTTAATGAATTCATATGTAAACACTGTCCATATAAACGTTTGAGGAGAGCCAATGAAAATACTTTAATGTCTTACCTAAGATGTTTTTTTGTTCTGAATATTTGTTGTGACATGTTGGAGCACAAGTATCAAACCAGTAAGTTATTTTTGTCACTATCCTAAAGAGTGGCTCGCCGTCCATGTTATTTGCCACTTTCCTTGCAAACAATTGTGATTTGGAAATCCTAGTTTTTATTTTTAACCATCTTTCTAATTCTTAAAACTTCCAGCTTGACCAATGTCGTTGGCCCAACATCCTTCACTAGTTCAATGCAAAAACAAAAAATCCAAGGAAGCTTATGTTGCTTTGCGCTTGCGTGTCTTTGTATGGGAATGTCTGCTTGTTATTGATGCCCTCCATTTTCAATATAGTATCTACTTCGAAATAGCTTTCTCACTTCTAAACAAATTGTTTGATTGCGTTCAAGTAGAACATTTCTTTGTCTTCCAAAAAATCAGAAATTAATTGCATATATGGTTGATTTTTTTGTGTTGCTTTAATTGCAGGTGCAATAAATGCCTTTATTTTTGTTTTGTTACAGAGATTCTAAAGTGGGCGGTACTTCTGTGCTCCCAAAGCGATCACTGTTGCATCAAAATACCCTAGTGTCCTTCTCCAAGCTGTCTTTACGGCATGGCCATAAAAACAAAATGCAAGTGTGCAAATTTGAAGAAGGCCAAGATGTCCTAGCTAGATGGTCCGATGGATTATTTTATCTTGGAACTATCAAAAAGGTAACCAATTATTATTATGTTTGTGTGTTAACATGAACAGAGACGAGGGATTGGTGCAGCTATGTTATCCTCAAATTAAGTTATATTGTTGTTTAGGCAATTAAGGAACTTTAAGTTTGCCAAATGACTTTTGGCACAAAAAGATTCTATGGAAGATTTGGGACACCATGTGCTTAGTATGCAAAATACAAAAGTCTCTGTTAAGGGATTGCCTATAGGAAAAGAAATAGTTTGTGCTTTAGGAATAGAAAGTGAGGTAATAAATCAGTGCAATCATTATCTGATGGAGACTTCTAGCTGGAGATTCCGGACCTTTGAATTTCCCAGGCATCAGATTGGATCCGTAAACTTTTATGTGAGCAGTACTCCTGCTTACCATCAGGTGGGTCCGTTCGGTTCCGCGAGTCGTTGGTGCTGGATATGACATTGCAGTCACCTTTACAGGCGCCACCCAGGTGCGTGGTCGTCCGTTCTTTTCTTTTCTTTCCAGTTAGCACTGATCCGAGGAAGAGCTACCTCTGGTTTTGGCAGACTTTTTTTCGCCATTTTGTCCAAGAATTTTCTTATGTCGAAAATGGAATTTAGAAAGGTAGGGTTTAAGCCATGAGGAGTCTGCCATCGCGCCACGTTAGTTACCGACCTGCACCTTGTGTTCTTGTGGTGTCTCGAGCGTGACCACGACTTGAAGTCCTGCTCAGACTGCCGGGCCATAGCTCCGAAGGCTTTGAGGGAGCAGTCCCTAAAGCTACTTGCGGCCTGGCAGTTTGCACCATTGAGCGGGACTCCTAGCAGGCCTCTGTCCCGATCGAGGTAAAGAAGGTTTCTGGACTGCTTCAGGAGCCCCAAATCCTCTTCATAATCAGGCCGCCTTTACGTCTTTCTGCCCATATCACTTCTGCCCAGAGTTATCAAGAAAGTCAAGAATGATCAGGCCCAAGTCATTCTTGTGACTCCAGACTGCTCCCGGTGAGTTTGGTATCCCGAGCTTCTGAAAATGAGCATCAATCTTCCGATCAGGCTGCCCCTTCGGGACGATCAACTACCAGCAGCAGCATGGGAGGATCCTACACCTGAACCTGTCAACTCTCCTCCTTCTTGCGTGGAGATTGAAGGCTGGCAGTTGATAGCTTTTGACCCTCCTCCTGAAGCTTGCTAAGTTATCTTGGCGGCCCTCCACCAAAACGGTATATATGTGCCGTTGGCAAATATGTGTAAAAATATTGCACAGAAAAGTCTATTGACCCTCTTTCTGCCTCTCTTTCTGATAATCTACTATTCTTACCCTTGCCCAGCAGGACTCTGCTGTGGGCGCTCTCAACGGTTATCTCTCTGGTTTGTGCTCTACTCTGTGCCTGTCTGATCTACCCTCAATGTTTAAGTCCCCTATTGTTTTTTTTTTTTGTTTTTTTTGGAAACCTTTATTGTGCATCAAATCAGAACAAATACGGGCCTACAACCGTCCGGCCGGCCACGGAAGCAGTAAAGCACCAATGCAACGTTACAGCGACACAGTAATATCTCTCATTAAAGCAAGCAGTAAAAAGGGTTACACTGTAGTAATCGTATTACCATGCCTCAGAATCCGTGAAGGTTAATTTTAAAAGTTTCCATCGCTACCATTAAAAGCAGGTCATATTACTCCGTACTAATACAATTAAGGGAAAAGAAACAAGGTCCGTGTAGGTGGGACTACCTATAGACACCTTTATCAATCAGCACAGTTTGCAACTTGCAGGTCCCAACCAGAGGATGGCCACAGAATATACACACCCCTAAAGAGGACGCGACTTCTCAACTAATGCCACGCTACCACCCATCCCCCAATATGCCTAACACGGGCCAAGAGAGAAGAGAAAAAGCATATAATAGCAAAAAAGGCACCATAGAAAAAAAAACCATGAACTAAAAATACCCCCCCACCCTACACACATGCAGAGGCTACGGCCTACCCCCCCCCCCCTAGCAGAGTGCTTGTCTCCCCATAACCCGAAATATAGCGAGAAAGAGAAAATTGAGAGGGAGAAAAAGACAGAGAGAAAGGAAGAAAGAAGAAAGAGCACAGTTCACCTAGATAAGAGGTCCGTCAGGACAAAGAAAGAAAGGAACATAAATCACAAAAGCCCGGGGGAGGGCCATAAGAACTTGTCCAAAACTGTCGAATTACATCATTCCGGCCACCCTCGCCCCGACTCCACCACCAATACAGTACCAACATACGAGATCCGCCAACAGTCCATCAGTGTCCCAGCAGTACCAGGAAGACAGTTCCGAAGGGAGAGAGGATACCCTCAACCTTGCCCCGTACGATAGGATGCAACGACGCAGTCCAACTGGATCGAAGACGACCCAGGTGAAAGCAGGAGATGAAGGGGCCCTGTCAGGATAGAAGAATGGTCCCAAACGAACATCCAGCCCGTTGCCGAGAAAACGGTAATGTCACACGAAGCGTTGCAAGGTGCGGGGTCACCCCGTACAGTCAGTCCCAACAGTCGCCACTTGTCCAGGGAAGGGAATCGCATTTCGCTAGCCGCCATTGAGAGATCTTCAGAAAATGGCGCCCGATACCATCTCACCATCCGGAAAACAGTTGCAAACATTTCAGGGCTACCTCGGGGTGCTTCCTCCAGCACGCTAGCAGGATCAGAGTTCCGCGCCGTCGCCATGTCAGCAGAGACTGGGGCAGAGGGGCCACAAGGATGTTTCTCCGGGTGTGGCGTAGCGGCCAGATGCTGCGAATCTTCACGTACAGGCAGGGGGGCCGCGGACAATATCGCGTCCATCCGACCCCCCAGTTCCCCAGCGACGGTGCGTAGGTCAGCCCTCAAGGCGGACAGGGCGCTCAGGATATCGCAGAGCCGCAATGGCACCGAGGGTAGAAAGGGCGCAGCATCGTCCTCCAGACGGTGCAAGTGTGTGCATTGTCGCGCCATCGGTCGGTAACTCTCCTTGCCAGCAGTACCAAGTAGCTTCAGCTGGTCCATGGTGAAGGGAGCCCGGACTGGGGGGGCGCAGGGCAATAGTTGTATTCACCCTGCAGCAAAGCTGAAACAGAGCCAGACCCGGGTGTTTACCTCTGGGGAATGAAATCAGGCTGCAAGATGGCGCTCGTCCCAGCCCTGCAGCGATACAAAGTAGCGGCGGAAGCAATGCCGGTCTCAAAGAACGCTACAATGTTACTCCTGGGGCGTCCGTGCGCAGGCCGGAGAAAGCGGCAAGCAGGGCTCCTGAATCTCGAAGTTACTGCGAGACACGGCCGCCAGCCCCGTCCCGCAGCCCACGGCGATCTTCGTTGCACTCGGGCCAGGCGCACCTCAAGAACAAAGACCCCGAGCCTGCCTCGCCGAGTCCGGGGGAGGTGAGGGCATTGCAGCGCTTCTACTGCCGGGATCCGACCTCAAGACACAGCGGTAGGATCAGGCTGCCCTCCCGGTTCCGCCAGCGCCGAGCATTCCAGGAATTGCGTGTAAGATGTCGCGGAAACCGGGAGAGCAGTTCAAAGGCAAGCGGAGCCGAGGAGCCAGGCGGCCATCATGGTCGCTGGCCAGGCTCCTCCCCCAAGTCCCCTATTGTTGAGTGGTTTCTGAAAGGGCTTATTCATCTGTTTCCCCCTCCATCACGCATCAGTGTGATCTGAACCTTGTTCTCACATATCTCAAGTGTGCTCCTTTTGAGCTGCTCCACTCCCTACCAGCTGTATAGTACCAAGACGGGTTTTCTAGTGACAATACAATCTGCCAGGAGGCTGAGTGAGCTGCAGGCTTTATCATTCAAGCCTCCCTAGCTAATGGTATTCCCGGACACGGTCGTGCTTCGCACCCGGGTCTCTTTTCTACCTAAAGTGGTGTCCCATTCCATTTAGGACAATCTGTTACCCTGCTCGCCTTTTATTCTCCACCACATCTGTCTAACAAGGAGGAAGGACACCACTGTCGGATCTAAAGAGCGTTGTTGTTCTACCTTGACCGTGCAAAAGAGTCAGGCAGTTCATTTTGCGTTGGGTTGTTCCCTGTATCCAGATTTGCTATGCCCTGGCTAAAAAGCAGCCACCTGAGGTCTTATGGGCCCATTCATCCAAGGTAAAAGCTGCAACCACGGCGTTAGCTCGTGGTATTCCAGTCCTAGTCATCTGCCAGGCAGCAGTGTTGACGTCCCTGCACATGTTTGCCAAGCACTACTGCCTGGACAGTGAGGTCTGCAGGGACATGCACTTTTCCCTTTTGGCCCTGTAGGCCTTCTTAGATAAGTCAATTTGTCTGCAGCCCCCCGCATGGATGCTGTGGCTTGAGTATCTATTCAAAGATAAGGAATGTGCAACTAGAAGTTTCTATCAGTTGAACAGGTAACTTACCTTTGGTAATGCATTATCTGGTAGAGACAATCTCTAGCTGCAGATTACTCGCAGACCCACACATGCCTCCCTGCTCTGCGGGCACATTTCTAGGGCTAGGGTTGTTCACCTTTCAGGGCTCTAGTTTGGATACACTAGTGAGCTTACTTCATGGCGCTGCGCATCTGGTGTGATAATTTGTGAAGGGTAACTGACGTCCGCTCGCCTGGGTGGCACCTATATAGGTGACCGTGACATCGTGTCCAGCCGCAACGACGCTGGGCGGAACCACCTGACTGCCCACATGGGTACTGCTCGCGCAAACATTTACAGATCCAGTCTGACGCCTGGGAAATTCTAAGGTTGGGAATCTGTAGCTCGATATTGTCTTTATCAGATAATGCATTGCCCAAGGTAAGTAACTTGTTTGTCATGGTACAATGGAAGATTGCGCAATGTCTGTGTTTTCGGAGCTCACAGCAGACTGCATGCTGAGGTCTTTTTCCCTGGATACCTTTATATGATGAATTTTCCGTGAAGGAAATGAGCTTTCCGCTATTACTTTTAGAATTGTGTTGCCTTTCAGTGGGGTGAGTGAAGAGTAAGTGTAGGTGGAAATTAAAACCATCGAGGTGAAAGCTTTAAAGTTGTACTTGTGTTTCTTGTCGTCTAGAAAGTTTGCATTGGTCCAGTAGTAGACGTGTTCCAACAACTGGTTTGGACCTATCGCCTCAATGTAGATCCTAAAGCCAGCTGCTGACATCTTGCATTTCCTGTTAAAATGGTAACCACCTTTTGTGCGGTTTTGCTAAATGCATCTGTCTGCCTTTTTGCTTCATTGGGATTATTTAGTTGTTCTTAGTTGCCTTTTGTACGGGAACGGCTTACATTATCTCTAGCGGTTACATATTTTCAATACTTGATCTAGTGGTATAAGCTTCCTTTGTTAGCTCAATATCTTCCAGTTTTTTCCTAGGATTATCTGATTTTTCCAGGATTAGTAGTTTTGTTTCTTTGTGATCATTGTAGGTGGGGCTGAGTCTTGCAGTCTCTTTTTGTGATCGTTTGTACTATTCCCACATAGTTTATAACTCCCCACACTGTCACACACACATCCACTCGCACACACACATCCACTCGCACACACACATCCACTCGCGCACACACACATCCACTCGCACACACACACATCCACTCGCACACACACACCCACTTGCGCACCTATTTACACTCCCACTTGCGCACCTACTTACACACCCACTTGCGCACCTACTGAACAGACACCCCTGCTCACACGGCTGCTCGCACACCTGCTCACACGGCTGCTCGCACACCTGCTCACACGGCTGCTCGCACACCTGCTCACACGGCTGCTCGCACACCTGCTCACACGGCTGCTCGCACACCTGCTCACACGGCTGCTCGCACCCCTGCTCACACGGCTGCTCGGACCCCTGCTCACACGGCTGCTCGGACCCCTGCTCACACGGCTGCTCGGACCCCTGCTCACACGGCTGCTCGCACCCCTGCTCGCACCCCTGCTCGCACGGCTGCTCGCACACCTGCTCGCACGGCTGCTCGCACACCTACTCGCACGGCTGCTCGCACACCTGCTCGCACACCTGCTCGCACACCTGCTCGCACGGCTGCTCGCACACCTGCTCGCACGGCTGCTCGCACACCTGCTCGCACACCTGCTCGCACGGCTGCTTGCACACCTGCTCGCACGGCTGCTTGCACACCTGCTCGCACGGCTGCTCGCACGGCTACTCGCGCACGGCTGCTCGCACGGCTACTCGCGCACGGCTGCTCGCACGGCTACTTGCGCACGGCTGCTCGCACGGCTACTCGCATACAAAAACAAAGGTTACAGGGGCGTTCTAATTGGGGAAATAGAATTTAAAAAAAACCTAAGAAATTCAAAGAAAAGGCAAAGGTTACAGGTATTGTTATAGTTGGGTTCAAATTTTACACGCAAAAAGCCTTAGAAATTCAACCGTTCTAATTACCTGAGCTAACTGTAATTTGCACTCCCCCTTCAATCCACTGCTTATGACTTCACATATTACATCACTCATGACATGGTCGGAGACATCACTCATGACGTCATCCAGCAAAGTAAACTTCAATATACTTCATACAATACCATTTAATTTTGCTTTAAATAAGAAAAGGAGACCTTTGAGAGGTGTCCATAGAGAGCTCATTGTAACCTTAACTACTACACTCACTTATCACCCAAGAAAGAATCCTCAGCGGATAATCCTGTCTCTTCTAAACCACTACTCCAAACACTATTGATCACAGTAAAACTTCTAATCCTGTGTGATTCCCAACATTTTTCAAACCACAGCTCTCTTGCCCTATTGGCCATTGGCTGTGGATCCCGATTAGGTTACCTTTTTTGGTGGTTGGTGGGGGATGTAAGCCAAGCCTCAGTAGCCCTTCCATATTCTCCTCGAAAATAATTGGGATGAAGCCAATGAAGATATTTTAATCACAGTTGTAATACAATTAAAATCCAACAGTTGTTTACAAAGAATAACTTTAATTGTTTAAGTAAGAAACAATACTCGTCAGAACTGGGATCTGCATTTAGATTTTTTTAAACCGTTTTTGTTCCTTATTTCTGTCATTCAGTTTGATTACAATTAATCAGTCGGAGAATGACTGCTTGCAGTCTGAGTTATCATATAGGTGTTGCAAATGCTTTATTAGGTTGATAACAGGTAGGTTCTTTTTCTTTGACCTGATGACATTGGGTGAACGTTTGCTGGAGATGATTGGTTTCTGTTTGACCTAAAATATGGCTGATAAGCAAATTCACCAGTTTATATGTTCCATGTTTCTCAGGGCTGATGGAAGGGCTGGTCTGATATTGTAATTGTAAATGTATTTATTTTGTGCTTTCGACCCGTGTAGAGGCATTGAAGCACTTTTTTTGGCGAGTAGCAAGCTTCTCTAGAATCCAAGATTAGTATTTAAAAATTTGTACAATTTCTTTTCTTGTGCATTAGTTGTTAGGTTTGTGCTCTCGAGTTCATGTGTGATTTGGTTGAGTTTGGAGTAGGGATAAAATGATCGGAATGGATTTGAAAAGGAGAAGGGGGAAATAGTAACTTTGTTTTGTAAATAGTGGTCTGTGTGCTCGATAGTTGGGTAGGATGGTTGAAGGAGGGGATAAAGTTTTCGAAGGATGTTCGGGACTTCATAGTATTCAGAATTATTTGGAATGAGACAGAAGGAGGAGGGATTGGAAGGACAAAAGTGATTTTTTTAAAATAGTAAAATATAAATAATTTATGCATGCATTTATATACTATTGTGTCAAAAATTAACATAAATGTCGAGAGGAGTTATCGCCCGTCCATTGGATAAGGTTTTCTTATGGTCAGGACTGCTGTCCTGCTCTTGTAGGTGGCGAACGCTTGTTTAGTAAGAAAGGGAGATGGTATAGTACTCGGTACTCCAAGCAGAGCGTGCACAGCAAATTCCTCTGGCTTACCACATTCCCTAAGGTGAGAGAGCAGAAAAGCAATACTGGCCAGTTAGGGGTTAGCGTTGTCTGACATTTGTAAATGCTATCAATTTGACTGAAAGGAGTGCAAACAATGACCTTCAGAGGTTGCTGCACCCAAATGGTGATATAAAGAGCAGAGTTCACCCAATATCGGCATTTGCACTAGGCAAGTACCTAATCGGGGACAAAGGCACCCAACCCCAGAATAATTAAGTTGACATAAAAAAGATGATCCTATCCTATAAAGGTGAGTGATTTAACCATGTAATTTCCAAGAGGTGTGAATGAAACATACAGGGAAATCCCTGTAGGTGTAGGCAGCACTAAGGGGAATTGTCACTTGTGCAAAGACTCTGAATAGGCAGTGTTCCAGGGCATGCTCCGGTTCACGGCAGTGAGGAGCAGGTGAGCATAAATTAAAATCTCTCTTTTTCCAGAGGTGCCCAATGGTTGGACCCGTACATCTTCAGGGCGGGCTGTAAGTGGGTCAATATGGCAGAGTTACCACAGGAATGCTCAGTGTAGGTAACACACGGAAATGTGATAAGAGTATCATTCCTGGTGTAAGAGTACACCTTGATTCACAAGAGTATCATTCCTGGCGTAAGAGTACACCTTGATTCACAAGAGTATCATTCCTGGTGTAAGAGTACACCTTGATTCACAAGAGTATCATTCCTGGTGTAAGAGTACACCTTGATTCACATGTGGCCAGGTAGGCAGGAGGCACCCATTAGACCTGCAGCTTTTTTTCAAGTAAGCCCCAGCCAGACCACTGCATCTTATTCTTGCTGGAAGGCCCAACACACCACACTACAAAGTTGCACCCACCCAGGATGACCGCTGAGGCAGTATGTGGCCAGAGGGTAAGGGCAGGGCCTGGAGGCAGGGTTTCCATCGGCAGACATGCATCAAGGACAGGCAGGAGTGAGTAAAACAGTACACTTTACTATCTAGGTGTTGGAACGTTTCTAAGGCATCTGCCTGGGTGCAAGAGCCTTGTCAAGTCAAAGGCGTGTGGTGCACAATGGGGAACGTATTTATATAATATGTATTTATTGATCTATGTATTATCCTTATGAACTGATGAATCTATGGACTACGTTATTAATCACTTTGAATAAAATGTGTGCAAAGAAAATATGAAAAAGAAAATAAAGATTTTGTACATTTTATACTTTGAGTTTAATCTACCTTGTGGCCTGTTCGTCGCCTACTGGTGAGCTCAATGTTTTGCATTTAAATCAGATTTAAATCAGTGGACTCTTTGTGGGTCATTTTTAGGTCTCGCCTGGACATCGCATCCGAAGGATGCGTCCAGGCTGGAGACTTATAGTCGTCTGACACGGGGGAATGAGGGACACAAAACTGTGACGAGCGGCTGGATTGAGCTGCGTGCACGCGCGTCAACATTCACGCATGCGCACATCACAGCCACACGCATACACAGCACTCACGCATGCGCACATACACACGCATACACAGGCACACCCCCGTCACCTACACGCATACACAGAGACCCCTCCACACACACCAGCCCCTCTCCTCTCGGCTCCACACACACGCACACGCATTTACACTTACACAGACACGCAGGCACCCAGACAGGCAACCCCCCCCCCGTCACACACACGCATACACACAGACTCCAGGACACATACACATACACACACACATGCACGCTCACACACATACACAGTCCGCCGCCGCGCGCGCGCACACAGATGCCCCCCCCCCCCCCCCCCCCCCAACAAGGCGAAGCCCCACTCACCGGCATCCTCAGTGCAGCGGCTCCCACCGGCAGCAAGACTCTTCTTCCCTTCTTCGGCACCGGGGCGCAGGGTAGGCTCCTGCCTGCTCCGGTGCGCCAAACAATCGCGGCTCTTCCGTGGGAGGCGGGGTAGGCTCCCGCCCTCCTACTTCCGGTTGTCCCGCCCGGCCTGCCTGACTTCCTGTTCGCAGGCCGGCGGAAAACGAAAGCGGGAGTCCGCCGTAATTGCTTACCTTAGGGCAAAGGAGCGTGTGTGCGCGGCGGTTTCCTTTGCCGCGCGCGTTGATTGGTGAATGCGCAGTGAGTATTTTTTATAAAACTGTAAAATACTTGAATCAAATGCGCATCACGACGTCTGCGCATGTCCGTGACTTGGTATGATACAAGGAGGCAGGAGAGGAGAGTGTGCGAGCGGCCGGTTTCCTTTGCCGTGCATGTTGTTTTGCCAAGCGTGTTGTTCGTTGAGGGTGGAATGCGCAGTGAGTTTTTTATGAGAAAATTATTAGGTACAATTGCACGGACTTGATTCCTGGAGTACACCCTGTCCACGCACAGAGGACTCCTGAGCCGTGGATGGATCTGGTTTCCCAGGCGACCGATGGCCGGGTTGTGTGCCTGGCCCTCTCCATCAAGTCTTCGTCTGATCTGTTTTGATAAGGACGGGTCGGGTGGGTTCGTTGTTATGGGTGATTGATTTTTTTTTTTGTAAGTACATTCCTCCAAGATACAGTGAAGCGTTTAGTACTTTGGTATTGCGGGTACATTTTGTCTCTTACCTCGTAGCTTCTAATCTACGGCCTTGTGCTGTTGCAGGAACATATCATTTTGCCATTTTGTTCAGACATTGACCAAGCTTAGCTCCTCTGACATAAACCAGTGCACGCAGAAGAGGTACCCGTTTTATGCCACAAAAGGAACAGTAATGATGAGTGCAGAGTGAGTGCAGAGTGACAGTGAGTGCAGAGTGCATGCAGTGAGTGCAGAGTGACAGTGAGTGCAGAGTGCATGCAGAGTGACAGTGCATGCAGAGTGACAGTGAGTGCAGAGTGACAGTGAGTGCAGAGTGACAGTGAGTGCAGAGTGACAGTGAGTGCAGAGTGAGTGCAGAGTGACAGTGAGTGCAGAGTGCATGCAGTGAGTGCAGAGTGACAGTGAGTGCAGAGTGCATGCAGAGTGACAGTGAGTGCGGAGTGACAGTGAGTGCGGAGTGACAGTGAGTGCGGAGTGACAGTGAGTGCAGAGTGACAGTGAGTGCAGAGTGACAGTGAGTGCAGAGTGACAGTGAGTGCAGAGTGACAGTGAGTGCAGAGTGCGTGCAGAGTGACAGTGAGTGCGGAGTGACAGTGAGTGCAGAGTGACAGTGAGTGCGAAGTGACAGTGAGTGCGAAGTGACAGTGAGTGCAGAGTGACAGTGAGTGCAGAGTGACAGTGAGTGCAGAGTGACAGTGAGTGCAGAGTGACAGTGAGTGCGGAGTGACAGTGAGTGCGGAGTGACAGTGAGTGCGGAGTGACAGTGAGTGCGGAGTGACAGTGAGTGCGCAGAGTGACAGTGAGTGCAGAGTGACAGTGAGTGCAGAGTGACAGTGAGTGCAGAGTGACAGTGAGTGCAGAGTGACAGTGAGTGCAGAGTGACAGTGAGTGCAGAGTGACAGTGAGTGCAGAGTGACAGTGAGTGCAGAGTGACAGTGAGTGCAGAGTGCGTGCAGAGTGACAGTGAGTGCAGAGTGACAGTGAGTGCAGAGTGACAGTGAGTGCAGAGTGACAGTGAGTGCAGAGTGACAGTGAGTGCAGAGTGAGTGCAGAGTGACAGTGAGTGCAGAGTGAGTGCAGAGTGACAGTGAGTGCAGAGTGAGTGCAGAGTGACAGTGAGTGCAGAGTGACAGTGAGTGCAGAGTGACAGTGAGTGCAGAGTGACAGTGAGTGCAGAGTGACAGTGAGTGCAGAGTGCGTGTGCGTGCAGAGTGACAGTGCGTGCAGAGTGACAGTGAGTGCAGAGTGCGTGCAGAGTGACAGTGAGTGCAGAGTGCGTGCAGAGTGACAGTGCGTGCAGAGTGACAGTGCGTGCAGAGTGACAGTGCGTGCAGAGTGACAGTGCGTGCAGAGTGACAGTGCGTGCAGAGTGACAGTGCGTGCAGAGTGACAGTGCGTGCAGAGTGACAGTGCGTGCAGAGTGACAGTGCGTGCAGAGTGACAGTGCGTGCAGAGTGACAGTGCGTGCAGAGTGACAGTGCGTGCAGAGTGACAGTGAGTGCAGAGTGACAGTGAGTGCAGAGTGACAGTGAGTGCAGAGTGACAGTGAGTGCAGAGTGACAGTGAGTGCAGAGTGACAGTGAGTGCAGAGTGACAGTGAGTGCAGAGTGACAGTGAGTGCAGAGTGACAGTGAGTGCAGAGTGACAGTGAGTGCAGAGTGACAGTGAGTGCAGAGTGACAGTGAGTGCAGAGTGACAGTGAGTGCAGAGTGACAGTGAGTGCAGAGTGCGTGCAGAGTGACAGTGAGTGCAGAGTGCGTGCAGAGTGACAGTGAGTGCAGAGTGACAGTGAGTGCAGAGTGAGTGCAGAGTGACAGTGAGTGCAGAGTGAGTGCAGAGTGACAGTGAGTGCAGAGTGAGTGCAGAGTGACAGTGAGTGCAGAGTGAGTGCAGAGTGACAGTGAGTGCAGAGTGTGCAGAGTGACAGTGAGTGCAGAGTGACAGTGAGTGCAGAGTGACAGTGAGTGCAGAGTGCGTGCAGAGTGACAGTGCGTGCAGAGTGACAGTGCGTGCAGAGTGACAGTGCGTGCAGAGTGACAGTGCGTGCAGAGTGACAGTGAGTGCAGAGTGCGTGCAGAGTGACAGTGCGTGCAGAGTGACAGTGCGTGCAGAGTGCGTGCAGAGTGACAGTGCGTGCAGAGTGACAGTGCGTGCAGAGTGACAGTGAGTGCAGAGTGACAGTGAGTGCAGAGTGACAGTGAGTGCAGAGTGACAGTGAGTGCAGAGTGACAGTGAGTGCAGAGTGACAGTGAGTGCAGAGTGAGTGCAGAGTGACAGTGAGTGCAGAGTGACAGTGAGTGCAGAGTGAGTGCAGAGTGACAGTGAGTGCAGAGTGCGTGCAGAGTGACAGTGCGTGCAGAGTGACAGTGCGTGCAGAGTGACAGTGCGTGCAGAGTGACAGTGCGTGCAGAGTGACAGTGCGTGCAGAGTGACAGTGCGTGCAGAGTGACAGTGCGTGCAGAGTGACAGTGCGTGCAGAGTGACAGTGCGTGCAGAGTGACAGTGCGTGCAGAGTGACAGTGCGTGCAGAGTGACAGTGCGTGCAGAGTGACAGTGCGTGCAGAGTGACAGTGCGTGCAGAGTGACAGTGCGTGCAGAGTGACAGTGAGTGCAGAGTGACAGTGAGTGCAGAGTGACAGTGAGTGCAGAGTGACAGTGAGTGCAGAGTGAGTGCAGAGTGACAGTGAGTGCAGAGTGACAGTGCGTGCAGAGTGACAGTGCGTGCAGAGTGACAGTGCGTGCAGAGTGACAGTGCGTGCAGAGTGACAGTGCGTGCAGAGTGACAGTGCGTGCAGAGTGACAGTGCGTGCAGAGTGACAGTGAGTGCAGAGTGACAGTGAGTGCAGAGTGACAGTGAGTGCAGAGTGACAGTGAGTGCAGAGTGAGTGCAGAGTGACAGTGAGTGCAGAGTGCGTGCAGAGTGACAGTGCGTGCAGAGTGACAGTGCGTGCAGAGTGACAGTGCGTGCAGAGTGACAGTGCGTGCAGAGTGACAGTGCGTGCAGAGTGACAGTGCGTGCAGAGTGACAGTGCGTGCAGAGTGACAGTGCGTGCAGAGTGACAGTGCGTGCAGAGTGACAGTGCGTGCAGAGTGACAGTGCGTGCAGAGTGACAGTGCGTGCAGAGTGACAGTGCGTGCAGAGTGACAGTGCGTGCAGAGTGACAGTGCGTGCAGAGTGACAGTGCGTGCAGAGTGACAGTGCGTGCAGAGTGACAGTGCGTGCAGAGTGACCGTGCGTGCAGAGTGACAGTGCGTGCAGAGTGACAGTGAGTGCAGAGTGACAGTGAGTACAGTCACTCAGCACCACCACATTATCAGTCAGAACCACCACAGCATCACTCAGAACCACCACAGCACCACTCAGCACCACCACAGCATCACTCAGCACCACCACAGCATCACTCAGCATCACTCAGCACCACCACAGCACCACCATAGCACCACTCAGCACCACCACTGCATCACTCAGCATCACCACTGCATCACTCAGCATCACCACTGCATCACTCAGCATCACCACAGCCCCATTCAGCACCACCACAGCATCACTCAGCACCACCACAGCACAAATATGTTCTCTCAATGTTTCAAGCTTTATTACAAATGTCACAAAAAGATGTTAATATTTCACTTCTGTTCTTGGATTTTGTTACAATAAAATACACTGAACATAATCTTCACAAAAGTTATTTACAAAAGTTTAAGCTATTGCCATTATAAATTACAATCACTTTTATTAAGTATTAAAAAAAATTAAAAGCCATTGTTATTTGTAATATCAATACATCTAAGTCACGTAAATACAAATGTTGCATTACAAATGCTATAGGTGTCACATTTGCGAAAGTTATAACTATTGGCATTGTAAATGACAAAGCTATTAATTTAGCTATTTTCAAAACCAACACATAAATGAACGTTTGGTGAATTTCCATTAAAATATTTGACTTTTTTACTAAGATATTATTATACTGTTTTATGCAAACAAAATTTAGATACTGCATAAATAACTTTAATAAAACATATTTTATATGAAGCTTTTTATGTAAAAAAAATATAGCATAAAGCAAAAAACAATTGCCATTTACAATGCTAATAGCTCAAACTTAAATAATGCGAGACCTATTGCATTGCAAATGCTTGTTTCTATATGGTTTGGGTGGACTCGTTACTATGTAGTAGCACAATGGGGAACGTGCCAAATAGTGCGGGGTGTCTCTTCCTCCAGGGTAGGGGCATATATCGAACTGCTGGCCATGCTCTGGTGTGTGTAAATAAAGCACGTCTGTGGTATTTTCTATCTCCCTCAGCTGTGGGGTTTGGGATTTCCACAGTTTGAGGCCTCGCTCCCCAGCTTACTCCCTGTGTTAT
The DNA here is from genome assembly GCF_964263255.1 of Lissotriton vulgaris. Lineage (NCBI taxonomy): Eukaryota > Metazoa > Chordata > Amphibia > Caudata > Salamandridae > Lissotriton > Lissotriton vulgaris. The sequence continues at coordinate 541,302,830 of NC_141685.1, read as the reverse complement.
CATAGACTACTGTCCTTGATTGTCTTTCCTCACATAACTATGAGTAGTTGCATCAAATCCAAGGAACCAGCAGTGCTGTTTTTTTTCAAGCATAGGTTTACAAATTTTTTAGTTGGTAAGGTCTCCTGTTCACTAAGACTACTTCACCAGCAGACGAGTCTCGCCCAGTGCTGATGTGGAGTGAGAAGTGATTTACATGGTAAAGCAGCAACTACTCAGTAGAGTGGCGTTTCAGCGCCGCTAGTAAAAGAACACTAGTTGCATTGTTGTTGCCGATCCAGCTGCAAACTACTGAGCCTGATTTAGAATTTAAGGTAATTGAAAAAGTTCTGATTCCTTGAACAAGCGGCAAATTCTATAGTAGAATCCACTGGCGCAATGCCATCCTACAAACTGTGTGGGAGAGGTAATTTTGCTAGCGGGCTTTTTTCCGGACTTAGCACTACTACTGTTGAATACCATTAAAAGACTGTCGACAACTCTTTACCTTCAACCCAGAAAAATGCAATGTGCAAAGCACATCTGCTCGTGGCTCTCCTGGCTCGTTTTGATGGCACACCAGGGTACCGTGGCATACAGATTGGGAACTGCTGATCTAACCATATAGGCTACTCTATCGCAAACAAAAGCAGCACAGTTTGTCAACCTGGAGAGAGGTTTTAGTGCAGATGTCCGTATTACGCAAACCACTACAACATACAACCAGTAGAGAAGTCTTAGCGGATAGGCTGCTGTGTCACAAACCACTAGTAAAATTATTCTTCATCCTGGAGGAAGGTGTCTGCAGAGAAGTCATTCTGTTGCAAACCACTACTACACTGAGACATCACACTGGAGAGCGGTCTTGGCGAACAGATGAATTTTTTTCAAACTACTACTACACTCATTTATCACAAAGGAGAGTGGTCTAAGCAAAGTGGTCAGTATGTCGTAAAATACAACTAACCTTAGCCATGACTGTGGAGTCGAGTCTCGAACAGCTTAAACTGTTTCAAAGCACTACTATACACATACATCAGCAGGGGACATGTGTCCGCGTAGAAGCTAGTTCACTCATAAATATTGCATCGCTTTAAAAATTATACTTGTCACTATTAACTTGTCAATTGTTTTTAAAGTTGCCTTTCACTCACCTTAGTCGCCTTCTCCCTTCTGCCAGGAGCCGATTTGGGGCTCGGACTGGCTGCGGGAGTGTTCCTCGGGCGCAGTTGAACGGGCGCCATATTGAGTGGAGACGGGCTAGTGTGCCTGAGGTACTCCCTCTGCTCTATAAAATGAACCTCCCCTCCCGCCCTCGCAGCGGGTGTGCCCCTCCGTACCCGCCCGGACCTAGGGCCAGAATCTATGCCCGTTTTAGCTAGTGGTCGTAATAGCTACACACGGAGGTCTCTCCATTCTCTTAGAGAAATAAAGAACTTGAATTGTCAATTCGTGCATAAGCCGGAAGACCTGTATACCCAATGTAATCTCTGCAGGCCAACTCTGCAGGGAAACTAATATGAAACTCCTGCGACCACCTATTTGCGCATGGCTCTCCTGAATTGTAGGTCCCTCCCCAAACACTCTCTTGAGATCAATTTTATGTTGCAGGACCTCAATTTAGACATCCTGTTCCTCACGGAAACGTGGTTAACATCTAATTCAGAAGCTGATATTGTTCGTGCGCTCCCCCTGGGGTTCTTGATCTATTCTCAGAACAGGCCTACTGGTATAGGGGGCGGTGTGGCCATACTATATAGAGATCAATTTGTTTGTGGGGATAAGGATAGCGGCATTCCTGATTGCGAAAGCTGCCACTTCTCCATACTAGTATCCCCTACCATTTCCTTTGCGGGCCTGCTCGTGTATCGCCCCCCGGGTTGCTCTAGCCATTTTGTGAGTTCTCTTGTAGAAACAGTGACTGTTGTGGCCTCCTCCGCTCCCAACTTTACTATACTGGGAGACCTTAACCTGCACTTTGACGATCCCCATGATAAAGTAGCGGCGGATCTCCAGCTCGATCTTAGATCATACGAGCTGGGATTAGTTAATAAGGGTGCCACTCACAATAAAGGCCATCTTCTTGACCCATTTTTTTTCTAACATCTTGTCTTTCGAACCCAGTCCTCCCCTTCCTCTCCCTTGGTCCGATCATTTTGTGGTCCCTTTCACTTGGGAAGTTGGGACCGAAATGTTGCAAACCCCCAGTGTTCGTACTTTAGAGAGGGCCTGGTCTAAGCTATCTATATATAACTAGACACAGAAACTTGAACAATCTATCCCTCCATACGATCCGGATCCCTTGGCAGCTGATAAAAATTTCAAGAATTGGCTGGTTAGCTCTCTTGACCTAGTTTTGCCTAAGAAAAGAATGGAGAAAAAGAAGGGGAGAGTACACTCTGCTTCCTGGTATACGCCTGAGCTCAGAATCTTAAGGAAAGATTGCAAAAAGCTCGAGCGCATCTGGAGGAAAGACTTGGGACAGGCTCAACAAAGAAGCATATCGGGCAGCTACTCAAGCGTATAAAGTTGCTCTTCGAAATGCCAAAACAGTATTCTTTGAAGAAAGGATTAGGAGCTCCTCTAATTCCACCAGAGAAACCTTTCAGATTGTTAAATACTTACTGAAGGTGCCTGATCCTCCCCTGGCTCCAGATATTTCAGGAGATAAATGCAATGAGTTGGCGAATTACTTTGATTCTAAAATTCAAAACATTTTAAGTACTCTGCCACAACTTGACTGCGTAGCAGATGTCTGTAGACTGTCTTTGGCTCTTGGCCCTCAGCCTGATGCGTTCGACCCAGTATCAGTGGAATAATTCCTTAAAGTTTTGGCCGCCATGAAAAGTGGCTCTCCCAATGACCCTGTCCCTATGCGGATCCTTGAACAGATTGCTACCATCATTGCTACCCCGGCAACTGAGCTAATTAATGCCTTTCTCAAGGCATTGTCCCACTCAGTTGGAAGGGGGCCATCGTAAAGGCCCTTCTGAAAAAACCGCAGCTCGACCCGTTGGAACCGGCCAATTTTCAGCCGATCTCACTACTTGCAGGACTCAGTAAGATCACAGAAAAAATAGTGAATTATCAGCTTTCCCACTTTCTGGAATCTGAGAACTCCGCAGTAACTCATTAGACAGGTTTCCGTCCAGGCCAGGGCACTGACACCGCCCTCCTCTCAGTCATTGAGGAGGCAAGGTGCATCTTGGATTCAGGAGGATCGGTGGCAGTGATCCTCCTGGACCTAAGCGCAGCCTTCGACACGGTTAATCACTGTGTATTAATTCAGCGCCCATCCGATGTAGGAGTTGCGGGGTCTGCCTTAGCCTGGTTAACATCGTTCCTGGCTAACCGCACTTTCCAAGTCTAGGAGGGCAACTCATGATCTGCCTTAATCCCCCTCCAGTGCGTTGTACCTCGGGGCTCATCCTTAAGCCCCACATTGTTTAATGTGTACATGTCCCCCCTGGAGGATGTGGTGGCCCCGTTTGGGATTAAAATGGTGAGTTATGCAGACAACACTCAACTTGTCGTCTCACTCTCCCAAGTGGACCAATGTCCTGAGAGTCTTCACTCCTGCCTGACGAAAATTCATGCCTGGATGAGTGAGTCCTCCCTCAAACTAAACGGGTCCAAGACAGAATTATGCTATTAGGGCATAAGGCGACTTCTATACCTGTCGCTATTTGGCCTACCTGTTTGGGAGAGCCCCCCCCCCCCATTACAAAAATGAGATCAAAAGTTTAGGGGTCTGGCTGGAACAGGATGTTTAGTTTAAAACCCAAGCCAAAAAAACGGCAGGAATCTGTTTCGGCCTACTTCGTTCGGTTCGTAAAGTCCTTACCCTCCTCCCTCCATCTTCTAGGAAGCTGTTAATCTAAGGACTTATTTTGTCTAGATTGGATTACAGCAATGCCCTTTTCTTAGGTGCCCCTGAAGCCACAGTCCATAAACTGCAACAGACTCAGAATGCCGCAGTCAGGTTACTCACTGGCACCTCGGCTAGGGCTTCAGCAAAACCAGCACTCAAATTGCTCCATTGGCTTCCTATCCGTGAAAGCATAAAGTTTAAATCCTTGTGTATTGCCCACAAACTGCTACAAGGTAAAGGACCTTCTATTCTGAAGAGTTTAGTTTTGCCTTACAAGGCCAATAGATCCCTGCGTTCCGATCATGAGTGCCTTGCCAGAATTCCTAGAGTAAAGAAGGCTCGTACAGGAGGCCGCCGTTTTTCTGTGAATGCAGCTACTTTGTGGAATGCTCTTCCCCGGAATCTGCAGTCCGAACCCTCCCATTTGCGGTTTCGGAAGCTCCTGAAAACATTCCTTTTCCCCCAGTGATCCTTTGCTTTCCACTCCCCTCTGCGTTCGCTACTTGCTCTCAGCGCTGGGATGCCTCCTGGTAACCATGAGCTTTATAAATCTGGTTACATTACATTACATATATTTTAGTTCTCATGATATATGTATAGAAATACTAACACTCAGTTGTGCAGAAAGAATAGTAATTTAATTTATGCAGTAGCTCAGTATATATTTTTCATTGCCAGAAACTTTTACAAAACACTCACTGGTTGATGTCATCAGTGTTGTCACAAGTGATGTTACTGACCATTTCATGAGTGATGTAATATGTGTGGTCAAAGGTAGTACATTGCGGGAGAGCATAAATTACAGTTAGCTCAGGTAGCTATAACTGCTGCATTTCTATGGTTTTGTGTCTAAAATCTGAACCTAATTAGAACATCTCTGTAACCTTTAGTTTTTCTGTGAAAATAAATATATATTCACTGAAAAAAACCATAGGTTTCAGACATGTTATAGTTCGGAATTAGCATTTAAAAAACCTTTTGAAATTCACTAAAAAAAAAACATACGTTTCAGGGGTGTTCTAGTTAGCTGGACATTTCACTCGTACAAAACCATTGAAATTGCTCCGTTCTAGTTAGCTGGACATTTCACTCATACAAAACCATTGAAATTCCTCCGTTCTAGTTAGTTCTACTAACTATAACTCGCGCGCCATCAATCCACTGCTGATGATGTCAAATATTACATCATTCATGACATGGTCGGGGACATCACTGATGACAACAATGACATCTCAAATGACATCACTGATGACATCATCCAGTGAATGTGGTTTGGTTTGTTATTTAAATATGAATTATGTATATATAGCAATCTGCATTGAACAATGAGTGGATATATAAATATCTGGATGGAGTATTTAGTAGCAGTGTGATTGACTGTTTACTTGATTAATTTATAGTGTCTCACTAAATATATTGGATAGTGTCTAAACTGTGTGAATATCTGTATCACTTTGTCAGTTGTTGTGTAAACTGCTGCACCAGTTGGTTACTAGCTATGTGAAAGTCTATATTAGTTATTAATTAGTTAACTGAGTATTTGTACGGGAGAGTGAATGTGTGTGAGATTCGGTGGGGGGCGTGTGACTGCCCAAAGATGTGTGAATAGTTGATTTAGTAGGTATATGACGTTAAGACTACATGTTATAACAGTTGTTTGAGTGAGTGAATATCTCTAAAGGCGTGGTGATGAGCAAATATATCTCTCAATGGTACATGTCCAACAAACTAGAAAATTAAAAGGCAGTGTATGTGACAAATGTATATAAATAAGTATACATAAGAATCAGGGATTGTATGAGTGTATGGATAACTATACTTGTAATAGTGATTTTATAACACACTAAGTATGAGTTGCTATCTATATGAATACATGAAGTGGTGTTTGTATAAGTGTGTAGCTGAGTAAATGTAAGTATGATCCATTGTTTGCATAAGTGAGTAGGATGACTGCATAAGTAAATAGGATGTGTGCTGGGGTGTAATGTGCATATAGGTGTATTAAGTATATTTGATAGTGTCCTATTGATCATTGACAGCATGTATGAGTGAATCTATAGGTGTGATTAGATGTGTGTGTAGATCTACGAATCACTGAGTGGGGTTTTAGAAACATGTATTGGTGTGTCAATGGATTCAAATATGGTACTCTGTATTTTACAGTTAGTGATGAAAGGTTATACTAGTGTATGATGAGGTGTATCTGATTGTCACGTGGATGATGTCATCAGTGATGTCATTTGAGATGTCATCAGTAATGTCACTGACCATGTCATGAAGGATGTAATATGTGACATCATCAGCAGTGCATTGCGGGCGCACGAGTAATAGTTAGTAGAACTAAATATAACAGAGGAATTTCAGTGGTTTTGTACGAGTGAAATGTCCCGCTAACTATAACACCCCTGAAACCTATGATTTTTTCAGTGAATTTCAAAGGTTTTTTAAATGCTAATTCCTAACTATAACATGGACAAATTTTAAATGTATTAATTGTTATATATATATTTTGTGATCTTGCTTTCAAATCGCTGCAACCTGCCTGGGGGTGCGAGTGTGTTCCACGCCTACCTGCTTTGCCGCATTCTGGTTTCCTCCCTGCCGCCGCTAGAGTCTCCCTCGCGGCCGCTGGGGGAAGGGAACCACAACTCCCAGCCTGCCTGCAACCTGACCCGGAACACCTTCCCTGGGGTCACCGCGCCCGGAGGCGCTTGAAATTCCCGCCGTCCTCGGTGGAGCGGGTGTCTTGCTTTCAAATCGCTGCAACCTGCCTGGGGGTGCGAGTGTGTTCCACGCCTACCTGCTTTGCCGCATTCTGGTTTCCTCCCTGCCGCCGCTCGAGTCTCCCTCGCGGCCGCTGGGGGAAGGGAACCACAACTCCCAGCCTGCCTGCAACCTGACCCGGAACACCTTCCCTGGGGTCACCGCGCCCGGAGGCGCTTGAAATTCCCGCCGTCCTCGGTGGAGCGGGTGTCTTGCTTTCAAAGCGCTGCAACCTGCCTGGGGGTGCGAGTGTGTTCCACGCCTACCTGCTTTGCCGCATTCTGGTTTCCTCCCTGCCGCTGCTCGAGTCTCCCTCGCGGCCGCTGGGGGAAGGGAACCACAACTCCCAGCCTGCCTGCAACCTGACCCGGAACACCTTCCCTGGGGTCACCGCGCCCGGAGGCGCTTGAAATTCCCGCCGTCCTCGGTGGAGCGGGTGTCTTGCTTTCAAATCGCTGCAACCTGCCTGGGGGTGCGAGTGTGTTCCACGCCTACCTGCTTTGCCGCATTCTGGTTTCCTCCCTGCCGCCGCTCGAGTCTCCCTCGCGGCCGCTGGGGGAAGGGAACCACAACTCCCAGCCTGCCTGCAACCTGACCCGGAACACCTTCCCTGGGGTCACCGCGCCCGGAGGCGCTTGAAATTCCCGCCGTCCTCCGCGTCGCGGGACGCGAGCGGGACGCCCGGACTAAGCCCGGACAAAGGGCGGACAGTCTAAGACAGTCCAAGACTGGCCACGACTGGACTGGACCGGGACACTAACATCTGTTGCTCCGTGAGTTACTTGCCATACTTGCCGTAGTGTCTACTTGCTTTTGACTGTGTACACGTACGGGGCTATTTTCCTACCCTACTTTGCCTCTTTGATTAACCATGTCAAAGCAGAAAACATCTGCTACCCCTGCCAACACTATGGAGAACTACCTAGTGCACAGAGTGACTAAAATAATCAATGATCGGTGGTCCTCCCTAGGGCTTAATGATTCCCCTCCCTGTGCTCAAACAGAGGTGTCTTGCCTAATCGACTTGGACATAGAAGCCATGAATCTAAGTGACGCTGATAATGTGGAAAATGTTGTTTGTTCTGCACTAAACACTTCTATAAATGTTCCACAACCTGTTATAAATACCGAATCACTAGTGGTTGATGAACCCAACCTACACTGTAATGATTTAGTGCTAGTTGATGGCAGCGTCACCCCGCCAACGCCAGTCCCTGCTCCTAGAGCAGCTAAGAGGCCTACTAAAGTTCCCTCTAAAAGGCCAGGACTACGATCAAATAGTAAAAAACCGTCAACTCTACCTAACACTGAATACAAAAATGTAATTGACGACATAGTAGAGGAAGGGAGTAGCACTATAGATTGGGATGACTTGTTGTCGAATAAATTCATGGGCATGTTAGAATCTAGGATGGTACGAATAATTAAACCACTTATATCCAAAATAGATCACTTGTCCGATAAAGTACATAAATTAGAGTCCTTACTAAAAACAGCAAATGAGAACTTGGGGGACATCCCTAACTCAATCATAAATAAAATAGATGAGCATCAGGAAAATATGATTGAGAACGTAAAAGCTACATTTGCATCAGTGCAGACTGGTGCTCTTAGTGCCACAAGTGACCTTACCAACCCTACTGTTGTAGTTCCCCCACCAACAATAGAGAATGGTTTTATATCTGATTCCCACCCTGATTCAAATCCTGTCGAGTTGATAGTGGAAGCGTCACCTCTAGTGTTAGTACTTGCCAATGTCCCAATATTGAGAAAAGATCAGATTGAGACCCCAGACTCCCTCCTAAACAAATCATTGCAGTGGCTAGGTAATAATATCCAAGCAACTCCTTGGGGTAAAGAAAAGTTGACCGAGGATTTGTTATCAGCAAGAAGAGTTAAGTGGATAGGGTCTAAACCCAAGAAATTTGCCGGGGATTGTGTGGTATTAAATTTGAAGGGTCCAGATGTATTGCCAGACATCCTACAAAACATTCTTCCACCCCAACGAAGAACGGCAGAAATAGTCCCGCTAACGTTAGACTTCTTCTATAGTAGAAGAGGTCTACTAGCAAAACCAACTATCCTTAGAACCAAGTGGTCAGTGGTTGGATCTAGAAGGGATAGGGGTGGTACTAGCGGTGACTGGGGGTTAAATTTGGAAAACTGCTTTTCGGCTCTATCTGATCTAAACGAATGCGATTGACTCGAAAGCCACGATCTAGCCTCTCACATTGGGCCGGTGCAGCAAAAACATGTAGGAGAAGGAAACACAAATAGCTCTAATCTGGGTAATCCGATCATAGAGAAAAATAAATCATCGCACTTGACATGTAACAACCCCGCTCTAAAAGGGTTAAAGATAGCAACTGAAGTTTACATATGTGCTGCTGGGGATAGAGAGACCGAGATTAGTCCAAGGGATGGAAAAACATCTTTATTAGAAGTGCCATTCAATGCAAGCGATCAGAAAGAAGATCAGCCACTAGATCAATGCAAAACTAATATACTATCCCTTGTATCATGGAATATTGCAGGCATAGCAAGCAAGATAAACACTCTGGAATGGGCTGAATACATTAATCAGCACGATATTATTATGCTGCAAGAAACCTGGTCACCTACCCCAACATTCAAAGTGGGATATTTAAATTATCACATCCCGGCAATTAGAAACCGCCTCGGACGCCCCTCCGGAGGCTTGTTAATCTGGGTACGACAATCTCTAAATGTCATTATAACACAACTATCAATACCATCAAATGACATTATGGCCCTTACTGTCAGATGGGATAATGGCCAAGAGCTCAGCATCTTTAACGTTTATGCTAGGGGAGTGTCTAGGGGACAATCTTCTAACACTTTAGCAGTTTTAGAGCAGAACATAGAATTACTACCACCACAAAACCAACTAATAGTAGGTGGTGACTTCAATGTAACCTATGAGCCCCTGGGTGAAGAGGACAGGATTCTGTCCGAGGAAGAGGATGCCAAGTGGGGAATCCCCCAGTTGGATTTGCCTGCCATCAAAAAATGGAGTAATGTGGCAATCCAGTTAAAAAGTCTCTGCTTAGCCAGAGGCTTGAGAGCGGCAAATGGGCGCACGCCTTCCGATCTACTAGGTAAAAATACGTTCGACAATGGGCGCTCATCTAGCAGAATCGACTATATATTAATAGATGTAAAATTTTGGAGCAAAATGCTAGACATGGTTGTAGAACCTAGACTAGAAAGCGATCATAATCCCTTAAAACTAACCTTTTTTTTCCACTGCAAGCCTTCATCGCACCCTAATGACAATGGAATGGTGACGCAGGATGTAGTATGTTCCAACAACCAGCGCCACCTCAAATGGGGGATGATGATAAAAGATAATACAAAATTAGAGGCACTTAAAGTGTTAGTGGTAAATGAAGTAAACAATATTAAGTCTAAACAAGGGATGCCAAGCTTCCAAGACTATATGATGGAGGCCCACGAAAAACTTTTTTCTGAATTACAAAGTTTTTTTAGCAAAAGAGTAGACTCTAGTAAAGAGGGTAAAACCCAACAGAGACAAGGCTGGTACGACAAAAGTTGCAGATTGGCACGACTTAATTTGAGTTTAGAACTAAAAACTGGCAATGCAATAGGAATTAGGAGAGCAAGAGATGCATACAGACAAGCCCAAAAAAAGGCCAAGAAACGCTGGGATGAAGAAGGGTGGCAGGAATTGAAGGAAGCTTGTGCTGCCAAGGACTCCAAGCGCTTTTGGGCTATTGTAAAATGGGAGAGGGGAGGAATAGCTGCCCAGCCACAAAATAATGTCCCTATTAACAAATGGACTGAGTTTTTTAGACCACAGTACGCCCGCAATCTGGTCCATGCTTCTGTCCAACCTCCGCCATCTATTTTTTTCAAAAATAAAATATTTGATGAGAATGATGTAACTAAAGCATTGGATGGTATAGCAGGAGGAAAAGCGCCAGGCATGGATGGCATCCCGGCCGACGTATTTTTGTCGGACCGGAATGCGTGGTGCTCATATTTTAAAATGCTGGCTAATGCTGTGGCAATGGGTGGGGAAGTGCCCCACTCATGGAAGGGAGCAGAAATAATCCCCATTTTTAAAAAAGGAGACAAAACACTAGCCCAAAACTACAGACCAATAAGTCTCATAGACACAGCGCAAAAAGTGATGGGTCGCCTAGTTCAGAATAAATTACAACAATGGATTGACGACAAAAATATACTATCCCCTTATCAGGCAGGGTTCCGCCCACTGACTAGCAGTGTTGACCAAGTTCTCTATTTCCTAACAATTTACTGGAGAAATGTCACACTCAAAAAGGGATCGTTGTACGCTGTCTTTGTAGACCTAAAAGCAGCCTTCGACCTAGTTCCCAGAGAAAAATTGTGGCAGACCCTGGCTGATGTAGGTCTAAGCCAGGAACTCATTACCCTCCTTGTCCGCCTCCATGACAATAACTTTGCCAAAATTAGATGGGGCAAGCAAGGTGAAACCACAGATTCCTTCCCAGTAGAACGAGGAGTTAGACAAGGCTGTGTGCTAGCTCCAACACTATTTTCAATTTATATTAACGGAATTGTTGACCACCTAATGAAATCCCCAAGCGACGCCCCAATTATAGCAGGTCGCCACGTCCCAGTTCTAATGTTCGCGGACGATACGCTCCTACTCTCACGCACTCCGAGCGGTCTCCAGAAAGTGGTTGATGCCTTTGGGGAATTCTGTGATAGTAGAGGACTTGAATTGAATACCACTAAAACTAAATTCATGTGCCTAAACTATCAGCCCTCTTTCAAAGGAGTAATTAAATATAAAGGCATCCCTCTAGAGAAAGTGGACGCCTTTACCTATCTAGGCATCACCATGCAAGGAAACATGAAGTGGCAATCGCATATTGATAATACTCTATTAAAGTTTAACCAGCTTGCTGGTGCAGTAGCACTGAAACATCGCAAATCATTAACAAAGCCGGTTAAATCTGCACTAGAGATATACAATATGAAAGTGTTAGGTGCCTGCTTGTATGGGTCTGAACTGTGGGGGTTCTCAAATCTGAGAGAATTGAGTTGTGCAGAAAACAGGTTTTTGCGAGGGCTAGTCATGGTCCCACAAAGCACACCCATGCTCACTCTGAAATTGGACCTTGGCAAGAAAAATATTGAGGATATAGCTAGACTACGGCCACTCCTATATTGGAGGCGCTTGATGGTGACCCCAGAGCTGGGCCATTATGCTGAAGCTTTGAAGGATGTCATTGAGTTTGACCAATTCCACTGTATCAAATGGTTAAAAGAACTCAAGGGGCTTCTTGTATTGTTAAAATTGGATCATCTATGGGGAAATTACGATGTGGCTAGCTTCCCATCAAAAGCAAAATTGAAAGAACTGTACTGGGAAATGGTGTACACAGTAATGTTCTGTAAAGGTTCCAATTCAGCACTGACAACCCGCTTCTGGGACATTAAAATGTATCAGTCATGTGAAATATATTGGGACATCATAGAACGCCCTTACGACAGGAAATTGTATTTCCAATTCCGCATTGGGACCTTACCAGTAAATGCTTTTAAAAAACATTGGTCCCCCATGTGGGATGATCATTGTTATTTTTGTAAGGACCAAATTGAACATATTTCCCACCTGCTGTTTTGTTGTCCACAATATGCTACCCCTAGACGTAAATGGCTGAAGCCAGTGTGCCAAAATATTGGCACACGTAGTCAATCAACAGCCTTGAGAATACTTGAAACGGACTGCTCCACACTTTTTGTAGTTGCCGTAGCTAAATTTCTTGCCTGGGCATGGTCAATACGCACACGCACTTTAAAGACAAATGTGAATATATTATGAACTAGTGTTGTTTACAAATTATCCTATTGCATTGTATGAATTGTTCTTTTTTAGAAACTATTTGAATTTTAACCGTATAGTATTTATCATGTAACATTCGGCTGTCAAAATGTTTAATATGTGTTTTAAAATTATTTTTAAATTTAGTATTTATTGTATTAGGGATAGGAAGGATGCTTTTATGACAAATGTCGAATAAAGCTTTATAAATTGAAAAAAAAATTGATACTGATTTACTACATTTTGTTAAACTATTTATTTTTAGATATTTTTTTAAATTACATTATAATTACATTCTACATTACAAAATATACTTTCTCAAAATGAATTGCTTTAGTTTAAGTACTTTGCAAATAGACAGTAGACTTTTAAGTACAGTAGTTACCGTTGTTGCAATGGGCAACACAATTTCAAACACAATGCAACATTGAGCTCAATGTGAATTTCTAGTTAAATGCAATTTAGTTACTTTATGGATTACTTTTCTAACCACAGGACTGGATCCTAGATTCAGTCCTGGGGCATCTCCTGTAAATGTAATGGTTACAGTAGTGATTTTTAAGGAATATTATTGTATTTTAAAAGTTGACACTTCGACTTTTTCACATAGAATCACAAATGTTATCCTATGGGAGGAAATTCACTTATCAGGAAAGTAGTGTTATCGTTACCTTTTTCTTACTCAGTGGTGGATCCTGGATCCAGCACTGGTGCATTTCCTGTAAACCGTTGAACGAATGCGTTGCAGACAGATGTAAAAAGGGGCACAGCCTGCACCACCTCTCTGCAACGCAGCGCAGTGGCGCTTCCTGGAAACACCTAGTGGGCTACTTGGCCCCCATGGTCCCTCAGGATTGAAGGGGAATTTTATCCCCAACTTAAAACGCGCCACAGGATATGTTTGCACAGTGGTGAAGGGAGGGGATGGTGTAGGAAAGTAGCTCTATATATACTGGACCGAAGTAAAATTAGCCGAACTACACATCACCTCAGGCCCGTCCCCTCTCTTCACCACCGTATAAACGTGCCCTGTGGTCGTTCTAGGTTGAGGGATTAAGTCCCCTTGAATCCTAAGGGTCCCTAGGGTCCAACTAGCCCACTAGGTACCTCCAATAAGCGCCACAGAGCTGCGTTGCGGAGAGGTGTAAAATGGGGCATGGCCTTTGAACACCTGTCTGCAACGCAGCTCCCTGGCACATATAGGAGATACCTGTTGGGATATTTGGCCCCTCAGAAACCTCCAGTATGCGCCAGGGGGCTGCGTTGCAGAGAGGTGTTCAGAGGCCACGCCCCTTTTTACAAAACTCTGCAGCCCAATTTCGTGGTGCTTACTGAAGGTACCTGATGCGCTAGTTCGCCCCCAGAGACCCTCAGTATTGACCAGGATTTAATTCCGCAACTTAAACCGCGCCACAGGATGTGTTTGCACACATGTGAACTCAGGCATCCTCTCTTCACCACTGTGCAAACGTGCCCCGTGGCGCGATTTAAGTTGGGGAATCAACTCCCCTTGAATACTGAAGGTCCCTGGGGTGCAACTAGCCCACCAGATACCTTCAGTAAGCGCCACAGAGCTGCGTTGCAGAGAGTTGTAAAAAGGGGCATGGCCTCAGAACACCTCATCAACGCAGTCCCCTGGCGGATACTGGAGGTTTCTGGTGGGCTAGTTGGCCCCCAGGCACCCCCAGCATTCAAGGGGAATTTGTTACCCCTCTGAAAGGAGGGGGCGTGGCCTTCAGCGCGATACCTGTCTTTTTCTTTTTTTTATTTTGTTTAAGAAGGGGGCTGTGTTGCCCCCTTCTTTTCCTAATATTTTGGCCCTGGAGAACCCATCCCCCAGGGCCTGACCCCTAAATAATTTTTTAAAATTATAAATTCGGGAAGGGGGCCGTGTGGCCCCCCTCCCGAGGCCATAATCGGCCCCGGGGACCCCATCCCCCGAGGCATGGCCCTTCTTTCTTTATTTTTTTTCCATATAGGAGGGGGGCTGCCTTACCCCCCTCCTTAGGCCAATAATAACCCCGGGGACCCCATTCCCCGGGACTGGTCCTCTCCATTGAGGGCCGTGGGGTGTCCCCAATCACCCCACGGTCCCAACCGGCTTCTCATGTCCTGCGGGAGCCAGCATTACTTTTCCACACGGGGAGCTGCTAAGATGCAGCTCCCTATGTGGAAAAGCAATCTGCTTTGCTATTTGGAAGAGAGAGGAGATTTCCTGCTCTCTTACAAATAGCAAAGCAGTGTGCAATGACAGGGTGGGAGCCGCGAGGCTCCCGCCCTGTCATTGCAAACGGCAGTGTCCCGAGGGTGGGCACCCCGGGACACTGCAGGAGCCGGCCCTGGGGGGTGGCGGTCCCAAGGGCCTCGACAAGGCTCCAAGAGGGCCCCCTCCCATGTTTTACAAAGCCCCGGGGGTGGTGGTCCCCAGTGCTGGGGGGTCCGTCATGGACCCCCAATTTACATATGTAGAGACCCGAGGAGTTGGCAGTCCCCGGGGCGTGTGGGGGGCTTGAGCTCCCCCACACAGTGTTTTTTTTTTAAAAAAGTCCCAGGGGTGGCGGTCCCCGGGGCTGCAAGGGGGCCGTGAGCCCCTGCCATTCTGTTATAAAAACCCCGGGGAGTGGCGGTCCCCGGGGTTGAAGGGCCTGAGAGCCCCCCCGACCCAATTTCAGGAAGTCCTAGGGGTGGCGGTCCCCGGGGCTGGTGGGGGCCTGAGAGCCCCCGTGACCCAATTTCAAGAAGCCCCGGGGGGGTGGCGGTCCCCAGGGCTGGGTTACATACTATTGCCCCCGGGGGCCAATTACCAAAGAAGCGTGGGAGCCCACGCTTCGGGATTTTTTTTTATCGGCAAGATTTCGACTTTATTTTTATTTTTGGGGGGTTTGGGGATCCTTGTGGGACCCCCTGAACAGGCCTAAGGGGTCAGGGTGTTTCTACCCTGCCCACTTTTCGCGTTTTTATTTCTTTCTATGTCTCTTGCACAAATGGCTGCCAACACTTCCTGATTTGGAGTGTTGACAGGCAATTAGAATACAGCTCGTGCACAGCAGGGTGCGCTTAGGATGCACAGATCCTGCGCGGCGATAGATATATATGTACTTTTAAATGTGAGTTTCTCAGGAACTACTGAACAGATTTACACCATTTAAGCAAAAGGCATGAGTCTGAACTAAGGACTACCTCTTTGCCAAAATTGGTGTAATTCCATTCAGCAGTTCGGGCTGTAACCGCGACTAACGGCTCCTATGAAAAATTGCATGGGGTAAACACGTTTTGGGACCCCCATTTTTTCTCGGCCCCCGCTTGACTAATAACCCCGAGACTTTCAGGATAGGAGCGGACTGGAGCGCCCCACCAGTTTTGAACATTAAGCGAAGATTCGTCAACTGGCGCCAAAGTTATTTCAAATAGACTGTTGCGGATTTCCTATGGAAAATAGATCCTAACTATAACTATCTACTGACGACCGCCAGTAGATAAAATATATAAATTGGGTTTCCTTTTTCTTCAGAATCGTTTTGTATAAAATGCAAACAAAGAACAGTACGTACAAGCAATTAAGGCAAAGATAGCGATTGTCTACATATTGGGACATTTCTGATGAGTAAACCGTATAAGGATAACCATGAAATTTGGCACGGAAAGCAAGGTGGGAGGGGGGGGCATGGGGGAGGGGGAGGGTCCTTGAGGTGCATAACATTTGTGTCAATAATAGTACATATATAGATTTACATTTTTAATGTAACTTTTCCTGAAAGCTTTATTTCATTATTTGCCTTTCCCCTCATCAAGAACCCATTCTCTTGGTTAATAGTATGTAGCATTGTTTGCTCATGTGATTTTTATGTTCTCAATGAATCGTTGATAATGGGCTGAATGATTCAGGGTAGATGATGTCCATGGTTGGATCTTTTCTATGTGTTGCTGTATACTTTGTTGTTTTGCAAGAGTTTTGTGAACTATCAGCCCTTTTTTCTTTTATTTGCTTTGTAAGTTTTTACTTTTTAATTCAGCTTTAGTGTTGTCTTGTTTGCGAAAGTTTTCAATTTTTTATGCCTAGGCTAGATACACAATTAGCTGTTTTGCCAGAGTCATGTTTTCGAAAATAATTATAACACAAATACACATATATACATACATACGTAGGGTGGTTTTCAGCCTCCCCTGTTGGGTAACTATTCTGTTCAATATAGTCACATTTTCTTTATGCCCAGCATACAACAGTGGGCAGTTTTTCAGTCAATTCAATGATCTTTATTTCGTTGCAATTGCATCATAAAAGATATACAAAAAAAACACAATATATTTAAAAATGCATATAAAAATACATAATACACATAATATACATGGCCACAATATCATCAACAAATATACAGGATATATAATTCAGAAAGTGCTAGTGCATGACCAAATGCTATCCCTAACCTTCTTAGTTAAATCACGGGGATGAGCTTAGAACAGTCAACTATAAATATAATTAAAAAGGAGTTTAAAATATTTACATGGTTAAAAAAACATTAAATTGATTTATAACAGCCAGACACTTAAAATGCCAGTGATGATTTTTGCCTAATGAATTTTACTGCCAAAAGGAATCTACTGATACCAAACACTATTACTTGACTAGTGTCCGTAAGTAATATTCTTCCTGCTTCCTTATACGAAGTTGTTCCAATATTACGGCACAATGGCACGATCCATTTTTTTCTAGTTTCTGCGTAGCTTGGACAGAAAAACAAAATATGGAAAATGTCTTCTCTTGCATTATTTGTACATAAGGTACATTTGTCATTACTGGTTTTCCCCCATTTTGACTCGGTTTCCCGAGTTCTTAGTATACCGTACCTATACTTTATATACAAGGTTTTCGCTAAAGGGGGTTGAATCTCATCAAGAAACATTTCAAACTGGGCTACATTTTTCACCAATAAAAATCTTTCGGTTAAGGGGCCATGTGCCCCAACATATACAGCATCATGGCTCGCTAAAGCCCAAAAAGAAAGTTTGACTATTTTCTTTGAGGACACAGTCAGTAATTCCGGTTGACTCCAAAAATGGGATAAGCCCAATTTTGTTAACCAGCTTTTAACATGTTTGAACCAAAGAATCTTATTACACGTGTCCAATTCCCGAACTTCAACCCTTTTTTATATTCAGACAGCTCTGGGGTAATCCACAACCTGACCCATAACAATAATGGTCTTAATATTGCATGTAGGTCAGTACGTCGTATGTTCATATCAAGGAGTACGGGTAATAGTGGAGTACTACTAGGAACCTTTAATAGTCCCCTTAAAAACCTGTTCTCCATGATTTCAAAAGTCTTTCTACACACGGGTCCCCAGAGTTCAGCCCCATAAAGAACCGCTGACTGAACCTTGCATTTAAACAATTCTAACGCTGGGGTAACTGCTTTGTTAGCACAATTATTATGCCTTTTCAGTATTGGTAGACAATTTTGTTTGAAGACAATTTTAGATTTTTCTAATTGGGGTCTCCAACTTAAGGATGAATCTAATAGTACCCCCAAATAAGTAAAACTTAGTTCGTAATCAAGTTTTTCTCCATTCAATGTTAAATTTTTCCTGAAACTTTTGTGGGGATTAAGTGCCATATATTTAGTCTTTTTTACATTAACTTCTAACCCTTTTGTAATACAATACTGCTGGAACCTATCTAATAAAGTCTGTAGGCCCCGAGGAGTTTGAGAAATGAGAATCGTGTCATCCGCGAAGAGGAGGGCCGAAACTCGATCCCCCCCCAGGCGAGGTGAGTCATTGTCACAATTCTCCATATGAACTGCAATATCATTAACATAAAGGGAAAAAAGTGTAGGTGCCAGCACGCACCCTTGGCGTACTCCCCTCTTAATAGGGATTTCACCTGTTAGTTCACCATTAGGACCCCATCTTACCCTGGCATAGTTATTCTGGTGTAACCTAATCACTAGTTTCAAAAGATCATTTGGGAACCCCTGCTTTTTCAATGATTTCCACAATAGGTCACGGGGGATAAGGTCAAAAGCTGCTCGTAAATCTACAAAGGTAACATATAAATTGCCTCTGCGAATAATAACATATTTCCAGTACAAGCAGCATAGTCTTAATACCTGGTCGATAGTCCCGGTCTTTTCCCTAAACCCTGCCTGATACTTGGATAAAATTAGGTTTTCCTCTAGCCACGTGTTTACGCGGTTTAGAATATGTCTGGCGTAAATTTTCTGCGTTATATCTAAAAGACTAATGGGGCGATAGTTCGCTGGGTCCCCTCTATCCCCCTTTTTAAAAATGGTGATGATTTCAGCCCCATCCCATGTGTCAGGGATTTGGTCACCTGCTGCGATGACATTAAATAAATGATTTAGATAAGGTGCCCAGATCTCCACGTTATGTTTATAAAGATCACCAGGGATCTTATCCAGGCCCGGAGCCTTCCCTTGCTTCACAGAAGCAATTGCTGTTTCGGTCTCTTGTAAGTCAAAAATTACCAATGAGTTTTCAACATCCTCTCTCTGGGTTACTATTTCATTTGAATTTACCATAAGCTTTTCCTCTGTGATTTGGGCTACATATAATGATGTAAAGTGATCAACCCATGTAGCTTCATTTAGGAATACCTCCCTTGAGCCTTTATCTGGCTTATTCCCTTTGGCTACTAACTCCCAGAACTGCCTGTGATCTTTAACTTTTGCAGCTGATAACATGCTGGACCATAGGTCCTCGTCCCAGGATGATTTTGCGGTAGCTATTGTTTTGTTATAAATTTTCCTTTTTACTTTAAGTTCTTCGGGGTTTTTTGTTTTTACCGCATTGATCAGGTCGGTCTTGGCTACTCGGCATTCCCTGTTAAACCATGGTTTGCCTACTAATTTAGTATTTGCCAACCCATTCCCGTTCCTTGGTTTTTTGGTAATGAGATCAATCAATTTTTTACAAAAGGATTTATGTAGACCAATAAATTCACCAGGTTTACAATCGTCCATGTTATAGAGCTCAAATGAGTTCACAAATGCGGAATAAATATTAGCCAACAGGTCCTTTCTTTCTAGAATATATGCCCATTTAATAGCCCTTCGATTATTACTTAGTACAACATTATCACAGATTAGTGGTAATTCTGGGCTATGAATACCCTCAGTAACACCAGGTTCTTTCATGATACTTGACAAGAAACTCATTTCTAACGGGAAGTGATCACTCTCAAAGCGCTCTCTAACATTTAAATCATATGTATATGGCCACAAATTAAAAGAAACGGAAACATAATCTATCTTGCTACTACAGTTCCCCCTGCTAAAGGTAAATGCTCTCGGAGAGTCTGATGGCATGCGCCCATTACAAGCTCTTAGACCATAACTTGTGAACAACCTTGAGATCTGGAGGGCTAGTGTAGTTCCACGAACGGTTCCATTGTTAAGAACTGGTATCCCATGAGCGACATCCTCATCCTCATACAATTTAGTCATCCCCACAATCGGCTCAAAATTGCAATTTAGATCACCACATAAAATGATACTTTCATCATGGTCTATAGTGTCCATGAGCATTTCCAATTTCTCTATACATGGAGATTCCCTGTTAGCGGGACATGGTCTATTGTACACATTTATGAGATTTATTATCCTCTTGTCGCTTGTAGTCAGTTTCAATCCAAGTATATCTAAGGAATCGATGTTTAACATTTTTATCCCCTCATCGATAGTTGTACTGATCCATATTACCAACCCTCCCGAGGCTCTCCCTCTTACTGAGGGGACAGCCGCCACTTGGTAGGTCCTATATCCTATTATATGGATCTGGTCCGTGGCCCATGTTTCTTGTAGCACACAGATATCAAATGAGTTAATATAACTATTCCAATCAGGATCACACATTTTTACACCTACACCTGCAATATTCCAAGAAACTAAGTTTAACAATGAGGATCTCTCTTTTGCACAATGTGTACTAGATTTAACAGTGGGAAGTAAATTATTATCAGTATTGGTACAGGTGTTTAAGTGCCTATCCACCGATGACCCACTGTTATCACTATCTCCTACCATTATATCACGGGGTCTTGTACATACTTCATGGTCATACTCTATCAAATTATTACTGTTGCAAAATTTTTCACAGCCTATCTCCTGATGATTAGATGGTGTATTTCCCCTAGGAGATATAACATTAAGTATGGGGATCACATTATTTAATGGAGAGGGTTCTTCTAATATAGTAGTCATTGATGATGCCTGTAGTCAATCAACTGACTCTAGGCAATCAAATTGGTTATAGGAGAGGAAGTTGTAGGGATGATGGATTTGTCCTAGCCAGCTTGCTCCTTGATGTCTATTTCCGCGGTGTCTTACCGTGGTCCACCCCTCCGTTCTGGAATGAAAGTGACTGGGTGGGTAAAAATGTGTTAACTTAAATGGATGTATGGTAGTGGCTGGATCTGGATTAGGATACTTCCAATTGCAGATATAGTTCACTATTCTTGGGTTGTCAAAATTGATAACTATGCTGTCCCCCTGTATATCTTTCTTCATGCGCCCCACCCATGATACCCGCCTAATACTCAAGATGTTACCCCTCAGGCCAGGGGGTAATGGCCTATTGGTATTTAACCATTGGGTCACCCTTTTCCAGAGGTAGGATGTACTTTCCAATTCTTGTTCACCTAGCTCTGGGACTCCTGTCAAGATAACCACAAATGGACAAACCTCTGGAGGAAGATTAAGTGCATCCT